>NC_086099.1:216955848-217589391 GCF_963921235.1 Mobula hypostoma
ACCTATATATTAATATACTATAATATATTCAGTTTTCTTTTGTTTATTTATCATGTGTTGCATTGTACTGCTGCTGCAAAGTTAGCAAGTGTCACGACAATGCCGGGGACATGGAACCCGATTCTGATTGTGAGGACTGTTCAGTAAGCCTCCTCTGAGGACCATCACCTTGCTGTGGTGGAGGAGCTCGAGAATTCCTAAGATCCCAGGAGCAATGCCGGCCGGAGCTTAGCGCCTGATAGGGTCACCCCTGGTGATAAGGTCAAGGGGCAGATTCCACACCACGGGCGATCCGACCAAGTCCTCAGCAGTGGAGCTGGAGCTGGTGGAAGGCGATAACACATCACGACAGGGGAAGGCCGCACCAGTGAGGGGACCTCAGTCGTCTTCCATGTCATGCCACTGGACCCTGACCCCGATCTGTCAAGGACAGCGTGGAAGCCTCCCAAGCGTCAGCCTCCCCATGTTAAACGAAATCACGCACAGGAACTCCCCAGTGAGGAAATCCACTCTGCAGCTCGCTGGGAGAGCACCGTACTCGACTCGAGCAGTCACAGTACAATCTGTTAGAAAGGATGCGGTGACCCCTCCTTCTAATGGCGTAGGAGCTTCACGTTAATCTCAGTCTATAAACGAGTCTCCACTCTCACCAACGCTTTGATGACCTGCCGAGTCACCTCACATTCTGCCGCTGTCAGGGTGAAAGCACAGCTGCATGGCTCTGTGATGCCCCCGAGGTGCGCAAGCATTCGCCTGGCTGGCTACAAAGGCACTGCCTTCCAAGCTAATTGCCCTTCAATCAACAGCCTGCTCGGCAGTTGCAAGTCAGTCAGCCGACCAGGAGACAGGTCCCCCCTCGCGCTCTCCCGATGTGAAACAGATCGGAGGGAATACCAGACCAGGAGTGACAACTTTCGGATGCTTGGATAGATCTAAAGCATTTTTTTTTAAACATATGGTCTTTCATCTTTTAGGGACCCCAATACATCCAGAGGTGCAGCTGAGAAATAATTTGAAATCACATGCCATCAGGTTCAAGGACAGATTTTCCCTGTTGTTTTTTAATTTAGTGACACCTCAGAGTAGGCCCTTCGAACAGCACTGCCCAAGCAAACCCACGACAACCTGAACTGAACCTTTAATCAGGGGACAGTTTCCAATGAACTATTAACCTGCCGTTTGACTGTGGGGGAAAACCAGAATGCCTGGGAAAAACTCATGCATCCCATGGGGAGGACACACAGAGGATGCCAAGGATTGAACTCTGAACTCCAACGGGCTGACCTGTACTCGCATCACATGAACCACTACAGCACCGTGGCGCTCATTTACAGGACTACTACTGTTCATATTAGCTTTGTCACATGTTGTTTGTCAAAATTTCTTATGTGCAGTTTTTCATAAATTCCTTTGCATTTCTTTATTTTTCTGTAAATGGCTACAAGAAAATGAGTTTTAGCTTGACTTTGACTTTGCACATCAGTGAAATGACTCGTTTGTGTCGACGTCCAACGTAGTCCGTGGCTGCGCTGGGGCAGCCCGTGACTGTCGCCGCGTTTCCAGCGTTAACATAATATGCCCACAGTTCACTAACTAACCCGTTTTTATAATGTGGGAGGCAACCCAAGCTTCCAGGTGAAACCCAGACGGCTATGGGATGAACATACAGACAATGATGGGAACAGAACCACGATTGACAGCGCTGTAAAACATTATGCTAACAGCTATACTGTACAGCGCAGTACAGGCCCTTCAGCCCACAATGTTGTGCTAACCCTTTACCCTAGATCAAACTAGCTTTTCCCTGCCACATAGCCCTTCATCTTTCTTTCATCCATGTCTTATCTAAGAGTCTCTTATGTGTTCCTAATGTATCTGCCTCCATCATCTGTCCTGGCAGCTCATTGCACACACCCACCATTCTGTGTAAAAAAAAAATTCTCTCACATTCCCCCCAAACTTTTCTTCAATCACCTTAAAATTATGCCACCTCGTACTAGCTGTAAATAGTTCCCTAGTATGACAAGATGGGCTCTTGACCTCACAATCTACCTGCTTATGATCTTGCACTTTCTTGTCTACCTGCACTGCCCTCTCTCTGTAGCTGTTACACTTTGTTATTGTTTTGCCTTCTACTTCAATGCACTGTGTAATGATTTGACGTGCATGAACAGTATGTAGGACAAGCTCTTTACTGTGTCTCGGTACATAAGACAGAGGAGCAGAGTTAGGCCATTCAGCCCATCAAGTCTGCTGCGCCATTCCATCACAACCTTCACAACCCCATTCCCTTGCCTTCTCCCCATAACCTCTGATGCTCTTACTAATCAACAATCTAATATGATCAGTACATGTCTCAGCACTAAACCAATTCCAATGCCCTTCATTTCAAGCAGCTTTATCTTGGGAATACTCCGTTGCTTTTTTCATCGTTCAGGATCTGGGCCAAACATTGTTGCCCGTTGTGTTTGCTCGAGGATTGGGTGTCAAAATGGATCAGACCACCTGCAAGCTCACTGAAGGAGAGCTTTGAGGGGCTAATCTACAAACTCCTGCTCCCCCTTCTCATGTGCTTAGTCACCATTAATTCTCCCAGATTATCTGACTACCAGCCTATTCCAGAACAGCTGTCCATCTTAGTCAGATGTATGCAAACAGAGGAGTCAGCCACGTGAGCGGGCTCGGAGCCACAGCAGGTAGGATCGGAAGAGCTGCTGCCTCATTGTCCATTTATATTCAGGCTGTGACCAGCATTGGCTGTCCATTCCCACTGCCTTTGATGTGCTGCCTTGTCAGGCCCTTCCATAGAGCCCAGAGTGGACAACAATGGCAGATCCCCTTCCTCACAGTATTTGTCAAGCCACTGAGTTTCCTTTCATTTACTTTCATCTGCAGACGCAGCCCCGCCTGTCCAAAGAGCTCATGCTCGCCCAAACGCACCCATGTGACCAGTTAACCTTCTAACGGGATGTCTTTGGACTGTGGGAGGAAGCAGGAGACCTGGAAGAATCCCATTCAGCCACGGGGAGAATGCATAAGCTCCTAGAGACAGCGGCAGTGGCAGGAATCGAACCCGGGTCACTAGCACCATATTAGCACTAAACGAACCGTCACACTAACTTGCCATCCCAATCCGGTAGTTTCAATAACAGAGGAATCGAGTGGGACGGACGAGAATTAGACAGATCAATCACGACTGATTTGCATAGTAAGTAGCAGGGGCCATCGCTCCCTGCACCTGGAGGCATACCCAGACAGAGTGGTGACAAAGATGTTCGGCACACCAGCCATCGTCAGTCAGACATCGAGGAACGAGAGGTGAGACATCATGTTTCAACTCCTATAAAATACTTGGCCGGGCCAGACTTGGAGCATGGTCTGCAGTTCTGGTCGTCCGGCTCTCGGGAGGGTCTCGGTAATCTGGAAAAGGTGCGAGTGAGGGGGTCGGGGATTGGTATGTGTAGAGGATTGTTGATTGTTGTGGTGACTGTTTTTTGCTACGGGCGAGGGGGGACTTTGGGATCTGCAAGTTTTGTTTCTTTTCTTTTTCATGCCGATTGGAAGGGGAGTTCATGTCTTTTCTTTCACCAACACCCATGGTCTTTCTGTATTTAATGGCTATCTGGTAGGCAGCTGTCGATCCCAGGGGATCAGGGGTTGCGCCTCTGGTGGACTTTAAGTTCCACACTTCCCTGTTTTATTTCTGACTAAGATGGACAGCTGTTCTGGAATAGGCTGGGGGTCAAGCCTGGGCGGGAGGATTTGAAGAACCGGCTGTTTCCCATGCAGTGGTTTCCCTCTCTCCACATCACTGGTGTAGTCCAAGGGAAAGGCAAACACTGATACAGCTTGGCACCAGTGCTGTCGCAGAGGTTGCCAGAGTGAAGCTGTAAACAACATCAAACTGCCTCAGGCACCCCGGCTCCACATTTCTTCCTCGGGGTTTACTCCCGAAGCCTTTCCCATGGGTGGGTACAGCTGCCAGGCAGTGAGGTTTAAAATCAGAGTTTGGGTACCTAGAGTAGACAAATATCAGAGTTGTATTATACATGCATACTTTGACAATAAAAAGTGAACCACAGGAAGATTCATAAGGATGTTACTGGCACTGGAGGGCTTGAGTTAGAAGAGACTGGATAAGCTGGGACTGTTTTTTTCTGTGGAATAGAAGGTTGAAGGGTGAACTCATGCTGTTTCTAAAATCACTGAGAGATAGATAAGTTGGATCTCTCCCACAGGGCAGGAGAGTCTACGATCAGAAGGCATAGATGTAAGGTGAAAGGTGCAAGATGCAATTGCGACCGTTTCACACAGGGGGTGGTGTGTAGGTGCTATGGGCAGCCGGAGCAAGTGCTAGAGGTGGGTACAGTTACAATGTTGTAAAGGCATTTGGACAGTTACATGGCAAGGAAAGGTCTGGACAGACTTTTCCATGTTCTCTCTGTGACTGTGTGGGTTTCCTCCGGATACTCGGGTTTCCTCCCACAGTCCAAAGCCGCGCGGGCTAGGTTTAGAAAATTGTGGGTGACACCTGTGGGCTATCCCCAGACTGTGTTGGTTGTTTACTCCAATGATGTACGTTTTGTTTTTCGATGTACAGTGACAAATACAGGTAATCGTTAATCTTTAGTTTAATATCTGGGCCAAACCCAGGCAAATGGCTCATGTTGGGACAGGCAATTAGGGCCTAAGGGCTTACTTCTGTGTTGTGTAATAATACAACTCTGTGACTATCTTAGTCAATTGCAAAGTTGATGTGAGATGTTTGGTTGAGACCTGTTCTTGTTCCTCATCTCTTCATCACCGTTAAATGCTCTGAAAACTTCTTCAATTAACTCATACGCCATGTAGGATTTGAACTCATGTTCTAGACCAGGGGTTCTTAACCTGGGGTCAGAACCGTAGGGATCTATATATAGATTCCAGGGGGCCGTGAACTTGGATGGGAAAACATTTACAGCTTTATCTTCACTAACCTCGAACTGAAATTTAGCACTTCCTTCCATTACAAACAGGTAGCAAACCACAGTAGTATTAGCAGTACCTGTGACTTTGTCACCAAAAGAAATCATAGATATTTTCATATCAAGTTACAGTTGTCACAAATATCTCAAAATATCCATAAGACCATAAGATATAGGAACGGAACTGTGCCATTTGCTCCATCGAGTCGGCCATTTCATCCAATTTTCCTCTCAGCCCCAGTCTCCTTCCTTCTCCCGGTATCCCTTCATGCCCAGTCTAACCAAGAATGTATCAACCTCTGCCTTAAATATACATACAGACTTGGCCTCTGTCATTGTTTACAGCACACTCATCACTACTTAACGTGTTAATAATGTTATCTAATGTGCTAATAAAGAAGCATATATATTACTATATCAGAAATTTGCTTTTTAATACCTTGATACTGTATTCCAATATAGCTGGTTTCTTGTGTAATCCTGTTTATTTTATTTTATATATTTAAATACGTTATTCTGCGAAGGGGTCCATAGGCTTCACCAGACTGCCAAAGGGGTCCATTATAAAAAAGACTAAGAACCCCTGCTCTAGACATCAATGCAGAAGCAACATCACAGTCTTCACCAATTGTAGGAACCTAGCCGCAAGTACACATCTAGGAGCTTCACAGAATTGAATGTTACTGAACCGTTGACGCCAGAGACCAGAGCTGCAATCTCACTCTGTCATGTAGGGGTGTTAAATTCAAGCAGCTGAGTAAACTTGGACTTGAAAATGAGAGTCCTAGGAGTGGACTTCATGGAAGTGTGGGATTGACATAAAAATCCGTCAGCTTCACTGTTATCAGGGAAAGGAAAGCACCAGCAATACCAGCCTGGCCAATATGTGGCTCAAGATCTGCCAGGATGGGTGGCTATCAGTTGGCAATTGGCGCTGGACGATAAAGGCAATATCCACATCCCTTGAGAAAGAAGGAATGTATAGTGAGGTAACCATTCCAGGCCTCTCCCTAACCTGGAGAAACAGTCAGTCTACGACACCTCCTCCTACCCAAAGCATGAACATAGAACATTACAGCACAATACAGACCCTTCAGCCCACACTGCTGTGCTGACCCTTTAACCTACTCCAAGATCAACCTCACTCTTCCCTCCGTTTTTCTTTCATCCAGGTTCCTTAGAGTCTCTTAAATTTCCCTCATGAATCTGTCTTTATCACCACCCTTGGTGGGGTGTTCCACACACTTATCACTCTCTGTGTGAACAAACCTCTGACATGTAGCCTATATTTTTCTCCAATCACCTAAGAAGTAAGTTTTCTCATATTAGTCACTGCCACTCTGGGAAAAAGTCTCTGGCTAACCACTCTATCTAGGCCTCGTAATCTTACACACCTCTATCGTCACCTCTCATCCTCCTTTGCTCTAAAACTCTAGCTCACTCAACCTATCCTCATACGACACGCTCTCTAATCCAGGCAGCAACCCGGTAAATCTCCTCTGCACCCTCTCTAAAGCTTCCACATCCTTCCTATAATAAGGTGACCAGAGCTGAACACAATACGCCAAGTGGGGTCTAACCAGGGCTGATAGAGCTGCAACACTACCTCACGGCTCTTGAACTCAATCCCCCGACTAATGAAGGCCAATACTCCATATGCCTTCTCTCATCTTGTGCAGCAACTCTGCGGGACTTGGACCCCAAGGTCTCTCCGTTCCCTCACACTGCTAAGAATGCTGCCATTGACCCTGTGCTCTGCCTTCAAGTTTGACCTTCCAAAGTGAATCACTTACTTTCCTGGTTTGAACTCATCTGCCACTTCTCAGCCCGCTCTGCATCCTGTAAGTGCCCCTTTGTAACACAGGAACCCACGTTACAACCCATGGGTTGGAAGGAATCGGTGAGGTTCAGGACAGTAGCAGCCTTGTCCTTACCTGCCCGCCGACAGCTACCTCGGTGAAGGTGCTCTGTTCCTCGTCTTCGCAGGTGTCCAGCTCGGGCTCGATCACGGCGATGGGGACGCACTCAGTCAGCCGGGTCTCGGCTGCCAAGTCCTCGCTCCTGTTGCCCACCGTGGTGCCGTTATTCCCAACCCTGCCGGCCGTGCCGTTGCCGTCCCTGTGCTCGACCTCCTTCATCTTCTCACTGCCGGCGTGGTTGATGGCGTAGGCCGGCAGCTCCATCATGGTCTTCCCTTCCGTGGCGGGGTCCGAGCTCTTGCGCAGGTTCTGGAAGAACTTCACGATGGCGTCCCGGACGAAGCGGATGCCCCGGTGGATCCTGGCAACGGCCATCTGAATGTTGTTCATCTCGCCATCCTCATCCGGAGAACTCAGGTTGTCCGCACTGAACGAGCTCAGGAGCAGAGCCAGGAAGAGGTTCAGTACCTGGACGAATGTCAGATTCAAGAGTCAAGATTATTTATTTGTCACGTGTACATCAAAAAAACACCAGTGACACAGAAAGCTAAACTTAATCTCCCCAAATCCTCCTCCTCCCCTGTTCTGCCACTTTATCGACATCATCAAAGGTAAAAAAAAAATCATAAATACGAGAGATTCTGCAGATGCTGGAAATCCAGAGGAGCAAACACAAAATGCTGGTGGAACTCAGCAGGTCAGGCAGCACCTATGGAGAAGATCTGATCCCTACCTGCTGCTCAATGGTACACACTTGCTAAAGCCTCTGTTGGCAGAGCCTCAGCTCCCCCCTCCAGGACTCCCACGATGGCCACTCTACCTGACCCTGCCTACTTTTTATTGGTTAAATATGTGTCAACTCAGCCAATCGGGAACAAATTACTGGCCCCTCCCCTCGACTGCAGCAACTGGTGACAAAGAGGGAATGGGAGGATTCAGATTCATTTGTCACATGTACATCGAAACATACCGTGAAATGCAACGTTTGTGTTAACAACCAACACAATCAAGGGTGTGCAGGGGGCAGCCTGCAAATGTCTCCACACATCCTAGCATGAACAACACAGAAAGCAACGCAACAGACCGCTACAAGTAACAAAACAACAAGAAGCCCCCTCCCCCAACCATTCCTGGTAATCGGTTTATTACTGTCAAATGTACTGAAGTACAGTGAAAATCTTAGTTTTCTCCCACAGTCCAAAGACATACCAATTGGTAGATGAATTGGCCATTGTAAATTGACTTGTGATTAGGCTAGGGTTAACTCTGTGGTTGCTGGGTGACCCAGATCGAAGAGCCAGAGGGGCCTGTTTCGCGCTGTATCTCAATAACTAAAATAAATGCAAAGGAGAGTCAAAAACAGGACACAGAATAAAGTGTTACAGTTACGCAAAGAGAGCGGTGCAGGCAGACAATAAGGTGTGAGGCCATGACGAGGTCAGGAGTCCATCTTGTCATTTGACAGGTCCATTCAAGTAGTCCTATACTGATGGGATAGAACCCTGGGGTTATGTGCTTTGTATCTGAGGGGGACAGTGGAGACATGGTCTGGGGTGAGTAGGGTCTTTGATTGGGCTGGCTGCTTTACTGAGACAGCAAGAAGTATAGACGTAGTCTGCAGAGAATGACTGATTTCTGTGATTTGCTGTGCAATTCTGTGCGGTCACAGGCAGAGCAGCTGCCCTGCCAAGCAGTGATGCACCAGGATTTCTATGGTGCACCTACAAAAATTGGTGCGGGTCAATTGCTTTAAGCATGATAAGCCATAGTCAGAAAGTTGTACCACACAGAAGTAGACCCTTTGGCCCAACTATTTCTGATAGCCATTATGGACTCAGGGGACCAAATGTCAAGGTTCTGCGCTATATTGACTATCCCATGAGAACAGCAGTTGAAACACAGGTTACAGTGGGTTCTCAGCAGGGTAATGGAGGTAAACCAATTACAAATCGATTGCTTTCCAGTCAGTGGGGTGATGGAGGTTGGGGACTTGGGCAAAACATTGGCCGCTGTTACCTCATTCCCCCACAGTTATTTGGTAAAATATTGCATAAAAGTACAAATACCTGCCACCTCAATTAGATTTTCAACCTCTGACCAGCCGGGCCGTGTGACTGCATTAACGATGACACATTTATCATTCCGTTATGGGCGCTCAGTCCCTGCCTGCTGATTGGCTGTTGGTGTCTGCGTCCCCAGCCCCGTGACACATCGAGCACTTTCAATTCCGTCAGGAAGCCGACCATCATTAACGGCTCTGTCGTTAGATCTGTAATGTGTGGTGACCCGCAACGGAGATGGGGACAGGGGGAATCAGTGAGGAGGAACTGACAGTCCCGAGAAAGGCTCAGTCGACCAGCTGAACATCAGGATCTCAGAGGATTGCCTGTTAGGCCACTTGCACCGTTCGGCTGTAACCATAGCTACAGAAACATGCCAAGGAAAAAGATTCCTACAGTAAGGGAAATGTTGGAGGAACTTGGCAGGTCAGGCAGCATCTATGGAGAAAAATAAACAGACATTTCAGGCTGTGACGCTTCAGCATGCGAAATGTCACTTGTTTATTCTGCTCCATAGATTCTGCCTCCCCGCTGAGCTCCCCCAGCATTCTGTGTGGGTTATTGTTGAATGATACTTTTTCTATTGCATGTCACACCTTAACTAACGCAGCACCGGAAGGGGGAAGATTCCAGTCCGGATGAAGGGTCGTGGACTGAAATGTCGACAGTTTATCCCCCTCCATATATGCTGCCTGACCTGCTGAGTTCCTTTTGTATGTGTGCGTGTGCGTGTGTGTGTTTCGCCCTTTCCCAGGTTCAGGGGTTCATAGAGGGCATAGGTTTAAGGTGAGAGGTCAAAGACTGAAAAAAGAACCAAAAGGGGTGGAACATTTGTGGGAGGAGCTGCCAGAGGAAGTCATCAAGGCATGTACGTACAGTAACAACATTTCTAAGTCACTTGGAGAGGTACATGGATAGGAAACGTTTATGGAGCAAATTTGGGCAAATGGGATTGCCTTAGGTGGGCATCTTGGTCTCTCCTCCATAGATGCGGCCTGACCTGCTGAGATCCTCCAGCACTTTGGGTGTGTTTCTCAAGATTTCCAGTGTCGGCCGAATCTCTTCAAAAATTTTAATAATTATAATAATAACTATTTATCATACATTAAGATGTAGACTCAAAGTGCTTTACATAGATTGTAAAGGTAAATCAACATTGTCATAAAAAGAGTCAAATTAAAAAATCATTAGAAAAGACTAACATTATACGGAATAAAATGTAATCAAATATACCAATTTATATAAATATAATCAACATCAACAGGCATTAAGCAATCATATAAGTAGGCCAAATTAAAAAAGTGTTTTGAAACGTTCCTCAATTCTAGCCTGGTATATCTCTACTCCAATATGTTCAGATTTTATATGATTCAAGCCATGGCTCCCTGAAGATAACAAGACAATTAGCTAAGGTGGTAAAGAAGGATATTGCATACTTGACTTTATTGGTCAGGGCTTTGAGAATAAAAGTAAGGAAGTCGATTGCAAATGTATAAAACTTTGGTTAGGCCATATTTGGAGTATTGTATGTAGTTCTGGTTGTCACACTATGATGGGTGTAGAAAAGGTTTATCAAGTTGTTGCTTGGATTTAACTGTGTTAGCTATGAGGAGAGATTGGACAATTGGGATTGATATCTCTGCAGCATCAGAGGAGAAGGAAATGTCAAATGCTTCATAATTTTATATACTTCCTAATGGTAGTAAATAAAATTATAAGATGTATTTGATATCTCTACAGTGGAAATAGTAGAGTGCATAGCTCTATGATGAGAGGGGAAAAGTTTAACAGATTTTTTTTACACCGAGAGTGGCAGATGCCAGAAATGCACTGAGGGGAGATGGTAGAAGCAGAAACAGGAGCACAGAAGAGGCATCTAGGCAGACACAAGCACAGGCAGAGAATAAAGTGATATGAATAAAACGCAGACAGATAGCATGAGTTATATTGAGATCATGGTCAGACATTGTGGGTCGAAAGGCCTGTTCCTGTACGCTACTGTTCTATGTTCTATATTCATTCATACGACTCATCTCCCATCTCTACCTAGTCCTGAGCTGAGAAACTCACTGGGGCATTTCTGTGACACTGCAAACAGGTTCTCATCCCCATAGCAGATGGGCTTTTCCAGACATCCCACCCTGCAAAAACTCATTTCAGGGAGGTAGCACCATCAATTTGTGGGAGATTCCTGGAACTTCCGGGAGAGGTGGGATGTCTGCAATAGAGTAGCTCCTTAGCAGCTAGTCAGCTAGTTTAAATAACATTAGCTATGCTAATGAACGAATGACACCTGTTAAACTCACCTCAACATGTCTTTTACAGTCTTAACCCACCATGGGCAATAGAAAAGTCACTGTTGCAAACAGTGCAGTGAGCAACACGGTCATTATTTTGATCCCTATTAGGCAGGGGTACACTTTAGTGTAGTCTGGGATGACGTACATGTTAGTCCTGACGAAGGGTCTCGGCCTGAAACGTCGACTGCACCTCTTCCTATAGATGCTGCCTGGCCTGCTGCGTTCACCAGCAACTTTGATGTGTGTTGCTTGAATTTCCAGCATCTGCAGAATTCCTGTTGTGTACATTTTATATTTTCTTTTTGGAACACTCTGCCATGGCGCGCGCTCTCTCGCTCGTGGTCACTCTCGCTTGCTTTCTGTCTCGCACTCTCGTTTGCTTTCTTACTCTCTCTCTCGCTCTCAAAAAAATTGATTTCTGTGATACTGTATATAATTTGCGGGCATCAGGGAGCCACTATTCATATGCGGGAGACTCCCGGAACTTCCGGGGGAGGTGGGATGTCTGCTTTTCTGATGACCCCGTACATTTTAGCCTTAGATTTTTTAATAAGATACGATCTTTTTTATATTTAGTAAACAGAATTAAAATTCCCGGGCTACTCTGAGATTTTAACTCACTTCTTCTGAATAACCCAACCAGGCTTTTCATTTCACCGGCCAGACACACACGGCAAGGATAAACGGGTGTCCAGATGGATTAAATACCAACTCTAAAGTTTTTCTATTTTCATTTATTTAACTGAACTTGTTCTCAGATGCCATTATGGGGTTTGAATTACTCTGGGATCAATATTTATCCATTAATTGAGACACAGCGCAGAATAGTGCAATCCCTCGATTTAACCCTCACCTAATCAATATACGATGACCAATTAACCTATAACTGGTATAGTACGTCTTTGGACTGTGGGAGGAAACCAGAGCACCCAGAGGGGGCCCTCGCTATCACAGGGAGAATATACAAACTCCTTACAGGCAGCGGTGGGAATTGAACCGGGGCCGCCTGTACTGTAAACCGTTGTGCTAACCACTATGCTACCGTGCTGCCCCAATAGACCAGGACTTATGTACTAGTCACCTCACTAATGAGAGAATTCTTGTGTCAAATGTTAATATCTCAAATGGCACAAGGGCTTCTTCAAAGGGGCTGTGGGTAGAGGGACTGAGACACCGAGGTTTGTAAAGTTCAGTGAACCAGTTATGATATTTAGGCATGTAATTCAGAAAGCCAGCAACATCGTTTAACACAAGAAGTTCTGCAGATGCTGGAAACCTGGAGCAACACACACAAAATGCGGGAGGAACCCAGCAGGTCAGGCAGCGTCTAGGGAGGGAAGTGAACAGGTGATGAGGGGCTTCGGCCCGAAACAGCGATTGTTCATCATTAAACATCGGCTGTATTTGTCACACCTACATCGAAACCAACAGCAAAACGTGTTGCTTGCATCAATGACCAACACAGTCTGATGATTGCTGAGGGCCGCTCGCCAGTGTCGCCGTGCTTCGGGCACCAACACAGCTTACCGACCCTAACCGCGGGTCTTTGGCATGTGGGAGGAAACCGGATTCTGTTGCATTTCTTAGTTCTACTGAGAATGCCTGCAAGAAAATGAATCTCAGGGTTGATACAGTGACATACGAGGGGTGATTGATAGGCTCCTGGCCTAAGGTAGAAGGAGTCAATTTTAGAAAACCTAGCACATTTATTTTTCCTACATTTACACACTTAGTCCAGTGGTCGTGGAGCATACGAATCCCTTCTTTGTAGAAGTCGGTGTCTTGGACCTCCAGAAGTGGTCCACAGCAGGGGCGATTAATAAGTTCGTGGCCTAAAGCAGAAGGAGATGAGGAGAAACTTCAAACTTTCTGCATTTTCACTCAAAGAGTTGAACTGCACGTGCATGTAACGAGCTGTATAACTCATCTCCTTCTACCTTAGGCCACGAACTTATCAATCACCCGTGCTGTGGACCACCTGGAGGTCCAAGACGCTCTCATTACATGCATGTGCAGTTCAACGCTTTGAGTGATAATGCAGAAAGTTTGAAGTTAATAACTCATCTCCTTCTACCTTAGGCCACAAACTTATCAATCACCCCTGCTGCGGACCACTTCCACGAAGAAGGGATCCGTATGCTCCACGACCGCTAGACTAAGTGTGTACGTGTAGGAGGGGACTATGTTGAAATATAAATGTGCTAGGTTTTCTAAAATAGACTCCTTCTACATTAGGTCACGAACTTATCAATCACCCCTGGTATGTGTTCTTTGATAATAAACCCGGATTTTTAATTTTGAAAAGTTCCTGCTTTGGAAGCAATTCTGGGTTTACTAGAATAACATCTGGGGGACACGGTAGCATAGTGGCTAAAACAATGGTTTACAGAACCAGCGACTGGGTTCAATTCCCACTGCTGCCTGCAAGGAGTTTGTACGTTCTCTCAGTGACCGCATGGGTTTCCTCCGGGTGCTCCAGTTTTCTCCCACAGTCCAAAGATGTACCAGTTGGTAGGTTAATTGGTCACTGTAAACTGCCCGTGATTAGGCTAAGATTAAATCGGGAATTGCTGGGAGGCGAGGCTCGAAGGGCTGGAAGGGCTTGTTCCACACTCGATAAATAAATAAATGGCCTCTATTATAAACAGTGATCCCGGGTTCCGGATTCTCCCACAAGAGGAAACTTCCCCTCTACGTCTTCCTAAACCAGACACCAGTGTACCAATTGACTCCATGATCAATCTAACCCTTCCCTGCTAAACAGCCCAATCACACTCCATTTTCCTTACCTCCAAGATCCTATCTTAAATGTCCCCAATGTATTTGCCTGTAACACCAGCCCAGCAATGCGTTCCAGACATCCACTGATCTCTGAGTAAAATCTCTCACGTGTCCCTTAATCTTACTCTCTAACCCTCTTCTATCATTGGTCAGACCACACGGAGTACTGAGAGCAGTTTTCAGCCCCTTATCTAAGAAAGGATGTGCTGGCATTGGAGAGGGTCCAGAGAAGGTTCACGAGAATGATCTCGGGAAGGAAAGAGTTAACATACGAGGAATATTTGATGGCTCTGGATCTGTACTTGCTGTAGTTTAGAAGAATGAGGGGGGATTCTCACTGAAGCTTGTCGAATATTGAAAAGCTTAGGTAGAGTGGACATGGAGAGGATGTTTCCAATAGTGAGAGAGTCTACACCAGACAGCACAGCCTCAGAATACGATGTCTCTTTAGAACAGAGATGAGGAGGAATTTCTTTAGCTAAAGGGTGAATCTGTGGAATTCGTTGCCACAGATGGCAATGGAGGCCAAGTCGGTGGGTATATTTAAAGCGAAGGTCGATGGGTTCTTGACCAGTAAGGGCATCGAAGATTAGGAGAGAAAGCAGGAGAATGGGATTGAAAGGGATAATAAATCAGCCATGATTGAATGGTGGATCAGATTCGATGGGTCAAAAGTTCTAATTCTGCTCCAAAGTCTTATGGATTTAAGTATCTTAATACAGAGAACTGAGATTAGCATAGTGAGGCAGCATGGGCAAGTTGGGCCGAAGGGCCTATTTTCTATGACTCGATGAGAATCCCAGCAAGAGCAGGAAGAAGGAACAGTACAGCTCAAAGCTCAGGGAGAACCAGAAATAACGGCGGCAATCTCACATGAATATGCATTCTATTTGACTTTCATTAATCTCCCTCACGCAATAACAAGTAATGGAACCTGACATTTTACAGCAGAGCTTCCTCGAAATTGGCAATGAAAAGAAAACATCAAATATCCTTTTTATATTAATTTATCAATTGGTATCCATGGAAACAGAGTGTTCCGTGTAGGTGTGAGTAAGCCTGTGTGAGTGGTCAGAGATTTATTCTGTATTTATATATTTCTTTTACTTATCCCTGATCTAATTTACCCAAGATATCTTGTTTGCAAACTGCACTCTGAAAAATAGCATGTGTGTTTTTTTTTTGAATATTAGGGCAATTTGTGAAAATATCCAGGGTTATTAATTAGGCTGGTAATTTCAATTCTAACCATTCTCAGAGCCTGAGTCTGAGCCACTTGTGTTAAAGGTTATTAGAAGTAAAACGTCCCTCCGGGAGGAGAATAATTCAGTTTAGGATTTAGCTTTGAATTCTCTAATCCAGATGGCGATGGACACTCTCGCATTGAACACAAAACACAAGCAGTCCACGGTGTAGGAATTAAGAACAGGCACCAGCCTATCCGCCATCTACAACATATATGCAGAAAGGTGCCAGAGAAAGGCCAGGTGCATCATGAAGGATCCCACCCTCCCTGTTTATGGTCCGTGAGTTCCACTCCCAACAGGGAGAAAGGTTACGCAGCGTCCTCACTAAGACTGCCAGACTCAAAAACAGTTACTTTCCCCAAGCAGTAAGGCTGATCAATGCCTCCACCTACTAACCCACCCCTCCTCGCCCACCATCACCACTAATTTATCATTTCCTGTCAGAGTCACCTTACGTACAGACACTTCTGTGCCAGGCGTCACTTTATAAAGTAACACTAGGTACAGGAGCGTGTGTAAATAAGCTGACTCAATCAATCTATGTACAGAAGCTATCTTATGTATTTGTAGTTTTATCTTTGTTCTTTATCTTACTGTGTTTTTTTGTGCGGCATCGGATCTGGAGTAACAATTATTTTGTTCTCTCTTCACACTTGTGTACTGGAAATGACATTAAACGATCTCGAATAGACGCAAATCCTTGGCTTTGGATTTCCAGCGTCTGTAGATTTTCTCGTGTTTGTCAATCTTGAACACAAAACTCGACATTCCAAGAAGGATCCAATAGTGCTGTACAGGAACCGCAAAGCATCTGACTACCAGGACTCTACAAAGGGTTGCGAGGACTGCTGACAGGGTCTTTGGGGTCTCTCTTCCACCCATCTGAGATATTCATCAGGACCACTGCATACGCCGGGCCCTTAGTAATCCCTCCGATCCATCCAACTGTCTCTGACCCACTGCCATCAGGCAGGAGGGACCGTAGCATTAGGACAAGAACTGCGGGATGGAAAACAGCTTCTTCCTCCAGGATGTGAGACCACGAATGAAGAGCCAGTAACATTATACTGTTTACTTTTTAACTTGTGTCATAAATACACCTTATTATTTAAGTTGTTTGTGGTAATATTACTCTATATGTTGTGTGTGTAAGCTGTATGTCAATCTAACTTTCCCCTCCCACATAGCCTTCTAATTTTCTTTTATCCATGTGCCTATCTATGAGTTCAGGCAGACGAGGCTTGTCAGCCGTGGTTGGCAGCTCACCTAGGAGAAGGAAAACTCTGATCTCAAACCTCCACTGCTTTGTAGCTATACCCACTCGTGAGGAAGGCTTCGGGAGTAAACCCCGAGGGAAAGATCCGGAACTGGAGTCCCTATGACAGTCCTACATTGGATTCTATGCTGACTGGCAACTCCTGCGATGCTGCTGGTGCCAAACTGTATCGGTCTCTGCCATTCCTTTGGGTTCATCAGCTGCGTGGAGAGGGAGATCCTGCTACATGAGCAACAGCTTGCTCTCCGTATCGTACTGCCCTGTCTTGCGTACCACGTAGGCAGTAGGGACTCAACAAGAATGGTCGACTCTGACCAGCAGAGGGCCTCAATCTAAGAATATCTTAAATGTTCCTAACCTTCCTGCTGAGGGGCAACTTCTTACCAGAGGGAGCAGTGAACGTGTGCAACATAAGCCAGAAGAAGGTGCTCAGGCAGGTATATTAAAAACATTTAAAAGATATTTGGACAGATACATGGATAGGAAAGGGTGAGGATATTGGCCAAACAAGGAAAATGGGACAAGCTTAAACGGACATCTTAGTTGCCATGAATGAGCTGGGCCAGAGGGTCTGTGCCCACACTGTACTTCTGATGATCGTTACTGGGCTGGAGGGTCTTTAGAATGAAGGAGAATGAGGGGGGACGTGAAACAGGGTGGGGAGTCTGAGGTGTCAGGGAGGGGTAGCATCTCTGGTCCCCACCAGACACTGAGCTCTGACCTGTGGCTCTAAGTAGCTGTTTGCATGCGACAGCGACCACACCCTGGTACACCGCTTCGACAGGCGGGCTAGACCCGGTGAGGGTGGCTGGTGGGCCTCATATCCCGGTGAGATAGGGACATGCCTGTCCCAGAATGTGAAGAAAGCTCCAGCAGACAGGGCGGATGAGGTCAACAGGGAGATCTAAAGGCCAGCAAGGTGGTAGTGCAAAGCTTTGTAGAGAGCGAAGGTGTATGATAAGGCACGGAAGGCATCACGGTCATCCACTGCAACCGAGACCCAGTTGTGACAACTACCTGTACCATGGGACCAGGACTTCTGAGGTCACTGTTATTGTCGGATACGATGGGCAACCGGTTAAAACAGGGTAGTGAGATGTAAACAACAGGAATTCTGCAGATGCTGGAAATTCAAGCAACATACATCAAAGTTGCTGGTGAACGCAGCAGGCCAAGCAGCATCTATAGGAAGAGGCGCAGTCGACGTTTCAGGCCGAGACCCTTCGTCAGGACTAACTGAAGGAAGAGTGAGTAAGGGATTTGAAAGCTGGAGGGGGAGGGGGAGATGCAAATGAGTTTCCCCGGGTGAGGTACTGGAGTACTGGAGGGCAGCTAATCTCATGCCTTTGTTGGAGAAAGGTTGCAAGGATGAGTCAGGGAATTGTACGCTGGTCAGTCTGACATCGGAAAGGAGTCTGCACGACAGGACCTATCTGATTAGGGTGACACACACAAAATACTGGAGGAACTCGGCAGGTCAGGCAGCATCTATGAGAGGAATAAGCAGTTGTTAATCAGATCAAAACCCTTCATCTTGACCCGCCTGTACCTTTTCCATCCTCTCTGACATTCCCACCTCAACTGCCCAACACTGGCGACTCGATGGAGGTATATACGACCTCGGTGACTCGATGGAGGTATATACGACCTCGGTGACTCGATGGAGGTGTTTACGATGTGGGTGACTCGATGGAGGTGTATACAACCTCGGTGACTCGATGGAGGTGTTTACAATGTCGGTGACTCAATGGAGGTGTTTACGATGTGGGTGACTCGATGGAGGTATATACGATGTCGGTGACTGGACAGAGATGTATACAATATCGGTAACTCGATGGAGGTATATACGACCTCGGTGACTCGATGGAGGTGTATACGACCTCGATGACTCGATGGAGGTGTTTACGATGTGGGTGACTTGATGGAGGTGTTTACGACCTCGGTGACTCGATGGAGGTATATACGACCTCGGTGACTCGATAGAGGTGTATACAACGTCGGTGACTCGATGGAGGTGTATACGTTGTCGGTGACTCGATGGAGGTGTTTACGATGTGGGTGACTCAATGGAGGTGTATACGATGTCGGTGACTGGACAGAGATGTATACGACCTTGGTGACTCGATGGAGGTGTTTACGATGTGGGTGACTTGATGGAGGTGTTTACGACCTCGGTGACTCAATGGAGGTATATACGACCTCGGTGACTCGATGGAGGTGTATACGACCTCGGTGACTCGATGGAGGTGTTTACGATGTGGGTGACTTGATGGAGGTGTTTACGACCTCGGTGACTCGATGGAGGTATATACGACCTCGGTGACTCGATGGAGGTGTATACGACCTCGGTGACTCGATGGAGGTGTTTATGATGTGGGTGACTCGATGGAGGTGTTTACGACCTCGGTGACTCGATAGAGGTGTATACAACGTCGGTGACTCGATGGAGGTGTTTACGATGTGGGTGACTCGATGGAGGTGTATATGATGTCGGTGACTGGACAGAGATGTATACAACGTCGGTGACTCGATGGAGGTATATACGACCTCGGTGACTCGATGGAGGTGTATACGACCTCGGTGACTCGATGGAGGTGTATACGACCTCGGTGACTCGATGGAGGTGTATACAATGTTGGTGACTCGATAGAGGTGTTTACGACCTCAGTGACTCGATGGAGGTGTATATGATGTCGGTGAGTGGACAGAGATGTATACAACGTCGGTGACTCGATGGAGGTGTATAAGATGATAAGAGGCATAAATCGAGAAGATAACCAGAGACTTGTTCCCAGGGCAGAAATGGCTAACACCATAATTTTAAGGTGTTTTGGGGAAATTATAAGGGAGATGTCAGAGGTAGACTTTGTACACAGTGAGTGCTGGGTGCTAGGAAAACGTTAAGAAGATTTAAGAGACTCTTAGATGAGCACATGGTTGAAAGAAAAACGGAGGGCTATGCGGGAGGAAAGGGTTAGATTAATCTTAAGAGCTGGTGAGAAAGTCAGCACAAAATCATGTACTCTGCTGTAGATGCTAGGTTCCTCTTTACACCTCCCTGAGATGCTCCCTTCATTGATAGAGAGAGAAAGGAAGAAGATTAGAGAGAGACAGAGTGAAGGAGAGAGAGTGCAGGAGGGAGAGACAGACAGTGAAGGGGAGAGAGTGAGGGAGAGGGACAGAAAGAGAGAGGGAGGGATAGAGAGAGAGAGAGAGAGAATCAGTCATGGTTGCGGGCCCGTACAGGTTGATTGAGGTCAGATGCTTCTTCACACAAAGGGTGATGAAAGGTTGGAACTGCCTGCCACCCCCAAAATCATCGCTGCAGCTCACTGTCTGCCCAATATGTGTGAGCTATGGAGGGCAGCTCCAGCCAACCGGGATACGAAGGGTCAAGGTGAGTCAGGGGAGCTCTGCATGTTTTACCGATGATCTGATGATTACACAGCGGAACAGGCTCCACGAGACAAGAGGTCCTGCTCCTATTCCCAGGACACTGCCTGTGTTTGGGCTCCAGCCTTGTTTTGTTCCCCAGCCGGATCAAGTTTAAAAGGCAGCCTGAGTGCTTCCTGCCGGTAATAAAAGTTCAGCTCCGATCGCTGCTCTGGGCAGGTTGACAGAAAGAACTCGACCAGTTGACATTAAATTGTCTTCTCGAACATTGGGTTTCCGGTATTTACAAATAGTTTGAGAGATCATCAGACCACAGACTTGTCCAAATAGAGCATCCGAAACTCAAGCTGCTGGACTGTATCCCGGCCAAGATTGTTCAGGCCATAAACTGAGCAATGGCAAGGGATTGCAGGCATAGCTATACAATGTGGTACCACAGTGGTTCCCCCGCGAGGACCATCAACTGTCCTGGCACAAACCCAGATTGCTAGCACATAGCCGTACAATGTTTTCTGCTCAAAGAGGCAGGCAGGAAAAATCATTGTGGCTATTACCCGTCTAGCAAACTGCTTTTTGCAAAAGTTCACTTTTGGAAAGCGTTATAGGGCTATTAAAACAAAACCTTCTTGCTATTGGTTTTTAATAATACTTTTTGGAAGAGCTGTGCTTTTTAACAGTCAGCTGGTGGTGCAGTGGCATCAGCACTGGACTTCAGGGCAGATGGTCCTGAGTTCAAACCCAGCCGGGTCCCAACACGGGCAGCAGCAGTATCTGTGCGGAAGAAAGGCCTGGCAATCTACTTCCGTATCTGGCCATGAAAACCCTATGAACCCTATGGTCCATGAGGTCACAAAGGGTCGGACTTGACTCAATGACTGAACGACAACAAAACTTTTTAACTAACTCATGTATTTTTCACGCTCACTGGCAGAAAGCGGTACAGCAGCTAAACTAATGGTTTATCACCTTTCTCTGTTTTCATTGGCTAAGTATTAGCACCATTTCTATTCCTTTGTCCTACGGGGAGGAAGTCATCTCTCTGACACAGTAGTGTCAAGAAAACAACCTCTCCCTTAATGTCGCAAAAACAAAGGAGCTGGTTGTGGACTACAGGAGAAATGGAAGCTTACATCAAAGTTGCTGGTGAACGCAGCAGGCCAGGCAGCATCTATAGGAAGAGGCGCAGTCGACGTTTCAGGCCGAGACCCTTCGTCAGGACTAACTGAAGGATGGATCTGGGGTTGAGGGGGTAAACAGCTTTAAGTTCCTCAGCATCCACAACACTGAGGACCTCATGTGGTCTGTACACACCAGCTGTGTGGTGAAAAAGGCACAACAGCACCTCTTTCACCTCAGACGGTTGAGGAGGTTTGGTATTGGCCCTCAAGCCCTCAGGACTTTCTACAAGGGCACAATTGAGAGCATCCTGACTGGCTGCATCACTGCCTGGTATGGGAACTGTACTTCCCTCAATCGCAGGACTCTGCAGAGAGTGGTGTGGACAGCCCAGCACATCTGTAGTTGTGAACTTCCCACTATTCAGGACATTTACAAAGATAGGTGTGTACAAAGGGCCTGAAGGATCACTGGGGACCTGAGTCACCCCAACCACAATCTATTCCAGCTGCTACCATCCGGGATACGGTACCGCAGCATAAAAGCCAGGACCAACAGGCTCCGGGACAGCTTCTTCCATCAGGCCATCGGACTGATGAACTCACGCTGATCTGAGTGTACTCTATATTACATTGACTTCTGTTTATTATAAATTATTATGATTTCACATTGCACATTTAGACGGAGACATAACGTGAAGATTTTTACTCCTCATGTATGTGAAGGATGTAAGAAATCAAGTCAATTCAATTCACCCCTTAGCATTAATTCCCTTTTTAGCACTGTTTCTCGGCTCTTTATTTAGTTTGCTTAGTATTTGTATGCTTGCTTGCACTCTAAAGTAAACTGAAATCTTGTAATTAAGACTGCTCACCGTTTTTGACTCCCAGAAAAATCCCAAGAATCAGAAATTAAACAAAGATCCAACACCATCTTAAAAGCTTCCCCCGCACCCCACAAGCAGTTAATCTTTTAATTTAATTTAATTTAGGGATCCAGCAGGGTAACAGATGCTTCCAGCCCATTGAGTTCTCACCACCCAATTCAACCCATTAACCTACTAACCTGTACGTCTTTGGAATGTGAGAGGAGGAACCCCACACGGTCATGGGGAGAACAAACTCCTTACAAAGTACAGATATATCACCATATACAACCCTGAGATTCATTTTCCTGTGGGCATACTCAAAAATCCATAACAGAATAATAATCATAACCAAATCAATGAGAGACCGCACCAACTTGGGCATTCAACCAGTATGCAGAAGACAACAAACTGTGCTAGTACAAACAAAAGGAATTAATAATAATAATAATGATAAATAAGCAATAAATATCTAGACCATGAGATGAAGAGTCCTTGAAAGTGAATCCACAGATTGTGGGAACATTTCAGTGACGGGGCATGTGTAATTAGCCCCTCTGGTTCAAGATCCTGACGGTTGAGGGGTAGTAACTGTTCCCAAACCTGGTTGTATGAGTCCTGAGGCTCCTGTACCTTCTTCCCGATGGTAGCAAAGAGAAGGGAGCATGTCCTGGGTGATGGAGGCCCCTGCCTTCCTGCGACAGCGTTTCGTGTAGATGTGCTCAATGGTGGGGAGGGCTTTACCCGTGATGGACTGGGCTGTGTCTTTTTAACCAATTTTACAGCCATCTGTTGGCATTGTTGTAATGTGGTAGACACCAGCCACTCTGTGCACAGCACATCGTAGGTAGAGCATCATAGTAAAGGTCTAGTAACCTGTCTGGGGTTGTAATGTGAGGCACTTTGGGATCTTTCTCCAACTTTGAAGCATCATCTACATACAATTCATGCTGCTATATACTTTCTGGAACCCTGGTCATGGATAAAGGAAAATATTTGTCCTGGTCTGTTCCTATTTTAGTGGTTTTTTGTTTATGTTCCCACATCCTCAGATATAGGGTTACATCCTAGTCCACATGCTCAGTGCTCTCCCCGCTTTTGGCATCCAACCACAGCGTGTGACTTTGTCCACCCGCTGACCGATGGGAAGGGCATTTGGCCCGCGTCCTGTCCCAACGAACAGCTGAATGAAGGGTTTGCCAAGCCCATTACACGTGGCTCAAACACGGCAGCTCAGCCCGCGGAGGAAGAGAGATTGCTAGCGAATGGGTGGGGGTGGGGGGGGGGGAACGGATGACCGGAACCAGAGGAAGTTCGAGGCCAAATAGCTTTGAAGGTGGGGTGGGTGGGGAGCGCAGGAAGGAACAGAGGGAAGGTCAGCGTAGGCTGAAGGAAGGGAGGTCGGATAATGACCGGAGGTGTGATGACGCGAGGCGAAAGGCACATGGCACAAGTAGAGAAACTAAAGATCTGCCGTGGCAGAAACAGAGCCATAAAAGGCAAAGACAGCCAGGGACATTTTCCCAGGTTGGAAATGGAAGAATGATTAAGCAAGCTAGGACTTTTCTCTTTGGAGCGAAGGAGGATCAGAGGTGACTTATTAAAGAAGTACAAGATGATAAGAGGTATTGATCGAGTGGACAGTCAGGGCCAGGGTAGGTTAAAACGGCGGCACAATTTCATGAGCTGAAAGGTCTGTACTGTACTGTAAAGTTCCATGTTCAAAATTCAAACTTTATTATCAAAGTACATATGTGTCACCGTATACAACACTGAGATTCATTTTCTTGTGGGCATAGTTAATAAATCCAACAACCATAATACAATCAGTTAAGGACTGCATCAATTTGGGTGTTCAACAACCAGTGTGCAGAGCACAACAAACCGTGCAAATCAAGAAAAGAAAGAAACAAATAACAATAAATAAATAAATAATATTGATAACATGAGATGAAGAGTCCTTGAAAGTGACTCCAAAGGCTATGGGAACCTTTCAATGATGGGGCAAGTGAAGCTGAGTGAAGCTTTCCCCTCTGGTCTATCGAGAGCCTGATGGTTGAGGGGTAATAACTGTTCCTGAACCTGGTGGTGTGAATCCTGAGACTCCCGCTTGATTATCTGAAAGAGCTGAACCAATATTGAGCCCTGAAAGATTGTTACATGCATCATAATAGACTGATGGAAACTTTACAGCCCATTAGAAACCATCTATTGGCCCACCACCACCACCCCCCCCCCCACCGCCGCACCCTGCTTTTACCCCATAGTCCTGCAGAATTTTTGTCCCGGATATTTCCCCTCCCCTGCCCATTCCCTTTGGAAAGTCTCAATGGCCTTGTTGCCAGTGGCCTTCGAGTCAGTGAGTTCCAAATCATCACCATTTGCAATAAAAAAATCTTTCCCTACATCCTCTACGTCTTTCACTTTAAATGAGTGCCTCCTGGTATCTTGCACTGTCATGGCAAGGCAACAGCTTCCAAAGATAGGACATTAAAACGTCAGCTCCCTTTGTCACCTGCAGACATGCAGTGAAATGCAATGTTTGTGCCGAATCAAATCAGCAAGGATTGTGCTGCACGGCCCGCAAGTGTCACCACGTTTCCCGTACCAACACGGCATGCCCAATTCTCACTAACTCTATCCATACATCTTTGGAACGTGGGCGGAAACCCAAGCGGTCATGGGGAGGACACAGAAACTCCTCAGAGACAGCGATGGGAATTGAACCCAGATCCCACAGTCGATGCTGTAATACTATGCCACCCGCTCTACTTACTCTCTCCAAAGCTGCTATCATAAGATGCCAAACCTCTATCAATCTCCCAGCCTTTGTTCTAAAGCAAAACAAAACACCTCAGCTCCACTGTCACCATACCCAGAGCATTTCTAGTAGTTATTTTCTGCGGTCTTTTGAGGACCTCCATTTTCATCTTCAAGTGTGAGAAGACTGAACTGGATGGAATAGATCTCCGAGCTGCTGCCTGACTGGCTGAGGGTCTCCAGCATTTTGCATGTGTTGCACTGGGTGGAATATTTCAGTTTTGGGCCAACTGGCGTTTCCTAAAGGTTTGTCAAAGTTGTTCCTGTGCTGTATTGTTCTATGTAGCTTCACTGGAACACTCTAGAAGGTCGTGTGTCAGAGTCACAGCATGGAAATAGACTCTTCTGTCCATCTGGTACATGCTAAGTTTCCCTTCTAAGCAAATCTTATTCTACATTTGGCCAATGTTCCTCTAAACTTTCCCTCTCCATATTTCTTTTGAATGTTGTAAATGTACATTACAGTGTAGAAGTCTTAAGCACATGTAAAAAACCTGTAAAGCGAAGATGCTTTCAAAAATAATGAAATGAAACATTTATAAATATCAAAAAAATACTGTTAAGAGCAATAAACAGTAAAAAACTGAATCAAATCAACTCTTTGCCTTTAAAACTGCATCAATTCTCGCTATTGTGTATTGGTACGCTATTGTGTAGTTTTACAAGAAAATCAGCTCGTGCGTTGTTCCAAGCATCTTGGAGAACTTGCCACAGTTCTTCTGCAGACTCTGGCTGACTCACTTGCTTCTGTCTCTCCAGGTAATCCCAGACAGCCTTGGTGATGTTGAGATCAGGACTCTGTGGAGTCCTTACCATCTGGGACTATATAAAAAAACCTAGGGTGCATAAGACTTTTGCATCTGCCTTAACCATTGTTCTGGCAGCTCATTCCCTACACTGACCACCCTCTGGGTGTACAAATTGGCCGTCAGGTTCCTATTAAACCTCTCCCCTCTCACCTTAAACCTATGCCCTCCAGTTCTTGATTCCTCAAACCTTGGAAAAGGACTCTGCAAATTGACCTTATTTCTGCCCCTCATACAGTAATTTTA
Source organism: Mobula hypostoma (assembly GCF_963921235.1). Lineage (NCBI taxonomy): Eukaryota > Metazoa > Chordata > Chondrichthyes > Myliobatiformes > Myliobatidae > Mobula > Mobula hypostoma. The sequence continues at coordinate 216,981,642 of NC_086099.1, forward strand.
TACACCTCAGCACGATCAGCACTCATTCCTGCCAGTTTGTCAGTCTGTGTTTACGTATAGTTTTTAAAAATCCCTTTCCTGTATTTCTTTATTCTTCTGAAAATGTCTGCAAGAAAATGAATCTTAACGTAGTACGTGGAGACACGATTCTATGTATTGCACTGAACTGCTGCTGCACATCTTTCATGACAGATGTGAGTGATGATAAACCTGATTCTGATATGGGTCTCTGTTGTGGACTGAGAGTGGGAAGGGGGTAGGGAGAGGGGAATCATGGTTGGGAAAAGGGGAAGGGAGAGGGAGGGAGCAGGAAGCACCAAAGACACATTGTGTAATAATCAATAAACCCATTTGGAATCAAATGATCATGCTTGGTGTCCCAGGGCTGGGTGTGTGGGCACCTGTGCCACCCCCTGCCACTGCCACTCCTCTCTGCTATCTGTCCCACACCGTCCTGTGACACCTCCACCCTTGCAATTCCCAGCATCCTTTGCTCCCACTAGATTTACAAACTTGCTCTCTGCTCCACGTTGACAAATACAGTACTGTGCAAAAGTCTTAGACACCCAAGCTATATTTATGTGCCTCAGACCTTCTTGCACAATACTGTATGTACTTTGATAATAAATGTACTTTTCCTGCAAACCAATGGAAAAAGTCACAACCCACTCATCCTTTCTCTATAATTCAGTCCCATGAGTCCTGGCAATATTCTCTGCACTCTTTTCAGCATAACGACATCTTTCCTATATCAGGACAACCAAAACTAAACACAATGTTCCAAATGCAGCCTCACCAACATCTTGTACGACTGCAACATCCATACTCGATGCCTGACCAATGAAGGCCAGCGTGCCGAACACCTCCTTCACCACCCTGTCTACCTAAGATGTCACTTTCAGGTGAACCATGTACCTCTGCCCCTGGCTTCCTCTGTTCTACAACATTCTCCAGGGTCCTACCATTCATCGTCAGTGTCCTACCTTTGTTGGTCTCCCCTAAATAGATCACCTCACATTTATCCAAATTAAACTCCATTTGCCACTCCTCTGCCCACTTACCCAGCTTAGTAGAGTAGAAAAGGGATGAAAAGAGAATTGGAAGAAATCACATTAATCACCTTCCTTACACTCATCACATTAAACATCATTTGCATCAGCAGACAACACAGTGCTGAGGGGAAAAGCCCACAAGTGTCACCATGCTTCCGATGCCAACATAGCATAAGACCATGAGCTATAGGAGCAAATTAGGCCATTTGGCCCATCGAGTCTGCTCTACCATTTCCTCATGGCTGATCCAATTTTCTTCTCAACCCCAGTCTCCTGCCTTCTCCCCATGTGCCCTGACCAATCAAGAATCAAGCATGCCCACAACGTACTAACCCTTATAAACCTGTACGCCTTTGGAATGTGGGAGCAACCGAAGCACCCAGAGGAATCCCACACGTTCACGAGGAGGATGTATAAACTCCTTACAGTCAACGGTGGAATTTGAACCCGGTCTCTAGCATGATGCACAGTACAGCCTACTGTGAAGAAGAAGATAGCCCTTAACTCCGAGTGGAGTGATCAGGACGCCGTCATGATGTTTTTTTTAGCAGGCTTTCTTACTTTTACGAGGTCGGGTTGCTAGCTCAACACTCAACCCAGCATGGATGGAAAGTGTGCAAGGGAGCCGGCTGGATTCGAACTCGGGAGCCTTCGCTCCAAAGTCCGGCACTGATGCCACTGCGCCACCAGCCGGCTACAGCCTACTGTACTCAGTATTTTTTTTTATTATTTGCATGATTTGTCTTCTTTTACACTTCTGTTGTCTCTCAGTCTTTGTTATTTATAGTTTTTCATAAATTCTATTGCATTTCTTTATTTCCTGTGAATGCCTTCAAGGAAATGAATCTCGAGGTAGAATATAGTGACATACACTCAGTGACCACCTGCTATACTTAATGGCCACTGAGGGTGTGTTCATGATCTTCTGCTGCTGTAACCCATCCACATCAAGGTTCGACATGTGTGTTCAGGGGTTCTCCTCTGCACACCACTGTTGTAACACGTGTTTATTTGAGTTACTGTCTCCTTCCCGTCAGCTTGGACCAGTCTGAGTTGCTGCCACGTGATTGGCTGATTGGACGAGCAGGTGAACAGGTGTACCTAATTAACGTGGCCACTGAGTGGGTGTACGTACTTTGATAATAAACTTACTTCGATGTGACTTTGAATTTGACTTTTATCCAAGAGTTTCTTAAATAGCCCTAATGTATCTGCCTCTACCAGCACCCCTGGCAGGGCATCCCACACACCCACCAGTCCCTGTATAAAATACCTACCTCTGACATGACCCTATACTTTGGTGTAGGATTAGTGCTTGTGGCATCAGCCGAGGGGCCGAAGAACCTGTTTCTGTGCTGTACAGCTGTGTGACTCTGGTCACAGTCTGCTCCACACGGAGCTGTCAAAGGCCCGGAACAGGAGGTGACAAACGTCACCCGTTAACGTGCCAGTAGCATTCTTCTCCCTGGACCGGGCTTCTGTCGATGTTGCTGGCACTCACTTGGAGTAACAATGGGACGTGAACCTGCTCAGTCGCCAGCTCCACGCCGTCTCCGGGAACTCAAGGCCACGCACTGAGGGCCATCCCAGTTTGGGACTGGGAAGCAAATCTCTGGCCCCCCGATTCTAACTGATCACCAATGCACACATATACAGTGGGACCTTCGAATCTGCTCAGGGCATAGAACACAGAACAGAACCGGATAGAAGCCAGCCCCTCGGCCCACCATGCCTGTACTAACCACGATGCCAAGTTAAACCAATCCAATTTGCCTGTACGTGCTCTGTATACCACCATGCCTTGTCTGTCCAAATGTCTCTTACATGTTGCTATTGTACCTGCCTCCATCACTCCTCCAGGCACCCACTACTCTCTGTGTAAATAACTTTCTCTACTGATAGAATCGTTACGCCATAGAGCACTAGAGCAGTGGTCTCCAACCACCGGGCCACGGACTGCTACCGGGCCGCGCAGAGACGATATGATTTGGCAATATGAAACGATATGAGTCAGCTGCACCTTTCCTCATTCCCTGTCACGCACTGTTGAACTTGAACACCCTCCCCCTTGTCGGGCTGTCTGCAAGAATATCGTCAATATTAAACCGGTCCGCAATGCACAAAAGGTTGGGGACCCCTGCACTAGAGTACATTGTGTGGGTTATACAGTGCCTACTCTGTTATGTATCTTGGTCTGGAGGAACATCGTTTCGTTTGGCCGTATATATGGTTGATTGTCAATAAAGTTGAACTTGTTACAGGCCCTTCGGCCCATCGAATCTGTGCCAAACTATTATTCTACCTAGTCCCATTAATCAGCACCCGGACTGTAGCCATCCCTATCCCTCCCATCCATGCACCTATCCAAACGTCTCTTAAATATTGCAATTGAACCCTCACTGGGTAACGTGATAGTCTCCTTGACTCCACTTTTCACTAGGTGGATTGATTCTTGAAGAACACAAGAGTGAAATTTGCCCCACGGTGGACACACATTTGCTTTGTGCTCATCAGGACTCAATCTACCTCTGCCTTAAGCAAGTTGAAGTTCCAGTTTATTGCCATGGACGGACGTACTCAGGGTATAAGTGCTGCATAAATTAGCTTTTCACAAAGGCAGCTCAGTGCAAGTACCCTTTTCTTTAAAGAGCAGTGGAAGCGGAATTCGAATAGCTCACAGTCCTCTGGGAGAGAGAGAAAAATTTGTCTCTTTTCAACACGAGAGATTCTGCTGATGTTGGAAATCTTGAGCAATACACACAAGATGCTGGAGGAACTCAGCAGGTCAGGCAGCATCTATGGAGAGGAATAAACGGTCGTTGTTTTGGGCCGAGACCCTTCTTCAGGACGGGGAAGGAAAGGGGACGATGCCAGAATAGGAATGTGGGGAGGGGGGGGAAGGCATACAAGCTGACAGTTGATAGTTGAGATTAGGTGAGGAGGATAGTGAGGGAGGTTTCCTTTCCAGTCCTTTCATCAACGGTTTATTCCCCTCCATAGATGCTGCTTGACCTGCTAAGTTCCTCCATATTACCTTTTCTCTGTCTTTAATGGCCAATCCCTTAACTTGACCCCTTGATTCTCCCACAAATGGAAGCATAATTTCTTCATCTCAGGATTTTTAGTCAGACTGGTGCAGAGCAGCTTTTGTGCTCACATTTACAACCTTTTCAGCTGAATAATTATATCACTTGGTATAGTTGGTGTTACTTTACCCAGTCACCTACCTTTCAGTAATAACAAGCAACGTGTCAACTGCAGATTTCATTAAGATGACCTGCATTTATGTCTAGATAATAGTGATCACAGTTTCAAACTCCTCTTTTGCAGTTAATTTGTTACTTTTTTGTTTTTGAGGTTACTTTACTTCAAGAAGGCAGCATCTATCACTAAGGACCCCCACCACCCAGGACGTGCCCTCTTCTCATTGCTACCATCAGGGAGGAGGTACAGGAGCCTGAAGACACACACTCAATGATTCAAAAGCAGCTTTTCCCGCTCCATCAGATTTCTGAATGGTCCACGAATCCACGAACACTACCTCATTGTTCCTTTCTTTAAACTATTTATTTCTTTGTGTAATTTGTAGTGACTTTATATCTCTGCACTGTACTGCTGCCACAAAACAAATTTCATGTCATATTATCAGTGATAATAAACCTGATTCTGATTACTGTGATATTGAACTTGATTACGTTGGGCCCAAATGAGGCATTGATTTTGTGCAGCTATCTTAAAAAGCAAAACAAAGCTTTCAGAGGCTATAAATCCAAACTGAAATGCTGGGAACACTCAGCAGAGCAGGCAGCATCTGTGGAGACTGAGTTAACATGGAACATCGAACACACAGCATTACAGCACAGTCTAGGCCCAATAGCCCATGATATTGTCCCACCCCTTAAACCTCCTCCAATATCATCCAAAGCCCTCCCTCCCACATAGCCCTCCATTTTGCTTTCTTAGAGTCAGGCTTATCAAGTCTGTACTGTACTGTAATCAGAAATGCAGAAGGGTGTCACTTAGAACAGAGATGAGGAAGAATTTCTTTAGCCGGAGGGTGATGAATCTGTGGAATTCATTGGTGCAGACAGCTGTGGAGGCCAAGTCATTGGGTATACAATGGGCTTCGGTTAATCAGGACGCAGCTTTAAATTCCTCGGTGTTAGCATGTCAGAGGACCTGTCTTGGGCCCAGCATGCAAGTACAATTGCAAAGGAAGCAGGACAGTATCTCTTAGAAGTTTGTGAAGATTCTGTATGAGAAAGTTATAGAAATTCTGCCATCTCCAGTGGGATTCCACCAACAAGCACATCTTCCTCTCCCCCCCCCCCACTTTATGCTTTCTGCAGGGATCGCTCCCTACACAAATCCCTTGTCCGTTTGTCCCTCCCCACTGACCTCCCTCCTGGCACTGTATATCGGTGAGACCCGACGGAGACTGGGAGACCGCTTCGCCAAGTACCTACGCTCCGTCCGCCAGAAAAAGCAGGATCTCCCGGTGGCCACCCATTTTAATTCCACATCCCATTCCCACTTGGTCATGTCAGTCCCTGGCCTCCTCTACTGCTGCAATGAGGCCACACTCAGGTTGGAGGAGCAACACCTCATATTCCGTCTGGGTAGCCTCCAACCTAATGGCACGGACATCGATTTCTCCAGCTTCTGGTAATGCCCCCCCCCCCACCTCACCCTTCACCATTACCAATCCCTTTTCCCCCTATTTTCTTACCTGCCTGTCGCCTCCCTCTGGTGCTCCTCCCCCTTTTTTTTCTTCCAAGGACTTCTGTCCTCTCCTATCGTATTCCCTCTTCTCCAGCCCTGTATCTCTTTCACCAATCAACTTCCCAGCCCTTTACGTCACCCCTCCCCCTCTCTCCTGGTTTCACCTCTCACCTTGTGCTTCTTCCTCCCCTCCCCCACTCTCTTACCCTGACTCCTCATCTGTTTTCCCAGTCCTGATGAAGGGTCTCGGCCGGAAACTTTGACCTTACTCTTTTCCATGATGCTGCCTGGCCTGCTGAGTTCCTCCTGCACTGTGTGTGTGTGTGTTGCTCAGCAGAGGCCAGATGGGCCAAAGGGCCTGTTTTCCTGCTGTGACTCCACGAGATATGACTATCTAAACCATCTGCATGGGTCTGTAGGTCCTCCCCGTGGAATGTGTGGGCTTCATCCCACAGTCCAGAGACATATCAGTTGGCAGGTTAATTGGTCATTGTAAAGGGTCCTGCGGTATGGCAAGGGTTAAATAGGGGATTGCTAGGCCGTGTGTCTCGCAGGACCTATTCTGCGCTGTAGCTTGATAAATAAAGACGTTACAGCTAACCTTAGCTTTGCTGAATTTGATCCTTTCACCTGAAATATTACTTCCTTGTGGGATCTGGACGTTGCTGATGAAGTCAGCATTTGTAGTCCATCCTTCAGTGCCCTTGGGAAGGTGGTGAAGAGCTGCCTTCTTGACCTGCTGCAGTCCTTCCCGTGAAGGTGTTTCCACAGGGCTTTCGGTGGCGGGGGGGTGGCTGGTTCTGAGATTTAGACTACAGGACCCCGATTGAGACAGGACCCCCTACAGCTCAGGCCGTGCTCCCTTCTCACTGCTGCCATCAGGACGGTGGTCCAGAAGCCTCAGGACTCACACCACCAGGTTCAGGAACAGTTACTAACCATCAGGCTCTTGAACCAAAGGGATAAATTCTCTCAATTTCACTTGCCCCATCTATGGACTCACTTTCAAGGACTTTTCATCTCATGTTCACAATACTTGTTGGTTATTTATTCATTTATTATTACTTTTAATTTTGTATTTGCACACAGTTTATTGTCTTTTGCACATTAGTTGTTTGCCCATCCTGTTGGAAGCAGTATTTCATTTATTCTGTTATGTTTCTTGGATCTACTGTGTATGCCCATAAGAAAATGAACCGCAGGGCTGTATATGGTGACATGCACTGTGATAATAAATTTACTTTGAACTTTGAAGTAAGAGCGATATATTTCCATGTCAGAATGGCTGGCCCTTGGAGGGGAACATGCATGTGGTAATGTTAGAAGATTAGCTTTCTTGTCACATGGACACCAGAGCTTGTTAGTCTTTGTTTGTGTGTAGTTTTCCGTTGATTCTATTCTATTTCTTTTACTGTGGATATCGGCAAGAAAATTAACCTCAGAGTGGAATACAGTGCTGCTAGGAACATTTGTGAACCCTGTGGAATTTTCTGCATAAAATGTGATTAAGTCTTCATGTAAGTTCTAAAACCAGATAAAGAGAAACCAATTAAATAAATGACTCTTCTTGTCACCTGCTTGTCATCTCCCTCTAGTACCCCTCCTCCTCCACTTTCTCCCAGTGTCCACTCACCCCTCCTGGCCCAGTCCTTCTTCTTCATCCCTTTAAATCTACCATCTATCACCTTCCGGCTTCTCACTGCACAATCCCCCCCCACCCACCCACCCGCCTTTCCTCTCACAGGGCTTCATCTATCACCTGCCATCTTGCACTCCTTCCCTTCCCCTTATCTCCTTATTCTTATTCTGGCTTCCACCCCTCCTTTCCAGTCCGGATGAAGGGTCTCGGACCAAAACATGGACTGCTTATCTTTCTCTGGAGATGCTGCCTACAGAGTGCTCAGTTCCTCCACCATTTTGTGTGTGTTACTCCCCATTTGCCAGCGTTTGGCCCATATCCCACTAAACCATGGTTTCCCAACCTTTTTTATGCCATGGACCCCTGCCATTAACCAGGAGGTCAGTGGTCGCCAAGTCGGAAACCCCTGCTCTAAGCCTTTCCTACCCTTTCCGTTGTCATTGGGACGCACAGAGATAAGAGGCAGGCAAGTGGTTCTACGTCTTTGAGAGGGTTTTCAATGAAGCTTCTATTTCAACATTTAAGCAAAATTTGGATGGGAGGGGTAGGAAAGGCTATGGTCCAGGTGAAGGTTGATGGGACTAGGCACAAAGATAGTTTGTTATGGACTAGATGGGCCAATTGGCCTTTTCCTGTGCTGTAGTGCTCTGTGACTATCAGCAGTGGAAGTCTTTTACACAGAGTGGTGGGTGCCTGGGACTCATTGTCACAGGAAGTGGTAGGGGCAGATACAATAGTAATGAATGATCTTTAATTGCTCAAAACAATTGTTCCAAACAAGAAAAAGGCAACGCCGCTCTCTGTCTGAGCACCACAGGTGTATCCAGCCAAAATGGAATGGATGGTTAGATCCTGGAGAGAGGAGCTGATGACACAGTGACTTGAGTGTTAGCAACTAAGCTAGTCTAACACTGACTTTGCCTTTCAATGTGTATGGGGTGATTTTGTCCTTGTTAAAGCCATTTGAAAATGTAATTTCTCTCTGGTTCAACCACTTCTACGGTGATTGCTACAGAGATTAAGTTCAGAGCTCTGTAAAAGAGGCAGCTGTCATTCTGAACTGTATACTCGTGGTCGAGAAGCCTGCCAGCTTGTCACTGCTGCCTGCAGTAATTATCTGAGGTAATGGCCTCCTCCGTCCCCCAGAACACAAGGCTTGTGCTAGGCTCAAGTGCTTCCTGCTTATGCAAAAAAGAACCTTTCTACGAAGAAAATGGTTGCCTGAAATAACTTGCTAATTGTGTTAGAATTGCTGAGGCTTTGTGGGTCAGCAAATTCTTCTTGCTATCATGGCAGGCAGCCATTTTCTTTTTTTTAATTGTGCTTGGTGATTGGCTGCTTTCAACAAGGTGAGGAATTATTTTTTCCCATCATGGCAGGCAGCCATCTTCTATTTGTCATTGTAATGGGTGACTGACCGCTTCCAGAAAGGTGAAGAATCCAGTTGTCACAAAAATAGGCCTTTACAGAAACAGTGCAGATAAATTAGAAAATACCAAGGGGATTTTTGTGAGCATGGGGCTGTAGATTCAAATAGCATGGGGAAAGGGCCTTCGGCCCATCACATCCATGCTGACCAAGATGCACATCTAAGTTAGTCCCATTTAGAGTCATAGAGTACTCCAGCACGGAAACAGGCCCATCGGCCCATCTAGTCCATGCCGACCTAGCCCAACAACCCACATCTGGAGCATAGCCCTCCAAACCCCTCCTTCCGTGCATCTTGCCTAACATCCCCTAAACACTTCAACTGAACTTGCATCCAGCACTTCAGTCACCTCTGAGTGAAGACAATCTCCCCCAGATTCTCCGTGAATAGTCCACCTTTCACCCACACTCCCAAGTTCCCCATCGCTCTCTACTCCCAAGTTCCACCACTCTCATTCACTTGTATGTGTAAACAGACCTTTTCCACTGAGGTTGGGTGAGACTAGATCTAGAGGTCATAGGTTAATGGTAAAAGGTGAAATACCCTGAAGGGTCTCAGCCTAAACCATCGACTCCTTATTCCTCTCCATAGATGCTACCTGACCTGCTGAGTTCCTCCAGCACTTTGTGTGTGTTACATATTTACTGATGTATTTCAAGCAACAGGACAAACCATCCATAATTGTCCCATAACTAAAGTCCAGGCAACATTCTGGCAAGAAAAGAAGTAGTTGATCAAACCTACCCACACTTTCATAAACTTGCAGGCCTCCCCTCAGCATTTCTGCTGCTGTTGAGAGAACCACAAACCCTTCCACAGATCCACACTTGATACAAGAATAAGTGGAGGGGCAGGTAGTGTTGAGGAAGCAGGGAGTCTGCAGAAGGACTTAGACAGATTCGGAGAATGGGCAAAGAAGTGGCAGACAGAATACAGTGTTGGGAAGTGTATGGTCATGCACTTTGGTAGAAGGAATACCGGCGTGGACTATTTTCTAAATGGGGAGAAAATTTTTAAAAATCTGATTTGTACTCATGCAAGATTCCCTAAACATTAATTTGCAGGTTGAGTCAGTGGTAAGGAAGGCAAATGCAATGTTAGCATTCATTTCAAGAGGACTGAAGTATTAAAAAAAGGATGTAATGTTGAGAATTTATAAAGCACTGGTCAGAACATATTTGGAGAATTGTGAACAGTGACTGTGTGGTTAAGAAGGATGGTGTGTTGGCCTTCATCAACCGTGGGATTGAGTTCAAGGGCCGTGAGGTAATGTTACAGCTATATAACACCCTGGTCAGACCCCACTTGGAGTACTGTGTTCAGTTCTGGTCACCTCACTACAGGAAGGATGTGGATACTATAGGGAGAGTGCTGAGGAGATTTACAAGGATGTTGCTTGGATTGGAGAGCGTGCCTTATGAGAATAGGTTGAGTGAACTTGGCCTTCTCACCTTGGAGCAACGGAAGATGAGAGGTGACCTGAAAGAGGTGTATAAGATGATGAGAGGCATTGATTGTGTGGATAGCCAGAGGCTTTTTCCCAGGGCTGAAGTGGCTAACACAAGGGGGCATAGTTTTAAGTAGGTACAAGGGTAATGTCAGAGGTAAGTTTTTCACACAGAGAGTGGTGGGTGTGTGGAATGCACTGCCAGTAATGGTGGTGGAGATGGATGCAATAGGGTCTTTTAAGAGACTCTTAGATAGGTACATGGAGTTAAGAAAGGAGAGGGCTGTGCGGTAGGGAAATTCTAGGCAGCTTCTAGAGTAGGTTACATGGTTGGCGCAGCATTGTGGGCCGAAGGACCTGTAATGTGCTGTAAATTTCCATGTTTTTATGTTTCAGTGTTAGGCCCCATCTTTAAGAAACAACGTGCTGCATTGGAGAGAATCCAGAGGATGCTTACAAGAATGATCCCAGGAAGGAAAGGGTTACTATATGTGGATTGTTTGATGGTTCTGGGTCTGTACTTGCTGGAGTTTAAAATAATGAGGGCAATCTCGTTGAAACCTACTGAATATTGAAAAGCCTAGATAGAGTGGATGTGGAGAGAATGTTTCAAATAGCAGGAGATTCTCGGACCAGAGGACACAGCCTCTGAATAGAGGGACGACCCTTTAGAACAGAGATGAGGAGGAATTTCTCTACACAGGGGGTTGTGAATCTATAGAATGTGTTTCCATGGATGGCTCTGGATGGGTCTTGATGAAGGGTCTCGGCCCGAAATGTCAACTGTTTACTCTTTTCCATAGACGCTGCCTGGCCTGCTGAGTTCCTCCAGCATTGAGTGTGTGTTGCTCTGGATTTCCAGCTTCTGCAGACTTTCCCATGTTTGCCAAGTCGATGGGTATATTTAAGGGGGAGGTTGTAAGGATGTCAAAGGCTACTGGGAGAAGGCAGGAGAATGGGTTGAGGGGGAGAATAATCGAGCATGATCAAAGACCAAATGGCCTAATTAATTCTGCTCCCATGTCCTGTGTTCTTCCATGAGTCACTGATGTCACCTGTGGGGAATGGAGCCAAGCAGACAGCTGTCACTGCACCGAGAATCAATGATCTCCTCTGTGCTTTCAGCCTTGGTGAGTTTTGATGTTGATTGGCAAGCAAGTCTGAGAGTAGAGCAGGGTCACTCCCACGCCAACAATCTATGTCACGGCTAATGGTCCCATGAAGAGGTTTATATTGAGCTTCGCTGTCTAGTCTTCTGATGGCCTTGACTCATACCAGGTTACAGCACCCAAGGTTGCATCATAGCCTGATATGGAAGCTCCAAAGCACAGGGCCGCAAGGGTCTGCAGAGGGATGTAGAATCAGCCAGTTCTGTCGCGGCCAAACTCACCACCATCGAGGACCTCTTCAAGAGGCGTTGCCTGAGGAAGGTGGCATCCATCGTGGCCCCTTACCATCTGGCCCATGCTTTCTTCTCATTACTGTCATCAGGGAGGAGGTTCGGAAGCCTGGCAGCTCACACTCAACAGCTTCTACCCTTCTGCCATCAGATTTCTGAAAGGTCTATGAATCCACGAACACTCACAAAGTACTCTTTACTTTGCACTATTTCATTGCTTTGAAGGACTTGCTTTATTGCTCACGTACATGGAAACATACAGTGAAATGCATCATTTGTGTCAACGACCAACACTGTCCAAGCATGAGCTGGGGGCAGCCCACAAGTGTCGCCATGCTTCCTGGGCCAGCATAACATGCCCACAACTCACTAACCCTAACATGTACGACTTTAGGATGGGAGGGAAGCAGAGCACCCAGAGAAACCCACACAGTCATGGGAAAACACACAATCTCCTTATGGACAATGGTAAGAACTGAACCCCAATCAGTGATTGCCGTCGCGATAAAACATTACGCCATCGTTATTGTGCTGACCCATTTATTTTTTTGTAAGATATAGATTTTTATGCATTACACCGTGCTGCTGCCACAAAACAACTAACTTCGCATCATATGTGAGTGATAATCAATCCGATTCTATTCAATTTGATCTATGGACTAATTTGGCTCAACAGCCTTCTGAACCATCACCGTCCCTTCACATAAAACACAGTACCGATGTTCAGAACAGGCCCTACTGCCCACAATGTCTGTGTTGACCGCAATGCCAATCAAACTAATTCTGCTCCGCCTGCAATTGCCCATATCCCTCCATTTTCCGCATATTCACACGTTATCTAACAGCCTCTTAGAAACCCCTATTGTATCTGGGTCCAGTGTTATCCCTGGCAGCGTATTCCCAGCACCTACTGTTTCCTTGTAAAAATTACCTGCCTTACATATCTCCTCTAAACGTTCCTCCCCAGCCCCAGCTTATAAAGCAAATCCTTCAAAGGAATGAAACAGTGCAAAGAGAAGGATATGTCCTCCAGAATTTGACATCAGAGAGGAGGTACGGGAGCCTGAAGACTCACACTTGATGTTTAAGGAACTGCTTCTTCCCTCCACTGTCAGATTCTGAATGGCAAATGAATCAACCCACAAGCACTAACTCACTAATTCTGTTCTCCTTTTGTCAATGTGGAGTGGATAGTGAGTTTGTAAGTGTGGTAGGAGCAACTAAGGTGGGCAATGGCGAGGGTGGAATGCCATAGGAGGGTTGTGGGACAGTGGCACGGGAGTTCCAGGGTGGGGATAGTGCAGGTACAGAGACACCCAGCCCTGCGACACCAGGCAAGGTCATTTGATAGCTTGATATTTGATGGTTTATTGATCGTTACAGAACGTCTCTCTGGTGCTTCCCACTCCCTTCCCCATTTCCCAACCAAGATTCCCCTCTCCCTGCCCCCTTCCCACCCTCAGTCCACAATAGAGACCCAAATCAGAATCAGGTTTATCATCACTCACAAATGTCATGAAATTTGTTATTGCAGTACAGTGCGATACATAAAATTACTACAGTACTGTGAAAACATTTTACACCCTGGCTATCTTCTGTGCCTTAGACTTTTGCACAGTGCTGTACATTTATTTCTTATTGTAATTTACAGTAATGTGAAAGCCTTTGGGTATATATAAAGCAGAGGCTGATAGATTTCTGAATTATTAAAGGCATCAAAGGTTAAAGTCATACAGTCATAAAACACTACAGCAGAGAACAGGCCCTTTGGCCCATCATGCCAAACTATTAAACTGCACCGTAGCATCCACGTACCTATCCAGATTTCTCTCAAATGCTGAAATTGAACTCACATCCACCACTTGCCCTTGCAGCTCGCTGCACCCTCTCCTTAAACATTTCACTTTTCACACTTAACCTATGACCTCCAGTTCTAGTCTCACCCAACCTTGGTGGAAGAAGCCTACATGCGTTTATCCTATCTGTACCCCTCATAATTTTGTATACCTCTTTCAATTCTCCCCTCAAAGTTCTACGTTCAAGGGAATAAAGTCATAAATTATTCAGCCTTTCCCTGTAATTCAGGTCCCCAAGTCCCGGTAAATTTTGTCTGCACGCTCTCAATTTCATTTGCATCATTTCCTATAGGTAGGTGATCAAAACCGGACACAATACTCCAAATTCGGCCTCACCAATGTCTTATACAGCTCAACATAACATCCCAACTCCTGTACTCTGTACTTTGATTTATGAAAGCCAATATGCCAAAAGCCCAGGTTAGACCAGAAGACCACAAGACATGGGAGCAGAATTAGGCCATTTGGCCCATCGAGTCTGCTCTGCCATCCAATCATGGCTCATCCTTTATTCCCCTCTACAGCCCCACTCCCTGGTCTTTTCCCCATAACCTTTAATGCCGTGTCCAATCAAGAATCTATCAATCTCTGCCTTAAATACACCTAACGACCTGGCCTCCACAGTTGCCTGTGGTAATAAATTCCACAAATTCACCACCCTCCTGGCTAAAGAAATTTCTCCACATCTCTGTTTAAAATGGACGCCCCTCAGTCCTGAGGCTGTACCTTCTTGTCCTAGACTCCCCCGTCATGGGAAACATTCTTTCCACATCTACTCTATCTAGGCCTTTCAACATTCGAAACGTTTCAGTGAGATTCCCTCCTCATCCTTCTAAATTCCAGCAAGTACAGACCCAGAGCTATCAAATGTTCCTCATATGTTAACCCTTTCATTCCTGGGATCATCCTTGTGAACCTCCTCTGAACCCTCTCCAATGCCAGCACATCTTGCCTTAGATGAGGAGCCCAAAAATATTCACAATACTCAAGGTGAGACCCAGCAATGCATTACAAAGCCTCGGCATCACATCCCTGCTCTTGTATTCAAGACCTCTTGAAATGAACGTTAACATGGCATTTGCCTTCCTCACCACCGACTCTGCCTGCAAGTTAACCTTCAGGGTGCTCTGGACATGGACTCCCAAGCCCCTCTGCATCTCAGATTCCTGGATTTTCTCCCTGTTTAGAAAATAGTCCACACATTTATTTCTGCCACCAAAGTGTATGACCATGCATTTTCCAATATTGTCTTTCATTTGGCACTCTTTTCCCCATTCTCCTAATCTATCTAAGTCCTCCTGCAGCCTACCTATTTCCTCAACACTACCTGCCCCTCCACCAGTCTTCGTATCATCTGCAAACTTGGCAACAAAGCCATCAATTCTATCATCTAAATCACTGATATGCAGCATAAAAAGAAGTGCTTCCACACCGACCCCTGCGGAACACCACTAGTCACTGGCTGCCAACCAGAAAAGGATCCTTTCATTCCCACTCGCTGCCTCCTGCCAATTAGCCAATGCTCTAACCATGCCAGTAACTTGCCTGTAATACCATGGGCTCTTAACTTGGTAAGCAGCCTCATGTGTGGCACCTTGTCAAAGGCCTTCTGAAAATCCAAATATACAACATCCACTGTATCTATCCTACTTGTAATCTCCTCAAAGAATTCCAACAGGTTCATCAGGCAAGATTTTCCCTTACGGAAACCATGCTGACTTTGTCTCATCTTGTCCTGTATCACCAAGTACTCTATAACCCCATCCTTAACGACTGACTGCAACATCTTCCCTACAACTGAGGTCAAACTAACTGGTCTATAATTTCCTTTCTGCTGCCTTCCCCATTTCTTAAAGAGTGGTTAGAGGAGAAGGCAGGAGAATGGGGTTGAGAGGCCCTAAATCAGCCATGATCGATTGTCAGAGCAGTCTGAATGGGCTGAATGGCCTAATTCTGCCCCCAGCCTTATGGCCTTATCTTAGTACGTGTGACAATAATAATAAATAATTTACAGTAACCAGACCTCTGGTTAGCATATACCTGGACTGGCTCTGCCTTTCAGACTTGCCCCTGAGCCATTTCCACCCCTGTACTAACCTGGATCCACATGCCCTCGACCTGCCAATGCCTCTATTCCTTCTCAGCCTCTGCACAATTCATTCCATAATCCACAGTCGCACAGCTGAACTTCCTGTTCACTGAGAGCCTCATTGCTGGGTTTCACCCACTGCCGTGTGTGCTGTGTCTTCATCCTAATAGTTCCAGTGACCTTGCACACAATTCCCAAAGTGATTTTTACACAGCATTCCAAAGTAATTTTTTATACAACATCCCAAAGTGACTTTTTACACAACATCCTGGAGTGACTTTTTACACAACATCCCAGAGTGAATTTTTACACAACATCCCCAGTGTGACTTTGTACACAACAGCTCAAAGTGTCTTTGTACACAACATCCCAAAGTGACTTTTTACACAACATCCCGGAGTGACTTTGTACACAACATCCCGGAGTGACTTTGTACACAACATCCCAAAGTGACTTTGTACACAACATCCCAGAGTGACTTTGTACACAACATCCCAAAGTGACTTTTTACACAACATCCCAGAGTGACTTTGTACACAACATCCCAAAGTGACTTTGTACACAACATCCCAGAGTGACTTTGTACACAACATCCCAAAGTGACTTTTTACACAACATCCCAGAGTGACTTTGTACACAACATCCCAAAGTGACTTTTTACACAACATCCCAAAGTGACTTTGTACACAACATCCCAAAGTGACTTTTTACACAACATCCCAGAGTGACTTTGTACACAACATCCCAAAGTGACTTTGTACACAACATCCCAAAGTGACTTTTTACACAACATCCCAGAGTGACTTTGTACACAACATCCCAAAGTGACTTTTTACACAACATCCCGGAGTGACTTTGTACACATCATCCCGGAGTGACTTTGTACACAACATCCCGGAGTGACTTTGTACACAACATCCCAGAGTGAATTTTTACACAACATCCCGGAGTGACTTTTTACACAACAGCTCAAAGTGTCTGTACACAACATCCCCAGTGTGACTTTGTACACAACATCCCAAAGTGACTTTGTACACAACATCCCAAAGTGACTTTTTACACAACATCCCGGAGTGACTTTGTACACAACATCCCGGAGTGACTTTGTACACAACATCCCAGTGATTTTTTACACAACAGCTCAAAGTGTCTTTGTACACAATATACCAAAGTGACTTTTTACACAACATCCCAGAGTGACTTTTTACACAACATCCCCAGAGTGACTTTTTACTCAATGGCCCAAAGTGACTTTGTACACAATATACCAAAGTGACTTTGTACACAACATCCCCAAGTGACTTTTTACACATCCCAAAGAAGGAGCTGTTTGAAGGCAAATCAAGCACAGCACGTGCTGTTAGACAACCTGCTGTGTTCAATCTGGCCTATTGTGCTACTACCAGGCGGGTCTAAGTGATGAAGTATATAATCAAATCAGCTATTGAAGCAAGTCCAATCATGACATTATTCACGAAGCTAATGAAATAATTCCATGGTCTCACACGCAATACTGCGCAGGTAAAACTATGCCAGACTCGTTGGGCCATGGTTAATGTCAATTCTGACAGGCTAGCTGTATAATAGTGATCACACATGCACACACACACACAAACACACACAACAGATGAGTAAAACTACATCAGACTAGTTGGGCATGGCACACAGCCCTGGTTGCTGTCAGCTCTATAAATGGCGCCACTGCCTCGTATCAGTTAGTGCGACACTATCACAGCTTGGGGCATTCTGCAGTTTGGAGTTCAATTCCAGTGCCATCTGTAGGGAATCTCACCCATGGAATGTATGGGTTTTCCCCAGGACTCTGCTTTCCTCCCACAATCCAAAGATGTACCAGGTAGGTTAATTGGTCATTGTAAATTGTCCCAGGATTAGGTTAGGGTTAATCAGGATGGTCGGGTTTTGCAGGGGCAGCAAGGCTGAAGGGGCAGAAGGGCCCAGTTTGTGCTGTATTGTGAAACCAAGGAAAAATAGTAATCACTTATGCACACAGACACAGACACACATTCACATGCACAAGAGATAGGTAAAACTATATCAGACTAGTTGGGACATGGCGTCCAGCTCTGGTTACTGTCAGTTCCGACAGGTTAGCTGTCACACACACAGGCACAAGCTCCCAGTTACTGAGCACGAAGCAGCCCATGGAGAAGGGCTGTCAGAAGTGGGGACTCCCGATTTTTGATCAGTCATGTGCTCCGTCATTTTCTCAGAGAAGGGCAGCTGAAGGCTAGAGGGCACAGGTTGAAGGTGGGAGGTGAAACATGTAAAAGGGACCTGAGGGACAGCTTCCTTGTGCAGAGGCTGGCGTGTATATGGAAGAAGCTGCCAGACAAAGTGATTGAGGTAGCTACAATAAAATAACAACACTTAAAAGACTCTGGACAGATACATGGGTAGGAAAGGTTTAGGGGGACAAATGAGGGCAAGTGGGGCTTGTTTAAATGATCATCCTGGTCAGTATAGATAGGTTGGGCTGAAGGGCCTGTTTCTGTTCTACTGTATATGACTCAGGTAACACCATAAAATATTGGGGTCCCCATCTTATAAAATGAATGCAGACCTAACTGAAATTAACCTGTCATTAACAATACCAGGATCAGGAGGGGTATCACTAGGAGATGCTTGTCTGGAGAATGCGCAGGTATGTAGTTGTATGGGTTATGAAAGGATTTCATGAGGGGGGTTATAGAGGTTGTGGGAGTGTCTGGGACAAGGAATACCAATAAATCCTGCAAGGAGCTCTAGAGAAAATATCTTTGCCCAGAGGGTGATGAGAATGCAGGTTTCATTTGAAGGACAACCACATGCAACGTTAGACTATTGAGTAGTTTTGGCGCTGTAGAATCACACAGTGTGTCTGAGGAGATGGGGCCTTCCTTGCAAGGAAGGTAGTGTTTCCAATAGTGGCAGAGCCTAGGAACAAACTCAGAAAAGAAAGATGTCCCTTTAGAACAGAGATGACGAGGAATTTCTTTAGCCAGAGGGTAATGAATCTATGGAATTCATTGCCACAGAAGACAGTGGAAGCCAAGTCATTACGTATATTTAAAACGGAGGTTGATAGGTTCTTGATTAGTAAGGGTGTCAAAGGTTACAGGGAGAAGGCAGAAGAATGGGGTTGAAAGGGAAAATAAATTAGATATGATCCATTGTCAGGGCAGACTCAATGGGCCAAATAGCTTAATTCTGCTCCTATGAATTGTGGTCTTCGCGTCAATACCGGAGCTCAAAACCTGAAGATCAAAGACTGAAATTGGCAAGGCCGGAGAGGTCAAAGCCCCTGGGTCAACGTGTCCAGAAGAAGAGGCCTAATGTCTGCAAGTCTAAGAGTCCATGGCCAAGGACTCTGGATGCAGCCTGTACTGGGCTTGAAGGCCTGTCTGTGTGTATGAGTGAGTGGGTAGGTGGGAGGGATGGGGAAGCCACTTGTTTTGCTGTTACTGATTTGTAGTTGTTGCTCTGCTGAGCATTGTGGGTATGTTATGTTGGCGTAGAACGTGTGGCAACACTTGTGGGCATCCTGTGCAAACAACACATTTCTCTGTATGTTTCGATGCACATGTGATAAATAAATTTGAATCTTATGGTCTTATGGCCCCTTAATATCACCTCACTGAATAAGAAGGCACAGCAGCCCCTCCATTTCCTAAGAAGTTTGAAGTAAGCAAGGCCCCCACCCACCCCCCCCATCTTAACTGTGTTTTACAGGAGCACCATTGAGAGCATCTGGACAAGTTGCATCTCCATCTGGTATGGGAGCAGTCAAGTATCGGGCCAGAAGTCCCTACAAAGGACTGTGAGAACAGCTGAGAGGATCACGGGGGTCTCCCTACCATCCATCGGGGACATTTATCAGGAGCGCTGCGTACACAGGGTCCTTAGTATTATTAAGGATCCCAGCCATCCATCCAGCATCCTCTTTGACTTTCTACCATCAGACAGGAGTCTCCGATGCATAAAAACAAGAACAAGGTCAGGATGGGAAACAGTTTCTTCCCTCAGGCCATTAGGCTTCTGAACTCCGGACCACATCATATTCAAAGTGTCACTGGTTAATCTGTTCTGTACCTTACAATATTTAATTTATGCACTTTAGTTTGTTATTTATGTGTGATTCATCTGTAGGTTTAATCCTTACCTTCATAAATTGTTGTGTGTTATGTGTACTACTGTGCTTTACACCCTGGTTCGAAGAAAAGTTGTCTTGTTTCTATATACATTATATAAGACCATAAGACAAAGGAGCAGAATTAGGCCATTCAACCCATCGAGTCTGCTCTGCCATTCCATCATGGCTGATCCCGGATCCCACCCAACCCCATACACCTGCCTTTTCGCCATATCCTTTGATGCCCTGAACGATTAGGAAACAATCAACTTCCACCTTAAATGTACCCACGGACTTGGCCTCCACTGCAGTTTGTGGCAGAGCATTCCACAGAAATTCCTCCTTACCTCTGTTCTAAAGATTGCCCCTCAGATTGGAGGCTGTGCCCTCTAGTTCTGGGTACATCCTCTCCACATCCACCCTATCTAGTCCTTTCAACATGCG
The DNA here is from genome assembly GCF_963921235.1 of Mobula hypostoma. NCBI lineage: Eukaryota > Metazoa > Chordata > Chondrichthyes > Myliobatiformes > Myliobatidae > Mobula > Mobula hypostoma. The sequence continues at coordinate 217,001,848 of NC_086099.1, forward strand.
GTAGGTTTCAATGAGATCCCCCCACATTCTTCTAAATTCCAGTGGGTACAGGCCCGAAGCTGTCAAACGCTCGAAGTATATTAACCCCTTCATTCCCCGAATCATCCTCAGATCACTGGGGACATTTATCAGGAGTGCTGATTTCGCAGGGCCTTGTATTATTAAGGTTCCCACCCATCTCTCCAATGACAACACGTCCTTTCTGAGATATGGGACCCAAAGCTGTTGACAATACTACAAGTGCGGCCTGACTAGTGTCTTATAAAGTCTTAGCATCATTTCCTTGCTTTAATATTCTATTCCCCTTGAAATAAATGCCAACATTGCATTTGCCTTCTTTACCACAGACTCAACCTGTAAATTAACCTTCTGGGAGTCTTGCACGAGGACTCCCAAGTCCCTCTGCACCTCTGATGTTTGAACCTTCTCCCCATTTGGATAATAGTCCGCACTATTGTTACTTTAACCAAAATGCAATTATCATACATTTCCCAAAACTTTTTGCCCATTCTTCCAATTTGTCTAAGTCCTGCTGCAATCGCATTGCTTCCTCAGCACTATCTACCCCTCCATCGATCTTTGTATCATCCACTAACTTGCCACAAAGCCATCAATTCCATTATCTAAATCACTGACAAACAATGTGAAAAGTAGCGGTCTCAATACTGACCCCATGAGGAACACCTATGGTTATGTACATGTATATAGTTAAATGTCAATAAACTTGACTTGACTTACAGAGTTGCAACATCCCAATAGTGTCCGTGATTGTCCCAGCACCCCAAAAGAAGCCCAGAAAGAAAAGGGTGAGGCCTTACCACCAGGTTTCCAATCACCATGACCAGCATGAAGACGAGGATACACAGAGGCTGCCCAGCCACCTCCATGCAGTCCCACATGGTCTCGATCCACTCGCCGCACAGAACCCGAAAGACGATGAGGAAGGAGTGGAAGAAGTCATGCATGTGCCAACGCGGGAGCTTGCACTTGTCTGAGATCTTGCATACGCAGTCACTGTAGCTCTTGCCAAAGAGCTGCATCCCCACCACTGCGAAGATGAAGACAATGATTGCCAGGACGAGGGTCAGGTTGCCCAGAGCGCCCATGGAGTTGCCGATGATCTTGATGAGCGTGTTGAGGGTGGGCCATGACTTTGCCAGCTTGAAGACTCTGAGCTGCAAAGCAGAGAGATCCGTGAGGCAAGGTCCTACATGAGTTGGCTAGCAGTCCGCAACCATAACAGGAGAGACAGGAGAGGCTGCAGGTGATGGAGCCTGTCTGAGATACCGAAGTGCTGGGTTATGCCCTGTCGATTTGATGGACGCTGAATCAAGGTCTCTTTGGGGGACCTTTGCTGTTGCTTGCATGGTGAGGGGAGTGAAGGGCTTCGGGGCTTCCATGTTTCTATCATTCATTCTATGGGGCCTCTTGTTTGGTGGGTGTCTGTGAAGAGCACGAATTTCAGGCTGTATACTGTATACATTCTCTGATATTAAACTGAATCTTTGAACTTGGAGCCATGAACGATCTGCTGGAGGAACTCAGCGGGTTGAGAAGCATCTGTTTAAGGGAATTGTCAACGCTTTGGATCGAAACAGTTCTAGTGCGGCGTTTTCACTTGAAACATTAACAATTTCTTCTCCCTCCTCCGACAGATGCTGCTCAACCTGCTGACTTCCTCCAACAGATTGGCTGCTACTCCACAACAATAACAGAATGGGCACAGAAGTGAAGGATTGCTTAATATGTTTTTATTGTTTGAACTAAAACCTCTTTGCATTGAAGTACTGTACATAACCAGCAAAGAACTGACAGCAGGAGGTCTGCCATATAATCCTTTTAATTACAGACAAGTACATTAAGTTCTGGTCCTCTGGCAACTGTATGTGTTGGTTTATAACAGTCATGTGTACCGAGAAACAGCAGATATCTTCTGTTTGACTGCAGTGCTCCGTGGTAGATTGAGTGACCATGAAGTTGTTTTCTAAAGGAAGGGATAGATTATTGATTGATATCACTAGACCACAAAAATTTTGCTTCCTGAATACTTTTGGGTGTATCTTATGGATTTTGGGCTGCTGATCATGAAAATCACTCTGAAGTTTCCCTATCATGCACCATTTTTTTTGAAATTGCCTCTATTTGTTAATTCAATTCATAATTCAAGTTAGAAGAATTGATGCCAAGATTAACGAAGGCATTTTTGTTGGTCCACAATCAAACAGGTCATCAATGACAGGCAATTCAAAGAACTTCTAGTGGGACTGGACAAAATCACATGGAAGGCGTTCAGGCCACTAACTCTGTACAGCTGGTTGACAACATGCTTCAAAGAAACAAAACCATGAAGTGCAACATGTCGCTAAAGACTCATCTTCTGCATTCCCATTTAGATTTCTTCCCTGCAAATCTAGGCGCTGTCAGTGACGAGCATGGTGAAAGGTTTCACCAGGACATTGCGGTCATAGAGAAATGGTATCAGGGCAACTGGAATCCATCAATGCTGGCTGATTATTGTTAGACACCTAAGCAAGAATCCTCAGACTCTGAGTCAAAGGCAAATCATCAACAAAACATTTTCAGCTTAGTTCAGCTATTGCAAAGCATCAGCAATTAAATGTATTATATTCAATAAAAGTTAATTTTGTGTTTCTCCAAATTCCAACGTGATATAAGTAGCTGAAATTATATACATGTTCAGCTTCTTGTCTCCCTTTCTCTTCACCATTTACACTTCGGACTTCAACTACTGCACAGAGTCTTGTCATCTTAAGAAGTTTTCGGATGACTCTGCCATAGCTGGATGCATCAGCAAGGGAGATGAGGCTGAGTACAGGGCTACGGTAGGAAACTTTGTCACATGGTGTGAGCAGAATTATCTGCAGCTTAATGTGAAAAAGACTAAGGAGCTTGTGGTAGACCTGAGGAGAGCTAAGGTACCGGTGACCCCTGTTTCCATCCAGGGGGTCAGTGTGGACATGGTGGAGGATTACAAATACCTGGGGATACAAATTGACAATAAACTGGACTGGTCAAAGAACATTGAGGCTGTCTACAAGAAGGGTCAGAGCCGTCTCTATTTCCTGAGGAGACTGAGGTCCTTTAACATCTGCCAGATGATGCTGAGGATGTTCTACGAGTCTGTGGTGTCCAGTGCTATCATGTTTGCTATTGTGTGCTGGGGCAGCAGGTTGAGGGTAGCAGACACCAACAGAATCAACAAACTCATTCGTAAGGCCAGTGATGTTGTGGGGATGGAATTGGACTCTCTCACAGTGGTGTTTGAAAAGAGGATGCTGTCTAAGTTGCATGCCATCTTGGACAATGTCTCCCATCCACTACATAATGTACTGGTTGGACACAGGATTCAGCCAGAGACTCATTCCACTGAGATGCAGCACAGAGCGTCATAGGAAGTCATTCCTGCCTGTGGCCACCAAACTTTACAACTCCTCCCTTGGAGGGTCAGACACCCTGAGCCAATAGGCTGGTCCTGGACTTATTTCCTTATTTCCTGGTATAATTTACATATTACTATTTAACTATTTATGGTTTTATTACTATTTATTATTTATGGTACAACTGTAACGGAAACCAATTTCCCCCGGATCAATAAAGTATGATTATGACTATGACTATGACTTCAAGTAGTCTGTCATAACTGCAAAGAAAAAGATTCTGAGGGAGCAACAATTTCAAAAATATTTGTTGCTCTGTATATTTAATTCACTGGATTAGCAGTGGGGCCTACCACTGATTGACAGGCACAGGTTGAAATCTCAGCAGGGCTGTTGGGGGCCATGAAATGACGGAACAAATTTAGAACCAAAGATAAGTCAATGTTATTGATAGATTAAGGATGACAGGTAAAATATTTAAGGGGAAACTGAGGGGAGCTTCTTCACTCAGCCTGCTTGAACAAGAGGCAAGAGTTGTCTCACACTTTGAATGACCAATCTCACAAGAGTGAGTCAAATACTGGGTCCTTGCACTCCTTTAATGGAGGGACGATTTTAATCAGAAAATCCGATGGAGGAACTCAGTGGGTTGAGCAGCATCTCTGGAGGATCATGCAAGCTCCACATAGACAGCATTTGAGCTCAGTTCTAAACTTTAACTCAAGATATGACTTTGATCCCAGTATCATTATCACAGAAAGATTTTATTGTGTCTACATTCTTTTAATAATATGGTGACCCCAATATTTTGTGGTATTAGAGTCATACAGCAGGAAAACAGGCCCTTCTGCCCATCTGGTCCATGCTAGCCAGGATTCTCTTTAAGCTTGTCCCTTTTGCCTCTGTTTGACCCATATCCCTCTAAACCAAGGGTTCACAACCTGGGGTCCATCGATTGATGGTTAACGGTTGGGGTCCAAGGCATAAAAGGCTGGGAACCCTTGCTCTAAACGTTTGTTATTCATGGTGAAACTTCCAGAAAATATAACAAAGTAGGACACATGCAAAGAGCCTGCTGGGCATGCAAAAATAAATGGACTGCAAGGGGAAGAGAAGAAGATGAAAAGTCAAGTTGCAGTTTCAAAAAGAGCATGAATCTGCATGCTGTTGATGAAATACCTGTAATGATGAGAGTGACACAGGACTGGGTAAACTGAGATTTACGATGCGAAAACTAACACGAAATAAGTACACCAGTTTACACCAGAAGTGAATGCAAATTAATTAAAAGGAATTAGAAAAATAGAGGACTATGGGTAACCCGAGGTAATTTCTAAAGTAAGTACATGTTCGGCTCAGCATTGTGGGCCGAAGGGCCTGTATTGTGCTGTAGGTTTTCTATGTTTCTATGTACCTAAGAACCTTTCAAGTACTGCCAATGTAGGGCGGCGTGGTTAGCACATTCCCTTTACAGTATAGGCGACCCATGTTCAATTCCCATCGCTGCCAGTAAAGAGTTTGTATGTTCTCTCCGTGATTGCTTGAATTTCCCCCGGGTGCTCTGGCTTCCTCCCACATTCCAGAGACGTAGCAGTCGGTAGGTTAATCGTCCTGTACTTAGGCTGGGATTGTACCGGAGGATGGCTGCTGACATGGCTCGAAGGTGCGGAAGGGTCTATTCTGCACTGATTCTCAATGATAAAAATAAATGTACCGGCCTCAGTCACTTTGTCTAGCACCTAACTCAATGTACTGACCACCCTCCGGGTGTAAAAGTTGCCCCTCAGGTTCCTATTAAATCTCTTCACTCTCACCTCTGTTCACTGCACCTCTTCTTCCCCGCCACCACTCACCATCAGATTTCTGAATGTCCATGAACCCGTCAGCACTACCTCATTATTCGTTTTGCTTTAAACTATTTATTTATTTGTGTAATTTATAGTGACTTTATATCTCTGCACTGTACTGCTGCCACAGAACAAATTTCATGTCATATTATCAGTGATAATAAACCTGATTCTGATTACTGTGATATTCAACTTGATTACGTTGGGCCCAAATGAGGCATTGATTTTGTGCAGCTATCTTAAAAAGCAAAACAAAACCTTCAGAGGCTATAAATCCAAACTGAAATGCTAGATTTAAATCATATTGTAATAACAGAACTCACACTTTCTAATAACCTGCACAAGTTAACAAATTAGAAGTGACACCGTTCTATTTGAAACAAATTAATTAGCACCTTCATGCAGGCATCAAACCAGCATGACTTCGCTCTCTAACAACCTGATTTTCTCTCGCCCCCTTTAAGGTCGGGAAATGTCCCAAGACACTTCACAGTAGCACAACAAGACTAAAATTTGACACTGCGCCAATGAAGATATTAAGATTGGTTCAGTATTAAGAAGATATTAAGGATACACTCAAGTGAAATCCCTCTGAGTGTTGTTAATATGCAGGCATTAATCCTTTCTGACACAAACTAACCAGAAGGCTCAAATGTGTACCTACAGGCAGAGTGTAACTCTTGAGAGAAACATTTACCTGACGCCACTCCCTTCTTCTCCCCACGTCGCTCTCTCTTTCTCCCACTGCCCCCCATTCTCTCTGTCTTTCTGATCTCCACTGTCTCTCTGTCTCCCTCTTTGTCTTTCACATTCTGTTTGCCTGCCTGTCTCTCTCTTTCTTGTAGTCTTTCTCTCTGTCTGTCTGTCTTAAACACAAGAGAGTCAGCAGATGCTGGAAATCTTGAGCAACACACAGACAAAATGCTGGTAGAACTTAGCAAGTCAGGCAGCATCCTTGGAGGGGAATAAACAGTCGACCTTTCGGGCCGAGTCCCTTCATCGGGTACCCCCTCCATTTTCTGTAGGGATCGAGCTCTCCTGTCCACTCATCCCGCCCCACTGATCTCCCTCCAGGCACTTACCCTGCAAGCAGGACAAGTGCTGCTCCTACCCACGCACCCCCTCTCTCACCACCATCAGCGCCCCAAATAGTGCATCCAGGTGAGGTGACATATTCACCTGCAGGTCCGAGGGGTTTATCTTCTGCATTCAGTGGTCGCGGCGCAGGCTCCCCTACATGGGTAAGACCTGGCGAGGACTGGAGAACCTCTTTGTTGAGCACTGGGATCCCCTGGTGGCCGCCAATTTCGACTTGACTTCCCATTCCAACATGTCTGTCATTGGTCTGTCATGTCCTCTACTGCCCTGATGAGGCGAGGCCAAACTCAGGTTGGAGGGGCAACACCTCATATTTTGCTTGGGCAGCCTCCAACCCGATAGCCTGAACATCGATTTCCCCAGCATTGGGTAGTTTCTCCCCTCCCTCCCTCCCTTCTCTCTTTATCCGTTCCCCGTTCTGGCTCCTCTCCCACCCCTTCTCTTCTCCTCCCTGCCCATCATCTCCTTCTGGTGACCCTCCTCCCTCCCTTTCTTCCATTGGCCCACTCTCCTCTCCTATCAGATTCCTTCTTCCACCTTTTCCACCTATCACCTCCCGGCTTCATACTTCATCCCCCTCCCCCACCCAACTACCCCCTCACCTGGCCTCACCTATCAGTGTCAGCTTGTTATCCTCCCCCTCCTCCCACCTTCTTATTCTGATTCTGCCTCTTAACTCTCCAGTCCTCATGAAGGGTCTCGGCCTGAAATGTCCACTGTTTACTTATTTCCATGGATGCTGCCTGACTTGATAAGTTCCTCCCTCATTTAATGTGTGTTGTCTGTCCACCCACCTCTCTCCCTCTCTCTTTTTTTCTGTCTCTCAGTCTTTCTCTTTCTCTGTCTGTTTGTTTACATCCCTCCTCCCACACTCTCCCTCTTCCTCTCTCCTGCTGTTTCTCTTTCTTTTGTCTGTCTGTCTCTCTTTCGCTCTCTCCCCTACCTCAAGTCCCTCTTATTCTCTCTGTGAATAAAAAAATCATTTGATTTGCATCTCAGAAAGTAGCCAGCCACATTACAGAAGGCAGTAGGTCTTTAGCCGAATCTTTGTCTTATCAATTATTTACAATTATTTCAGATTCCCAGCACTAGGAGTTTTGCTTTTGATTTTTATTTGTTTACTCCCATTGTCATATTTTTATTAATGCTTTTTTTCCCAATTATGATCCCTAATGCCAAGTGAATTTTCACTGTCTCTCTTTATACTTTGAGAGACAGACAGACAAACAAACCTGACGGCATGAACATTGATTTCTTAAACTTCCGGCAATTTCTCCCTGCCTCCCCCTTCTCTACTTTTCCATTCTCCATTCTGAATCTCCTCTTATCCTTTCTCTTCTCCTCACCTCCCCTTGGTACCCCTTCTCCTTCTCTTTCTCCCATAGGCCACCCTCCTACCAGATTCCTTCTTCTTCAGCCTTTTGCCTTTTCCACCTATCACCTCCCAGCTTCTAACTTCACCCCCCCTCCACCAAATACCTTGTTTCTCCTCCTTCCTCCCCCTGCCCCCGACATTTTTATTCTCAGCCCGGAATGTCGACACTTTATTCCTCTCCATAGATGGTGCCTGAGCTGCTGGGTTCCTCCAGCATTTTGTGGGTGTTGCAATGGAGTTGAATACCACAGAAAACAGGCCTTTCTGCCCATTGTGTCCCTGCTGTTTCTAATATCCTCTACACTAGTACCATTCGCCTGCATTAGGCCTCTGCTCCTCTTCTATCCAAGTACTGTCCACATGCATTTTAACTTATGTAACTAAGTGGTCCAAAACAACATTAAAACTGAATACAGGAGCTCTGACTTCCAGCATTTCCAAAGCAACACACACAAACGACTGGAGGAACTCAGCAGGTCAAGCAGCATCTATCACAGAGGTTTCCAACCGTTCTGATGCCACAGACCAATACTATTAAGCAAGAGGTCCATCGATCCCAGACTGGGAACCCATGATCTATGGAGCGGAAAAAAGAGGCGATGTTTCAGGCCAAGACCAGACACTTTGTCAGCCCTGGAAAGAAGGGGAGCACACATCCAGAATCAGAAGGTGGGGAAGGGGTCAGAGTACAAGTTGGCAGGTGGGGATGAAGGGGAAGGTAGTTTGCTGGAGGAAAGGGGACAAAGTGAGAAGCTGGGAGGTGATAGGTGGAAAAGGACTGAAGAAGGAGGAACCTTATTGGAGAGGAGAGTGGACCATGGGAGAAAGGGAAGGAGAAAGGGCACCAGAGGGAGGTGATGGGGGAGGAGAGGAGAAGAGAAGAGAAGGAGCAAGAGGGAAGCCAGAACGCAGGATGGAAAAAGAGGGAAGGGGGAGGCAGGGAGAAATTGCCAGACGTTTGAGAAATCAATCTTCATACCATCTCAGGATGGAGCTCCCAGCGGTCAGCCTATCACCTCCCAGCTTCTCGCTTCATCCCCTTCCCCCACCCTCACCTGGACGCACCCATCACCTGCCAGCTTGTACTCCTTCCTCTCCTTCCTCTCTGACCCCATCTTCTTATTCTGGGTTTGTACCCCTTCCTTTCCAGTCCTGACCATGCATTATTTCCTTTTATTTTTGGAAATGCCAGTGGAATTAGAAAGAATAGATGCTCTCTGGGTGCTAGATAAGGGCTCTCTAGTCCTTGAGGAACCTTCCAGCCTCACTGGATCTATGAGTGACCAAGTAATGGTCACAGACTCATCCCTACCCTCACTATTGGAAACATCTTGGAAACTTCTGCCTCCATTCACACATCCACCCCTATGCCTCTCAGGAACCAGCACCAGCCTGGTCAAATATGATGGCAGAACATAGTATTAATGGTAAGACTCTTGGCAGTGTGGAGGATCAGAGGGATCTTGGGGTCCAAGTCCGTAGGACACTCTAAGCAGCTGCACAGGATGACTCTGTGGTTAAGAAGGTGTACGGTGTATTGGCCTTCATCAATTGTTGAATTGAATTGAAATTGAAAAGTAATGTTGCAGCTATATAGGACCCTGGTCAGACCCCACTTGGAGTACTGTGCTCAGTTCTGGTCGCCTCACTACATGAAGGATGTGAAAGCCATAGAAAGGGTGCAGAGGAGATTTTCAAGGATATTGCCTGGATTGGGGAGCATGCCTTATGAGAATAGGTTGAGTGAACTCGGCCTTTTCTCCTTGGAGCGGCGGAGGGTGAGAGGTGACCTGATAGAGGTGTATAAGATGATGAGAGGCATTGATTGTGTGGATAGTCAGAGGCTTTTTCCCAGGGCTGAAATGGTTGCCACAAGAGGGCACAGGTTTAAGGTGCTGGGGAGTAGGTACAGAGGAGATGTCAGGGGTAAGTTTTTTTACTCAGAGTGGTGAGTGCGTGGAATGGGCTGCCAGCAGCGGTGGTGGAGGCAGATACGATAGGGTCCTTTAAGAGACTCCTGGATAGGTACACGGAGCTTAGAAAAATAGAGAGCTATGGGTAAGCCTAGTAATTTCTGAAGTAGGGCCATGTTCGGCACAACTTTGTGGGGCGAAGGGCCTGTACTGTGTGGTAGGTTTTCTATGTTTCTATGTTTCAGCCCAGTCTCTCCCCATCCTAGGAAGTAGACCCTTCACCTGAGGGAGGTATCTGAGGGTTAATTCTGAGCTGGACCTCAGTGGTATCTGAGTTACCAGGAACAAAGTGTGTCGGCGTGTCATGAATACATTACCTGACTATTATCAGAAGGTGTGGGTTAATGACCATTGAGATACGAGTTCAGATCCTACCAGGAAACTGGGTGAAATTAAATCCAAGTAGTTGAATAGGGCAGCAAGGCGCTTTACAGTACAGGCAGCCCGGGTTCAATTCTTGCCACTGACGGTAAGGAGTTTGTATGATTTCCCCGTGACCATGCTGGTTTTGTCCGCATGCTCCAAAGACGTACTGATTTATCGGATAATTGGTCATTGCAAATTGTCCTGTGATTGGGCTCGGATTCAATCGGGGAATTGCTGGCCAGCGCGGCTCGATGGGCCGGAAGAGCCTATTCTGTGCTGTCTCTCAATAAATAAATGGGTCAGGTTCAGGAACAGTTATTACAGTTATTAGCCGCGCCCCCCCCCCCCCCAACCATCAGGCTTTAGAACCAGAGGGGTAACTTCACTCAGCTTCACCTGCCCCATCACTGAAATGTTCCCACAACCCATGGTCTCACTTCCTTTTTGTATTTGCACCGTTTGTTGTCTTTCGCATATTGGTTGAACACCCAGTTGGTGCGGTCTTTCATTGATTCTATTACGATTATTATTCTATTATGGATTCATTGAGTATGCCCACAAGAAAATGAATCTCAGGGTTGTATAAGGTGATTCTGTGTACTTCGATTATAAGTTTACTTTGAGCTTTGAAAGAGTTTGTATGTTGTCCCTGTGACTGTGTGGGTTTCGTCTGGGTGCCCTGATTTCCCCTCCCATTCAAAAGACGTACAGGTTAGTAAGTGTTAATGAGTTGTGGGCCTAAAGAGTACAGGTTAGTAAGTGTTAAGGCTGATTTATACTTCTGTGTCAACTCGACGCCATAATCTACACAAGCGGCCTACTCGCGTTGAGAGCATTTATACTTGTGCGTTGGTGTGTCTGCGTCGCTCTGCAATTCGGGCACATCGCGCATGCGCACACACCTGCCCGCGCAAGGCTTCATGGTCATGGTAGTCTTTCTCGGGGTAAACAAGTTTAAAGTGAACGTCTTTTTTCGTAAAAGCGAAATGTGTCCTCCATAATTTCGGAGGTCTGTAAAGCTTTATGGAAAACATTGCAGCCAGAGTTCCTTCCCTGTCCTTCAGTCGCCCAATGGGAAGCTATTGCAGCGTAGGAGGAAATGCGATGCTACCAAGTGGACCAATCACACTTGTTCAGTCTGTGTTGCCGCGACGCGTAGTTACATTTTGGGAGAGGTGCGTGTCATGCTACGGCGTAGGGATCCGTGTAGTCTCTGCGTCAGGTTCATGGCGACGCCGTAGTTACGGCGTCGAGTTGACGCAGAAGTATAAATCAGCCTTTAATGAGTTGTGGGCCTAAAGATGTACAGGTTAGTAAGCATTAATGAGTTGTGGGCCTGCTATGTTAGCGCTGGAAGCGTGGTGACACTTGTGGGCTGCCCCCCAGAACAACCCTCAGATTGTATTGGTTGTTGATGCAAGCGGCTCATTTCACCCTGCGTTTCAGTGTGTCCATGGACATGTGACAAATAAAGCCAATTATTAAACCTTTAGAAACAACTGGATTGCTGTGAAAGTTACACAAGTGAAGATTAAGCACCATTCCTGTCTCGTTGTTATAAGACTTCTGAAAGGCCCTTTATATAATAACCCTTAACCTCGCGATCTACCTCGCCATAACCTTGCACCTTATCGTCTGCCCCTTCTCTGCACTGCACTTTCTCTGTAACCGTTACACTTTATTCTGCATTCTGTTATTGTTTTCCCCTTGTACTGCCTCAAAGAACCAATATGATGAAATGATTGGTAAAGATGGCATGCAAAACAATACTTTTCACTGTAGCTCAGCTCAAAGTTCAAAATATATTATCAGAGTACATACATGTCACCACATGAGATTCTTCTTCTGCAGGCATATTTAGTAAATCTATCTATGGAACACTAACTATAAACTGTAAACATCAGGGACTGTAAACTGTAGTCATTCAAAAGGAGTATATTTGAGAGGAAAGCTGGTACAATTTCCTGCAGCCCGCAGAGAGTCACCAACGTATACCAAAGCCATCTGAGCTTCCTACACGTGACAATAATAATATAAGAGGCAGCCCAGTGCGTAGTTTACTGTACCACCGACCCAGGTTCAATTCCCTATAAGGAGTTTGTACGTCCTCCCCGTGGCTGTGGGGGTTTCCTCCGGGTGCTCCGGTTTCCTCCCACAGGTTGATAGGTTAATTGGTGATTGTCCTGTGATTAGACCACGGTTGAATTGGGGGTTGCGAGGCTGTGTGGCTTGAGGGGCTAGGAGGACATGTTCTTTGCTGAGTCTCAGTAAATACTGTAAATGAACCAATTTAACAATGTTTCTCTGAAGTGCTTTTCAGGAAGAGAAGAAAATCTGAGGCAAATTTCTGGGGGATCATAATCACAAGAGATTCTGCAGCTGCTGGAAATCCAGAGTAACACATGCAAAACGCTGGAGGAACCCAATAAGTCAGGCAGCATCTAAGAAGATGAATAAACTGCCAACGTTTCGGTCCGAGACCCTTTTTTGGTCTGGATGCTGCCTCACCTGCAAAGTTCCTCCAGCATTTTGTGTGTGTTACAAATGTCTAGGGGACCAGGTTTGCCACGGGACCAAGCTCCAGTGAATATAACTGTTGATATACCAGCTCCTCGATCAGACAAGCAACATGGCAGGTCAGAGACGGTGGAAGGGCTGAGGGAGGCAATGGGAGACAGGGCTGGATGCTCAGTACAGTTAGACAACAAACAGGAGAAAATCTGCGGATGCTGGAAATCCAAGCAACACACACAAAATGCTGGAGGAGTCCAATCAGCATCTGTGGAAAAGAGTACAGTCGACGTTTCAAGCCAAGATCCTTCAGCATTTTGTGTGTGTAGTCAAACAACAAGTTGGATTGTGCTGACACCTAGCCAGGGGAATACAGACGAGGAGTGTGTTTCAATACATTCCCAGCTTCCCTGCTCGGTGCACTGTAATGTGGAAGCATCTCCATCCTAAATAGTTGACCTCTCCATAAAGCCATAAGACCTAAGGGCCGAATCAGCCCATCGAGTCTGCTCATGGCTGATTTATTTTGCCTCTCAACTTCATTCTCCTGCCACTCCCTGTAACCTTTGACACCCTCAATAATCAAGAACCTCCACTTTAAATATATCCAATGATTTGGTCTCAAGTGCAATCTGTGGCAATGAAATCCACAGATTCACCACCCTCCGTTCTGAGGCTGTACCTTTTGGTTTTAGACTCTCCCACTATTGGAAACATCTTTTCCATGTCCACTCTATCTAGACTTTTCAATATTCAAGAATTGAAAGTTCAAAAGTTCAAAGTAAAATTATTATCAAGATACATATATGTCACTATACACATAGAACATAGATATCCACAGGCCTCTCGGCCCAGAATGTTGTGCCGACCACCTAACCTACTCCAGAAACATAGTCATAGTCATACTTTATTGATCCCGGGGGAAACTGGTTTTCATTACAGTTGCACCATAAATAATTAAATAGTAATAAAACCATAAATAGTTAAATAGTGATACGTAAATTATGCTAGGAAATAAGTCCAGGAACAGCCTATTGGCTCAGGGTGTCTGACCCTCCAAGGGAGGAGTTGTAAATTTTGATGGCCACAGGCAGGAATGACTTCCTATGATGCTCTGTGTTGCATCTCGGTGGAATGAGTCTCTGGCTGAATGTACTCCTGTGCCCACCCAGTACATTATGTAGTGGACGGGAGACATTGACCAAGGTGACGTGCAACTTGGACAGCATCCTCTTTTCAGACACCACCGTCAGAGAGTCCAGTTCCATCCCCACAACATCACTGGTCTAACGAATGAGTTTGTTGATTCTGTTGGTGTCTGCCACCCTCAGCCTGCTGCCCCAGCACACAACAGCAAACATGATCACACTGGCCACCACAGACTGCCTAGAATTACCCTACCACATAGTCCTCTATTTTTCTAAGCTCCATGCATCTAGACTCCGAGATTCATTTTCTTGCAGGCGTACTCAATAAATCCATAATAGAATAATAACTATAATAGAATTAATGAGAGACCACACCAACTTGGGTGCTCAACAAGCGTGCAAAAAAACAACTAACTCTGCAAATACAAAAGGAAAGAAATAATAAATAAATAAATACATAAATAAATAAACAAGCAAGCAAGCATTAGGTATTCAGAAGGTTTCGATAAGATCCACCCCTTATTCTTCTAATCTCCGGTGTGTACAGGCCCAGAGCCATCAAACACACCTCACATATTAATACTTTCATACCCAGGATCATTGTCGTAAACCTCTTCTAGACCCTCTCCAATACCAGGCATGTCTTCACAGATAAGGGGCCCAAGACCTCTCAGAATACCCCAAATGTGGACTGACCACTGCCTTATAAAGCCCCAGCATCACATCCTAGTCCTCTCGTCCTGGGATTAGAACCCTGCCCGATGCGTTTGGGGCTGCAGGAGACGAGATGTGGTAAAAGCAATGCTGTCACTCGCGTGAAGAGATAACGTTAAAGGACAGGGCATTACCAGTCTGAAGGAGCGCAGCACAGAGAGACCATCCACTCTCGCCAGTCCCAGCTCAATCAAGCTCAGGCAGACGATGATGCTGTCGAAGATGTTCCAGCCCTGCTGGAAGTAGTAGTACGGATCCAGGGCGATGATCTTCAACACCATCTCAGCCGTGAAGATCGCGGTGAAAACCTGGTGAGAAAATGTGAAGGTAGATCAGTCGGCAGCAGGTACAATCCGGCCCATCAGAATAAGACAGAATTCAGAGCAGAATTAGGCTATTCGGCCCATCAAGCCTGCTCTGCCTGATTTATTTTCCCACTCAATCCCATTCTCCTGTCTTCTCCCCATAACCTTTGAAGTCCTGACAAATCAAGAGCCTATCAACCTCTGCTTTAAACACACTCAGTGACTTGACCTCCACAGCCATCTGTGTCAATGAATTCCACAGATTCACCAATCTCTGGCTAAGAGAGGCCAACTCCATCATCAAGACAACACTTCACTGAACCCCTGAGGAGTGCAGAAAATGCGGGAGACCAAAGATAACTTGGCACCGTACCGTAGAGGTAGAAATGAGGACCCTGAACCACACCTGGAGCACAATGGAGAAGATGGCCGAGGACAGACAAAGATGGAGGGCCGTCATAGCTGCCCTAAACGCCAGCAGTGTCGCAGGCATCTGATGACCAACCTCTGCCTAGAGAAATTCCTCCTCATCTCTGTTCCAAAGGTTCTAAGGGAATCAGGTTTATTATCACTGGAAAATGTTATGAAATTTGCTGTTCTGTAATAGAACGGCAGATAATTAAATCACCGAATCTAAAGCAATCCGCTGGGCTAAATGTGTACAGGTGCAGTGGGGGGAGAGGGGGGCTCACTACCATTCAGCAGGTTCACCCTACTGCAGGTATACCAACTTCCTAATGCAGGCAAATGGAATTAGTGTAGTCAACATGAACATGATGGGCTAAAGGGCCTGTTTCCGTGCTATCCAGTTGTATGACTTGGTGGTCTCAGGGTCCTTAGGTAAAGAGAGAGAATAGATGAGCTTTATCTGTCACATGTACATCGAAACATACAATGAAATACATTGTTTTGCGTCAAATCAAATCAATGAGAACTGTGCTGGGGGTACCCACAGGTGTCACCACACTTTGGGTGCCAACATAGCACGTCCACGACTCCAACTCTAACTGCATGTCTTTCAAACATGGGAGGAAATAGGAGCACCCAGGGGAAACCCATGTGATCACAGGGAGAATGTTCGACCCTCTGACAGGCTGTGGTGGGAATCGAACCCCGTTCTTACAGCTGGCTGCTGTAAAGCAGTGCACTTACTGCTACACTGCCATGCCGTGTGGTACAGGAGAAGCTCCCCTTCTGTGAAGTCTGTCATTCAGTGACATCGTAGTGGATCTGTGTTATAACCGAGTCCCATCGGGCAGAATTCTTCACTATGAAGGGGGGCCACGATAGCACAGGGGTTAGCAGAATGCTACCACAGTCCCAGTGACCCGGGTTCCATTCCCGCCACTGTCTGTACATTCTCTCTGTGACCGTGTGGATTTCCTCTGGGTGCTTCAGTTTCCTCCCACAGTGCAAGGATGTACAGAGAACATCGAAATCTACAGCACATTACAGGCCCTTCGGCCCTCAACATAGTGCCGACCATGTAACCTACTCCAGAAACTGTCTAGAATTTCCCTGCCGCAGAGCCCTCTAATAGTACAGTATTGCAGTAATTTTATGTATTGCGCTGTACTGCTACCACAGAAAACAACAACTTTCAGGACACATGTGAGTGATGATAAACCTGATTCTGATATTGTAGACCGAGAGTGGGAAGGGGGCAGGGAGAGGGGAATCATGATTGGGAAAAGAGGAAGGGAGAGGGGACAGAGCTGGAAGCACCAGAGAGACATTCTGTAATGATCAATAAACCAATGGTTTAAAATCTAATAACCTTGCCTGGTGTTTCAGGACTGGGTGTGTCTGCTCCCGTACCACCCCTCTTCCCTGGCACTCCTTCTCTGCCACCTGTCCACACCCCTCCTGCGGTGCTCCACTCTCACCATACCGAACATACTTTGCACCCACTGATTTACAAACTCGCTCTCCGCTCCACGTTGCGGAGACTTTGGCACAGTACTGTCTGTACAGGTTGGAGGGTTAATTGGTCACTTGGGTGTAATTGACTTGTTCGGCCGGGCGAACAGGGGAGGAACACGCACTGAATTAGCACCTGCTTACACACATGCATCACACAAAGACACATAGCACATTCATACATTCATAGATCTAACATTGCAAGGCACACATACACATAACATAAATACAGAGCTGACATACACAGACACATGAATACCGACGTAACATCACACAACACACATCTCTCTCTCTCACACACACATACAACACAGATGCTGACATACACAGACACATGAATACCGACGTAACATCACACAACACACATCTCTCTCTCTCACACAGACAACACAGATGCTGACATACGCAGACACATGAATACAGATGTAACATCACACAACACACATCTCTCTCTCTCACACAGACAACACAGATGCTGACATACGCAGACACATGAATACAGATGTAACATCACGCAACACACAGAGGCCTATAGACCACATCTCTCTCTCTCTCTCACACATCACAGGTGCTGACACAAGAGACTGTAGATGCTGGGAACTAGAACAACACACAATCAGCTCGAGGAACTCAGTGGGTTGAGCAGCATCTATGGGAGGAGAGACCCAGCCAGTTCCATCACAGGCACAACCCTCCCCACCACTGAGGCCATATTCAAGAGGCAGTACCTCATGAAAGAGGCAACCATTTTTAAGAACCTTCTTCTAGTTGAAACCTATCAAATGTGCAAAGGCCTAGACAGAGTAGATGTGGAGAGGATGTTTCCAGTAGTGGGGGAGTCTAGGACTAGAGGGCACAATGTCAGAATAGGGGGACGTCCATTTAGAATGGAGATGAGGAAAAATTCTTTAGCAAGAGGGTAACGAGACACTGGAATTTGTAGCCACAGGCGGCAGCGGAGGCCAGGTCACTGGGTATATCTAAGGTGGCGGTTGATAGATTCTTGATAAGCCAGGGCATGAAAAGTTACAGGGAGAAGGCAGGAGAATGGAGTTGAGAGGGAAATGGATCAGCCAGGATCAAATGGCAGAGCAGACTCTATTTGACTGAACGGCCTAATTCTATGTTTTATCATTAGTACCATCAGTCAGTCTGAACACACACTCAACGACTCAGGAACAGCATCTTCCCGTCCTCCATCAGATTTTGGAATGGTCCATGAACCCACCTCACTTTTCTTTATTATTTCCGCCATTTATTTCTTTTGTAATTTTAAATCTTTGCTCTGTACTGCTCCCATAAGACAACAAATTCCACATCGTACACAATAGACATAATAAACCCAATTCTGATTCTGAAAACACACACAAAATGCTGGTATATCCATCCATGGCCTCCTCTACTGTCAAGATGGAGAGGACGAATGGACAAGGGAGTGGCGTAGGGAGGTGGCGGAAGTTACGGACAGGCTGGTAGGGTGGTGAGTGAGGACAAGGGGAACCCTATTCCTCGTGTCTGATTCTGAACGATGCTTCCAGTTGAAACTCTACATCAAGACCCAGAACGCTGACAATTCCTTTCCTCCCACAGTTGCCGCTCCACATGCTGGCTTCCTCCAGCAGATGGCCAGATCTGAGAGTATCGAACAGCAGTACACACCATGGCTGTCCCCAGTGCCCCGTGTCCCACTAAGCAGCTGAACGCACGCTGGCATCGAACTCCCGGCCCGAGTAAGCAGGAGCAGGGGCTTCCAAAGCTTTGTCCAGTCACACGTGTGCCTTCTGCCAACCTTATCCCAGTGTGGTGCACATCTTGAGACTTGAGATTAGATTGTCTCAGTAGCTTAACAGCTCAGACCACTCATTCACACTTGAGAAGCTGACAGCCACTGTCCTGGCAGCTGCTTAAATAAGATTGACACTTCACTGTTTGAGAACGTAGGCAGTGGGCAGGGGCGGGTATTGGGGGCTTCGCAGTCTGCAAGGTGTCTCACTCCCTTTCATGGTTTCCAAGGTGCTGGCATGAAGATTAATTTCTCTAACTTCCATTAATTACTACGCTTGCCCCTCTTCTCTCTCCTTTCCATTCCTCATTCCGGCCCCCCCTGTACTCCTTCTCTTCTACTGACCTGTCAATCACCTCCCCCTGGTTCCCTCTTCCTTCCCTGGTCCTCCCTCCTCTCCAATCAGATTTGCTCTTCTCCTGCCTTTCACCACTTCTACCAATCATCTCCCAGCTTCTTACTTCATCGCTTCCCTCCCCCACACTTGATCTCACCTATCACCTGCCTGCTTGTACTCCTTCCCCTCCTGGATTCTGATCCCTTCTTTTCCAGTCCTGGTGAAGAGTCCTGGCCCGAGACATCGACTGTTCATTTCTCTCCACAGATGCTGCCTGCCCTGCCGAGCTCTTCCAACATTTTAATTTATTTATTTTATTGAGATACAGCACAGAACAGGTCCTTCTGGCTGCATCACCAGCAAACCCCCAATTCAATCCCGGACCAATCACAGGACAATTTACAATGACCAGTTAACCTACCAACCAGTGCGTCTTTGAACTGTGGGAGGAAACCCATGTGGTCTCGGGGACAATGTACAAACTCCTTACAGGCAGGGTTGGGAATTGAACCCCGGTCGCTGGTACTGTAAAGCGCTGTGCTAACCTCTACACTACTCTGCTGCTAGTGTGTGTGTGGTTTTCCAGCACTTCCAGCATCTGCAGAATCTCTGGAGTTTCTGTGCTGAAACCTGTCCTCAGTCGGTTGACGGACAAAGGAAATCAAAGGAAGAGGCTGCCACCGAATCAGATACACTTCACAAGCGCCCAGCATGACCTTCACTGACGCAGTCTCTTCAGTTCAAAGAGCCTGCCTCTATGCTCGCTTCATGTTTCAGGGTCCCCCGCGGACACGCTGAGTGGGCGCCCTGCTTGATAACCGCCAGACATAATCACTGTTCTGAATCTCGCTGATTCCCAAGTCGCAGAGTCACGTCTGGACACCAGTGCACGCGGTGCATCTTCTCCACGTACGTGCCCACTCACACGCTCGCTTGCAGATGAGTCAGACACATACACGCGTACAAATCATCGGTTGGGCCACCGGAGCTTTGTGCGAAGTTCTGGCCGATGGACTACAGAAGGGACATGATTGTTGTGGAGGGAGGCTGTGATTATTATTATCCAGTGTACCGAGCTACAGTGAAAACCTTGCTTTTGCATATCATCGGCTCAGATCATTTCATCACAACACTGCATTGAGGTAGAACAATAACAGAATGCAGAATAAAGTGTATCAGTTACAGCGAAAGTGCAGTGTAGTCAGACAATAGGTGCAAGTCCATGATGAGGTAGATAGTGAGGTTGAGTCCACTTTATCACAACTAGGGGATGGTTCAGTAGGCTTGTAACGGCAAGGCAGATGTGGTTCTTGAGACTCGAGGTACTTGGGTTTCAGATTTTTGTATCTTCAGCCCATTGGGCGAGAGGAGAGGTGTGAATGGCTGGGACGGGGTGGTCTTTGCCTACGTTCGCTGCTTTACTGAGGCAGTGAGTGGTGTAGACAGAGACCGTGAAGGGGGGGCTGTTTCGTGTGATGTGCCGAGCTGTGCCCACGACTCTCTGCAGTCAAGCACAGAGCACTTACCACACTGTGCCGTAATGCATTAGACAGAATGCTTTCTGTGGTTTCAAAGGCTGGATAACATTGAGGAAAGTAGTTTTAAATGTAGGTGGTGGGCAGGTTCACAAAAGACCATAAGATCATTAGATTTCGGAGCAGAATTGTGTCAGTTGGCCGACTGAGTCTCTTCCACTATTCAATCAAGCCTGATTTCTTTTCCCTCTCAACCCCATTCTCCTGCCTGCTCCCCATAACCTCTGACACCCTGACTAATCAAGTACCCATCAACCTTGGCTTTAAGTGTACTGACTGAGTTGGCCTCCACAGATTCACAGCTCTCGGGCGAAAGAAACTCCTCCTCATCTCTGTTCTAAAGGAACATCTGTATTCTGAAGCTGTGCCCTCTGGTCCTCGACTTCCACTATCGGAAACATCTTCTCCACATCCACTCTATATTTGATAGGTTTCAATGAGAACACCCCTCATTCTTCTAAACTCCAGTGAGTATGGGCCCAGAGCCATCAAACACATTAACCCTTTCATTCCCAGGATCATTCTCGCGACCCTCTCCAATACCAGCACACAGTCCAATAATGTGGCATAAATCGACAAGTGAAGGAAGTTGAGATCCCCGAACACTTTACTAGTACGGTAAGGACAGGAAGAAGTTCACCAGGGGCAGAGTACAACAGGGGGTAACAGTATTATAGCAGGTAGAGCCAAGGCCTCGCATCTCCAGCAACCTGCGTGCGATCCAGACCTTGTCTGCTGCCTGCGTGGAGTTTGCAAGTTCTCTGTGGGACCACATGGGTTCCCTCCGGGTGTCTTATTTTAGCTAGATCACAGCACGCAATCGCGCCTTCTGGCTCTTTGGGTCATATTGTCCGGCAACTCCCGATTTAAACCTCGCCTAATCATGGGACAATTTACAATTAACCTTCTAACAGGTTTGTTTGTCTTTGGACTGTGGGAGGAAACCGGAGCACCTGGAGGAAACCCGTGCATCCCATGGAGAGGACGTACCGACTCCTGACAGGGGACACCAGAATCGAACTCCGAACTCTGATGCCCCGAGCTGTAATAGCGGTGTGCGACAAATAAGCGTGGATCACGAGGTTAACTGGATAAAGTAGAAGTCGAGCCTCCTACAGGGAGCTGGGACGGTGCTACGAAGCCAGTCTCTTCACCCTGAGCAGGACATTTGTCAAGACTCTCTAACCTCACCTGCCACAAACAGGGTGCCCAGGACATCTCCCCTTTCATTCTGGTGAGCTGTTGTGGTGGTTTAATGAGAAGCCTGGTGTGCGAGTGAGTGATGGAAGTGGGGTGTCGGGGGTGGTATTGATGGGAATGTGGAGAGAACAAAATAGGTTAGAGTAAGATCCGTGTAAAAACTAATGATTGGTATCAACTCAGTAAGCTGAAGGGCTGTTTCTGTGCTGTAGTTAGATATAGTTTGATGAAGTCGGGGGGGGGCAAGACTCGATGGGACGGAACAGAAACAATGGGCTGAATGGCCTAATTCTGCTCCTATGTCCTATGGCAAGCTGAGAGTGGAACCAGAGGATACAGCTGAGACCTTAAATGAATTCTACTCATCTGCATTTACTACAATAAGGACATAGCAGCTGAATGGGATTCCAGAAACAACTCATAAACAGGAGGGGATATCAAAGATCAAAGTAAATTTGTTATCAAAGTACCTATATGTCACCATGTACAACCCTGAGATTCATTTCCTTGCAGGCATTCACAGTACAACAAGGAATACAATAGAATACAACATACAAACTTCATGGTTGGGCGCTGTTTTTACAGCTCAGGGCATTCCAGAGTTTGCAGTTCGATTCTGGCACCGTTCTGAAAGGAGTCTCTCTACGTCCTCCCTGTGGTTTCCCCCTATGCTCCAGGTTCCTCCCACAGTCCAAAGACATACCGGGTAGGTTAACTGGGCATTGTAAATTGTCCTGAGATTGGGTTGTCGGGGATGGGGTAGGGTTGAGCTGAGGTGGTGTGGCTCGCAGGCCCGGAAGGGTCTACTCTACGTTGTTTTACTAAATAAATAAAACAAAAACAGACAAACAACGCATGTGCAAAAGAAGACAAACTGTGCAAATAACAAAAAAAAAGTAAATAAATAATACTGAGAACATGAGTTATAGAGTCCCTGAAAGATATTATATGTCTTAAATCTTCAAGACTGGATTTGATATAAACTGGAAAAGGCGAAGAAAAGATTAATGGGGATGCTGCCAGGACTACAGTATTTAATTTATTTTTATTTAGAGATGTAGCACAGTAACAAGGTCATCCAGCCTAAAAAGCTCGTAATTCCCATGTGACCAGATAGCTGATATGGATTGGCAGGCACTGATTAAAGATAGTCAGCATGGTAGGTCGTGTCTAACCAATCTTATGGAGTTTTCAAGGAAGTTACCAGGCAAGTTGATGAAGGCAAGGCAGTGGATGTTGTCTACATGGACTTTAGCAAGGTATTTGACAAGGTCCCGGAAAGAAGGTTGGTCAAGAAGGTCCAGTTGTTTAGCATTCAGGATGAGGTAGTAAATTGGATTAGACATTGGCTTTATAGGAGGAGCCAGAGAGTGGTAGTACATGGTTGCCTCTCTGACTGGAGACCTGTGACTAGTGGTGTGCTTCAGGGATCGGTGTTGGGTCCATTGCTGTTTTGTTATTTATGTCAATGATCTGGATGATAATATGGTAAACTGGATCAGCAAACTTGCGGATGACACCAAGACTGGGGGTGCAGTGGACAGCGAGAAAGACTGTCAAAGCTTGAAGCAGGATCTGGACCAGCTGGAAACATGGGTGGAAAAATGGCAGAAAGAACTGAATACGGGCATGTGTGAGGGGTGACTTACCCGGTGAGGAGTGTGATCTGCAAATACAGATCCATAATTCCTTGAAAGTGTTGTCACAGGTAGATAGGGTCATAAGGAGAACTTTTGGCACGTTGGCCTTCATAAATCGAAGAATTGAGTGAAGCAGTCGTGGGGAGAACATACAAATTCCTTACAGACAGTGGCATAACTGAACCCAGGTTGCTCATGGTACAATAGCATTACTCTAACCGCTGGACAGGCTGGGACTTTATTCAATGGAGTGCAGGAGATTGACAGGTGAAATTATAGAAGTGTATACAAATTATGAGGGGCTCAGATAGGAAGAACGCACAAAGCCTTTTAACCAGGATTAGGGAATCAAGAACCTCAGGGGACAAGGTTTAAGGTGAGAAGGGATAGTTAATACCACACTCATCTATTGAGATGTTCCCACGACCAATGATCTCACTTTAAGAACTCTTTATCCTGTTATTTCACACTCTCAGTAGTTATTTGTATGTTTGTATTTGTATTTGCATAGTTTGTTGCCTTCCGCACTCTGGGTGATCTTTCATTGATCCTGTTTACAGTCACTATTCCATAGATGTGCTGAGAATGCCTGCAGGAAAAAGGTTCTCCGGGTTTGTATGTGTGTACTCTGATAATAACATTTTCTTTGAACTTTGAAGTTCCTATTTAAATGAACTTGAGGGGAAACACTTTTTAAGCAGAGGGCGATCAGTATATGGAACGAGCTACACGAGGAAGTGGCTGGGGCAGGTACATTAGCAAGACAGTTGGTCGTACATGGATTGGAAAGAATTAGAAGGATATGATCAAAATATATGTGCAAGAGTGATGAGCTTAGATGTGTAACTTGTTCAGCTTGGACCAGTCGTTTCAGTACCATAAGGCCCTTTGGCTCTATGACTCTAGGAGGCAAGGGAGATGTGTTCTGGCACCATGGATTAATGAAGTTCTGCAAATGTGGCATCTTTATTCAGAGGTGACGGCAGGTAACTACAGGTCTGCGGGTCTAAAAGCAGTGGCAATGAAGTAATTGGAAACATTCCTGAAAGACGGCATTTAAGTGCAATGGAAGGAGAGGCAGAGTTCTCTTAAGGTTATCCAGCCTGGTTTTGTTTAGGGGTGATTGGGTCTGATTAGAATGAATGTACTTTTTGCAAGAGGCAATTAAGTGAATCAGTAGTTGATGTAGTTTTAGGCCTTTGCTGAAGACCTGAATGAGGGATTGACCTAAAATGCTCGAGCAATTTCACAAATGGGATTGGAAATAGGGTGATAATCAAGGGTTGTCAATATGACTGGAAACTTGTCAGCACAGGTACTGATGTTGGGACCGTTGTCGTTTACTACGTATGATAGCAATCTGGACGTGGTGGAGAAAGCATGGGAAGTGTGACCCTGTACCTGCTGGACTTTCGAAGAACGAGGGAACATCTCATTGAAACCTACTGGAAATTGAAAAGCCTGGAAAAAGAGGAATCGAACCCCAATCTTACAGCTTCGTGCTAAGTGCTACAGTACTGTGCTAGCTTGCCCTACGTACCGCACAGTATATGGAAGGGCTCTAGGGAGCACTGAAGAACAGAGGGATCATGGACTACTTGTCCAAGGATGCTTGAAGTCAGTAGTATTGGCAGATAAATTGCTTAAGGAGACCATTCCATCAACCATGATTGAATGGTGGACCAAACTCGGTGGCTGAATGGCCTAATTCTGCTCCTACGCCTCATTGTCTTCAATAGAATACTTGCTTTCATTATCCACAACAAGTACATGGAAGTTAGACCATAAGATATAGGAGCCGAATTAGGCCATTTGGCCCTTCGAGTCTGCTCTGCCATTTCAACATGGCTGGTCCATTTCCCTCTCAACCCCAATTTCCTGCCTTTTTCCCGTAACCCTTCACACCCTGACTAACCTGGAATCTATCAACCTCTGCCTTAAACACACCCAATGACTTGACCTCCACAGCTGCCTGTGGCAACAAATCCACAGATTCACCACTCTCTGGCTTTAGAAATTCTTCCTCACCTCCGTTCTAAATGGAAGTTTATCTATTCTGAGGCTGTGCCTTCTGGTTCTAAATGTCCCCACCATAGTAAACATCCTCTCCACATCCGCGCTATCCAGGCTTTTCAACATTCAATATTCACGGTTATGATATGGCAATTCTGGCCACTGCCCTGCCATCCCGGAGTCATCAAGGGCCCCAGGACTCTCCTTCCTCACCTCCTGAAGAATCCTAGTATATTTCACGTCCTGAGGTTTTAAGACATTTAATTTGTTATCTACCATGTCATATGACATGGGTGATCATGGCCTTTCCAGGACCATGATTGTTCTTGGCAAATATTTCTACAGAAGTGGTTTGCCATTGCCTTCTGGGTAGTGTCTTATCAATACTTTTCAGAGATTGTCTGTCAGGCGTCAGTGGTCGCACAACCAGGACTTGTGATCTGCACCGGCTGCTCGTACGACCATCCACCGCCTGCTCCCATGAGTTCACGTGACCCTGATCAAGGGGAAGGGGCTAATCAGGTGCTACACCTCGCCCAAGGATGACCTGCAGGCTAGCAGGGACTGGATAGGCTGGGTCTGTTCTCCACAGACTGGAGAAGTGCTAGAGGATCAACACGGACAAATTGGACTGAAAGCCCCACTTCTGTGCTGCATGTTTCTAAAACCTGATGTTTTTCTAGTCTTCACACATGAATATATACAATATACATACCCCCTGCACAAAAATACAGGGACACCTTGAATAGCACAGACACAAATCTAATGCATGTATCACATCCTTGTTTTCACAGACACAGATATACACTAACACTACACACAAATAAACACATCAACCACACACACGCACTAACCCTCCTTCCACACACACGCACTAACCCTCCTTCCACACACACGCACTAACCCTCCATCCACACGCACGTACTAACCCTCCTTCCACACGCACGCACTAACCCTCCATCCACACGCACGCACTAACCCTCCATCCACACGCACGCACTAACCCTCCTTCCACACGCACGCACTAACCCTCCATCCACACGCACGCACTAACCCTCCATCCACACGCACGCACTAACCCTCCATCCACACGCACGTACTAACCCTCCTTCCACACGCACGCACTAACCCTCCATCCACACACACGCACTAACCCTCCTTCCACACACACGCACTAACCCTCCATCCACACACACGCACTAACCCTCCTTCCACACACACGCACTAACCCTCCTTCCACACGCACGCACTAACCCTCCATCCACACGCACGCACTAACCCTCCATCCACACGCACGCACTAACCCTCCTTACACACGTACGCACTAACCCTCCTTCCACACGTACGCACTAACCCTCCTTCCACACGCACGCAGTAACCCTCCATCCACACACACGCAGTAACCCTCCTTCCACACACACGCAGTAACCCTCCTTCCACACACACGCAGTAACCCTCCTTCCACACACACGCACTAACCCTCCATCCACACACACGCAGTAACCCTCCTTCCACACACGCGCACTCATACATACACCAAATCTCTTGTACACATGCACCTGTGGCACGTACTGACACAATGTGTGTGACTGTAGGCATACACACAGACTCACACATAAACAATACAGTACATTTTATGTATATAAAATTATGAGGGGTATAGATAGGGTAAATGCAAGCAGGTTTTTCCCAGTGAGTTTGGGTGAGACTAGAACTAGAAGTCATGGGTTAGGGGTGAAAGATGAAAGATTTAAGGTGACCATGAGGGGGAACATCTTCACTCAGGGGGTGGTGAGAGCGTGGAACAAGCTGCCAGTAGAAGAGGTGCATGTGGGTTCGATTTCAATATTTAAGAGAAGTTTGGATAGATAGATACATGGTTGGGGGGATATGGAGGGCTATGGTTGATGGGACTAAGCAGAATAAAAGTGTAGCATGGACTAGATGGGCTGAAGGGCCTGATTCTGTGGCGTAGTGTTCTATGACTCTATGACAATATTCACACACAGAAACTTACGTACATAATGCAGATAAGCCCACACAATGCACATGGTACACACAAACAAATACACACACACGATACCGGATTTCTCTGGAACTTCCCCGGACAGAAATTCTGATGTGCTCCTTACTCCTTACCAGGTTCCCCACGTAGAGCAGGTTGTTGAACTCGTCAGACATGGGCTGATGCTCCATTGCCATGAAGATGGTGTTCAGGACGATGCAGATTGTGATGGCCAGGTCCAGGAAGGGATCCATCACTATGTACTTCAGTAACTTCTTCAGCTTCATCCAAAGCGGACAGCAATTCCAGATGAGAAACGTTTGTGAAAAGTAATACCAGCATCGAGGATACTTGAGGCGAGATTCTTCAAGCTCTGGGGAATAAGGTCAGAATGGAGGGTTAGTGTTAGGCAGTGAACTGAAAGTACAATTGCTGATCACTCACTGTGGCCCCAGGCACATCACTAGTGGAACATTAAGGAGGACCCAATGAGCAAAGGAAGTTGAGAGGTGACACGATAGAGATTTACAAAATTATAACAGCCAGAATCTGTTTCCCGCTGAAGGAGGGCCTAAAACTAGAGGGAAGAGGTTTGATGTGAAAGGGAGAAAGTTTACATATAAGAATGCCTGCTGGCAAATGAATCTCAGGGTTGTATGTGGTGACATGTATGTACTTGGATAATAAATTTTACATTGAACTTTGAACTTAAAAGAGATTCGAGGGGTAATTTTTTCATACAAAGAGTGGTTGGTGCTTGGAATGAGCTACCAGAGGAGATGATGAAGGCAGGAGTGATAACAAGATTTAAGAGAAATCTGCACAGGTACGCATCAAGCATCAGGCTTCTGGCTTCTGAACAGGTGTGGATAACTTCACTCACCTCAAATCTGAACTGATTCCACAACCTTTAGGGTCACTTTCAAGGACTCTGCAGCTCTTGTTCTCAGTATTTATCTATCTATATATATAATACACATATCTATATCTGTACAAATATAGATCTTTCCAGTTCTGATGAAGGGTCTTGGCCTGAAACATTGACTGTTTACTCTTTTTCACAGATGCTGCCTGTCCTGCTGAGTTCCTCCAGCATTTTGTGTGTGTTCCTTTGGATCTCCAGCATCTGCAGATTTTCTTGTGTTTGTAGAAGGAAAGGATGAGAGGTTTAGGGAACCGTCAGAAATATTGAGGCCCTGGTTGAGAAGGAGAAGGAGATGCATAGCACACATAGGCAGGTAGGAAGAAATGAGATATTTGAAGAGTATAAGAAATGCAAGAGAACGCTTCAGAAGGAAATCAGGAGGGCCAAGAGAAGGTTTCAGGTTGCTCTATCAGACAAGGTGAAGCAGAATTCCAAGGGCTTCTACAGATGTATTACGAGCAAAAGGATTGGTCCTCCAGAAGGACCAATTGGTCCTCCAGAAGATCAGACTAGTCATCTAGGGGAGGGAGGGCATGTTAAATCAAATCTTTGCAGCTGTATTTAGCCGGGAGATGGACACAGCGTCTATAAGAGTGACGGAAAGAAGCAGCAAGGTCATGGGCCCTATCCAGATTACAGAGGAGGAGCTGTTTACTATCTTGAGAAAAATGAGGTGGATAATTCCCCAGGGCCTGATAACTTGTTCCTTTGGACCCTCTGAGAGCTGGTGCATAAATTGCAGGGGCCCTAACGGAGATATTTAAACCATCCTTAGCCACAGGTGAGGTGACAGAGGATTGGAGGATAGCCAATGTTGTTCTGCTGTTTCATTTACCTTGACGTTAGTAGTGGGTAAGTTATTGGAAGGTATTCTAAGGGACAGGATATGTAAGTACAGTGAATTCTGGTAAATTGGGACTCATCAGGACCTATACATTTTGGCCCAATTAAGCTGCTGCCCCAAATAGCCAATGTTTCGTGGAAACAGTTAAAAAGGTATAAAAAAGACAAACTCCTATTTAAATAAGTAACAAATTATGTATTTAAATGAAATGCATAAAAAAGAACACTATCAATACTACTACAGTACCATAAAACTGACTGACTGTAAATGAACAAAATCAGAGCAGACATCTTGTGCAGATAGTGGACTGCCTTCAAACAGCACTTTCAAAGATTGCATCCTCCAGATATTCATTTTAATTGGAACATTCCAGATAATTGTCGATACTTCAAATTCTTCATAGTTCCTAACTTGTTGAAGTAGTGAAATCATTTCATTTTCATTCCTGGCTGTTTCTGGCATCTCCAACCCTCAACGCTTGAAACCTCAGTGAGCAAAACAATTCTGAATTGTTTTACTGTTTATTACTCACCAACTATCAGTGACAACAATCTCTGCTTTTTGAATACATGCAAGTGATGCTATTTAAAAACTGTTCCCTCTAAGCACGGTGTCGTGTCTAACAGCCACTTGATGTGCACGCGACTGACGCTGGCTAAAAAATGCTCTCCTGCTCCAATAAGCAGCATATTGGCTCAAACAAACGAAGAGAATCCCGGCTATTTTCTCAATTTGTTTTAAATAAGTGGTCACGCTGATTAACTGATGGCCCAGTTAACAGGAGTCCATGGTATTTGGATAAACTTGTAGACAGGGACTGATTAGGGATAGTCAACTTGCCGTTGTGTGTGGTAGGTCGAGTCTAACCAATCTCATAGAAATTTTCAAGGAAATTACCAGGTAAGTGGATGAAGGCAAGACAGTGGATGTTGTCTATGTGAATTTAGCAAGGCGTTTGACAAGGTCCCACATGGGAGGCTGGTCAAGAAGGTTCACTATCTTAGCATTTAGGACGTGGTACTAAATTGGATTAGACAGTGGCTTTGCAGGATATGGGATTAATGCAGGCAAGTGGGATTAGTGTTGACAGGTGTGGTCAGCACACATGTGGTGGGCCGAAGGGTCTGCCCCTTCAGCAGTCAATATCCCCTTCTGAAACCCATCAAGGAATTGGTGCAGCATTCCCAGGACACTGGAATGGGGTTGGTGCAGTTGTCAGACTAGCAGAGACCAGAGTTCCGATCCCACTACTGCAGTGGGGGGATTTGAGTTCGGTTATTAACCTGGTTTGGGTGGCGAGGCGGAGATACGTCTTTACCAAAGGAGGTGTGAGGTGTTTCTTCTCTCCACTAGCATGCAGGCCACCCTTGGGCAAGGTGTAGCACCTGCTTAGCCCCATGGCCAACCACACTCACCCCCCACCACGGGGATCAGGGTCATGTGAAGCCATGGGAGTAGGTGGTAGCGGAACTAGCTAAAAAGCAAATCAATGACACCCAAACACTAATCTCTCTGACCTACACCAAATCCATATCCCTCCATCTTCCTTACATCCGTGTGCCTATCCAAGCGTCTCTCAAAAGCCTCAAATGCATTGGCCTCTACCACTATACCAGGCTTTCTGAGTAAAAAACTTACCCCTCACATCCCCTTGATACTAACCCCTCTCACCTTCAATGCATGCCCTCTGTTATTACATATTTTAATACAGATATTCTCTGTCCACTCTGTCTATGCCTCCCTAAACCTCTATCAGGTCTCCTCTCAGCCTCCAATACTCCAGGGAAGACAACCCAAGTTTATCCAGCCTCTCATGATAGCACATGCCCTCTAAACCAGGCGGCATCCTGATAAACCTCTTCTGCACCCTCTCCAAAACCTCAAAATCCTTCCTATAGTGGGACGACCCGAACTGAAGGTAATACTCCAGATGGTTAACTGAAGGTAATACTCCAGTGTGTTAACATTTAAAATGCATTTGGACAGGTACACGGATAGGAAAGGTTTAAGAAGATATAGGCCAAATGCAGAGCAAGCCTGAGTGGGGATTTTGGCCATGGATCAGCTGGGTCAAAGGACCTGATTCTGTGGAGTGTGACTCTAAGGAGCGATGCCTCAAAAAGGCAGCATCCATCATTAAGGACCCCCATGACCCAGGACATGTCCTTTTCTCACTGCTACCATCAGGAAGGAGATACAGAAGCCTGAAGGCACACACTCAACGATTCAGGAACAGCTTCTTCCCCTCGGCCATCAGATTTCTGAATGGAGATTGAACACCACCTCACTTCTTTTTTCCACTCCTTTTGCACGACTTATTTAATTTAATTTTTTTGAATATACATATATACTTCTTACTATAATTTACAGTTTTTATGTATTGCACTGTACTGCTGCCACATAACAACAAATTTCACGCCGTATGCCAGTGATATTAAACCTGATCCTGATTTTGATTCTCTGTTTTAAAGTTCCAAAAATACCTTCAGGGGATGAAGCAACACACATAAAAGTTGCTGGTGAACGCAGCAGGCCAGGCAGCATCTCTAGGAAGAGGTACAGTCAACGTTTCGGGCTGTACCTCTGCCTAGAGATGCTGCCTGGCCTGCTGCGTTCACCAGCAACTTTTATGTGTGTCGCTTGAAATTCCAGCATCTGCAGATTTAACTCGTGTTTGCATTCAGGGGATGATGTCTGTGGTCGGTATGTGACTCCAGGCCAGTCCCTTTGGTTGGCTCCAACATGGCCCAGCAGGTCAAAGTAGTTGTGAGTGGCTCACCTTTACCTTCTGACAGGATCATTGCAAGTTAAACCCCAAAGAAGAATCCAGAGCTGGGGTCCCTAAGGCAGCCCTATGTTGAGTTCAATAATGAATGGCAGCTCCTGCAATGCCAGACTGTATTGGTCTCCGCTGTTGCTTTGGACTCATCAGCTGTGTGGAGAGTGGGAGCCTGCCACATGGGTAACAGCTTGTTCTCCCTATCGAACCGACCTGGCTTGTATATCACATAGACAGCTGGCACTCAACATCCATGGTCGACCCCGAGCAGTGGAGGCCCTCCGACAGGTGGAGAACTGATACTGCACGTCTCCCAGCTCCATGGACTAGGGTTCCATGTCAACCTCAGAACCTGAGTGGAGTTTGCACGCTCTTCCGTGACTGTGTGGGTTTCCCCAGGCACTCCGGTTTCCTCACAGCCCCAGAGACTTATTGGTGGCTTAAGTGGCGACTGCCAATTACTTCTCAGTGGAAAATAGGGGAGTTAGTGGGCAGGCGAGGGAGAATAACTTGGAGGGAAGCAGAGGATTAAGGAGGGAAGAAGAATAGGGCAGATTCCATCATCGTCAGCCTGTTGCCACTCCCAGCTTCTGGCACTAGTCCCGCTCCTCTGTACCCCATCAGCTTATCGTCCTACCCTCATCTGGATCCACCCGTCTGCCAGTTCTTGATCCACCCTTTCCTTCCACCTTTTATACTGGCTTTCTGCCCTCTATCTTTAAGTCCAGATGAAGGGTCTTGAACAAAACTTTGATTGCCCACTTTCCTCCACATACGCTGCCTGCCTAGAACTTGAGGTCATGGGTTAAGGGTGAAAGGTGACATATTCAAGGGGAACACGAGGGGGAACTTCTTCACTCAGAGGATGGCGAGAGGGGTACAAAGGGCTATGGTTCAGGTGCAGGTGGACGGGACAAGACAGAATATAGTACAGATGAGATGGGCCGAGGGGCCTGTTTCTGTACTGTAGTGTTCTATGACTCCCAGAATTTCTCCAGCTCTTTGTGGGTAGCTCCATACTCTGTTAGCAGTCTCTTGTGCCTCCAGAATAGAGCTTCAGAATCAGGCCACACTTGGAATACTGTTAGCAGTCTTTGGCCCTTGTCTAGGCAACAATGTGCTGGCATTTGCGAGGGTCCAGAGGAGGTTCACGAGAATGATTCCGGGAATAAAAGAGTTAATATATGAGGAGAGTTTGATGGCTCTGGGCCTGTACTCGTTGTGAAGAATGGGGGGAGGGGGAGGTTTCTTATTGAAACCTATCGAGTATTAAAAGGCCTAGACAGAGTGGATGTGGATAGGATGTTTCCTATTGTGGGAGAGTTTAGGACCAGAGGACACTGCCACAGAATACAAGGGCATCCCTTTAGAACAGAGATGAGGAAGAATATTTTTTTAGCTAGATGGTGGAGAATCTGTGGAATTCGTTGCCACAGACGGCTGTGGAGGCCAAGTCACTGGGTTCACTTAAAGCGGAGGTGGATAGGCTCTTAATTAGTAAGGGTGAGAAGGCAGGAGAATGGGTTTGGAGGTGTAGTAAATCAGTCATGACGGAACGGCAAATGTCCTGATTCTGTTCCTATGTCTTATGCTGATTTCCTACAGTATTTTCTGTGAGTTACTGAAATGAAAGTAGCAATGCCCTTTTCTATGTGCCAAAGCTCACTTCACACACTCCACACTCAGCCACGTGTTGACAAGGTGCTGAGTGAGACCCGGAGAGATAAAAAGGTAACTCTAAATGGTTTTGTTTGGCAAAGCAGCTCCTATTGATTATGGTGCTGCGGCTCAAACCCACTAATCAGTATGTCAGCATCATCACAGTGGTGGTCTTCGAAGTGTGAGACCTGCATATTATCTGACTCTTTACTTGCCAATAAATCAGGTTACGGAAGATACATGAGGAGAAGCTAAAGCAGGGAGATGACTTCAGCCGGGGGAAGTAATTAGAATATTTGTTCACCAACATTCACACAAAAACCCAGCATAGATTTAATTTTACTTCAGGGCACCACCAACTCCGCACACAATAATGCAGAGCTTTGCAGAACAAAAGGACTATGTTTGTTAATTAATGCTACAAAGCCGATTTCCCTGTACATATCCATTCAATGATATTTGTCTAGATTTATCTGTAATGCATAGAATTACACAGGATTTATAGCACAAGGAAAGTCCATTCATCTCAGTCCCAAATTTCTACTGATGTACCGTGTTTCTAATTGGTTGTACCACAAGCTGGTGTGGAGCAGCCAATGCACAGGATCAGAAAAAGCCGCAGAGGGTTGCAAATCCAGCCAGCTCCACCATGGACATCGAGGACATCTTCAGAAGATGATGCCTCAAAAAGGTAGCATGCATCATTAAGGATCGCTATCACCTCTTCTCATTGCTACCATCAGCGAGGAGGTACAGGAGCCAGAAGAGACACACTTAACATTTTAGGAATAGCTTCTTCTCCTCCACCATCAGATTTCCGAACCCACAAATTTTTCTCACCCCTGGGGGTGGCGTGTATGTGCATTTTTCCCTCGCCTCAGGTCCTCCACCAGAGGCCTGGGAGCTTGAGGATTCTGTACAGTAGCCTTGCTGTTCCCAGCAGTGCGCTCTTCTGGACCAAGATCTCAGATGTCATTCCCGGGATTTGTTGGAGCCACTCTCTCAGTCTGGGTGTCACAGTCCCTAGTGCTCCTATTACCACCAGACTACTCCGGCTTTAACCTTCCACATCCTTTCTATTTGCTCTTTCAAGCCCTGGTATTTCTCCAGCTTCTCATATTCTTTCTTCCTGATGTTACTGTCATTCGGGATTGCCACATCTATTACTATTGCTTTCTTCTGTTCCTTGTCCAGTATTACTACGTCTGGTTGGTTGGTCAGTACCTGCTTATCAGTCTGTGTTTGGAAGTCCCACAGGATCTTCGCTCTGACATTCTCTACTACTTTCTCGGGTGCTTCCCATTTGGACTTGGGAGTGTCCAATCCACACTCAGCACAGATGTGCCTGTACACAGTTCCTGCAACTTGGTTGTACCATTCAGTGTATGCTGTACCTCGCACCCTGCTACTATGTGCTGGACAGTTTCAGCGGATTCTTTACACCGTCTGCATCTTGGGTCTTGTCTGGTGTGATAGACCCCTGTTTCTATTACTCTTGTGCAGCCAAGAGCAGCAATTCTGTGCTGTCCCTCAGCCCTGCCATTTCCAGCCATTGGCAGGACTTTCTTATGTCAGCCACTCTGATACCTGGTGATGGTCCATCCCGTGCAGTGGCTTGTCCTGCCATGGCCTCTGGTCCTCTGGCTCAGCTTCACCCACTTCCATTTCCATGTCCCATGCCCCATGCCTGCTGTCTGAAGTCTTCTCCTAGCAGGTTCTCCATAGGGACCATCTTCCCGACATACTCATGGATGTTTCGCATTTCTTCCAGGACTGTGGCCTTGACACTTCCAAGTCCCCATCCTCCTTTATTCCAGTGAGTGTACATTTGCTTGATGTTGGATTTGGGATGGAATGCTCCATACCTTGTTAGTAGTTTCTGGACTGCAATGTCAGTAGCTTCCAGTTTGTTTCTTGGCCTGCACACTTTTGCGGCTGGATATCTGGTAGGGTGAATGTATCTTGTTCTTCCCATTCAGCTGGCCTTTTAGGACCTGTCTCGCTCTTTGGAAGTACTTGGATGTTGCAGCCTTCCTCGTGTCCTCATCGTGGCTTCCATGGGCTGCAGGAACCCCAGGTGTTTGTAGCTGTCCTGTACATCTGGTATGTGACCTTCAGGTAACTCCACTCCTTCAGTCTGGATGAGTTTGCCTCTTGTCACTACCATCCGGCTGCACGTTTCCAGTCCAAATGACATCCCATTTCTCTGCTCTACACCCTTGTCAGGTGGATTAGCAAGTCAATGTCTCTTTCATTTCTGGCATACAGCTTGATGTCATCCACGTACAGGAGGTGGCTGATGGTCACTCCACTCTTGAACCTGTACCCACGTCCACTCTTTGAGATGATCTGGCTGAGGGGGTTCGAGCCTGTGCAGAACAGCAGTGGGGATAGTGCATCACCTTGGGATGTCCCACATCTGGACACTTGTGCTATTGGCTTTGAGTTAACTTCTAGCATTGTCCTCCAATGGCCCACTGAGTTCTTGATAATAAATTTGCTTTGAACTTTGTAATTTATAGTACATTTTATATACTGTATTCCAATGTACTGCTGCCACAAAACACATTTCACAAAATCTGCCAGTGATAATAAACCTGATTCTGAATTCATTCTCCAATCGAGACTTTGCCTGTGAACAATCATTGGTCACTAACCGATAAAAAGAGATAATGATGAAAACACTCAGCAGGTCAGGTCGGCAGGAGGAGAAGATAGCAGCGCACCACGTGCGCGCAGCTTTCCGGTGAAAATGATATCGTATCCGTTAAATAGGGGCCGTGGGCAATTCTAATTTGATGGAGACAGACGTGAAAGCACAGAGGAACACCTGGAGAAATTTCTGAAACACCCGTTTGCTGCCGTTGTTACTGGGCGATCGAGAATCTCTGGAGGGAAGGCCCCAAAATCCCCGGCTTTGCCTGCTGCTGGCGACTGAGATTGAGGTTGAATCGTTCGGATAGAGATGGTGCTCGGTACTCGGTGTCGGAGGGCTGATCGGAGGCTCGAAGTTTTCGGACGACTCAGAGTCGGACTGTGGTTGGGCATGGCAGGGAGAGTTTTCTTCCTTCTCCCGTCTGCGTGAGATGTGGGACTTTCGAGAGACTTTGAACTTTTTTTACCGTGCCATGGCCTGTTCTTCATCAGGTTATGGTATTGTTGCACTGTTGTAACTATATGTTACAATATGTGGTTTTGTTATTTTTTTCAGTCTTGGTCTGTCCTGTGTTTTGTGATATCACACCAGAGGAATAAATGTATCATTTCTTAATGCATGCATTACTAAATGACAATAAAAAGAGGACTGTGTGTCCTCATAATCTAATCTGTGGAGTGATGTTGTGATCTGTGGAACTGGACTCTCTGACGGTGGTGTCTGAAAAGAGAATGCTGTCCAAGTTGCATGCCATCTTGGTCAATGTCTCCCATCCACTACATAATGTACTGGTTGGGCACAGGAGTACATTCAGCCAAAGACTCATTCCACCGAGATGCAACACAGAGCGTCATAGGAAGTCATTCCTGCCTGTGGCCACCAAACTTTACAATTCCTCCCTTGGAGGGTCAGACACCCTGAGCCAATAGGCTGGTCCTGGACATTTCATAATTTACTGGCATAATTTACATATTACTAATTAACTATTTATGGTTTTATTACTATTTATTATTTATGGTGCAACTGTAACGAAAACCAATTTCCCCCGAGATCAATAAAGT
Source organism: Mobula hypostoma (assembly GCF_963921235.1). NCBI lineage: Eukaryota > Metazoa > Chordata > Chondrichthyes > Myliobatiformes > Myliobatidae > Mobula > Mobula hypostoma. The sequence goes on from NC_086099.1 coordinate 217,038,940, forward strand.
ATGACTATGACTATGACAGAGAAACAGTGTCAATGCTTCAGGTCAAAGACCCTCCACTGGAGTTCTGACTCTGGGTCTCCAACATAATACGTTAACTCTTTTTCTCTTTCCACGGGTGGTGCCTGATCTGCTGATTGTAGAGTCAAGGCATCATAGCATGTCAACAGGCCCTTCGGCCCAACACATGCATGCCAACCAAGCTACATGACTGAACTAATCCCATTGTCAGCTTAATGTTTCCAGCACCGAAGGAGAATGTGAATCATGCACAGGCAGAAGAAGGAGTTGCTGAAGGATGGGAACCAGAATGCCGGAACAGTTCATGGGGAGGTTGTGGAGGCAGATATTGGTACGACGTCAGACAAAGTTAGGAATCAAAAAGTTGAGCATGGTGCGACTGGTGTCCTGAGCTGGGTATATTCCAATGTAAGAAGTAATGTAGGAAAGGTGGGTGATAGTGCTGAAGACGAGGTAGGTGGTTTACAAACAGAGGCAATGTGTAGTGAGTTGAGGCTGTTGATGGGGCAAAATTGCAGTCAACAGGATGAGTTGCAATGTAAAAGCCGGACAAAATTGAAAAGGACTGAAGGTGTTTGAATCTGCACAGTATACGGAATAAGGTAGGTGAATTTGCAACACAGTTGCAGATTGGCATGTATGATGTTGTAGGTATCACTGAATCATGGCTGAAAGAAGATTATTGTTGGGAGCTTAATGTCCGAGGATACACATTGTATTGAAAGGACAGGCAGGAAGACAGAGGGGGTGGCATTGCTCTGTTGGTAAAAAAATGGTAAAAGAACCCTTAGAGGAAAGTGATCATAATACAAAAATAAGCTAGCCATTAATACTAAAGAGGATATCAAAAGTTTCTTCAGATACATAAAGTATAAAAGAGAGGCGAGAGTGGATATCAGACCACTGGAAAACAGTGCTGGAGAGGTAGTAATGGGGGCAAGGAAATAACGGACGAAGTGAATAAGTATTTTGCAACAGTCTTCACTGTGGAAGGCACTAGCAGTATCATGGAATTTCCAGGTATCAGAGGTCATGAAATGTGTGAAGTTACCATTACAAGAGAGACAGTTCCTTGCAAACTGAAAGGTCTGAAGGTGGATAAATCACCTGAACCAAATAGTGTACACCTCAGAAATCTGAAAAAGGTGGATCAAGAGATTGTGGAGGCATTAGTAATGATTTCAAGAATCACTAGATTCTGAAATGATTCCAGAAGACTGGAAAATGGCAAATATCACTCCACTCTTCAAAAAGGAACAGACTCAGAAGAAAGGAAACTGTAGGTCGGTTAGTCTGACCTCAGTGGTTGGGAAGATGTTGGAGTCCATTATTAAGGATGTGCTTTCTGTATACTTGGTGGCACATGATAAAATAGGCTGTAGTCAGCATGGTTACCTCAAGGGAAAATTTTGCCTGACATATCTGTTGGAATTCTTAGAAGAAATAACAAGCAAGATAGACAAATGAGAAAGGAGAATTGGTTGATGTTGCGTATTTAGATTTTCCGAAGGCCTTTGACAAGGTGCCACACATAAGGCTGCTTAACAAGTGATGAGCCCAAGGTAATACAGGTGTCCCCCGTTTTTCGAACGCTTGCTTTACGAAACCTCACTGTTATGAAAGACCTACATTAGTTTCCTGTTTTCGCTAACTGAAGATGTTTTCACTGTTACGACAAAAATCAGTGCGCGATAAAAGGCAGCGCGCGCCCTGAGCAGCCGCTCTCCCCCGGATTCGGAACGGCATTCTCGCCGGCATTGTTTAAACACGTGCCTGTGAGCAGCCATTAGCAAGATGAGTTCTAAGGTGTTGGAAAAGCCTGAAAGAGCTCGTAAGGGTGTTACACTTAGCATAAAACTAGATATAATTATGTGTTTTGATCGTGGTGAACGAAGCAGGGACAACGTGAGTTTGCCTTGTGGAAATTGACGAAGATGATGTTGAAAAGGTTTTGGCATCCCATGACCAAGAACTGATAGATGAAGAGCTGATGCAATTGGAAGAGGAAAGGATAACAATCGAAACTGAATGCAGTAGCCAACTGAACGTGAAGCAACTGCGTGAGATTTTCGCTGCAAGGATAAAGTACGACTTTAACTTTGAAAGGGTACGAAGGTTTAGGGGATATTTGCAGGATGGTTTGAGTGCTTACAAAGAACTGTATGATAGAAAAACGTGCGAGGCTCAGCAGTCAAGCAAGCCTTCCACATCAGCCACGGCAGACGACGAACCTCGATCTTCGACATCAAGACAGGCAGTCATAGGAGAAGATGAGCTGCTTGCCCTAATGGAAACAGACGATGAGATGACACTCCAGTGTCCCACCACCCCAACCCCCAGGCCCCGGACAGATACCGATTCGCGGAGAATGCAGCGGTAGCCGGGAGGCACACGGCACATCTTTAAGAAAAAAGCCGAAATAAACATGCTAATTAATTAGGTGCCGCCTAGCACGTAAACGTCGGCCCAGATCAGAGGCGATGGAATCGGCAATCGCTTCTGATCTGGGCCAACAATTACGTGCCGGGCAGCACCTAATTAATTAGCATGTTTATTTCAGCTTTTTTCTTAAAGATGTGCTGGGTGCCTCCCGGCTACCGCTGGACCCCTGCATGCTTCGCGGTTCGGTATTGGTCGGCGTCCCGGAGGGTGGGGGCCACTGCACCACCCAAACTCCAACGACTCAACCTAACACACCATCATCAGTGTGCTCGGCGTTGTCTTCCCAATTCCCGTAAGTGATACTACACTGTACATACATTATTTCTACTTTATATAGGCTGTGTGTTTTTACGTGTTATTTGGTATGATTTGGCAGCTTCATAGCTTAAAGGTTACTGGAGAGAGTGTTTTTGCCAGCAGCACTTGCATGAGATTTTCTGCCGAGAGCACTTGTGTGAGATTTTACCGACAACAGTGCAGGCAATGATTGTGGAAAAGTATTTCTACTTCATATAGGCTGTGTATTTATCATATCATTCCTGCTTTTACTATATGTTACTGTTATTTTAGGTTTTATGTGTTATTTGGCATGATTTGGTAGGTTATTTTTCGGTCTGCGAATGCTCACAAAATGTTCCCATATAAATAAATGGTAATTGTTTCTTCGCTTTACGACATTCCGGCTTACAAACCGTTTCATAGGAACGCTCTACCTTCGGATGGTGGGGGAAACCTGTACAGGAAAAATTCTAGTATACATAAAGCAGTGGCTGATTGGCAGGAGGCAAAGAGTGGGAATAAAGGGAGCCTTTTCTGGTTGTCTGCCAGTGACTAGTGGTGTTCCACAGGGGTCTGTGTTGGGACCAATTCTTTCTATATTATATGTCAATGACTTGGATGATGGAGTTGATGGATTTGTTGCAAAGTTTGTAGACAATATGAAGAAAGGTGGAGGGATAGGTAGTTTTGAGGAACTACTTAAGATACAGGAGGAGAATAGGCAAAGAAATGACAGATGGAATACAGTGCCAGGAAGTATATGGCTATGCACTTTGGTAGAAGAAATGAAAGGTTGACTATTTTCTAAACGGAGAGAAAAAAAATTGAAGTGTAAAAGGACTTGGGAGCCCTTGTGCAGGATTCCCTAAAGGTCAATTTGCAGGTTGAGTCTGTGGTGAGGAAGGCAAATGCAATGTTAGCATTCATTTCAAGAGGACTAGAATATAATGTTGAGACTTTATAAAGCACCGGTGAGGCCTCACATGGAGTATTGTGAGCAGGTTTGGGCACCTTATCTTAGAAAGGATGTACTGAAACTGGAGAGAGTTCAAAGGAGGTTCACGGAAATGATTCCAAGATTGAATGGCTTGTCATATGAAGAGCGTTTGATGGCTCTGGGCCTGTATTCACTAGAATTCAGAAGAATGAGAGGTGACCTCATTGAAACCTATCAAATAGTGAAAGGCCTTGATATAGTGGGTATGGAGAGGATGTTTCCTATGGTGGGAGAGTCTAAGACCAGAGGGCACAACTCAGAATAATGGGGCATCCTTTTAGAACAGAGATGAGGAGGAATTTCTTTAGCCAGAGTGGTGAACCTGTGGGATTTGTTGCCACAGGCAGTTACAGAGGCCAAGTCTTTATGTATATTTAAGGTTGAGGTTGACATATTCTTGACTGGTCAGGGCATGAAGGATACGGGGAGAAGGCAGGAGATTAAGGCTGAGAGGAAAATTGGATCAGCCATAATGAAAAGGCAGAGCAGACTCGATGGGCCAAATAACCTAATTCTGTTCCTATATCTTCTGGGTTTATGGTCTTATATTGCTCTATGACTGTGATGCTATTTCCCCTTCTTGCTCTCTCTGCAGAGTTGGCTGTGTTTTTACTGAATTTCGGGATTCAAGGTGTTAATGCAATTTAGAGAGTAGAGACCTCCCACTGCAGTGTTAATTCCCAACAAATATCCGCCTCCCAAAATCAACAGAGCAGCCCAATCTTCAAGCCAGCAGAGGAAGGCAGTATTAAATTGTGATCTTCAAACACAACCTTATTACATTTGAGCTTCTCTCTGCTACACTCTTGGTTATGCCCTGATTTAATTAGATTGCAGATCTGAAGAGAAACAGATCTTGGCATCTTATTGCACCTTCTCTCCAAATCTCTTTCACCCCTGTGGCTCTGTCTCGTTTGGCCTTATCCCACTCACACGGTCTCCCTAAGATTTGAAGCTGAACTCCAGCACAGTGCCCACAGTATTTCCCCAGGGTTGGCGACGCCGACAGGGTGTTTAGCCCAGATCAGATGTCGGACAAGGAAATCTACAGCTGCACCTGCATTCTGAATGGCTCCGGGAGGTTAGTTTTCCTTGGAATTTCACCACCAGAAGCCCGAAAGAAGTTTGTTGCACCATGATTGCACTTTTTTTCTGTAGCTGTTACAATTCTGCATTCTGTCACTGTTTTACCTTAATGAACAATGTGCAAGACAAGTTTTTCACTCCATCTCAGTACATAAATTATAAACCAATTCCAGTATCAATCCCAAAATACCAGTGCTTATGAAGATTCTTGAGGGAGATCCCGGCACTTGGTGACCTCGTTACTCTGAAGTCATAGAAGGAACAGTGGAGACCCTACATCTATCAGGCTCCTGAACTGGCGTGGATAATTTCACTCACCCCTACTCTGAGCTGTTTCTAAACTTACAGACGCACTTTCAAGGACTCTTTAATTCGTGTTCTCAGTACTATCTTTTATTTGCACTGTATGTCTTCTTTTGCACATTGTTTGCCAGTCTTTGCTTACGTACAGTTTTTCACACATTCTCAAGTCAAATCAAGTCACTTTTTATTGTCATTTCGACCATAACTGCTGGTACAGCACACAGTAAAAACGAGACAACGTTTCCAGGACCATGGTGCTACATGAACAATACAAAAACTACACTGAACTACGTTAAAAAACAACACAAAACTACACTAGACTACAGACCTACCCAGGACTGCAATGATTCTCAAGGTAGCAGAGTATATGGGAACAAAAACGTACTTCGATAATAAATTTAGTTTGAACTTTGAAGCCCATTGACCAAGACGAGGAACTACCTCCAAAGCGCCCTCCACTTTCAGCCTGTCAGACCACTGAACCTTTGAGCTGTTATTTCCTGGGTACGAAAGCCAATGAAGGCGAATGCTCTATTCATCTTATTGGTCGCTCTCCGACAAATTGAGTGGCCTGTCCCCTAAAACCCTCACTAATTTTTATAGACGCACTGTAGAAAGCATTCTTCTAGGGTGCATCACATCCTGGTATGGAAGTTGTCCTGTCCAGGACTGGAAGAAGCTGCAGAAGATTGTGAACACAGCCCAGCACATCACACAAACTAATCTTCCGTCCTTGGACTCACTTTACACCGCACGCTGTCGGAGCAGTGCTGCCAGGATAATCAAGGACACGACTCACCCAGCCAACACACTTTTTGTCCCTCTTCCCTCCGGGAGAAGGCTCAGGAGCTTGAAGACTCATACGGCCAGATTTGGGAACAGCTTCTTTCCAACTGTTTTAAGACTGCTGAACGGATCCTGAACCGGATCTGGGCCGTACCCTCCAAATATCCGGACCTGCCTCTCGGTTTGTTTGCGTTACCTTACTTTCCATTTTCTATTTATGATTTATAATTTAAATTTTTAATATTTACTATCGATTTGTACTCCAGGGAGCGGGAAGCGCAGAATCAAATATCGCTGTGATGATTGTACGTTCTAGTATCAATTGTTTGGCGACAATAAAGTATAAAGTATAAATAAGAAAGGTCTTGACATCTTTTCCAGTCACACCGTTACCTCCTCATGCACCAAGTGTAAAAGTCAACACTCCCTCTTCGTGTGAGACTGGCCACTCGAACCTACACTGGGCGGCATGGTCACAGCTAGCACAACGCTTTCCTGCGCAGTGACCCGGGTTCAATTCCCGCCGCTGTCCGTAAGGAGTTTGTACGTTCTCCCCGTGACCGCATGAGTTTCCTCCCACATTCCAAAGATGGGCAGCATTGGTCAATGGGTGACGCGGGCTCGTTGGGACGGAAGGGCCTGCTACCGTGTTGCATCTCCAAATGAAAATAAATCTTAAAATATCCTGTGGGTTTATCCAAACAGAGCTGCATGCTGGTATCAGCCAGCTTTGAGCAAATTCTTGCTGGTCTATGAACCTCTGCATGACACCCTGAGTGGTAGCTGCACCTCCCAGGAAGGAAATACCACCCACTGTCCACTTCTGATGCCTTTACAATTCGCCCCACGTGCTCATGCCTGACGCTATTCAGGCAGATCGGTCGGGGGTAGCAACAATGCAGCCTGCTGCAATGTTATAAACGCACCCTTGCACAGCATGCAATGTGCCCCCATCACTGCCGACTGCTTCAGAATAACACACACAAAATGCCATGAGATCTCAACAGGTCAGGCAGTGTCTATGTAGGGAAATGAACAGCCAACACTGTGTGTGTGTGTGTGTGTGTGTGTGTGTGTGTGTTGCTCAGGATTTCCAGCATCTGCTGAATGTCTTGTGTCACCGCATCGCTGTGGCGAGTTCTGCATTTTTAAAGATTTAAATATTAGCTCAGTTTGCCACAGGTACATCCAAACCAGCTGTGAAATGCTTTGTTTTGCATCAATGACCAATGCAAAAGATTATGCTGGGGGCAGCCAGCAAGTGTCGCCATGCTCCCAGCACCAACGTCCGTAGCTTGCCCACAACTTTCTAACCCTAACTGTATGTCTTTGGAATGTGGGAGGAAACTGGAGTGCGCGCAGGAACACCACCGGTCACGGGGAGAACGTACAAACTCCTTACAGGCCGCGTCAGCAATCAATCCCTGATCTTACAGTTGACATTAGCAAGTGTTGCTGTAACTGCCACCAGGCCGTGCCACCTCACAATTCCAAGAATAGGCTGAGTTTACTCTCACTGAAATTTGGGTGCCCCGAAGGAAACCCACGTGGTCACGGAGAGAGCGTACAAACTCGTTACAGGCGGCAGCTGCAATCGAACCCCCATCGGTGATCACTGGAGCTGTAAACCGTTTGCATTAACTACTAAGCTACCAGGCCGCTCTACCCTGCTCAAGCCAGCATGAACATATTTCTCTCACTTTGTTGTGCAGCATATTGACAGCAGCGGTACAAGAGCCAGCTCCTTCAGCACAGCCAGTCTATGCCAGCCACGGTTCCCCTGCAGCTAGTCCCAATTTCCTGTGTTCACCCCCCTCCATGGAACATAGAAATCTACAGAACATTACAGACCTTTCAGCCCACAATGTTGTGCTGACCATGTAACCTACCCTAGAAACTGCGTAGAATTTCCCTATCGCAGAGTCCCCTGTTTTTCTAAGCTCCATGTACCTATCTAAGAGGCTCTTAAAAGACCCTATTGTATCCATTTCCACCACCGCCACCAGCAGTGCATTCCACGCACCCACCACTCTCTGTGTGAGAAACATCCCCTCTGTACCTACTTAAAACTATGCCCCCTTGTGTTAGCCATTTCAGCCCTGGGAAAAAGCCTCTGGCTATCCACACGATCAATGCCTCTCATCATTTTATACACCTCTATCAGGTCACCTCCCATCCTCTGTCGCTCCAAGGAGAAAAGACCGAGTTCACTCAACCTATTCTCATAAGGCATGCTCCCCAATCCAGGCAACATCCTTGTAAGTCTCCTCTGCACCCTTTCTATGGCTTCCACATCCTTCCTGTAGTGAGGTGACCAGAACTGAACAAAGTACTCCAAGTGGGGTCTGACTAAGGTCTTAGAGAGCTGAAACATTACCTCAAGGCTCTTGAACTCAAACGTGGTACTGTACCAATCCAAGAGATGCTTAAATGATACTACCATACCTGCCTCAACCACTTCCTCTGGCAGCTCGTTCCCTAAACTCTCCATCCTCTGTGTGGAAAAGTTGCCACATAGATTCTTCTTAAATCTTTCCCCTCTCACCCTAAACCTATGCCCCCTAGTTCTGGACCCCCTTACACTGGGGAAAGACTTGTTGCTCTCTATGACTCTCATAACATTAAACACTGCCTCTAATTTTCCCATGTTCCGAAGAATAAAGACCCGCTAGCCTGCTCAACCTCTCCTTATAACTCAGGCCCTCTCGTCCTGGCAAACATCCTCAGAAATGTTTTCGTGTAAGGGTGACCAGTACTTTACACTGTATGAATGCCTTCATCCTGGGTATCTGCAGGGTGAGTGGACAAATGCTGAAGGAAGAGATGGAAGAGGTGGACACAGCATGTCTATTCTGGTCACATTGGTGATGGGAATTAAGAGCACACTAACAAACACCACCCATCCAGTTTAGACCTTCTGTTGCCATTGGTAAATACAATTTAACATTGACACCCAGCCCCCTGGCCTTTGCACCAAGAAACAAAATGCTGGAGGAACTCAGTAGGTCAATCAGTGTTGGTGGAATGAAAGTGACAGTTGACGTTTCAGACTGAGACCCTCCATCGGGACTCCCTTCCAGCTCAAGGGATACCTTCACTCCCGCACTCCCCATTGGCCTTACCTTCCATGGTGTTGGTAATAATGCTGGCTGCGCTAACCGTCCGTTCTCGCTGGTGCGACTCCTCCAGGTAACTCACAGAGACCCGGTGATCAGACAAAAGGTGACACTTGCTCGTTTCGTTATCCGATGGGGAGGTCTGTTGAGGAGGTGCCAAGAGCAGAGTTAGTTCCCAAGGGTGAATCACCTGCTCAGGCCGTCAGGAAAAGGACATAACTTCCAACATCCCAGTGTAACATCCCCACCGTCAACCACTTAGCCAACGTCCGCTGGATGGAATGTAGCAGAAAAAAAACCCTTGGTACAGTATTTAAAAGATATGAGAAGCTTGCCTGACAGTTGTACTCACCTCATGCACAGAATATTACCTGGACAGAAGGATTTTAATTCCAAGGAGACCCTGGCAAGGCTGGGATTGTCCTCACTGGAGCTCAAGAGCCTGACGAGAGCCCTTGTAGAGGATGATAATATTATGAGGGCCAGAGGAAGGATGGATGGTCAGTCTCTTTCCCAGGGAAGGGGTGTCTACAGCTAGAGGACATTGGTGAGTGGGGAAAGATGTGAGGGGTTTCTAAGGAGCATCAGATCATAAACACAAGATTCAGCTGATGCTGGAAATTCAGACAAACACACACAAAATGTTGGTGGAACCCAGCAGGTTAGGCAGCATCTACGGAAAGGAATAAAGAATCGGAATTTTCAGTCCTAGACCTTTCATCAGGAGCACGTTTTTCACACAGAGCGTGGTGGGTATATGGAACGAGATCCCAGAGGAAGTGGTAAAGGCAGGTACAATAGTATCATTTAAAAAGCACTTGGATAGATACAAGGGTGGGAATGATTTGGAAGGATCTGGACAAATGCAGGCACCCTCATGAAGGGTCAACTCTTTGTTTCCCTCCATGGATGCTGCCTGACCTGCTGAGTTCCTCCAGCGGTTGGTCTGTGCTGCTCAAGATTTCCAGCATCTACAGGAATATGTGTGTGTCTGGGATTAACCTAGCTAAGCTTCTCAGTTGAAGTAGATGAGATGGGCTGAAGGGCCTGTTTCTGTGCTGTATGACTCTAATATTCTATGATAGTGTGCAGGCTGTGGGGAACCTACAGGTGGTGGCGTTCCTCCTTGGTGACCTTGGCACATGTGGTAATAGCCAATTTACCAATTTATTCCCTTTTGAAAACCCATCCGTTTCTCATCTGGAGGCAGTGAATGGCTCTGTTCCAATGCCCTGCAGTTTTTGAGTCTCAGATTAGAACTGTTCGATGAAGAAAAAGATTTTCCTCACGTTCCACTTTTGGCCAAAAATTTAAACCAGTGCCCCTGTTCCCTTGATCTTACCTCAATGGAAACAGTTCTCAGTATCTATAGATGGTTTCATCACCATCAGGTATGGAGGGACCACAGGATCAGAAAAAGTTAAAAACTCAGCCAGCTCCGTCACAAGCACCAGCCTCGCAAGCTTCGAGGACATCTTCAAAAGGAGATGCCTCAAAAGGGCAGCATCCATCACGAAGGACCCCCGCCACCCAGGACATGCCCTCTTCCCATTATTATCATCAGAGGGAAGGTACAGGAGCCAGAAGACACACAGTCAATGTTTGAGGAATAACCTCTTTCCCTCCGCCATCAGAATTCTGAATGGTCCACGGACACTACCTCACCATTTTTGTTCTTTTGTTGCTATATATATCGGGAAATTTGTAAATCACCTGCATGTAAGGACACAGCCTAGAAAAAAGGCAATGGCAAACTGATCCTGTAAGAAAATTTGCCAAGAACAATCTGGTCATGGAAACACCAGGATTGCCCACATCATATGACACAGCATATAACAAACAAATTCTTATTCTAATATATAGTATATTTTATATGCTGCTGCCACAAAACAACAAATTTCACTACATACTGTATGCCAGTGATAATAGACCTGGTTCAGAATCTGCTTTTGAAACCTTCATTGTTATGGAGAGCTGCGTTCAATTTCCTCACAACCTGCTCTACTCCAAGTTGAACAATCCCAGCTTCTCTGGTGGTGTAACCTCAGAGCCAATGACCCTCATCCCAACAGCAGTCGAGTAAAGTACCAACACCCTCTCTGGGACCTTCACGCTGTCCCTATTACCAGCACGGGGCATAGTCCATTAGAGGTCTAACCCGGTGTTTTGAGAGAGGGTTACAGAAGATATGACGCAGTAAATGCACTTCCCCATTGTAGTCATCATTTCTGGCACTTAAACAAATCACTAACATATTCTGGTCCTGCAACAACATTGTAGAATCTGAATCTGAATCCCAATACGAATCTCAACCAGTTTTATTGTCAATGACATATATCATGAAATCTATTATCACCAACATACGCCATGATTCTGGCTTCTTTCCCCTTCCTTTCCTGACCTGAAGAAGGGTCTCGGCCTTAAATGTCAACTATTTATTCATTTCCACGGATGCTGCCTGACCTGCTGAGTCCCTCCAGCATTTTGTGTGTGTTGTCATGGAATTTGTTGTTTTGTGCAATACATAAAGTGTACTCTAAATTACCAAAAATAAATAAAAGAATCAAAGAAATATAAAAGAATGAATAAGTAATTCAAAAAGAGAGGAAAAATAGTGAGGTAGTGTTCATGGGTTCAGAAAACCGATGGCAGAGAGGAAGAATCTGTTCCTAAAAAAGTGTGGGTCTTCGAGCTTTTATACCACCTCTTGGTGGTCACAATGAGAAGAGGCATGTCCTGGATGGGGGTAGTCCTCGTGATGGATTCCACCTCTTTCTGCAGGAAGGATGTGGAGGTTTTGGGTAGGGTAGACAAAAGGTTTACCTGGATTCGAGGCTATGAGGAGAGGAGGGACAACCCTGGCTTGTTTTCTCTGGGCTGGTGGAGACTGGGGGAAGACCTGATTTAAGATTCAAGTTTAAGGATTGCTTAATGTCGCTCCTCAGTACACAACCGTAAAGGAGAACGGAATAATTGTTACACCAGATCCGGTACTGCACAAAAAACACAATAAGATAAAGACTGGACATGGACTGAATGTACTCTATTTATTAATACACAGAGCGGAACAAGCTGCACCACCCAGCAATGCCCCGATTTAGTCCCAGCCTAATCTCAGGACAATTAGCAATGACCAATTAACCTGTCAACTGGTATACCTTTCGACTGTGGGAGGAAACCGTAGCACCCGGAGGAAACCCACGTGGTCATGGGGAGAACGTACAAGCTCCTTACAGGCAGCTGCGGGAATTGAACCCAGGTCACTGGTACTGTAAAGCATTGTGCTAACCACTACTCTAATATGCTGCCCGTTTGCGTGTCTATTGCGTGTCCACAAAGTGACACTAGGTACAGTCTGCACGCAAGGTGACTGACAGGAAATGATAAAGCATTAGTGTTGGGGGGGGGGTCAAGTACTGAACTGACATTGATAAATTCATTCACCACTGCTCTGAACTGATCCTACAACATACAGACTCAGTTTCAAGGACCCTTTACAACTCGCGCTCTCTGTATTTTTTTTTATTTCCACAATTTGTCTTCTTTTGCACCTTGGTTGGTTGCTTGCCAGCCTTTGTATATAGACCGCTTCTCGTAAATTCTATTGTACTTCTTTACTACCCTGTAAATGTCTGCAAGAAAATGAATCTCAAGGTAATACAGTATATGATAACATATACTTTGATGATTAATGTTACTTTGTAATTTTGCATCTTTTATGCATTGAGGGTGAGAAGGTGAAAAAGATGTACAGGGCTGCTCCTTCTTCCTTTTCCCAGCAAGAGGTGGATGGCTGGAACGTGCTGGCCGGGGAAGAGGTGGAAGCAGATATGATAGAGGCTTTTAGATGGGCCCACAAATGTGCAGGGAATTTAGTCTAACTAGGCATCGTGTTCAGCACAGACCTGATGGGCTGAAGGGCCTGTCGCTGTACAGTACCGCCCAATGTTCTACATCAAGCTGGACTCACTGGCCTGCTTCCTGGGATCATCGTTCAGGCCACCGGATCAAATCCCATTCTATTTGTGGGACATTAATCCACATAAATCAGCGACACGCTGCTGGGTCCTACCAGGATGAGTGCGGACTTGTATCCGCCATCCGCAGCACTGTTAATGAGCTAATTACACGATGAATCACCATCCCGCCTTGTAGCTGGCTGCCAGGGAGGAAGTGGTTTACTGGTGATGGGGGGACACGGGCACAGCTTTCGTTATCAGTTCCCGCTTTTTCTACTGAGGTTGGGTGAGACTAGAACCAGGGGTCATGGGTTAAGGGGGAAAGGTGAATTGGTTAATGGGAACCTGGTGGGGAGGGGATGCCTTCACTCAGAGGGTGGTAGGAATGTGGAACAAGCTGCCAGAGGAAGAGGTGAACGTGGGTTCGGTTTCAACATTGAAGAGAAGTTTGGACAGGTACATGGAGGGGAGAAGTATGGAAGGCTGTGGTCCAGGTACAGGTTGACGGACGAGGCAAGATTATGGATTGGCATGGACTAGATGGGCCGAAGGACTTGTGCATGTTCTGTAATGCACTACAAGTCTACGATTCAGAGATTCAAGATCCAAAGTGCATTTATTATCGAAGTATTTTGGCAGTATACAAGCCTGAGATCTGACTTTCCACAGACAGCCACAAAACAAAGACCATGGAACCATCCCATTCAAAAAAACACCAACACCCCTCCCCCCACCATCTCTCTATTCCAAAATACTCCATCATCTTTGTCTCAAAAAGTGGTAACCTTGTATAGTAAGCAGAGCTGTTCTGAGAGAATGAGCCTTTGTTCAGAAAGATCGTGCAGGTATGGTTAACACCTGAGAGACACAAGAGGGATGATTATTTTCTTATTTTAGATTCGTCCACTGAACTTCGATGGCAGCCTCTAGCCCATTTTCTCGTGGCCTCTCTCTAATGACCCCTGAAATCTAATGATCCAATGATCCATGTCCATAGATTACTCAAAATTGCCACGCGCTGATGGGGGGGGGGGAGGCGTGTGGGTAAGACGACGCGAGCTGGCCTTCAGTAGTCAGGGGACTGAGTTTCAGAACTACAAGGCAATGTTGCAGCTCTCTAAAACTCTGGTTAGAGCACACTAGCAATATTGTGTTCAGTTCTGGTCACCTCATTATGGGAAGCATGTGGAAGCTCTGGACAGAAGATTTACCAGGGTGCTGTCTGGCTTAGAGAGCATGTCTTATGAGGATATGTTGACTGAGCTAAGGCTTTTCTCTTTGGAGCGAAGGAAGATGGAAGGTGACTTGATAGGGGTATATAACGCATGGATCCAGTGGCCAGTCAGAGACCTTTTCTCAGGGTGGAAATGGCTAATAAGAGTGGGCATAATTTTAAGGTGATTGGAGGGAAGTCAGAGGTTAAGTTATTTTACACAGAGATTGGTGGGTGCATGGAAAGCCCTGTCAGGGTTGGTGGTCAAGGCAGATACATTAGGGACACTTAAGGAACTCTTAGATAGACATATGGTCGATAGAAGGCCATGTGGGAGGGAAGGGTTAGATTGATCTTAAAGTAGGTTGTAAGACCAGCACGAAAACGACGAGCCGAAAGGCCTGTACTGGGCTGTCATGTTGTCTGTTCTATGAAACCAATGACACTTCAGAGAGAAGTCAGGATCCAACCATTCTGGTGGATCTCAAGCCTCTTACTGGTCAGAGTGGGTAAAGGTGAGAGGCTTTGAAGGATATGAACGAACCAGATGGGCTTCCCAGTCTCCATTACTGATGCTGGCCCTTTTATTCCAGATCTATTTAACGAGTTAATTTAAATTCCACCCTGACAACTTGTATTCCAGATCAATGCCCCAGGACTTTGGATACTCGTCCAGTAACAGTAACTATGCCAGGTCTCTTCTCACTCTCTCAAGGGATTTGAGCCTTGTTGGCAAGGCACATCCCTTATTGTCATAGGGAGGGTAAAGGTCACAGCATTCCTTACAGCTTGGAGTTCAGATCCAGGGATGGTAAAGGAACCGTATCCTGATATACTCATGTCAGAGAGCTCCCGAGTGCAGAACCACTATCAAATCTCAGCACGTGTTTTTAACATTTTCCTAACACTAACCTAATCCAACAGTTGTCTCTGTACATGGCTGCACTCAGTTATCTCTCTCTCTCACTCGCTCGCACACACATACACACACACGCGTCCCTAATTGTGGTAATTGAAAGATAATTGGATAAAAGACATATTGAGGGGTACACAAGGGGAACCTTTTTATTATAATCTGAAAGGAAATACAAAATCTCTCTCTCTCTCACACACAAACACACACATAATTGGATAAGAGTCATATTCAGGTGGAATCAAAGAGAATTTTAATTATAATCTGGAATGAAAACACAAAATGCCTCCCCTCTCTCTCTCTCTCTCTCTCTCTCACACACACATTCTCCTTGTCTCCCTCTCCCTATCTCCACTCCCTGTCTCTCACTCACTCTGTCTCCACTCCCTCTGTCTCTCACTCACCCTATCTCCACTCCCTCTGTCTCTCACTCACCCTATCTCCATTCCCTCTGTCTCTCACTCTGTCTCCACTCCCTCTGTCTCTCTCTCTCTCTCACTCTCTCTCACTCACCCTATCTCCACTCCCTCCATCTCTCTCTCTCTCTCTCACTCACCCTATCTCCA
This sequence comes from Mobula hypostoma, assembly GCF_963921235.1. Lineage (NCBI taxonomy): Eukaryota > Metazoa > Chordata > Chondrichthyes > Myliobatiformes > Myliobatidae > Mobula > Mobula hypostoma. The sequence goes on from NC_086099.1 coordinate 217,054,618, forward strand.
CTCCCTCTCTCTCACTCACCGTCTCCACTCCCTCTCTCTCACTCACCCTATCTACACTCCCTCTGTCTCTCACTCACCCTATCTCCACTCCCTCCGTCTCTCTCTCTCACTCACTCTATCTCCACTCCCTCTGTCTCACACTCACCCTATCTCTACTCCCTGTCTCTCACTTACCCTATCTCCACTCCCTCTGTCTCTCACTCACCCTATCTCCACTCCCTCTGTCTCTCTCTCTCTTTCACTCACTCTATCTCCACTCCCTCTGTCTCACACTCACCCTATCTCTACTCCCTCTGTCTCTCACTTACCCTATCTCCACTCCCTCTCTCTCTCACTCACCCTATCTCCACTCCCTCCGTCCCTCTCTCTCTCTCACTCTCTCTATCTCCACTGCCCACTCCCCTCTCTCTCTCTGCCTCTGTGATTCATTTTGTCTCTATTTTCCCTCTTGCTGTCCGTTTCTCTCTTTCCCATCCACCTCTCTCCCTCTCCCTCTCATAGAAACATGGAAAGCCTACAGCACAATACAGGCCCTTCGGCCCACAAACCTGTGCCACACATGTCCTTACCTTAGAATTTACCCAGGGTTACCCATAGCCCTCTATTTTTCTAAGCTCCATGTACCTATCCAGAAGTCTCTTAAAAGACCCTATCGTATCCGCCTCCACCACTGTTGCCAGCAGCCCATTCCACGCACTCACCACTCTCTGCGTAAAAAAGCTTACCCCTGACATTACCTCTGTATCTACTTCCAAGCACCTTAAAACTGTGCCCTCTCATGCTAGACATTTCAGCCGTGGGAAAAAGCCTCTGACTATCCACACGATCAATGCCTCTCATCATCTTATACACCTCTATCAGGTCACCCCTCATCCTCCGTCGCTCCAAGGAGAAAAGGCCGAGTTCACTCAACCTCTTTTCATAAGGCATGCTCCCCAATCCAGGCAATATCCTTGTAAATCTCCTCTGCACCCTTTCTATGGCTTCCACGTCCTTCCTGTAGTGAGGTGACCAGAACTGAGCACAGTACTCCAAGTGGGGTCTGACCAGGGTCCGATATAGCTGTAACATTACCTCTCGGCTCCTAAACTCAGTCCCATGATTGATGAAGGTCAATGCACCGTATGCCTTCTTAACCACAGAGTCAACCTGTGCAGCAGCTTTGAGTGTCCTATGGACTCGAACCCCAAATCCCTCTGATCCTCCACACTGCCAAGAGTCTTACCATTAATACTATATTCTGCCATCATATTTGACCTACCAAAATGAACCACTTCACACTTATCTGGGTTGAACTCCATCTGCCATTTTTCAGCCCAGTTTTGCATCCTATCAATGTCCCACTGTAACCTCTGACAGCCCTCCACACTATCCACAACACCTCCAACCTTTGTGTCATCAGCAAATTTACTAACCCATCCCTCCACTTCCTCATCCAGGTCATTTATAAAAATCACGAAGAGTAGGAGTCCCAGAACAGATCCCTGAGGCACACCACTGGTCACCGACCTCCATGCAGAATATGACCTGTCTACAACCACTCTTTGCCTTCTGTGGACAAGCCAGTTCTGGATCCACAAAGCAATGTCCCCTTGGATCCCATGCCTCCTTACTTTCTCAACAAGCCTTGCATGGGGTACTTTATCAATTGCTTTGCTGAAATCCATATACACTACATCTACTGCCCTACTGCTCTTCTGCTCCCTGCCTCTCTCTTTCCCCCTCTCTCACTCTCTATATCTCTCTTTCCCTTTCTCTCTCTTCTCCCCACTTTCTGTCTCCCTCTCTCCCCCCGCCCATATATTCTCCTCTAATTCTCAGTCTACAGGTGCTAACCCAACTCAGCCTCAGCCGGACCCATTAACAGAACATACCCCTGAGCTCACTCACACTCAGTAAATGTGATGCTTTTGTGTTGGTCTCTTCCAGGTGTCCAGGATGCACCCCAGTTCCTGCTGCCCCTCTCCCCCAGGAGAATACCTGACCATGGATTATTCATTGTGATCTGCTTTTCTCTCATTCCAATTCTGATTTCCATCACTTCCCTAAAATTGACATGATATATCCCTCTAAAGCAGGGGTTCCCAACCTGGGGCCCACGGACCCCTTGCTTAATGGCATTGGTCCATGACATTAAAAAGTTTGGGAACTCCGTACCAATCCGTACAGATTGTAGTCTTCCGGTTAGGAGATCGAGGATCCAATTGCAGAGGGAGGTACAGGTGTATAGATGAGGTGTAGATATGATAAATGCAAGCAGGCTTTCTCCTCTGAGGTTGAGTGAGACCACAACTGGAGGTCATGGGTGAAGGGTAAAAGGTGAAATGTTTAAGGCTGGGGTTCCCAATCTGGGGCCCACGAACCTCTTGCTTAATGGTATTGGTCCATGGCATAAAAAAGGCTGGGAACACCTGTTCTAAAGAAACTGTTGATTTCTGAGCAGCTCAGGCAGCATCTACAGAGGGAAATGAACAGTCAACGAGAAATCAATGCTAATTCGTCAATTCTCTAACTTCTGGTAACCTCTCCCCTCTTTTCCACGTCCCCCCTTCTGTTCTCCCTTGTCCCTCTGGCCCTTTTTACCCTCCCCTCCCCCACCCTCACGACCTACCCGTCACCCACACCTTTGTCCCCACCTGCTTCCATTTACTCCATGGTGTACTGTCCTCTCCTATCAGATTCCTTCTTCAGTCCTTTCCCCCTTCCACCAATCACCTCACAGCTTCTTACAACGTCTCTTCTTTCTCCCACACCCTCCCCTCACCTTCCGCCTTTCACCTGGATTTACTGATCACCTGCCAGCTCACGCTACTCCCTCTCTCCCCGCCACCCACCTCTTTTATTCTTGCCCCTGCTCTCTTCCTTTCCAGTCCTGATGAAGGGTCTTGGCCCGAAAAACTAACCCTTCATCTCCCTCCGCAGATGCTGCCTGACCCGCTGCGTTCCTCCCCCATTTTGTGTGTGTCTCTCGAGATTTCTAGCATCTGCAGAATCTCTTGTGTCTGCTTATTTCTGATTACAGTGGTAAATAAAGACTGAGACAATCAAATCCCCTGATAAGGACAGGAATGAGTGCAGCCTAAATGGTGGAGATAAATATTTTGGATCTTATTTCACGTGAATACACTTGGGTTCCTAACTGTTTTTTCCATCAAATCTCCCGCCAGGAGACTAAGCATCCAGCATAGAGCAGGTAGGATCCAAGATCAGGTGGCCCGCACTGGATCAAGTCATTTCAATTTTCACACCTCAGGTTTTCCGGCATTCTCGTAAGCCTGACGGAAGGTTGGATTCCTTCGTTTACCACCGGCTCTTCGGGGAATGCAAAATGTTTCCAATACTAACACAGATTAATTTGTTTTTGTGTTATCGCTCAGGTCCCTCGGCGCAGAGGCACAAAATGGCAGGATGCTGTTTTGCATTCCTGACTCCCGGCTGGCAAGGTGCCAACCTCACTGTGGGGCAACGACACCAGGCACAGAGATCCCTGGACGTGGTAAAAATTATTCATGAGGTGGGATTTGTGGCTTTAGATTTGTATGCCACAGGGTATTTGAAAGAGGAAATCATTAGAATAAATACTCCTAAGGGTTTAATACATCTAATCTATACTAATCCCAGTATCTGGATTCATGGAAAAAGGCCCATCAGCCCTTTGTACTCACGACAATTTGTGGAAAGAGTCATATTCTACATAATGCTGAGAATTTTTCTTCCCCAAATCCAATTCCCTTTAGAAAATATTCAACATGGTTCCACCACAGAGTCATAGAGCACTACAGAACCCAAACAGGCCCTTCAGCCCATCTAGTCCAGTTGCACTGTCTGCACCCTAACCAGAGCCCCCCAGACCCCTCCCATTCGTGTACTCATCCACCTCTTTTATTCCAGAGCATAAAGAAAGAAATGCTATCTTATTTTTCAACCAACTGTGACTGTTTATCAATCATTTACAAATGTGACTGTTTATCAGTCGTTTTACAATTTACAAGGATAAGATGTTGGTGAGGCCACATTTGGAGTGTTGTGTGTAGTTCTGGTCACCTAAGATATCAGTAAGCTTGAAAGAGTGCAGGAAAAGTTTACAAGGATGTTGCCAGGACTTGAGGACCTGAGTAACAGGGAAAGTTTGAATAGATTAGGACTTCATTCCTTAGAGCATAGAAGAATAGGGGGAAATGTGATAGAGGTATACAGAATGATGAGGGGTATAGATAGGGTAAAAGCAAGCAGACTTTTCCACTAAGGTTGGGTGAAACTACAACTTCAGGTCATGGGTTAAGGGTGAAAGGTGAAATGTTTCAGGAGAATCTGTGGGGGAACTTCTTCACTCAGACGCTGATGAGAGTGGAATGAGCTGCCAGCAGAAGGGGGTAGTAGGGTTCAATTGTAACATTCAAGAGAAGTCTGAATACCCAAGCCTCTGTCAACTGTGCCATTCTTCACAACCTGCATCCCTGGACAGCACACTGGCTTCGTGCCTTACGTAAACATTTAAATTCAAGACCCTCGCATGGACTCATCCCTCCCTGTCTCAGGAGAACCCCCAGTATGGCAGCCTTGCTGCATCACAATGATCTTCCTGACTCCACCTCCCTGGGGCATTCCTAAGTATAATTTGCATTTGGTGCAAGCTCACGCCAGAGTTGGTAGGAAAGGTGTCAAACGCAGTGTTAGCATTCATTTCCAGAAGCTTAGACTAGAATGGTGCTGGTAGAGGCAGGCACGTTAGGGACAGTTAGGAGACTCTTGGACACATGGGTGATAGAAAAATGAAGGGCTGTGTAGCAGGGAAGGGTTAGATTGATCTTGGAGTAGGTTAAAAGGTCAGCACAACATTCTGGGCTGAAGGGCCTGTACTGTGCTGTTCTGTCCTACGTTCTACGTTTTATCTTCTGTAATTGTTGGAGTTTAGAGGAATGAGGAGGGATCTCATTGAAACCTTCCAAATATCCAGGAAAGAGAGGACTGCAGAGGATGTTTCCTGTGGGGGGGGGGAGACACCAGAGGGCACAGCCTCAGAGTAGAAGCAGTTCCCTTTAGAACAGGAATGACGAGGGATTTCTCTAGCCAAAGAGCGGTGAGTCTGTGGAATGTTGAGGCCAAGTCATTTAAAGCAGAGCTTGATGGGTTCAGGATTAGTAAGAGCATCAAAGGTTACGTGGAGAATGGAGTTGAGAGGAAAAATAAATCAGCCACGATTGAACGGCTGAACAGACTTGGAGCCGAATAGACTATTTCCACTCCTATGTCTTATCTTTTTACAGCAGCAAGGATGCATTGCAAAGGCTTTATAAAGCATTGGTCCGCACTTGGAATATTGTGAGCAAGGTTGGGTGCTTTATCTAAGGAAAAGTGTGCGAGCTCTGGTTAGGGCTCTCAAGAATGATCCTGGGAATGGAAGTGTTAATGTATGAAAATCATTTGACATCTCTGGGCCTGTATTCAATAGAGGTCGTAAAAATGAGGCGAGGTTTGCATTGAAACCTACCAATAGGACTGCGTACAGTGGACATGTGGAAGATGCTTCCAGTAGGAGATTCAAGGATCTGTGTGCACAGCCTCAGAATAAAGCGATGTACATTCAGAACAGAGATGAAGAGAAATCTCTTCAGCCAGAGGGTGCTGAATCTGTGGAACCTGTTGCCCTGGAGGGCTGAGGGGCCAATTCATTGAATGGTCTAAAGGCAAAGATTGATGGGTTTGTGATTGTTATGGGGAGAATGTGAGAGAATGGGGTTGATAATAAAGAATCAGCCGTGATTGAATGGTGGAGAAGACTGGATGAGCTAAAAGGCCTAATCCACTCCCATTCATTATGATCTTACAGTCAAATGATGGACAGAACATCTTTGCTTGTCCTAGTTCCCTGCACCACATTTGGGAAACCTGAACATTTAGAAAATGTGACATTGTCATTTGAGCTAAGCAGGTTTTTCTTTACTACTAATTTCAATTCTTTACTGCTAAGCCTGGTTAATTCCAATATACATTTTAATTTATTTTTATTTATTTATAAATTTAGAGTTACATCATGGAATAGGCCTTCGAGCATCAATACCCAGCAGTCCCCAATTTAACCCTAGCCTAACCATGGGACATTTACAATGACTAATTAAAGTACCAACCAGTACGTCTTTGGAATGTGGGAGGAAACCAGTGCACCATCACAGTCACAAGGAGAACCCTTACAGGCAGCGGCGGGAATTGATGAAGAAGTCACCTGTATGATGAAGTGTGCTAACCACCTCGGTACCATGCTCTTTGAAGGGGTCTCAATGGCTTTTTTACTACATGGACTGTCAGAAAACATCTCTCCAATGACCCAGCAAACATTCTTCCCTAAGTGAATGTGCTCTCACCCAAAGTAAGTACCTATTTTCTGCTTTTTTCTCTTCCTTTCTTTCTCCCTTCCTCTCTTTCTCTTTCCTTTCTCTGCCTGTCTCTCTCTTTCCCCTTCTTTTCTTCCTTCCTTTCTCTCTTCCTCACTTTCTTCGTCTTTTTTTCTTCTCACTTTCCTTGTTTCTTTCTTCCAACATCTCAATTCATTCCACTGTGCAAGAATTGTTTTGATGGCTATCTATTCCATTCCTACCTTCCAATCCCTCAGTGCCCTCATACCTTCCCTCTTCCAGCCCCACATCCTTCTGCCTCTCCAGCTCTGACCTCTCGTTCATCTCCAGGCTGAATTACTCCACCCGCTGTCCAAGCCCTCAGCCCTGCAACTCCCTTCCTAACTCTCTCCACCTCTATCTATCCTTTACCTCAGACTTAACACCAGGCTCTCGCTCATCCTAAACTTTATGAGATATTTTACATCTTATAACACCACTGAACAAGATCTTAGGGTAGCAATCACCTCTGCTTACCTCCCTCTACCCCTGTAACTCATATGTCCATCAAACTCCCTAAGGGTCCTTTTCATTTTCTTTTCCCCTACCTATACAGTGTAAATATTAACATTTACAGTGGCCAGTCAACCCCTGGCATGTCTTTGGGACATGGGAGGAAACGGGAGCCACCTGGAGAAACAGGGACAGTCACAGAGAGGACAAACCCCTCACGGGAAGGAACAGGCCTCAGGGTCGAACCTGGGTGCTGGTAAAGCAAAAGCGTAGCAGCCTGAGAGGCAACTTGAGAGAGGAATAGATAGAATGGACAGCCAGTGCCTATGTCCCAGAATGTTAATGGCTGCAGTACCAGCAACCCGCATTCAATCCCCACCGCTGTCTGTCTGTAAGGAGCTTGTGCATTCTCCCTATAACTGTGTGGGTCATTTGGTCATTGTAAATTGTTCCATGATTCACCATCATCACCATTATGTGCCATGTCATGGGGGTCATGTTCTTTTGGCCATGATTGCTCTCGGAAAATTTTTCTACTGAAGTGGTTTGTCATTGTCTTCATCTGGGCAGTGTCTTTACAAGACAGATGACCCCAGCCATTATCAATACTGTTCAGAGATTGCCTGGTGTCAGTGGTCACATAACCAGGGCTTGTGATATACTTGTGAATAAATAAATCAAATAATACCAGGGAACATCCTTTTAAGGTGATTAGAGACAAGTTTAGATGAGAAGTCAGAGGCTGGTTTGTTACACAGAGAGAGGTAGGTGACTGGAACACGCTGCCGGGGGCGGTGTTAAAGGAGATATATTAGGGACATTTAAGAGACTCTTAGATCAGTATATGGATGATAGAAAAATGTAGGGTAATGGGCTGTTAAAGAAGAAAGGGTTTGATTGATCGTGCAGTAGACTGAAAGGCCAGCATAACATTGTGGGACAAAGGGCCTGTACTGAGCTGTACTGTTCTACGAGGGGTGATTGATAAGTTCGTGGCCTAAGGTAGAAGGAGTCAATTTTAGAAAACCTAGCACATTTATTTTTCCCACATTTACACACTTAGTCCAGCGGCCGTGGAGCATACGGATCCCTTCTTTGTAGAAGTTGGCGTCTTGGACCTCCACAAAGTGGCCCACAGCAGGGGTGATTGATAAGTTCGTGGCCTAAGGTAGAAGATGATGAGTTATTAACTTCAAACTTTCTGCATTTCCACTCAGAGTTGAACTACACGTGCATGTAACAAGAGCTGTATAACTTATTTCCTTCTACCTAAGGCCACGAACTTATCAATCACCCCCTGCTGTGGATCACCTGGAGGTTCAAGACGCTCTCGTTACATGCACGAGCAGTTCAACTCTTTGAGTGATAGTGCAGAAAGTTTGAAGTTAATGACTCATCCCCTTCTACCTTAGGCCACGAACTTATCAATCACCCCTGCTGCGGACCACTTCCACGAAGAAGGGATCCGTATGCTCCACAACCGCTGGACTAAGTGTGTACATGTAGGAGGGGACTATGCTGAAAAATAAATGTGCTAGGTTTTCTAAAATTGACTCCTTCTACCTTAGGCCACGAACTTATCAATCACCCCTGCTGCGGACCACTTCCACGAAGAAGGGACCTGTATGCTCCATGACCGCTAGACTAAGTGTGTACATGTAGGAGGGGACTATGTTGAAAAATAAATGTGCTAGGTTTTCTAAAATTGACTCCTTCTACCTTAGGCCACGAACTTATCAATCACCCTTCGTATGTTCTACGTTATGAAGCTAAAAGTTTATTTGATACCACTCCTGTAAAATGCTTTGGGATGCCCATCGTGTATAGACAATCGTTTAGATGTAACTGGTGCTTCACATCACTGTGACGCTATAAATTTCCTTTTCCTGCAAACATTTCCTCTAAAAATAAACAGAAAGGCCGTATTTCAATTGCAGGTACCACATAGCACCACAGCTCAAACTCCCTAGATGGTCACCAGAAGCCGAGGTTAAAAGTTCCAGATCATTTCAAGAACCTGGCACATCACAAACCCCGCACCACCTTTTAAATTACTTTGTTGTGACAAGATGACAGGTTTCCACTTTGGCAGGGCTGCCGTGAGCAGTAATCTCCTGTCCCCTTTGAAAGGAAACGGTTCTAAATTTTATTCACGAACGTGATGGTGAAGTAAAGGAGACACAGGAGACTGTAGGTGGAACGACAATCAATCTGTTGGAGGAACAGCGATAATCCCTTTCCACTCACAGATGCTGTTTGACCCACTGAGATCCTCTTGTTGATTTCTTGTTGCTCCTGTTTCAGTGGAGGATGCTTTTAACTTACTTTTAAATCAATCTAACACTTCCCTCCTTTTGTCTAAGATTCATGTGCCTAACTAAGAATGTCTTATCTGACCCTGATGTATCTGCCTCTAACACCAGCCCTGGCAGGACGTTCCACACACCCACCACTCTCTGTGTAAGCAAACCTATGTCTGACACCCCATCTTTACTTTCCTCCAATCACCTTAAAATTAGCCCTGGTATTAGCCATTTCCCCCCAGGTCACAGTCTCAGATTGTCCACACTGGTTCAGGAGTCTGATGGTTGTGGGGTTGTAGCTGTTCCTGAACCTGGTGGTGTGAATCCTAAGGCCTCTGCACTGTCTTCTGCTTGATGGTGAGAGCGAGAAGAGGTCATGGCCTGGATGGTGGGGTCTTTGATGATGGATGCTGTTTTCTTCTGGCATTATGTTCAGATAAGATTAGTTTTATTTGTCACATGTACGAGGGGTGAATGATAAGTTTGTGGCCTGAGGTAGAAGGAGTCAATTTTAGAAAACCTAGCACATTTATTTTTCAACATAGTCCCCTCCTACATTTACATACTTAGTAAAGCAGTTGTGGAGCATACTTGATAAGTTTGTGGGCTGAGGTAGAAGGAGATGATTTATTAACTTCAAACTTTCTGCATTATCACTCAAAGAGTTGAACTGCACATGCATGTAACAAGAGCGTCTTGGACCTCCAGGTGGTCCACAGCAGGGGTGATTGATAAGTTCGTGGCCTATGGTCGAAGGAAATGAGTTATACAGCTCTCGTTAAATGCACGTGCAGTTCAACTCTGAGTGAAAATGCAGAAATTTTGAAGTTTCTCCTCATCTCCTTCTACTTTAGACCACAAACTTATCAATCACCCCTGCTGTGGACCACTTCTGAAGGTCCAAGACGCCAACTTCTACAAAGAAGGGATCTGTATGCTCCACGACTGCTGGACTAAGTGTGTAAATGTAGGAAAAATAAATGTGCTAGGTTTTCTAAAATTGACTCCTTCTACCTTAGGCCACGAACTTATCAATCACCCCCTGCTGTGGATCACCTGGAGGTTCAAGATGCTTTCGTTACATGCACGAGCAGTTCAACTCTTTGAGTGATAGTGCAGAAAGTTTGAAGTTAATGACTCATCCCCTTCTACCTTAGGCCACGAACTTATCAATCACCCCTGCTGCGGACCACTTCCACGAAGAAGGGATCCGTATGCTCCACAACCGCTGGACTAAGTGTGTACATGTAGGAGGGGACTATGCTGAAAAATAAATGTGCTAGGTTTTCTAAAATTGACTCCTTCTACCTTAGGCCACGAACTTATCAATCACCCCTGCTGCGGACCACTTCCACGAAGAAGGGACCTGTATGCTCCATGACCGCTAGACTAAGTGTGTACATGTAGGAGGGGACTATGTTGAAAAATAAATGTGCTAGGTTTTCTAAAATTGACTCCTTCTACCTTAGGCCACGAACTTATCAATCACCCTTCGTATGTTCTACGTTATGAAGCTAAAAGTTTATTTGATACCACTCCTGTAAAATGCTTTGGGATGCCCATCGTGTATAGACAATCGTTTAGATGTAACTGGTGCTTCACATCACTGTGACGCTATAAATTTCCTTTTCCTGCAAACATTTCCTCTAAAAATAAACAGAAAGGCCGTATTTCAATTGCAGGTACCACATAGCACCACAGCTCAAACTCCCTAGATGGTCACCAGAAGCCGAGGTTAAAAGTTCCAGATCATTTCAAGAACCTGGCACATCACAAACCCCGCACCACCTTTTAAATTACTTTGTTGTGACAAGATGACAGGTTTCCACTTTGGCAGGGCTGCCGTGAGCAGTAATCTCCTGTCCCCTTTGAAAGGAAACGGTTCTAAATTTTATTCACGAACGTGATGGTGAAGTAAAGGAGACACAGGAGACTGTAGGTGGAACGACAATCAATCTGTTGGAGGAACAGCGATAATCCCTTTCCACTCACAGATGCTGTTTGACCCACTGAGATCCTCTTGTTGATTTCTTGTTGCTCCTGTTTCAGTGGAGGATGCTTTTAACTTACTTTTAAATCAATCTAACACTTCCCTCCTTTTGTCTAAGATTCATGTGCCTAACTAAGAATGTCTTATCTGACCCTGATGTATCTGCCTCTAACACCAGCCCTGGCAGGACGTTCCACACACCCACCACTCTCTGTGTAAGCAAACCTATGTCTGACACCCCATCTTTACTTTCCTCCAATCACCTTAAAATTAGCCCTGGTATTAGCCATTTCCCCCCAGGTCACAGTCTCAGATTGTCCACACTGGTTCAGGAGTCTGATGGTTGTGGGGTTGTAGCTGTTCCTGAACCTGGTGGTGTGAATCCTAAGGCCTCTGCACTGTCTTCTGCTTGATGGTGAGAGCGAGAAGAGGTCATGGCCTGGATGGTGGGGTCTTTGATGATGGATGCTGTTTTCTTCTGGCATTATGTTCAGATAAGATTAGTTTTATTTGTCACATGTACGAGGGGTGAATGATAAGTTTGTGGCCTGAGGTAGAAGGAGTCAATTTTAGAAAACCTAGCACATTTATTTTTCAACATAGTCCCCTCCTACATTTACATACTTAGTAAAGCAGTTGTGGAGCATACTTGATAAGTTTGTGGGCTGAGGTAGAAGGAGATGATTTATTAACTTCAAACTTTCTGCATTATCACTCAAAGAGTTGAACTGCACATGCATGTAACAAGAGCGTCTTGGACCTCCAGGTGGTCCACAGCAGGGGTGATTGATAAGTTCGTGGCCTATGGTCGAAGGAAATGAGTTATACAGCTCTCGTTAAATGCACGTGCAGTTCAACTCTGAGTGAAAATGCAGAAATTTTGAAGTTTCTCCTCATCTCCTTCTACTTTAGACCACAAACTTATCAATCACCCCTGCTGTGGACCACTTCTGAAGGTCCAAGACGCCAACTTCTACAAAGAAGGGATCTGTATGCTCCACGACTGCTGGACTAAGTGTGTAAATGTAGGAAAAATAAATGTGCTAGGTTTTCTAAAATTGACTCCTTCTACCTTAGGCCATGAACTTATCAATCACCCCTCGTACTTTGAAACATTGAAACATACAAGAGAATGTGTTGCTTGCGTCAACAACCAACACAATCCAAATAAGTATTGGGGCAGCCCGCAAGTGCTGCCCTGCTTTCAATCCAACGCAGCGCGCCCAAAGCTTCCTAACATGAGCCGTACGCCTCTGGAATGTGGAGGAAACTAGAGTGCCACCCAGTCATGGTGTGAACTTACAAACTCCTTGCAGACAGTAGCACGAACTGAGCCCCAATCAGTGATCGCTGGCACTGCAGAAGATTACTAGCCACTCCGCTACCATGCCGCAGCAAAGCATGATACTTCCCACCACATACCGTGCTGCCGTTCAGCACAGACATCGCGGGCTGAAGGGCCTCTTCCTGCGCTGTTTCGTCTGCGTTCAGCAGCCACTTTATTAGGTACACCTGTACATCTGCTTGCTAATGCAAATACTGTATCTAATCAGCCAATCAGGTGGCAGCAACTCAATGCATAAAAGCATGCAGGCATGACCAAGAGGTTCGGGTGTTGATCAGACCAAACATCAGAATGGGGAAAGAACGGGATCTAAGTGATTTTGACTGTGGAATGATTGTTGGTACCAGACAGGGCGGTTTGAGTATCTCAGAAACTGCTGATCTCCTGGGATTTTCACACAAACAGTCTCTAGAGTTTACAGAGAATGGTGGGAAAAAAAAACAAAACAAATATCCAGTAGGGCGAAAATGCCTGTCAATGAGAGCGGTCAGCGGAGACTGTCCAGACTGGTTCAAGCTGACAGGAAGGTGACAGTAACTCCAATAACCACACGTTACAACAGCAGTGTGCAGCGGTCAGACCTTGAAGTGGATGGGCTAGAGCAGCAGAGGATCACACTTGATTCCCCTCCTGTGGCTACTTTATTAGGTATATTCCTGTACTTAATAAAGTGGCCACCGAGTTCTATTAGTTCTGTCTAGTACTTAACTTACTATTGCGATAAGTAGATTTGTTCAGTCAATGTTAGGGATGACAATCTCTAAACAATAAATTTCATGAAATATGTGAATGATAATGATTCTGATTCTGATTCATTCACTCCCCAAAGTTAAGTAAATTTTACTTTATTACACTTAAAGTAAACAGAGTTAGCTATCGAATATTTTACAAACTGGCTCAAGAGAATGTATCCGTTTTTTTTCCACCCTGAAGGCCGGTGTGAATTACACCCCACCCACCCCCACTGGGATAAATTGCCCCTGTCCCTGCCCTGCTTTTTTGCTTGTCCTCTCCTGCTTCTGGGGCGTCTTGCCTTCAGTGTCCAGGAACACTTCACCTTGGGGGCCTCTTTATCAGGAGCCATACAGCTCAGAGACAGGGTCCTCAGCCCACCATATACACGGCTGGCCACCCTGCAACCCACTGCTGTCCGTGCCCTTACCACGTGGGCTTCCTTCGGTCACCTCCCACTTTCCAAAGGTGTACGCGCTAGCAGATCAGTTAGTGACGTGGGCATAATTGAGCACCGCGGGCTCATTGTTACCATGCTGCACCTCTAAATAAATGAAATTAAAATCCTTGGAAAGTGCTTACATAGTCTTCGGAGAATGGCTTATCCACGGTGACCTGAGGGAGGCAGAGCGAGCTTGGCGAGACAGGGGACCCTCCCACCACAGAGACCACGCCATTCTGGTCCACGGCGAGGTGTAGCTTCTGCTGGCTGCGCGGTGCTCCCAGCACGGACCGGTGGCTCCCGTGGCTCTGATTACTGTTGGTGCGGTTGAGTGGGGGCAGGCACAGGGAGCTCCGCACACTCTCGCTCTTGTCGCTGTCTTCCTCGTCCGAGAACACGTTCCCCAGCACAGCGTCCACGGAGTGCGTCCGGAAGCGAAAGATGCTGCCTCGCCCCGTCGGGTGGTGGTTGGAGAGAATCGGCGTCAGGAGGGGCTGCGGAGAGATCAGAGGCTTTTAGCTGGTCCCCGCAAGTACCGACGCACACGGCTCATGAACAGAGTTCAAAGTGCAAGGTAACCTTATTATCAAAGTACAGTATGTTACTATATAACACCCTGAGATTCTTTTTTTCTTGAGGGCAATCTCAGGAAATACAGAAGAATTTAATGAAAAACTGTACATAAAACAGGAGGGCTATGTGGGAGGGCAGTGTTAGATTGACCCTGGAGTGGGATCAACAGTTGGCACAACATCATGGTGTAGGACCTGTACTGTTCGGTGTTCTATGTATAATTAGACCAAAAAATGACAAACAACCAGTGTGTGAAAGAAGACAAAATGTGCAAAGAAAAGAAGATTATATTGAGAGCAAGAGTTGTAAAGAGTCCATGAAAGTGAGTCTGAAGGTCGTAGCAGTGGTGAGGGAAATAAACAGTCAACAATTTGGGCCGAGACCCTTCATCAGGACTGGAACGGAAGGGAGAAGAAGCCAGAATAAGCTGGGGCTGGGTGGTGAGGGGAAGGAGTACAAGGTGACAGGTGATAGGTGAAACCAAGTGGATGGGGGAGGGGGAGTGATGTGAGAAGCTGGGAGGGGATAGGTGGAAGAAGAAGGAATTTGATAGGAGGGGAGAGTGGGACTATGGGAGAAAGAGAAGGTGGAAGAAAAACCAGAGGGAGGTGATGGGCAAGTGAGGAGAAGAGAAGGGGCGAGAGGGTAACCAGAATAGGGAATGGAAAAAGAGAGGAGGGAGAAGGGAGAAGTTACCAGAAGTTGGAGAAATCGACGTTCATGCCATCAGGTTGGAGGCTACCCAAATGGAATATGAGGTGTCGCTCCTCCAACACGAATTCAGTCTCATTGTGTAGAAGAGGAGATCAAGGACCAACATAACAAAATAGGAATGGGAAATCAAATTGAAATGGGTAGCCACTGGGATATCCTGTCTTTCGCGCACACAGAGCAAAGGGAGGGGATATCTATGACGGGTCCCACTGGTGAAATGGAGGCCGCACCAGGAGTGCCCCATAAAACAGATGACCTTGTCAGACTCACACCACAGCAGGAAGGACGGTTCGGTGTCACATATTATATTCATGTCATTGATGCAAATCGTATGTATTTCCCATGTCTTTAAAGCTTGTTTTTCAGACATAAAGATGACAGCACAGTGGTTAGCATCGCTGCCTCATAGCTAGGGACAAGTCTTCGACCCTGATCTCCAGTGCTGTCCATGTGGAGTTTGTAAGTTGGGAAGTTAATTGGCCTCTGTAAATTGACACTATTACAAGTGCATTTTGGTAGAAAAGAATTTTGCAGAATTGCAGTTGAGTGGCATGTCATTTAAAACTTTGATAAACTTCCATAGATGTACAGAGGGGAGTGCCCTGACGGGTTGCATCACAGCCTGATATGGAAACACCAGTGTCCAGGAACAGAACGGCTAAATGGTGGACACAGAGCCCAGTCCATCATAGGAAAAGCCGTCCCCACCACTAAGCACATCTATGAGGAGCACTGCCACAAGGAACCAATATCCATCATCATTTCTCACACCATCCAGGCCATGCTGTCTTCTCGCTACTACCATAAGACAGGACGTAAAAGAGCCTGAGGTCCCACACCATCATGTTCAGGAACGGTCAGGCTCCTGAACCAGCGTGGATAACTTCACTCGCCTCAGCACTGAACTGATCCCACTTTCGAGGCTCTGCGACTCATGTTCTCTGTATTATTTATTTATTATTTGTGTGATGTGTCCAATTTACACATTAGCTGTTTGTCAGTCTTTTGTTTACGGAAAGTTTTTCATCAATTCTATTGTACTTCTAGATTTTCCTGTAAATGCCCACAAGAAAATAAATCTCAAGGTGACACTTACATACTTTGATAAATTTACTTTGACTTTGAATGTGAGGGCTGTTGACGGGAATGTCAGAGAGAATTTCAGGTAAATCGGTGGAGGAACAGGACCAACCAAACGTTCTGAAAGCTGGCAGAGACTCAACGGGCTGAATAGCCTCCTTTTATGTCCAGGAGAATACGCACAGCCCATGGATAGGAGAAGCAGGAAGGATGTCACTGCGATCGACTGGCCAACTTGTCCCCACCACATTAATTAAAACCACTAATTAAAATCAATTTGGCTTCAGTTGCTATCACAAAGGTACCGAACAGAGATTGGACCATCTTGCATCCAACAGATCCGCTGATGTTAACGGACTTGTGTACATGGGAAGTGGGTTTATCCGGCAACCAATAGCCCTATGCATAATTCCTGTTGGAACCCAAAGAGAAATTCCACCCCCACCCCTGGCAATCTATAACCCTCTGCCTAATTCCTGCTGGGACCCAAAAACAAATTCCACCCCCCGGCAATCGATAACCCTGTGTGTAATCTGTGCAGCCCTCAAATTCAAGGATCAAGGATTCAATACTGTTCAATGTCATTTCAAGTGTAAAGGAGAACAAAGTGTTTGTTACTCTGGATCTGATGAGCACAAAAGCAAAGCACAATAAGATAAAGGACACAGTAATAAAAACACAATAAATATAAATACATAGATAGCTTGCCCATAAAGTGATGCTAGGCACAGGAGTGTCTGTCCATGAGGTGACTTCTGACAGGAAGCAATAAAGTAGTGGGGGGGGTGTTGTGGTCAAAGACAAATTCCTCCCCATCACTGCTTCGAATACTCTAGAAGTCAAGGACACTCGTTGTTAGGTGAGTCCCATTGCTTGGTGCTTAACTAGGGAAGGTGTCAAATTGATCGAGGTTTTAAGGGGGGGTGCGGAGAGGACAACAGGGAAGGACGCAGACCCAGAGGAGGAACTGAATGGCCAAAATCGCAGTGCTGCTGACTGAGAGAGGGCAGGTGGAGACAGCACAGGAGACAAATAAAATCTGAACTATCAAAAGGGAGCACAAGTCAATTGGAAATGTGAGTGGCTAGACTAACAGAGTCACAGTGAGATACAGCTGGGAACCTGGCCCTACGGCTCACTGAGACTCTACGGATCAGTATTTAGACATTACCCCAACCCTAACCCATGACATTCTCTCCATACTTACATTGCTCCCCACCCCCCCCACACAACCCACCCGACTCCACCACTCACCACAAACCATTAACTCTCTAACATATTACTTTTATTTATTAATTTAGGGATTCAGCTTGGAATAGGCCCTTCCAGCACAACGAGCTGCATGCAGTGCAGCCCACCTGTTTAACTGTAGCCTAATCACAGGATAATTTATAATGACCAATGACCCTACTAACCAGTACATCCTTGGACTGTGGGAGGAAACTGGAGCACCTGGAGGAAGCCCCCGCGTTCCATGGGGAGAACGTACAAGCGTCGGAATTGAACTCTGAACTCCAACGCCCCCGCGCTGTAATCGAGCCATGCTTACTGCTATGCTACCTTGGTGTCCCCAAACCTGTATGCTTCTGGAATGTGGGAGGAAATAGAGTACCTTGCGGAAACCCACACGGTCACAGTCAGAACCTGCAAACTCCACACGGACAGCACCCAAAGTGAGGATTGAACCCAGCAGACGAGCAATGTGGGGCAGAGGTTCTGCGAACCGGACCACTATACTGCCCTTACATATTCACAGAGTCACAGAGCACTATAGCACAGAACCAGGCCCTTCAACCCATCTACTCAATGCTGACCTGGTCTCCTGCCCATCTTCCTGCACCAGGACCATAGCTCTCCATGCTCCTCTCACCCATGTTCCTATCCAAACTTATCTTAAATGTTGCAATTGATACCACATCCACCACTTCCACTGGCAGCTCGTTCCACACTCAGACCGAACACCGAGTTTCCTCTCAGATTCCTCTTAGATATTTCACCTTTCACCCAAAAACTATGACCTCTAGTTCCAGTCTCACCCAACCTGATGAGAAAAAAACCTGCTTGTACAAACCCTATCTACATCCCTCATAATTCTGTATACCTCTAGGAGACCTCCCCTCATTCTCCTGTGCTCCAGGGAATAAAGTTCTAGCTTGTTCAACCTTTCACTGTAACTCAGCTCCTCAAGTGCTGGCAAGATCCCTGTAGCTTTTCTCAGCACTCTTTACAGCTCATTGATAGATTTCCTGTAGGCAGCTGACCAGGAAACATAATAATCCAAATTCGGCTTCACCGACATCTTAGAAAATAACATGCCAACGCTTGATAAATTTAACATCGAGCCCTGTAATGAGCCTGGTCATAGAAGACTAAAGACCTGCTTCGACGAGGCCCAACACAAGCCTGAGGAAGAGCCGTTTGTCTTCTTTCTAAGCAGGGCACAGCGGGGAATTCTACACTTTCAGTTAATGTGATGCTTTTCCGTCATCCATCTGTGACAATGGCACAGTCCTGCCTGACCCACTGGGTATTTACTCTTGCACCTCCTCTGGCAGCTTGCTCCCGACATTCACCACCCTCCATGTGAAAACCTTAAGCCCACAGATCTCCTTTAAATTTCTCCCCTCTGGTTGTAGACTCCCTTGTCCTGGAGGAAAGATTCTACCTGTCCTACCTATCCCCCTCCTATTCTTATAAAACTGCTTAACAGCATCCCTCAAACCTCCCAACGTTCAGTGAGAATAAACTCAGCCTATCCTTGGAATTGGTATTGGCTTATTTGGGTGCCAGGTTGGAGATACATCTCTACCAAAGGAGGTGTAAGGTGCTCCTTCTCTCCGCTAGCCTGCAGGTCACCCTTGGGCAAGGTGTAGCACCTGCTTCGCACCCCCGATCAAGGTCATGCGAAGCCATGGGGGCAGGTGGTGGACGGTCATACGAGCAGCTGGTACAGATCACAAGTCCTGGTTATGTGACCACTGACCCCAGGCAGGCTACTGATAGAGTACAAGTGGGCTTTTTCTGCAGAATGATGGTAACGTCTGGGGTCACTCCTCTTGTAAAGACACTGCCCAGAAACAGCAAACCACCTCTATCAAAAAATTTGCCAAAAACAATCATGGTCATGGATAGACCATGATCACCCACGTCACACGACAGGGCACATACCAAACGAGTTTATTTTAGTTACACGTACTGAGACACAGAGTGAAAAGCTTGTCCTGCATCCTGGCAAATCTCCTCTGCACCCTCTCTAAAGCTTCCACATCCTTCCTATAATGAGGCGGTGAGAATTGAACACAATATTCCTTTGCTTTGAAGGAGTTGGGTGGTTAAGGAAGAACTTGTTAATTTAGCAAACATCTGCCACAGGCTCTCTTTGCAGGAGTTTGCCAAATACTCCACAGCCTCCCCTTATTTTTTTTCCCCTACTGACTAGTGATTTTCCTCTGTCAGCACATTGTCACATGGTGAAAACCAGCCTGCCCTCCACAGACTCTGTCTACACTTCTCGCTGCCTTAGAAGACAACATCATCAAAGATCCCCCTCTTCTCCCATTTCCCATCGTGCACAAGACACAAAGGCCTGAAAGCACACATCTCTAAGCTCAAGGACAGGTTCTATCCTGCTGTAATAAGACTATTGAATGAACCTCCTGTATGATAAGTTGGACTCTTCACCTCACAATCTACCTCACTATAGCCTTGCACCCTATTGTCTGCCTGTACTGCACTGTCATACAATATTATGTATAGCAACTCACACACAATGCCAGAGGGACTCAGCAGAAAGTACAGAGGGGGATGTCAGAGCACAGCATCTACGGAAAAGAATACAGAGCTTTGGGACCAGACCCTTCAGCAGTCTCAGACCAAACTTCAACTTTATTCGTTTCCATAGATATAACCTGACTTGCTGAGTTCCTCCAGCACGTACGTGTGTGTGTGTGTGTGTGTGTGTGTGTGTGTGTGTGTGTTTGTGTTTGTTTGTCTGTGGATTTCCAACATCAGCAGAATCTCTTGTGTTTACTATATTATGTATTCTGTTACTGTGTTTCCTCTGACCATCTCATACTGATCTGATAATGTGATTCTGATGAGAATATTGTGAAATATGTTGTGAAATTTGTTAACTTTGCAATATCAGTACAGTGCAATACATAATATACAAAAAAAGTATATATGTATATATAAATATATGTATGTGTGTGTGTGTGTGTATATATATATATATATATATATATATATATATATATATATATAAATATAAATAAAACAGTTAAATTAAATAAGTAGTACAAAAATTGAGGAAAAAAAAGTAGTGAGATATTGTGCTCATGGTTTCAGTGTCCATTCAGATATCGGATAGCAGAAGGGAAGAAGCTGTTCCTGAATCGCTGTGTGTGTGCCTTCGGGCTCCAGTACCTCCCCCCGGGTGATAGCAATAAGAAGAGGGCATGTCCTGGGTGATGGGGGTCCTTAATGATGGACGCTGCCTTTCTGAGGCACCACTCCTTGAAGATGTTTTGGATTCTCTGGAGCCTAGTGCCCGTGACGCTGACTAATTTTACAACTCTCTGCAGTTTACTTCGATCCAATGCAGTGAAACCCCCTACCCCCCACACCAGACATTGATGAAGACAGTTAGAATGCTCTCCACGTGACATCTGTAGAAATCTGGATGCATGGCATGCGAAACAAAATTTTTCATTGTGCCTTGGTACATTGACAATAATAAAACAATTTACCTTTTACCAATTTTTTTTGAAAAGCCACCTCTAGAACACCCCAGTTACTCTGAGCTTCTTGTCTCTGTTGCATTTGAACCATACTGGGTTTACAACATTTCTGTTACTTAAAAGCCAGTCAAGCAGGAAAGTGGGTAGGAAAGGTTTGGAGGTTTCAACCAAATGCTGGCAAATAGCACTTTGGAAATTTAGTCAGGATGAATGAAATGGGCCTTTGCTCATGCTGTACTACTCAATGAATTTATAACTCCTCGGCGGCCGAGTTTTCTGTGTAAGCGTCATGGAAAAGTTATTGGCAGTTATCAATAACACAGGGCAGTTGATGAATAGAATGGAGAATCCTTCAATAAGTCAACCACCGGACAGGGAAGTCTCCAACAAAGGAGATGTAAGGCGCTCCTTCCCTCCGCTAGCCTGCACCCTTGGGCAGGGTGTAGCGCCTGCTTAGATCCCAAGCAGGGTGACGGGAAGCCATGGAAGCAGGTTGTGTATGGTCATATGAGCAGCTGGTGCATACTTCAGGCCCTGTGACCACTGATACCAAGAAGACAATCTCGGAAGAGTGTTGATAATGGCCGGGGGAATCACCCATCTTGTAAAGACACTGCCCAGGAGAGGTGGTTTCCTACAAACCATTCCTGTAGGAAGATTTGCCAAAAAGAACCACGGTCATGGAAAAACCATGATCGATCAGCACGGCACAAAATGAATGAACCAACCTTCCGGGGTAAACCTTCTTCAGATGCTGATCTTGGTCCTTTCTCTCTTTCCGATATTCCCAGTTCTTTCCCATTCCTACTTCTGAAGCCTCTTTCCTTGATGCTTCTGGCACTTAGGTGTGACCTCTCGGAAGAACTTCTTGACCGAGTCTCATGCCCTAGTCTCGACAATTCCTGTGGGAAGGTTTCAGATATCACGATTTACACAAAAGCTCACCATACCATCTACAGTTTGTCATAAGGTCGAGTAGTAGGAAATCATATCATCTTACAAAATCAAAGCAGGCTGATCAGCCCATCATGTCTATGCCTCAAGCAGTTTCTATACTATTGAACGGTCGTCTTCTACAATAAGATGGACTCCTGACCTCATAATCTACCTCGTTATGCCAGCCACAAGGAGATGGACTGAGTGCCTGACACGAGGCTGTACAGTCGCTTTCCACATGGGACTGGTGTCACCTCCAGTCCATACCTTGCAACTGGCCCAGGGCTACCCGACGTACCTCGCAGTCCGCGCATAACCTGGCACCTGCCTGCCATTATTTATAGAAGGAGTCAGCTGCCAGACCAGCACTGATACACACACATCTCACACACACACACACACACACACACACACACGCACTCACACACACACTCACACACACGCGTGCACACACACACAGACACACACACACACATACACTCACACACGCACACTCTCTCTCTCTCACACACACACACACGCGCGCGCACACACACACACTCACACACACGTGTGCACACACATGCACACACTTACACTCTCTCACTCACACACACGCGCACGCACACACACACTCACTCTCACGCACACACACACACACGTGTGCACATATACACACACTCACACATGCACACACTTACACTCTCTCACACACACACACGCACACACACACTCATGCACACACACACACACTCACACACGCACACACTCACACACTTACACTCTCTCACACACGCACACACACACTCTCACGCACACACACACATCACACACACACACACACACACTCACACACACAGACACACACACACAGTTATTTACATGAACACATGCCACAGAGAGAGGCATCTTAGTTTTGCATTGAATCCCAGCTGCCCTTTGAGATGGGACCCACATTGTAAACAGAATAGAGCATCCGGTCACAACAGAGAACGTGATTCCTGACAATGGTATGAATGCAACTAACTCAAAGTATCCATGCCTCTCCTCTGTTAAGGTCAGCACACTGTAAACAGGGAGCACGCACACAGGCACACACATGTGCACATTCACACCATCACATACACGTTCACAAGCATATGTAAACACAAAGTCACATGCACAAATGCATCCGTGCGCGCGTGCACACACACACACACACGCAAACGCTGCCGCTCCAATCCCTCCCTATCTCCAGTCTCTTGCTGCCTTACAGCCCCGAGCCTGTGTGTTCATCCTTAACAAAGGCCTCCAGAGCACCCACAATGTGCCATGCTCCACCATCAGCGACTGTGCCAATCTCAAGGAAGTTCCCCTCCTTCAGCCTCTCTCATGCTTTCAGATGCACCCATACAAACTATTGGCCACCCCTGGTAAAGGCTCATCCGGGGTTTGGTCAAGCCTCGTTCGCCCGGGATCCTAGAGCACCCTGAGACACATTAAAAGCAAGGATGTAACATTGAGGCCTCACTTGGAGTATTGTGAGCAGTTTTGGGCCCTCTATCTAAGAAAGGATGTGCTGCCATTGGCGAGGGTTCAAAGGAGGTTCACAAAAATGATTCTGGGATCGAAAGGGTTATCGTATAGTTTGATAGCTCTGGGTCGTACTCACTGCTCACTGGAGTTTAGAAGAATGAGGGGAGGATCTCATTGAAACCTATTGAATGTTCAAAGGCCTTGATAGAGTGGATGTGGAAAGGATGTTTCCGATAGTGGGGGAGTCTAGGACCAGAGGGCACAACCTCAGAAGAAAGGGACGTCTATTTAGAATGGAGATGAGATGGAATTTCTTTAGCAAGATGGTGGTGGAACTGTGGAATTCTTTGCCACCGGCAGATGTGGAGGCCAAGTCATTGGACATATTTAAGGCAGAGGTCAATAGGTCCTTGTTTAGTCAGGGTGTGAAGGGTTACAGGGAGAAGGCAGGAGATTGGGGCTGAGGGGGAAAATGGATCAGCCATGATGAAATGGTGGAGCAGACTCAATGGGCCAAATGGCCTAACTCTGCACCTATATTTTATGGTCTTATGGTCTTACATTAAATCCGATTAAGGATTAAGATCATTGCTGACAAGATGACAGGTGCTTTCCTGACCCGCTCGTGTTGTATCCGAAGCTGATCCATCGTCTGCCGAAACTCCTTCTCCTTCTGCACGTTCTCGGCGATGGTGGCCTGGTTCTGCTCGTCATACGCCATGGCCACCACGGCCAGGATGAGGTTGATGAGATAGAAGGAGCCGAGGAAGATGACCACCACAAAGAAGAGCATGTACGCCTTTCCGGCAGAGCGCAGTGTCTGTGGGCCAGAGAAAAAGAGGACAAGGTCACAAAGACGCAGCATAGGCGGTGACGGAGAAGTAAGGGAGTCCATGCACCCCTCCAGAGAATCAAACTACAGCACAGAAACAGGCCATTTGGCCCATCTAGTCATTGCTAAATTATTAATCTGCCAAGTCCCATCGCTCTGAACCCAGACCATAGCCCTCTATACCTCTCCCATCCATGTACTTATCCAAATTTCTCTTAAGTGTTGGCATGAAATTCACATCCACCACTTACAATAGCAGCTCGTTTCCACACTCTCACCAGCCTCTGAGTTCTCCCTCACATTCCCCTTACACATTTCACTTCTCACCCTTAACCCATGACCTCTAATTCCAATCTCACCCAACCTCAGGGTGGATAAAAGCCTGTACCCTTAAAACTTTGTATACACAGATACTTTATACTTTATTGTCGCCAAACAATTGGTACTAAAACGTACAATAATCACAGCGATATTTGATTCTGCGCTTCACACTCCCTGGATTACAAATATTCAATATTAAAGATATTAAAAATAGTTAAAATTATAGACAATAGACAATAGGTGCAGGAGCAGGCCATTCGGCCCTTCGAGCCAGCACTGCCATTCACTGTGATCATGGCTGATCATCCACAATCAGTATCCAGTTCCTGCCTTATCCCCATAACCTTTGATTCCGCTATCTTCAAGAGCTCTATCCGTCTCTTTCTTGAAAGCATCCAGAGACTTGGCCTCCACAGCCTTCTGGGGCAGAGCATTCCATACATCCACCACTCTCTGGGTGAAAAAGGTTTTACTTAACTCCGTTCTAAATGGCCTACCCCTTATTCTTAAACTGTGAACCTCTTCTGGACCCTCTCCAATGCCAGCACATCTTTTCTAAGATGAGGAGCCCAAAACTGATCACAATGCTCAAGGTGAGGCCTCACCAGTGCCTTATAAAGCCTCAGCATCACATTCCTGGTCTTGTATTCTAGACCTTTTGAAATGAATACTAACATTGCATTGGCTTTCCTCACCATTGACTCAGCCTGCAAGTTAAACTTTAGGGTTTTCTGCGCAAGGACTCTCAAGTCCCTTTGCATTTTCTCCCCATTTAGAAAATAGTCTGCACATTTATTTCTTCTACTGAAGTGTATGACCATGCATTTTCCAACAACGTATTTCATTTGCCATTTTCTTGCCCATTCTCCTAATCTGTCTAAATCCTTCTGCAGCCTTCACAATCTCAACCGCTACCTCTTTCAGAACCCTAGGGTGCAGATAATCTGGTCCGGGTGACTTATGTACCTTTAGGTCTTTCAGCTTTTTGAGCACCTTCTCCCTTGTATTAGTAACTGCACCCACTTCTCTTCCCTCACACTCTACTACATCTGGTACACTGCTAGTGTCTCGCACAGCGGATATTTATTGCTTATTTATTCTTGTTATTATTTGGTTCTTTTCTCCCCCTTTGTCTTTGCACATTTGTTGTCCTTTGCACATTGGTTGTTTGTCCATCTTGTTGTGTGCATCTTTTCATTGATTCTTTGTATTTACTGTGAATACCCACAAGAAAATGAATCTCAGGGCTGTATATTTGAACTTTGAACCAAGCAACGTATGATTGAATGCACAATTACACAAAACTGTCACAGTGTGAGGCTCAGATCTCTGATCCATTATCACTTTACCCAATTGGTCCATAATTATCCAAATATCCATTTATGCTTTTACAGTTGATCACACTGTACCTGGTACACAGTGCCCAAGATGTGTGTCTGTATCAGACTAGCCCTCTCTGCTTTTTACATAGAGAGTACAGAGATCATTTATAATTTACTTGATTAGTCGGGGTGTCAAAGGTTACGGAGAATGCCTAGCACTAGCACTTTTTGCCTTGTGATAGCAATGGCACTCACTCCAGCTCCCTGACACTCACGGACCTCTGGCAGCTAGTGTGTTCCACAGTGAAGACTGATGTAAAGTACCCATTTCTTTGTCTTCCATTACTACCTCACCAGCATCATTTTTCAATGGTCCAATATCAACTCTCACCTCCCTTTTACTCTTAATAAAACTGAAAATACTTTTGGTATCTACCTAATTAGTAAATATTAAAAATTTAAATTATAAATCATAAATAGAAAATAGAAAAATGGGAAGTAAGGCAGTGCAAAAAAACCGAGATAGCATAAACATTCAGAGTATCTTCCCAGGTGTGAAATATCTAGTACTAATACTAGACAGTATGCATTTAAGTGGGTGGCGAGGTGGAGAAACGTCTCTATCAAAGGAGGTGTAAGGCACTCCTTCCCTCTGCTAGCCTGCAGGTCGCCCCTGGGCGAGGTGCAGCACCTGATTAGCCCCCCCCCCCCATGGGAGCAGGTGGTGGATGGTCATATGAGCAGCCGGTGCAAATCACAAGTCCTGGTTATATGACCACTGGCGCCAGGTGTACAATCTCTGAAGAGGATTGATAATGGCCGTCTGGTAAAGACACTGGCCAGAAGGCGGCAATGGCAAACTACTTCTGTAGAAAAATTTGCTGAGAACAATCACAGTCATGGAAAGACCATGAATCGCCCATGACATGTGGCATGATGATGTCATATGGCACGGCACATAATGATGATGTCATACGGCATGGCACATAATGATGATGTCATACGGCATGGCACACAAGGATGCCGATGAGGCATTTAAGGTGAGGGGGAGGGGGAAGTTTAAAGATGTGCAGGGCAAGATATTTTTACACAGAGAGTGGAGAAGGCTGATCCAATAGTGACATTTAAGCTGTAGACGGATGAACAAGCGGGGAATGCAAGGATATGGATCCTGTGCAGGCAAATACACTTAGTTTAATTTGGTATTGTGTTCATTGCAGACACTGTGGTCTGAAAGCCCTTTTCCTGTATGTTCTGTCAAGTTCATGTTTACATGGATATGGCCAAATGAAACAACGTTCCTCAGGGCCAAGGTGCACGACACAGTACATATAACCCACACACAACATATAAGTGTTTTATGTGCTAAAGTGACCTTTTACTTCTTCTTCTCACCTGTCTATTACCCCCCTTGGGTCCCTTTCTCCTGTGGTTCACTCTCCTCACCTATCAGGCTCCTTCCTCACCAGCCCTTGACCTTTCTCACCCTCCTGCCTTCACCTATCACCTTCCAGCTAGCCCCCTTCTTCTCCCCCTACTTTTTCATTCTGGCGTCTCCCCCCTCCTTTCACAGTCCTGATGAAGGGTCTCGGCCCGAAACATCGATTGTTTACTCTTTTCCGTAAACGCTGCCTGGCCTGCTGCGTTCCTCCAGCGTTTTGTGTGTGTTGCATAAAGTAATGTCACATAAATAAATTAACGAATAATAAGATGCATTTATGACACAAGTTAAAAAGTAAACAACATAATGCTATTGGCGCTTCATGCATGATGAGACCTGGACAGTGGCTGGCCGTTCAGTCGTCTCACAGTGTGGGGAAGAAGCTGTTTCCCACCGTCACAGTTCTTGTCCTAATGCTACGGTATCTCCTGCCTGATGGTAGGAGGTTAAAGAGATGGTCTATGGACTGTGCTCTATGTTAGAAAATCTTTCTTGATGTTACTCCTGGAAAGCCAGTAGTTTGGAGCCTAACACTACTTTTTTTTAAGAAGTGTTTTATTTAAACCAGGCAAGGAAAAGTTACAGAAAATTCAGGAAAACTCCAATAAGTTGCTATCTGACTATTCAGTGACAAGAGTGGCCCATGGGTGCTGGTGAGGGGGGGAGGGACACAGATCGGAGACAAATAACCCTCATTGCTCAGCAGTAATCTGCCATTCCCCATCTGAGGTTCAGAAAATTATGAGGGACATAGATGAGAGATCACAGCCAGCATCGCTTTTTGTTTTTCCAGGGGTTAAAATGTCTGATACCAGAGTATTTACTCGGAGGATTGTGTTTGGTTCTGGTTGCTTCATTACAGGAAGGATGTGGAAGCTTTAGAGAGGGTGCAGAGGTGATTTACCAGGATGCAGCCTGGGTTACAGAGTCTTATCAGGAAAGGTCGAATGAGCCAGGGTTTTTCTCTTTGGAGCAAAGGAGGATGAGAGGTGATGTGATAGAGGTGTACAAGATGATAAGAGGTATAGATAGAGTGGACAGCCAAAGACTTTTCCAAGGGCAGAAACAGCGAATACAAGGTGTCATAACTTTTTTTTAGATTATGAGGACACTCAGTCCTCGTTTATTGTCATTTAGAAATGCATGCATTAAAAAATGATACAACGTTCCTCCAGAATGATATCACAAGAAAACACGGGACAAACCAAGACTAAAACTGACAAAACCACATAATTATAACATATAGTTACAACAGCGCAAAGCAATACTGTAATTTGATAAAGAGCAGACCATGGGCACGGTAAAAAAAAAAGTCTCAAAGTCCCAATAGCCCCATCATCTCACGCAGACGGTAGAAGGGAGAAACTCTCCCTGCCATGAACCTCCAAGCGCTGCAAACTTGCCGATGCAGCACCATTGGAATCACCCGACCGCAGCAGACTCTGAGTCAGTCTGAAAACTTCGAGCCTTCGAATCACTTGCAAAGTGATTGGAGGAAAGTATTGGGGGGGGGGATGTCAGAGATTGATATTTTACACAGAGTGGTGGGTCCATGGAGTGCTCTGCCAGTGGTGGTGGTACAGGCAGATACATTAGGGACATTTAAGAGGCTCTTAGATAGGCACATGGTCGATAGAAAACTGGAAGGTTTATGGGGAGGTAAGGGTTTTAAATTGAACTTGGAATACGTTAAAAGTAGGCACAACATTGTAGGTTGAAGGGCCGGTGTTGTACTGTGCCTTTCTAGGTTGTATTTCTATGCTCTATGTTCTAGAGGACATGCATTTTATACTTTACTTTATACTTCATTGTCACCAAACAATTGATACTAGAACGTACAATCATCACAGCGATATTTGATTCTGTGCTTCCCACTCCCTGGATTACAAATATTAAATATTTAAAATATTTAAAATAGTAAGAATTAGTAAATATTAAAAAATTTAAATTATAAATCATAAATAGAAAATAGAAAAATGGAAAGTAAGGTAGTGCAAAAAAACCGAGAGGCAGGTCCGGATATTTGGAGGGTACGGCTCAGATCCGGGTCAGGATCCGTTCAGCAGTCTTATCACGGTTGGAAAGAAGCTGTTCCCAAATCTGGCCGTACGAGTCTTCAAGCTCCTGAGCCTTCTCCCGGAGGGAAGAGGGACGAAAAGTGTGTTGGCTTTAAGGCGAGAGGGGGTAAGCTCAAAGGAGATGTGGGGGCAAGTTTTTTCACACGGAGAGCGGTGGGTGCCTGGAGAGGCGATATGCAAGACCCAGTGACCAACCACATCACTCCTCTTGTCTGCACCGGGAGCCTATGCTCCTGGGTGAAGAAAGTACGGCGGGTGGAGGGGTATCTGAGGGCAATCAAACCGGCCAACGGAACTCCACACACAAAATGCCGCAGGAGCTCAGCAGCTCAGGCAGGATCCACGGAGGGGAATGAACATCTGAAATTCTGGACGTGGACCCTTCATCAGGACTCTATCATTGACTCTATTTCCTGCCTGGCTGCTGAGTTCCTCCAGCATTTTGTGTGTGGTGGGCTTTGGATTTCCGGCACCTGCAGAATCTCTGCGTCTGCGCTGGGCAGCCACAGGGCTCAGCACGTAGAGACGACGTGTTGCCACCGAGAGGATAACGGCTTCCCTTCCCCACGTGAGCCCTCCGGTCAGGGGCTGCTTAATGCCAGTGGTCACCGTGGAACACCTCTCTTCCCCAACGCACAGACGCACACCCATCAACATCCCCCTCAGGGTCTCTCACTGGACCAGAACGGTCAACCACCAACCTGCTGGTAGAGGTTCTCCCAGAAGTCCTGAGTCATCAGCCGGAACAGCGAGAGGAAAGCCCAGCCAAATGTATCGAAACTGGTGTAATTATAATCGGGGTTCCTCCCCGCCTTCAGGCACGTGTAACCGGTGGGACACTTCCTGTAAGAGGGGAAGGAGAAACGCACAGTCAGTAATGATTTCCACACCCTCCCCCTTTCATGTCACAAAACACTTTGCAGAGGCAGGCAGGAGGTTAGCGGCGTGTTGTCTCCAGCACCAGACCCAAGATGGGTCACTGAGACCTCAGTCAGCAGCACGGTGGCATAGGGAGACACGTTAAGTGGCAGGGAGTTTGGACGCAATCACGACCAAGGCACTCCAGCAGCTGTATTTGATCGGGAGCTTGGGGAGATTCAGTACAGCGTGTCACCAAAGACACCGGCAAATTTCTACAGACGTACGGTAGGGACCGTTGGGACTGGCTGCACCACCGGCGGGTACGCAGGCTCCAATGCAGAGGATCGATAGAGGCTGACGAGAGTGGTAAACTCGGCCAGCTCCTTCACAGGCACAAGACTACCCACCATCGAGAATACCCTCAGAAGGCAGTGCCCCAGAAAAGCCTCATCAGCATTAAGGACCCTCATTGTCCTATACAGACCCTTCTATTTGATACCATCAGGGAGGAGGTACAGGAGTCTGAACACACTCTCAGCATTTTAGGAACAGCTTCTTCCTCTCTGCCATCAGACTGATGAATGGACATCCCCCCTACATTTTCCTCCAATAACCTTAAAGTTATGCCCCCTCATATTAGCCATTTCCACCCAGGGAAAAGGTCTCTAGCTACTCACTCCATCTATGCCTCTCATCTTGTACACAAAACTGGAACGTGCCCTCTCCTCATTACTACCATGAGATAGGTGATACCATGCTGCCCTTGACTTGACTTGACTTAACTTGTTATGTAATTGTTGCCAATAAACCGACAGGCTCCTTCCTCCTGTCAAGGGTCCTGACTCCCTGCCCCAGGACGCTCAAGGCCCATCTTCTCCTGAGTTTAAGAGATGAGATGTAATCTCACATAAATGTGTAAAAATCTCAGAGTCCTTCACTGTTACTGAGAAGCTACAGAGTTTGACTGGAGTGTCCAGGCCTAGGAACATTGCCTCAGGATTGAGGGTCAGTGGGGATGCAGTGGCTAAAGTACTAGACACGGAAACCATAAGCCTGAATTAACGATAATCCCACCATCGTACAAAGGTAGAGGGGGAGGAAGCCTTGAGGAAGCAGGGAGTCACTGAAACCTACTTAATATTGAAAGGCCTTGATAGAGTGGACATGGAGAGGACAACTTCTCATACATCTCAATCTGGTTCACTAACGTCCTTCAGCATAAGAGATTTCCCGTACATACCAGGTCTGACACACACATATAATTCTGGACCCAACCTACCCAGCTGGCTCCTAGAAGCACCAATATGTCATCGTTACACTAGACGCAAACAGTCCCACTGACCCAACATGCGCACAGATGCCAAGCTTGAAGCAGGATCTCGACCTGAAACGGCAACAACCGTTTGCCTCCACTGAATACCCCTACCAGTTTGGCTTTTGCTACCGATTCGACACACTATGAATTATTCACAGCGGTCAATTCACCCCAACAAGCCGCAAGGCTTTGAGTCGTAGGAGGAAAACAGAGCACCTGGAGGAAGCCCACGAGGCCTGAAGAGGAGCGTGCCAACTCCACGCAGACAGCACCGGAGGTCAGGATTGAACTGGGGCCTCCGGAGCTGTGACACAGAGACTCTACTACAGAGTTACCACTCCGTTTAGAGGGTGACTGGGTGGGCAGAGAAGGGAAGAAAGTTTCAGGGGCACTGGCCTTCATCAGTCAGGGGCAGGCACTAAATTGGGAAGCTATGGTGCCACTGTAAAAGACACTACAAAAGGTGCTGGTGAGGCCTAATTTAGAGTATGTGTAGAATATTAGTTTGGAGTATTGGAATATTAGTTTTGGTCCCCTACCTGCAGGAAAGTTATCACTAAGCTTGAATGGATACAGAGAAAATTTACAAGGGCATTACCGAGACTTGAGGGCCTGAGTTATAGGAAAAAGTTGAGTAGGTTAGAACTCTATTCACCGGTGCTTGGGAGGGTGAGGGGAGATTTGTCAGAGGTACACAAAATTATGAGGGGTATAGAAAGAGTAAATACAAAAAGGCTTTTCTCCACTGCGGTTTGGTGAGACTAGAACTAGAAGTCATAGGTTAGGCATGAAAGAGGAACCTGAAGGGGAGTTCTTCAGTCTGAGGTGGGTGAGAGTGTGGAACGAGCTGCCAGTGGAGGCCGGTTCGATTTCAGCACTTAAGGGAAGTTTGGGTAAGTTCATGGATGGGATGGTCCAGGTGCAGGTCAATGGGACCAGGTCAGCACAGACTAGATGGGCCGAAGGGCTGATTTCTGTGCTGCAGCACTCTATGGCTCTGTGACAAGGGAATGCAGATGCTGGAATCTGGAGCAACACACAATCTGCTGGGGTAACTCAGTGGGTTGTGCAGCGTCCGTGGGAGGAAAGGAACTCGCAATGATCTGGCTCGAATCCCTGCTTCAGGGCTGACTCATCGGCATGTCAGGTCAAGTTCTGATGCAGGGTTCCAACCCAAAATATCCACAATTTCTTCCACCACCCCGCCAGATGCTGCTCAGCTTGCTGAGTTCCTCCAGGAGATTGTCTGTTGGAAGACTTGGTTACCTTAGATTCTTGCTTGGACTGCCATCCATCTTGGTTTTAACCTAGCCTCCTGCCCAATACTAATGTGAACTGGTCAGCAGAAAAATCTGTTTTTCCATATTTCATTGTTTTCTTCTTAAATCGGCTTTGTTTAAGCGGATTATTTTTCCCATCCTCTGATGAGGAGCCTTTGCAGTGAAACATCAGCGTCTGCCAGAGACTCCATGGAATTGCTGTCTCTGATGCTGGCCACTATGTCATCGGACGGGGGGGGGGGGGGGCGGGGAGGTGTATTTACACCTAATTGCTAATCTGCCAATTCCTATGCCCTCTGAGCTCACAGCTCTGCGATGCCCGTCAGGATCCTGGCACAGACTTAGTTTTATTTCGCTTCGTAGGGATGCTTCCTGGGGACAGCAAGAGAAGTTAGGGGTCAGGTTAGGGAGGAGGGTGGTGAGAGGTTAGAGGCAGCAAATGAAGAATTGGGGGAAGGAACCAGAAGTTGGAAGCCAGTGATCCTCAAGGACGGAGGTCTAAGGATCCAGCTCCAAGGTCTGCAGACCCTGAGGACAGTCAGCAGGCCCATGGTTGGCGAGTCCTGGGGTCAAAACCTAGAGGTCGACATCTGGAGGCCGAAAACAGCAAACAAAAGGCCCTGAGATCAGCAAGTCCAGATGTTAAAGCCTGACCTCCGTGAATCTGGCGATATGGCTGGGAGCTCGGAGGCAGCCTGACCTGGATTTGGGTGGGGGAAGGGATGGTCTTGCTGGAATATGTGATGAGATTTGTGGGCTGCCCCCATCACATCCTCAGATTATGTCGGTTGTTGAGGCAAACAACATATTTCACTGTCCGTTTTGATGTACATGTGACTAATAAGTAAATCTAAATTATATTATAAAACAAACGATCCAACAAGATGGCACCAGCAACCATGGCGACATCCTGCAGACAGCTCACAAAACTACTCCTGAACTGTGATCGATTGCAGTCTGTAATTTTCATTCTGATGATGTATTTTTTGGGCCGACTGAGCGATCTGGTGCTCCTGCTATCTCCCCGGGAATTCGGTGAGGCTGTAGCCATCGTTTCCGAACGGTGGAACGCGAACCCATGGTCAGCTCCATTACTCCTCGCCGATCGAAGCATGAAGCAAGACTGAAATCGGTGAGGACAAGAGCAGATGTTCGGAGCCATCTGCCTGCGTTTGACCAGTCTTGCTCTCGCTGCTGCCAGAGGAAGGTGCTGGTCTGATTGCCTCGGCGTGACATGTGACTGTGGGACTCTATGGTTGAGGTTTAATGTCCTCAGTGCTGAACACGTTCCGTGGTTGTGGACTTGTTTTTGGAGGACTCTGCAGTTCATGCTCCATGCGTCTCAAGTTACTCTCTTCTCTTGCATTTGGCGCGATTTGAGGGAGGCGCTTCAGCGTGAAACTGGCTCTGAGGCTGAGGCCTGCAGTTATCGACTGAACTTACTTGGTGGCTGTGGCTCCCGGGAAGGTTCGGGGGCTCTGCCGTTTGATCAAGCACCCAATGCGTGAAAAGAAGAACAAATCGTACGAACGCCAAAGAGTGAGCATATAGCGCACAGATTATGTTCTTTTTTTTACATGCATTGGCTATTTGATGTTTTCTTTGAATGGGTTCCATGGTGTTTCTTTGTTTCGTGGCTGCCAGCAGGATGATGAATTTCATAATTTGATAATAAATGCACAGTACTTTGAGAATTTGAAAATGCTGGAGGAACTCAGCAGGTCAGGCAGCATCTGTGGAGGGCAATATACAGTCGATGTTTTGGGCCGAGACTCTTTCATCAGGACTGTTCATTTCCCTCCTCAGATGTTGAATGACTTGCTGAGTTCCTCCGGCATTTTGTGCACGTGAGTGTTGTGCTCAAGATTTCCAGCACCTGCTGAATCTCTTATGCCTCACCTTATCCTGAACAAGAAGGGAGAAGAATTGAGCATAAAGAATTCCTTGCGCTGGGTGAGTCCCGACCAGTGGGAAATGACCCAGTGACAGAGCTGAGCATTTGAAGGAGAGAAAACGAGAAAGGGCAGAATTGTGGAACTCTGCTCCCACAGAACCACGGGATCAGAAATCAGATGGCCGAGATCAGCAAACAGTTGCCGGGGGAGGGGTCTCGATGGATCTGGAGCCGCAGTGCAGAAATGGAGCTTTGGTCACAGAAGAGCCCCGCTCTTACCAAGTGGTGGAAAAAGCTCAAACCCAATTGCACTTAAAAGCAGGGCAGCACTCAAAATACTTCATCCATCCTAAAGCCTTAAAGGGAATCAGCGCAAAAATTAATGCTCCACTAAGGAACAGCAAATCAAAGCCCCAGAAAGGACAAATCAGAGGAGATGTGACAAGAATCTGCTTCTTTTCTTCATCTGTTCTACCAACAGCTTGCATGGCCCATAATCAGTACAAGGATGAAGGTGGCTCCTGTCACCATGGCAACACCAGCTAGCCGCCTGGTGTTCATGAAGATTACTTTAAGTGCGGCCTGCAAGACCCTCCTTCATTGGCCTCTTCCTACGCTGGGGAGAGGAAACCACTCCAGTCTCTAAAGAGAGTGGAGCCCAGACATTACCACAAGAAGGCTTGCAGCTACAGTCTAGGCCTCACGCAGGCTTCCAAGTGAAGTCACATTTCAATCAATATTCTGCAAATGTTGTTACATTAGAAGGTAGCGCTGATCAGCTCAGATATTGATTAGTGCTAGCTGCTATCAAACTGGCACAGACTTAAACTCCATTATTTGGTACTTCACAAAATCAGCTGGCCACGTTTTACCATCTTCTACAGCAAACTATGCACCAAGCAGCTCCCCACTTATTGATGCACAAACAACAGGAATTCTGCAGATGCTGGAAATTCAAGCAACATACATCAAAGTTGCTGGTGAACGCAGCAGGCCAAGCAGCATCTATAGGAAGAGGTGCAGTTGATGTTTCAGGCCGAGACCCTTCGTCAGGACTAACTGAAGGAAGAGTGAGTAAGGGATTTGAAAGCTGGAGGGGGAGGGGGAGATGCAAAATGATAGGAGAAGACAGGAGGGGGAGGGATGGAGCCAAGAGCTGGACAGGTGATAGGCAAAAGGGATACGAGAGGATCATGGGACAGGAGGTCCAGGAAGAAAGACGGGGGGGGGGTGACCCAGAGGATGGGCAAGAGGTATATTCAGAGGGACAGAGGGAGAAAAAGGAGAGTGAGAGAAAGAATGTGTGCATAAAAATGAGTAACAGCTGGGGTACGAGGGGGAGGTGGGGCCTAGCGGAAGTTAGAGAAGTTGATGTTCATGCCATCAGGTTGGAGGCTACCCAGACGGAACATAAGGTGTTGT
Source organism: Mobula hypostoma (assembly GCF_963921235.1). Taxonomy (NCBI): domain Eukaryota; kingdom Metazoa; phylum Chordata; class Chondrichthyes; order Myliobatiformes; family Myliobatidae; genus Mobula; species Mobula hypostoma. The sequence goes on from NC_086099.1 coordinate 217,090,577, forward strand.
TCCTCCAACCTGAGTGTGGCTTCATCTTTACAGTAGAGGAGGCCGTGGATAGACATGTCAGAATGGGAATGGGATGTGGAATTAAAATGTGTGGCCACTGGGAGATCCTGCTTTCTCTGGCGGACAGAGCGTAGATGTTCAGCAAAGCGGTCTCCCAGTCTGCGTCGGGTCTCACCAATATATAAAAGGCCACATCGGGAGCACCGGACGCAGTATATCACCCCAGTCGACTCACAGGTGAAGTGATGCCTCACCTGGAAGGACTGTTTGGGGCCCTGAATGGTGGTAAGGGAGGAAGTGTAAGGGCATGTGTAGCACTTGTTCCGCTTACACGGATAAGTGCCAGGAGGGAGATCAGTGGGGAGGGATGGGGGGGACGAATGGACAAGGGAGTTGTGTAGGGAGCGATCCCTGCGGAATGCAGAGAGAGGGGGGGAGGGAAAGATGTGCTTAGTGGTGGGATCCCGTTGGAGGTGGCGGAAGTTACGGAGAATAATATGTTGGACCCGGAGGCTGGTGGGGTGGTAGGTGAGGACCAGGGGAACCCTATTCCTAGTGGGGTGGTGGGAGGATGGAGTGAGAGCAGATGTACGTGAAATGGGGGAGATGCGTTTAAGAGCAGAGTTGATAGTGGAGGAAGGGAAGCCCCTTTCTTTAAAAAGTGAAGACATCTCCCTCGTCCTAGAATGAAAAGCCTCATCCTGAGAGCAGATGCGGCGGAGACGGAGGAATTGCGAGAAGGGGATGGCGTTTTTGCAAGAGACAGGGTGAGAAGAGGAATAGTCCAGATAGCTGTGAGAGTCAGTAGGCTTATAGTAGACATCAGTGGATAAGCTGTCTCCAGAGACAGAGACAGAAAGATCTAGAAAGGGGAGGGAGGTGTTGGAAATGGACCAGGTAAACTTGAGGGCAGGGTGAAAGTTGGAGGCAAAGTTAATAAAGTCAACGAGTTCTGCATGCGTGCAGGAAGCAGCGCCAATGCAGTCGTCGATATAGCGAAGGAAAAGTGGGGGACAGATACCAGAATAGGCACGGAACATAGATTGTTCCACAAACCCAACAAAAAGGCAGGCATAGCTAGGACCCATACGGGTGCCCATAGCTACACCTTTAGTTTGGAGGAAATGGGAGGAGCAAAAGGAGAAATTATTAAGAGTAAGGACTAATTCCGCTAGACGGAGCAGAGTGGTGGTAGAGGGGAACTGATTAGGTCTGGAATCCAAAAAGAAGCGTAGAGCTTTGAGACCTTCCTGATGGGGGATGGAAGTATATAAGGACTGGACATCCATGGTGAAAATAAAGCGGTGGGGGCCAGGGAACTTAAAATCATCGAAAAGTTTAAGAGCGTGAGAAGTGTCACGAACATAGGTCGGAAGGGATTGAACAAGGGGTGATAAAACAGTGTCGAGGTATGCAGAAACGAGTTCGGTGGGGCAGGAGCAAGCTGAGACAATAGGTCGGCCAGGACAGGCAGGTTTGTGGATCTTGGGTAGGAGGTAGAAACGGGAAGTGCGGGGTGTGGGAACTATAAGGTTGGTAGCAGTGGATGGGAGATCCCCTGAGCGGATAAAGTCGTTGATAGTGTGGGAGACAATGGCCTGGTGCTCCTTGGTGGGGTCACGATCGAGGGGTAAATAAGAGGAGATATCCGCGAGTTGTCGCTGTGCCTCGGCAAGGTAGAGGTCAGTACGCCAGACTACAACAGCACCCCCTTTATCAGCGGGTTTAATAATAAGGTTAGGATTAGTGCGGAGGGAGTGGAGAGCAGAGCGTTCCGAAGGAGTGAGGTTGGAATGGGGACAAGGCATTGCAACCTGCAAAAATAAAAATTACATCATACAACATAGAACATGACAGCACATTATAGGCCCTTCAGCCCACAATTTAGTGTCGACCTCTAAGATCAACCTAACCCTTTCCTCCTCAACAGCCCTCCATTTTTAGACCATAAGATACAGGAGCAGAATTAGGCCATTTGGCTCATCAAGTCTGCTCCACCATTTCATCATGGCTGATCCATTTTTCAAGCCATTCAATCCTGGAATCATTTCCATGAACCTCCTTTGAACCCTCTCCAATGTCAGCACATCCTTTCTAAGATAAGGGGCCCAAAACTGCTCACAATACTCAAGGTCAGGCCTCACCAGTGACTTATAAAGCCCCAACATTACACCCTTGCTTTTATATTCTAGTCCTCTTGAAATGATTGCTGACATTGCATTCGCCTTCCTCACTACCGACTCAACCTGCAAATTAACCTTTTGGGAATCCTGCACAAGGACTCCCAAGTCCCTTTGCACCTCAGTTTTTTGAATTTTCTCCACATTTTTCTATCATTATGTGCCAACCTAAAGAGTTTCTTAAATGTCCCTAATGTATCTGGCTCTGGCACCACCCCTGACATGGTGTTCCAAGCACTTACCACTCTCTGTGTAAAGACCCTCTGCAATGCTTCCCCATCAAACTAACCCATCTTCACCGCAGCAGTTAGAGAGTCAGATAGCATGGGAACAGGCCCTTCAGCCTACCAAATCAATGCTATCCATCAAGAAACCATTTACAATAATGCTCCACTGATCCCATTTCTTGCTCCCCACATTTCCATTCACCTGCCCCAGATTTTACCCATCAGCTGCACGCTAGGGATAATTTGGCCAATTAGCCCTCTGGCCCACCCATTTTTGGGTCGGGGGAGTAAACTGGAGCACCTGGTCACAGGGAGAGTGTGCAAAGTCTACATGGCGTTGCTGTGGTCAGGATCGAACCTGGGTCTCTGGGGTTGTGAAGCAGCAGCTCTACCATCTGCTAAGTTAAAGTCTGTCCTGAGTCTTTGTGGCCCATCAGGCTGGTGCTTATGCCGGTTTCTGTGGTGTGAAGCGACTGAGAGTACGAGACTCCCCCCTCCCCCCACCGCCCCGGATAGGACGCCAGTCCATCGCGAGGTTAACCCCCAGCATTTTGCCGGTACCCACTTTCAGCTGGGTGGACTGGAGCAGTGTGTGGTTAAGTGCCTTGCTCAAAGACACAATACACTGCCTTGACCGAGACTCGAACCCACGACCTTCGGATCATGAGCCCAACGCCCTAACCACTTGGCCACGCGCCACACCTCCACCATCTGTGCCACACCGCCATTCTTTAGGGGAAGTAATCTGACCTCTTTTGCTCAGGTCACTGCTTGTAAGCTACAAGCATCACGGCCTGGTATGGAAACACCAATGCCCTTGAATGGAAAATACTACAAAAAGTTATAGATTCAGCCCAGTACATCATGGGTAAAGTCCTCACCACCACTGAGCACGTCTACGTGGAGTGCGGCTGCAAGAAAGCAGCATCCATCAGTGGAGATCCAGGCCACCCAGGAGATCCCTCATCTCACTGCTGCCATCAGGAGGAAGGTACAGGATCCTTGGGACTCACACCACCAGGTTCGGGTATAGTTACTACCACTTAACCATCAGGTTCTTGAACCAGAGGTTCACTCAGCTTCACTGGCTCCATCATTGAAACGTTCCCACAACCTATGGACTCACTTTCAAAGACTCTTCATCTCATGCTCTCGATATTTTTTTTAATTTATTCTTGTTACTTCATTCTTTTTGTATTGCACAGCTTGGCATCTTTTGCACACTGGTTGAATGGCAGTCTTTCACTGATTCTGTTATAGTTATTATTCTATTATGGATTTATTGAGCTTTCCTGCGAGAAAATGAATCTCAGGGTTGTTATAAGGTGACATGCATGTACTTCGGTAATAAATTCACTTAGAACTCTGAACATCTAGTCTACTTAAACCACGTTATTTTCTTCCCAAAACCCACCACTTTATCCATAGTACTGACAGCTGGAATTTAAAATCCATCAAGAAATGTAGTTGCTAGAAGTCTGTAACATAAATGGAAAATGCACAGAATACTCAGCTGGTCAGTTCTTTGGTAATAAATGTATTTTGAACTTTGAGGTTAAATATTTGTCATCAGAACTGGGAATGAGGAAGAAAATTAGCATTTCAAAACAAAAAAAAACACGGAACAGAGATAGAAAGTGACTTGAAACATTAACTCTGTTTCTCTTTCCACAGACGCTGCCTGACCTGCTGAGTGTTCAGTGTAGGAGTCACATGGCTGACACCAGGAGCCATCATAATGAAGCTTATCCGGGACCCGCCCCTGCACACCACCTTGACAGGGAGCAGATGAATATTATGTTGGCATCCCACTTACCCTGCATCTGTGTTGTTTCCACAAAGTAAGGCATCCTTTTGTCCTTCAATAAGAAAGTAGTTCTCTAAATATTAACAAAGATAATATTAGTGCACTGCATAACAGAGGGAAAGAAGTTAAAAGCAACTTTTTTTTCAAATCTGATTCTTTGGTCTTTTTGCAAACCAAATGGTGGAGCAGAACATAATGATTTCATTTAAAGAGCACACAGATGGGGCCATGAGCCTGGAGGAACATGGGCTGACTTGGGTCTAGATAGTGGACAACATGGCGTGAACTCCTTGGCCCAAAGAGGCCTGTATCTGTGTTGTGTTGCTCTATGACTCTCTGACTCTGAAGCAGGGCTTCCCAATCTTTCCTTTTATGCCACGGACAAATACTACTCCTCCAAGAAGACCACAGCCTTGTAGAGTTTGGAAGCTTGCGTGCCTCAATGACCTTGGAGGACTGGATGATTGCAAATGTCACTCCACTCTTTAAGAAGGGAGGAAGGCTAAAGAAAGGAAATTATAGGCCAATTAGTCTGACCTCTGTGGTTGGGAAAGAGTTGGAGTCTATTATTAAGGATGAGGTTTTGAGGTACTTGGAGACGAATGATAAAATAAGTCAAAGTCAGCATGGTTTCTGTAAAGGGAAATCTAGCCTGACAAATCAGTTAGAGTTCTTCGAGAAAGTAACAAGCAGAGTGGACAAAGGAGAGGCAGTGGATGTCATTTACTTAGATTTTCAGAAGGTATTTGATAAGGTGCCACACAAGGCTGCTTAACAAGATAAAATCCTGTGGCATTACAGGAAAGGTACTGACATGGATAGAGGAATGGCTGACAGGCAGGAGCAGCGAGTGGGAATAAAAGGGGCCTTTTCTGGTTGGCTGTCGGTGACTAGTGGGGTTCCTCAGAGGTCAGTATTGGGACCGCTACTTTTCACATTGTTTGTCAATGATTTGGGTAATGGAATTGATGGCTTTGTGGCAAAGTTTGCAGATGATACGAAGATAGATGGAGGGGTAGGTAGTGCTGAGGAAGCAATGCAATGGCAGCTGGACTCAGACAAACTGGAAGACTGAGCAAAAAAGCAGCAGGTGGAATACAGTTTTGGGAAATGTACGATGATGCATTTTGGTAAAAGGAACAATGGTGCAGACTATTATCTGAATGGGAAGAAGGTTCAAACATCAAAGGTGCAGAGGGACTGTGCAAGATTCCCAGAAGGTTAATTTACAGGTTGCATGACTAACAGTAGTGAAAACTGAGAGGAAGCTACTGACATGATGAAAGAAGCCCTGAACAGTACCAGGGATGGAGGATCTTCACCGCTGACCCAAATGCCAACAGCAGTCAGTACCAACACCATTAAGCAAGGGGTCTGTGAACCCCTGGTTGGGGGGGCCCTGCTTCATAGAGCACCTTTAACGTGGTAAGTAGTCCGAGCACGCTGGACTCAGTGAATCACGGGGTTTGGAATTTGGGCAGCGGGAAAGCAGGCGGCGGTAGAGACAGGCGGGCACTGTGAAGAGCCACGACCTGCAGGTCTATAGGCTGAGTGCCTCGGGAGCAGGATGAATTAAATGTGTACCTTTGGCTGGCCAAGAACACAATGGGCCGAATGGCCCCCATCTATCCTGCAAACTGCCAACCAGAAGTACATTCTTAAAGACTACAGCGCAACAAATGATTGACATGGGCATCCAAATATCGACGTGTAGTCGATATTTTTCCAACACCACCCTCCCCTTACCACCACCAACTTCTGGTGACTGGGAAGATCACATCGTCAGCACTTTGTCCTTGAATGAACTGAAAGGATTGTCTGCATTTGCAAAATTGGGATAATCACAATATTGTGATATTTCTTCCCAGGGAGCATGTAAGCTACGGAAATAGATTAGGGGCATTTTGATAAGGCTCCAATTTAAGCCATAATCCATTGATTTATCACACAGATTTACCGATGGATGAGCGTGCATCATCTGCCGCTGGTCTGTGTGGGTCGGAGCGCTTATTTACATCCTCTGATTAAAGGCACATTCCTCTGCAATTATTCAGCTGAAATCAATAGCTATGATCAAGCCAGGGTTGATCATGCTGAAAACAGTGGAGATCTCTTTCAGCGTGGGAAACGTGTTGGATTGGAGGGTAGGTCTCTGGGATTTGATTTGGTGGCTGTCATGTGGTCGGGCAGTTAATCACAACACTGGCACTGTACATGAATCAGCTATGCCTATTTTCCACCCCCCCCCCAACCCCCCACAGGTTAGATATGAACCGCAGTGACTTTTTTGTGCTCGGCAGCAGGGAGAGCTTTGCACATTAGTCCTCCTGTGTTAGTCAGGCCTCCCAGTCGCCCCCACCCCCCCAGCCAACTGGCCACACTTCCTTCAGGACTGGGGCCTGCACTCTTGATTAGAACACAGAGCATCACAGCTCTTCAGCCCATGATGTCGTGCCAACCTCCTGACTGACTCGAAGATCAATCTACCCCTTCCTTCCTACATAGCCCTCCATCCATGTGCCTATCTAAAAGTGGCTGAAATGTCCCGAATGTATCTGCCTCTACCACACTCCTCGTGCACCCACCACTCTCTGTGTAAAAGAACCTACTTCTGACTTCCGTCCAATCATCTTAAAAGTATGCCCTCTCATATCAGCCATCTTTGCCCTGGGAAAATTGAGCTGGTTATCCACTCTATGAATGCCTCATATCATCTTGTACACCTCTATCAAGTCACCTCTTATACTCCTCTGCTCCAAAGAGAAAAGCCCTAGCTTACTCCACCTATCCTCATAAGACATGCTCTCTAATCCAGGCAGCATCCTGGTAAATCTCCTCTGCACCCTCTCTGAAACTTCTACATCCTTTCGATACTGAGGTGACCAGATCTGAACACAATACCATAATTGTGGTCTAACCAGAGTTTTATAGAGCTGCAACATTACCCTGCAGCTCTTGAACTCAATCCCCCAACCTAACAAAAGCCAACACACCATACACTTTCTTAACCACCCTATCAACTTGTGCTGCAACTTTAAGGGATCTGTGGACATGGACCCTGAGATCCCTCTGTCCCTCCACTCTGTTAAGAATTCTGCCATTAACCTTGTACTCTGCCTTCAAGTTTGACCTTCTAAAGTGAATCACTTCACACTTTTCTGGATTGAATTCCATCTTCCACTTCTCAGCCTAGCTCTGCATCCTATCAATGTCCTGTTACTATCCACATCACTACCAACCTTCTGGTCATCTGTAAACCTACTAGCCCACCTCTTCCACTTCCTCATCTAAGTCATTTATAAAAATGACAAAGAGCAGGAGTCCCAGAGCAGGTCCCTGAGGAACACCACTGGCCACTGACCTCTGACCTTCAGGCAAAACACACTACAACTACTATCACCCTCTCCCTTCTGTGGGCAAGCCAATTTTGAATCCATGTAGCCAAGTTTCCCTGGATCCTGTGCCTCTTTTCTGAATGAGGCTACCATAGGCAACCTTGCGTAATGCCTAACTATAATCCATGTACAGCACAGACCTTCCCCTACCTTCATCAATTTGTTTTGTCAATTCCTCAAAGAATTCATTCAGGCTTGTGAGGCATGACCTGCTCCTCACAAAGCCATGCTACAATCTCTAATCAGACAAGGTCTCTCTAAATATTCATAAATCCTGTCTCTTAAAGAATCCTCTCCAACAGTTTGCCTACCACTGATCTATAATTCCCAGAATTATCCATATTACTTTTCTTGAACAAAGGAATAACATTTGCAACCCTTTAGTCTTCCAGTACTACTCCAGTGAGGAGACAAAAATCATTGCCAAAGGCAGCAATCTCTTCCCTCATCTTCCATAGTAACTTGGGGTAAATCTCACCCAGCCCCAGGGACTTCCTTATCCTAATGTTTTCCAAACGTCCCAGCACATCCTGTTTCTTAACATCAACATGTTCCAGCAAATTTGCCCAGTTTATGTTGTCCACAAATTCGCCAAGGTCCCTCACTGGTGAGACATGTTGACTCCATGCACAGGAAAGGATGGAGTCCCTGTGTTTGGGAGGGAACCTGACTGGCCCACATACACTTTCCATCTTGGCTCCATTACATTGCAACAAGAAGGGTATATTGGAGCCTACAGAAACAATGTCACTCTTTCTTCGGGATTTTCCAGCCAGTAACGTAGGAGGTGGTTCTTTCCCTCTGCTAGCCCAGGAGGTGTAGGGCAAACAACATGAAGAAGGACCTTCACCTGAAGTAACTAAGGCCAATCCCAGGTTTTCTGATATTCATCATCATCATCATTACGTGCCGCGTCATGTGATGTAGGTGATCGTGGTGACCATGGTTACTCTCGGCAAATTTTTCTACAGAAGTGGCCTTCTTCTGGAAAGTGCCTTTACAAGACGGGTGACCTCAGCCATTATCAATATTCTTCAGAAATTGTCCACCTGGCATCAGTGGTCACATCACCAGGACTTGTGATGTGTACCAGATGCTCATGTGACCATCCACCGCCTGATCCCGTGGCTTCACGTGACCCTGATCGAGGTGGGGGGGGGGCGGCTAAGCAGGTGCTACACCTTGTCCGAGGGTGATCTGCAGGCTAGCAGAGGGAAGGAGAGCCTTACACCTCCTTTGGTATCTCCACCCGCCACCCACTTCTGATATTATAAATTCATATAAAATCATGAGGCACGTAGACAGGGTGAATGCATAGTATTTTCCTCAGCGTTCGGTAATCAAGAACCAGAGGGCAGAGGTTTAGGGTGAGAGAAGATTGATTTAATCAGAACCTGAGGGGAACATTTTTCACCCAGAGGTTGGTCCATATATGGAATGTGCTGCCAGAGGAAATGGTTGAGGCAGGTTCTTGGGCAGGTAGGTGGAGTGGAAAGGCTTAGAGGGTTATGGGCCAAACGCAGGCAGATGGAATGAGCTCAGATGGGAGATATGCTCAGTATGGACCAGAAGGGCTGAACGTTTCTCACCTCCACCCACACCAACCCACTATCCCCGCCCCCCCCGCCCACCCCTGGATCTCTCCAGACCATGGATGCTTCCCTGTTGCAGCATTCCATGTCACTGAAATGTCAGGAAAGGGTGCCAAAGATCCCATTGTGCTGAGAGTGTGGCCAAAAATAGCCCAGGCACGGCCGAGGACATTTCACACTGAGAGAGAGAGAGACAAAGCAATCCCCTTCGCAAACCTTTCTTCCCCCTCCTCTACTGTTACATTCCCTTCTTTCCAGGGTCATTCACTGCGTCTCCATCCTCCCCCTTATCCCCCTTTCCCAGACCCCACAACCCACTGTCCCATCATTTCACTCCCCCACATTCGATGCTCCCTTCATTCCCCCCACCCCCAGGTATCCTAATCTCTTTCACTTATTTATTTATTGAGATGCAACTCAGAGCAGACTGTTCCAGCCCTTCCAGCCACGCCAGCCAGCAATCCCCCGATTCCATCCAAGCCTAATCATAAGACAATTCACAATGCCCAATTAACCTACCATGTGGTATATCTTTGGACTGTGGGAGGAAACCAGAGCACCCGGAGGAAACCCATGAGATCACAGGGAGAACGTACACACTCCTTACAGACTGCGGAGGGAGTTGAACCCGGGTTGCTGGTACTGTAAAGCGTTGTGCCAGCCACTGCGCGGCCACGCCGCCCCCCCATCCTTCCTATAATGAAGCGCTGAGACCAGTGGACTTGGCTGGTGAACTTTGCTGGAGGTTCTGCCAGTGGAATAAGGTACACCGGAGAATATTTTGGACACGGGCACTTGTTAATTTTCAACTTGTAACGTTATGCGACAACAAGGGGCATTAGGTGCCTCCTCACATATTGAAGGTTTTGATATTTAGAACTGTTGACCCTCGAGGTTAATCCTGGAGACTGGTGACACAGCAGCTCCACAGACCATGACACTGTTATCGGGCACAACATGTGCAAACCTCCTTCAGTGTTAACTGGGGGCAAACAGAATCATAGAGTACAAAAACAGGCCCTTCGGCCCATTGTGATGCTGCTGATCTTTTTACCCATTACACTAATCCCTTTTGTCTGCATTTGCGTATCCCTTTACACCTTGCCAATTTAAGTACCTGGCTAAATGTCTCGTATACAATAGATTTGATTCCACCACCTCCTCTAGCACCGTATTCGGATATCAACCACTTACTGAGTAAAATCCCTCAGATCCCCTTTGAAATCTCCTTCCTCTCACCTTCAACCTAAGCAACCTTGCTTAAACTCAACAATTCTGCCCTGCCATTGACTTATGTCTGATTTTTTTTAAAACCCCATTTTCCTGCCTTACCAACCAATAATCTGTCAATCTCTGCCTCAAATATACCCAATAACTTGCCAGCGACAAGCGGCAACAAATTCCACAGATTCACTACCATCTGGCTAAAGAAATTCCTCCTCTAAGGCAACGTCCCATTCTTCTGAGGCTGTGCCCCAGACTCTCCTGCTAATGGAAACATTCTCTCCATGTGTACTCTGTCCAGGCCTTTCAGTATCAGAATGGATGCTTCTATCTTATCTGCCCTATCAAGTCCTCTCATAACCAGAAGACATCGGAGCAGCTGCCATTCAGCCCATCGAGTCTGCTCTGCCATTCCATCATGGCTGATCCCAGATCCCACTCGAACCCATACACCCGCCTTCTCGCCATATCCTTGAAACTATCCAGGAAACTATCAACTTCCATGGACTTGGCCTCCATGCAGTCTGTGGCAGAGCATTCCACAGATTCACTACTCTCTGGCAAAAAAAAATCCTCCTTACCTCTGTTCTAAAAGGTCACCCCTCAATTCTGAGTCTGTGCCCTCTAGTTCTGGACACCCCCATCGTAGGAAACATCCTCTCCACATCCACCCAATCTAGTAGGTTTCAATGAAATCCCCTTGCATTCTTCTAAATTGCAGTGAGTACAGGCCCAAAGCTGCCAAACACTCCTCATATTGTTAACCCCCTCATTCCTGAGATCATCCGTGTCAACTTCCTCTGAGAAACTCTGTTATGTCCATCCCTCAGATCCCTTCGCTCCAGGAAAAGCAAACCCACCCTATCCAACCCTTCTGTTAACTGAAATCTTCCAATCCAGACAACAACTACAGATTGAGTTGGTGAAGAGGAAGGAAATGCAATGTTAGATTCAATTTGAGAGGACCAGAATACAATAGCAAGGATGTAACGCTGAGGCTTTATAAAGCATTGGTCAGACCACACTTGGAGTATTGTGAGCAGTTTTGGAATCCTATCGAAGAGAAGATGTGTTGGCATTGCAGCAGGCCCAGAGAAGGTTTACGAGAATGACCCCAGGAATGGAAGGGTTAACATATGAGGAGCATTTGATGGCTCTGTGCCTGTACTGACTGGAGTTTAGAAGAATGGGGGGGGGGTGTAAGGGTTAGATAGAGTGGATGTGGAGAGGATGTTTCCTATGGCGGGAAAGTCTAAGACCGGAGGACATGGCCTCAGAATAGAGGGACGTCCATTTAGAACAAAGATGAGGAAAAAAGTCTTTATCCAGAAGGTGATGAATCTGTGGAATTTATTGTCATAGATGGCTGTGCAGGCCAAGTCTTTGGGTATATTTAAGGTGGAGTGCAACCACATCCCTCCTATAGTGTGCTGACCGGAAAGGCACACGATACTCCGAAGTGTTGTGTGATCAGTGTTTATGCAAAATTGTAATCTGAAATCCCATCTCTTATATTCTGTGCCCTGACCCACGAGGGCAAGTGTGCCATATGCCTTCTTCACCACCCTCTCGTCCTGCGTTGACACTTTCAGAAAATTATGGACTTGAACTCCAAGTGCTTTCTGTTGACCCTAGTTTCTTGATGCTCTGCAGTACGTGTACAGTTATGTTCTACCCAAAGCTCATGATCTTACACATGTCAGGATTAATTTCCATCTGCCAGTGTTCAGCTCAGCCTTTCATCTGGTCTAGTCAAGTCAAGTGAAGTGAAGTTTATTGTCATTTAACTACATACATGTATATAACATATATAATGTATATAGAAATGAGACGTTTCTTCAAACCAGGATGTAAAGCATAGTTGTACACATAACTCATGATAACTTATGAAGGTAAGGACTTACATAAAGATCTGTAAGATCTACAGATGAATCACACATAAATAACAAACTAAAGTACATAAATTAAATTTTGTAAGGTACAGAACAGATTCACCAGTGACACTTTGAATACGATACAGCTGGGAGTTCAGAAGCCGAATGGCCTGAGGGAAGAAACTGTTTCTCATCCTGACCGTTCTTGTCTTTATGCATCGGAGTCTCCTGCCTGATGGTAGAAAGTCAAAGAGGACACTGGATGGATGGGTGGGATCCTTGATAATACTAGAGGCCCTGCGTTTGCAACGCTCCTGATAAGTGTCCCTGATGGATGGTAGAAAGACCCCTATGATCCTCTCAGCTGTTCGCACAGTCTTTGTAGGGACATCAGGTCTGATGCTCAGCTGCTCCCATACCAGATGGAGATGCAACTTGTCAGGATGCTTTCAATGATGCTCCTGTAAAACACAGTTAAGATGGGGGGGGGTGGGAGCCTTCCTTGCCTCAACCTTCTTCAGAAGTGAAGGCACTGCTCTGCCCTCTTGTTCAGGGAGCTCATATTAAGGGACCAGATGAGGCCATCTGTGATGTGCACTCCCAGGAACTTGATGCACTTAACTCCCTCTACGGAGAAGCCATGTATTCACAGAGGGGGGTGGTTTGTCTGCCCCTTCCAGAAGTCCCTAACGATTTCCCTTGTCCTCTCCTCATTCAGGCTTAGGTTGTTCTTCTCATGTCAATCCACTCCACTTCCTCTCTATAACCCATCTCGTCACTGTTCTGAATACAGCCAGTCACTGTTGTATCATCCGCAAACTTGTCGGCACGGTTTGAGCTGGACCCTGCGGCACCGTCACTCAGTCACGCATCAGCAGTGGGCTGAGCACACAGCCCTGGGGAGCACCAGTGCTCAGCGTAACTGGGACGGGAGATGTTGCTACCCACGTGGACTGACTGTGACCTTACTGTGAACAGGTCCAGTATCCAATTGCAGAGGGAGGTGTTGAGACCCAGCAAGGACAGTTGCCCCACCAGTTTCCGGGGTATATCTACACTCAGTAGCCACTTCATTAGGTAGCTCCTGTACACCACTGGGTGTATGTGCGTGGCCTTCTGCTGCCCTCACCCCTCGCCCTTCCACTTCAAGGATTGACGTGTTCTGCATCTCAGGATGCTCCTCTGCACACCACTGTTCTAACACATGGTTATTTGAGTTACTGTCACCTTACCCTCAGCTTGAACCAGTCTGCCTATTCTCCTCTCTCGTTAACAAGGTGTTTTTGCCCCCTCACTGGATGGTTTTGGTTTCTTGCACCATTCTCTAGAGACTGTTCTGCATGAAAATCCCAGCAGATCAGCTGTTTCTGAGATGCACCCTGTCTGGCACCAACAGTATGATATTTGCTTTGAACAACAACTGAACCTCTTGACCATGTCTACATGCTTTTATGCAGAGTTGTTGCCATATGATTGGCTGATTAGATATTTGCATTAAGAAGCAGGTATACAAGTGTATCTAAGAAACCTGTGTACTGAGTGTATATCCTAACCTAGCCTTAGACAGCCTTCCTCACCTTCCATAACACCCATCTTTTAAAGTCATCTACAAACTTATTTAATCATTCTTCTTACATTCACATTCAAGTTATTGCTACATACAGTGACAGTCCTAACACCAATCCCTACAGTACACCATTAGTCACAGACTTCGAGTCAAAAAAACACCCTCCCACCACTAACCCCTGCTTCCACTCGCCAAGACCACTTTAGATTCAAGTAGCTTGCCTGGTGCATTAGTCTTCTGGACCAGGCTATTATCACAGATATAGAAGGCCTTTGGAGCACAAACCACAAGGTAGGGGCAGTGTATTGGACATGTTACAGAAATAGTAATCCCAATGTCCAGGGGCAGGAGATTAAATCCAATCAGCATAGTTGCGCAATTCAATTTATTGGTAATTAAGCAATGTAGAATTTTTAAAAAAACAACCATCTTTGTTTGACAGTAGATGCAAAAGCCCAAAAACAAGTACCACCAGTTCAAGGACAGCTCCTAGCTCCACTGTGATAAGACTATTGAACAGTCTCCTCATATGATAAAATAGACACAATCTACCTCATCATGGCCTTTTACATTATTGTCTACCTGCACTGCACTCTCTCCAGAACTGTAACACCTTATGCTGCATTCTGTTACTGTGTTCTTTTGTACTACCTCAATGACCTGTTGAAATGAAATGAGGAGGCAGGCAACGTTTCTCCACTGTACTTTTACTTATTGCCTGTTACGCCAGCTGGCGTTTAGGGTAGCGATGAATGTCCTTCATCTGTCTGTCCTTGGCCATACTGTTGCACACAGACATAGAAAGATTCTTCATTGCTGTTTTTGTAACAGTTTTTGTCTGTTGGCTCTGAGCCGAACCCACAAACCTGAACAATCTTTGAACCACTCTTTTAGTCTGGCCTCTACCCTTTGACCTGTTTGGCCAGGGTGACCCTCCTAAGAGCCTTGATTCCAGCCGGCATAGATCTCTGGGTCGTTGAGGTACGCAAGCCTCCAAACCATGACAAGGCTGTGGTCCTCTTGGAGGTGTACTTTTGTACATGTGACAATAGTGGGGCATCACGGTAACGCAGTGGTTAACGCGATGTTATTACAGCTCACGACATTCCGGAGTACAGAGTTCAATTCCGGCACTGCCCATAAGGAGTTGTTACATTCTCCCCATGTGAACAACGTGGGTTTCCTCCGGGTGCTCCGGTTTCCCCCCACATTCCAAAGATATACAGGCTAGCAGGTCATTGGAAATTGAAGGGCCTGTTTCACGCTGTATGTCCAAATAAAATAAATGGCAATCAGATGTACCAATTTACCTTAAATGTGACTGTGAATCTAGTGGAGTTTCTAAATATGCATCTGATTCACCAATGCTCCAAGGCTCGACACAGGACTCCAGCCTCATAGCGAGGTAAGTGATCCCTGAGCCCTCTGTAACGGCCAAGCAAAGCGATTAACCTCAGGAAGTCATTGCCACTGTTGAGGGAACCACTCACCACTACCTCTCGATGGCAGCCATGAACATTAGTCTTGCCAGTGGTACCCGTTTTACAGAAGGGAATTTTAAAAAGAGTCACCTATCTGCTTGGTTACTGTGCGACAGGCAAGCCCTTTGTAAATATGAGATTTTATTTCAGGCAAGCATTCTGTTTGTTCAGCAATCCAAACATTTGGATGAGGTAATTAGAGAGTCATTGAGTCATACAGCACAGAGACAGGCCCTTCGGCCCATTCGTCCATGCTGACTATTTGCCCAGCTACACCAATCTCTTTTGCCAGCATTAGGGCACTATCCCTCTATGCCAGGGGCCCCCAGGCTTTTCTATGCCATGGACCACTACCATTAACCGAGGGGTCCATGGACCCAGGTTGGGAACTCCTGTTCTATGCTTTGCCCGTCTAAATGTCTCTTAAACAGAGTGATTGTAACTGCTTCCTCCGGAAGCAAGTTCCAGATATTAACCTCTTGTTTGTGTAAAAAAATCTTCCTCTCAAATCTCCTTCCTTTCACCTCAAACCTGTCCCTTGGACAAAAGCCCTCTTGCTTTTAGTATCACGGGGAAAAGATTTTAACTCTCTTTTTATACAAGAGTCTATTCAACTGACTACAATGTCACAACAATACACTGCCAGGACTACATAAACCTGTCTATTAAGAATTTCAAATTAAAACACATTTATCACTGCCCACAACAGACCTGAAGGGCCAAGATTTCGACTCTTCCCCAATCTCACAACACTGCTGATAATTGTGCCTTTTCCCACGTTATTTTGTGTCGGTCACACTCACTTAGCATCCCCGTAAAGTCCCTCTACACCCTCATCCCACCGACACACCCAACGAGTTCTGAGGACCTGGAACTCAGAGCCTGCCCCATTTACTGAGGAACGCTGAATCAGGATGCTGGGATCAGAATCAGTGAGCGACTTCAAGGTCCAAAATGAGCCATGCGCAGAGAAAATGCTGGAGGAACTCAGCAGGTCAGGAAGCACCTCGGGAGGGGAATAAAACAATCGGCCTTTCGGGCCAAGACCCTTCATCAGGACTGGAAAGGAGGCGGGGGAAGCCAGAATAAGAAGGTGGGGGGAGGGGGGTATGTGCAGGCTTATAGGTGAGAACAGGTGAGGGGGAAGGTAGGTGGGCAGGGTAGAGGAAAAGGAAACCACCTTTCCTCCCATCCCCCAACCTCATAACCTGCTCATCACCTCCTCTGCTTACCCTCCGCAGAATCAAGATCAGGTTTAATATCACTGGCAGACGTCGTGAAATTTGTTGTTATGTGGCAGCAGTACATTGTAATACATAATAAAAAATTAAATAACAGTGAGTTAAAAATTAGTGCAAAAAGAGAAAAAAGTAATGAGATAGAGTTGGTAGTGTTCATGTGTTCAATGTCCATTTAAAAATCTGATGGCAGAGGTAAGAAGCTACACCTGAATTATTGAGTGTGTGTCTTCAGGCTCCTGTACCTGCTTCCTGATGGTAGCTTTCTCCTCCTTCTCACTGTCCTCTACTATCGGATTCCTTCTTCTTTAGCCACATACCACCTATAACATTTCCTCCCTCCTTCCCAGTCCTGACAGAGGGTCTCAGCATGAAACGTCGACTGTCTATTTCCCTCCACAGATGCTGCCTGACCTGCCGAGTTTCTCCTGCATTTTGTTTGCCTTGCTCAAGATTTCCAGTATCTGCAGAATCTCAGGTTAGAATGTTTCCTGGGCTTCAGGGGAATGAAGGAGCGGCTCTAAAATAAACCAAAGACTTTGGGTCAGAATACTTTGCAGGGCCACAGGAAGAGAGAGCAAGGGAGCGGGAGGGTAACATCCATCATTAAGGTTGCTTGATCCAGGACGGGGTGGAGATATGTCTCTACCAAAGGAGATGTAAGGTGCTCCTTCTCTCCGCTAGCCAGCAGGTCACCCTTGGGCGAGGTGTAGCACCTGCTTAGCCCCCGATCAGGGTTGTGTGAAGCCATGGGAGCAGGCGGTGGATGGTCATTCGAGCAGCCGGTGTTTATCACAAGTCCTGGTTATGTGACCACTGACACCAGGCAGACAAACTCTGAAGAGTATTGATAATGGTTGGGGTCACCCGTCTTGTAAAGACACTGATCAGAAGAAGGCAATGGCAAACAACTTCTGCAGAAAAATTTGCCAGGAACAATCATGGTCACGGAAAGGAACATGAGTGCCCATGTCACACATAATGGACGAACAAATCCACAAATCTCATTACTACCACCAGGGAGGAGGTACAAGAGCCTCCAAGGAGGTAGAAGATGCACAGTCGTTTTTGGAACAGCTCCTTCCCTTCTGCCATTAGATCTCTGAATGGTCCTTGAACCCGTGAATGCTGCCTCACTATTTCACTTTGTTTTTGCACTGTTTGCTTATATTTTGCTTCTTGTTGTAACCTAAAATTATTCTTATGTCTTGTACTGTACTACTGCCACAGAACAACAAATTTCATGACATAGGTCAATAATAATAAACCCGATTCTGCCTCTGATTTCACTAGTGGTTGCTCAGAAAAGAGCTGGCATGGACTCGACAGACTGAATGGCCTTTTCTACGCTATTACAACTCCCTGGCTTTCAGATTCCACGTATAGACCCTGATCTTTGTAAGACGATGTGATGTCAGGCTTACCTTTCTTGTCAATGAACTCTTCAAACGTCTCGTTCCAAGGCCAAGTGTAGTTGCCCGTTTCGTTCAGCGTGGTCCCGTTGAAGATCCGCCAGTCTCGCACACACTTCTGTCGCAGGTTCCCCATGAAGAGCTGGAGGCCAATAAGGGCAAAGACGCTGAGGCAGAACACAGTCAGAATCATGACGTCCGCAAGCTTCTTCACTGACTGTATCAATGCACCCACAATGGTCTTTAAACCTGCGAGGAAATAGAAAGCATGGCTTATTGGAGAGAATGCAGTCTCTGTTATCATGAGATTGGCTAAACATGAAATAATGGATAAGAATGCCTGTCCAATCTCTCCCCATGATGAAGGGCTCCAATCCAGGCTAAGACCTAGTCAAACTTCTTCCTGTAGTGTGCCCTCTACCATGTCCTCAGGCAGCTCGACCCAGCTGCCCACCAGCCTCTGAGTGGAAAAGGTTGCCCCTCATATCCCTTTAAAAAGATTTCCTTTCCCCTCTCACCTTAAACATACATCCTGGCAAAATCTCAGATGGAGACAAGAGGGCGTACAGGAATGAAATATACCAGCTAGTGGAGTGGTGTCACGGCAACAACCTGGCATTCAACGTCAGCAAGACCAAAGAGCGGATTGTGGACTTCAGAAAGGGTAAGATGAAGGAACATGAACTGATCCTCATAGAGGGATCAGAAGTGGAGAGAGTGAGCGAGTGAGCAGCTTCAAGGTCCTGGGGGGATGGGTTGCTATCTCTGAGAATCTAACCTGGTCCCATCATAATGATGCAGCTATAAAAAAGGCAAATCTGTAGCTACATTCCATTAGGGGTTTGAGGAGATTAGGCATGTCACCTAAAACACTTGAAAACTTCTATAGATGTACCGTGGAGAGAATTCTGACAGGCGGCATCACTGTCTAGTATGGGGTGAAGAAAGCTACAGAAAGTTGTAAAATTAGCCAGCTCCATCATGGATACTAGCCTCTGCAGTATCCAAGACACCTTCAAGGAGTGGTGCCTCAGAAAGGCGGTATCCATCATTAAGGACCCCCAGCACCCAGGGCATGCCCTCTTCTCACTGTTACCGTCAGGGAGGAGGTACAGAAGCCTGAAGGCACACACTCAGCAATTCAGGAACAGCTTCTTCCCCTCTGCCATCCGATTCCTAAATGGATGTTAAATCCTTTAACACTACCTCACTTTTTGAATCTATATTATCTCTGTTGCACTATTTTTAATTCAACTATTTAATATACATATATATACTTACTGTAATGGATTTATTTAAATTTTTTCTATATTTACAAAATTTTCTATATTTTCTATATCTATAATGAACTGCTGCCACTAAGTTAACAAATTTCACGACATATGCCGGTGATATTAAACCTGATTCTGATTCTACTTTTAGAGTCCCCCTTCCCTGTGAAATAGATTGTGGCCATCTACTTATCTATGCCCCTCATGATTTCATAATCCTCTCAGCTTCCTACATTCCAGAGAAAAGACTCAGTAAGACCACGGGACACAGGAGCAGAATTAGGACATTCGGCTCTGCCACTTCATCTTGGCTGATTTATTATCCCTCTCAACCCCATTCTCCTGCCTTCTTCCCATAACTTTTGACATCCTGATTAATCAAGAAACTATGAAGCCCTGCTTTAAATATACTCAACTGTGGCAATGAATTCCACAGATTCACCTCCTCTCTGTTTTATATAGGACATCCCTCTATTGTGAGGCTGTGCCTTCCAGTCCCAGAATCCCCCACTAAAGGAAACACCCTCTCCATGTCAATTCTGTCTAGGCCTTTCAATATTCAATAGGTTTCAATGAGAACCCCCTTCATTCTTTTGAATTCCAGCGAGTGTGGGCCCAGAGCAATCAAACACTCATACGTTAACCCTTTCATTCCCGGGGCCATTGTCGTGAACCACCTCTGGACCCTCTCCAACATCAGCACCTCCTTTCTTAGGGAAGGGGTTAAAGTCTCTCCTTACAGGCCAAAACCTCCAGCCGGGGAAACACCCTTGTGAGTCCTTCCTGCACTTTTCCCAGCTTGATGACATTTTTCCTATAACCCAGGCAACCTGCACTACATGCAGGATTCCAAGTGTAGCCTCACCAGCATCACACATGGCATTGTTGTATAAATTCATATAAATTACCAGAGGAGCTAAAGCTGGATGGAAACCAACTGTCCCATTTGGCTCAAGAAAAGCTGTCACATAAAAGTTTCAAGAGATCCTAGTTTGGGTGAGTCATCCTCAACTTATGGCAGGAGGACCCAGAACCAAAACAAAGGGCTGTAATTTTAAAATGTCAAATTCAAAATAAATTTATTATCAAAAAATGATTCATTTTCTTGCAGGTGTTTAGTGGAAAATACTTACTTTATTTATTTAGCGGTACAGCGCATAACAGTCCCTTCCGACCCACCGAGCCGGGACGCCTAGCAATCCACCGATTTAACCCTAACCTAATCACAAGACAATTTACGATGACCAGTTAACCCTCTAGCTGGTACGTCTTTAGACTATTTGGGAGGAAACCAGAGCACACGGAGGAATTCTGTGTGCACATGGGAAGGCGTACACGCTTCCTTACAGGGGACACCGGAATTGAATTCTGAACTCCACCACCCCAAGCTGTAAGTGTCCTCCTATCTTAAACCTGCAGTATGTCCCTGATTTCCCATCCCTGGGGAAGAAACACAAAAGATTCTGCAGATGCTGGAAATCTCAAGCAACACACACAAAATGCTGGAGAAACTCAGCAAGTCAGGCAGCATCTATGGAGAGGAATAAACAGACAGCGTTTCGGGCTGAGACCCTTCATCAGGACTGGATGGGAAGGGGGAGGAAGCCAGATTAAGAAGATGGGAAGAGAGGAAGGAGTACAAGCTGGCAGGTGAAAGGTGAAGCCACGTGCGGGGGAAGCTGGGTGTGGGTAGGGAGGGAGGGTTGAAGTGAGAAGATGGGAGGCAATAGGTTGAAAAGGTAAAGGGATGAAGAAGAAGGCATCTGATAGGAGAGGAGAGTGGACTATAAAAGAAAGGGAAGAAGGAGGTGCACCAGAGGGAAATGATGGGCAGGTGAGGTATAAGGGCTGTGCACATTCCCTATCTACACCCCTCATGCCTTTATATACCTCAATAAGATCATCCCTCATTCTCCTACTCTTCATTAAATGAAGTCCCAACCTGCTCAATCTCGTCCCATAACTCAGTCTACATTGCACCCAATTCTCCATCCATATTGTTCTGGTTGCTATGGTGCCAAATGGTAACTTCACCACTGTCGCCAAGAGCGGCTGACAGCGAGTCAATGATTAACATAAAGATTAGCTTCACTTGTTGCATGTACATTGATACATACAGTGAAGTGTGTTGCTTACATGAAATCAAATTTCACGCGTGTGCCACACTTCCAGCGCCAACACAGCATGCGCACAGCTCAATAAACCTAACCGTACACCTTTGGAAAATGGGAGGAAACCGAGGCACCTGGAGGAGACCCACGTGGTCACGGGGAGAACGTACAAACTCCTTACAGACAGCGATGGGAATCGCTAACCACTACGCTACCGTGAATGCCAGCGTACCCATCACGTTTCTGCCTTCAAATGTAGAATCAGGTTCATTATCACCAACATACGGCGTGGCTTTTGTTGTTTTACAGCAGCAGCAGGACAGTGCAGTACATTAAAAAACCATAAGTTCCAATAAGAAATATATATAAAATTAAGTAAATTAAATGTAAATAAATTAAATTAAATGAGCACTGCAGAAAGAGAGCAAAAACAGAGAGAGGTAGTATTCATGGGTTAGTTCACAGTCCGTTCAGAAACCTGATGACGGAGGGGAAGAAACATTGAGTGTGTGTCTTCAGGCTCCTGGTACCTCCTCTCTGATGGTTGTAATGAAGAAGGCAGTGTCTGTTCATGCTGAAGTAGGCTACCATGGGAGCTGGGAGCTAATGACAACCAACAGTTTCATTTGCCTCCATAAAAATTGTCAAACAGTTTATTGTCCCCAGAAGACACATAGGTTTTGCAAACCACCCTCAGCCACAAAATGGAGCTGGAAGGGAGACAGAAATGTCAGCAAAAGTACTTGAAGAAATGTTTATTTTAGATTAAAGGTGGAGCTGGAAATACTGTTTCACCCATCAAGGATACCTAGATGGTTAATGTTTCAAGAAAGAACTTCCATCACAACTGATATCTTTACCCAGTTTCTCTCCCCACAGATGCTGCCTGACCTATCTTATTCTGCTTTCGACACACAAGAAACCTGGACAGAACCAGGATTCAAAATTCAAGATTGTTTAATGTCATTTCCAGTACACAGGTGTAAAGGAGAATGGAACAACTGTTTCCCCCGGAACTGAGGCCACACAAAAAACACTAAGATAAAGAACACAAAATAATTCAAAAACCACAATAAATAAATATAAATGCATAAGTCAGCTTATATACATAGATTGAGTGCATGTCTATCATGTGACGCTAGGACAGAAGTGTCTGTACACAAGGTGACCGACAGGAAGTGACAAAGTAGTGGTGGTTGGGGGCATGGAGCAGTTGTGCATCCTGACTACTTGAGGTTTGTTGGTTTGGAAGCCCTACATCCAGTTGCATAGATTTTTATTTAGACTGAGGAGTTTGTTCACTGAGGCCTGTGGGACAATAGTGTTGAAAGCCAAACAGAAATCCACAAACATAAATTGACGTAAACTAGCAATTTGCTGGAAGAACTCTGCAGGCTGAGCAGCATCCGTGGAATGGAATGAGTTAATTGGAATTGGAATTGGATTTGATTTACTTATTTAGTGGCATACAGTGTGCAGTTGGCCCTTCAAGCTACACTGCCCAGCATTCCCCAAATTTTAATCCTAGCCTAATCAAGGGACAATTTACAATGATCAATTAATTTACCCAACCAGTACATCTTTGGACTGTGGGAGGAAACCAGAGCACCCAGAGGAAACCCACGAGTTCACGGAGAAAACGTACAAACTCCTTACAGACAGCGACAGGAGAACAACCCAGCTCACTGATACCGTAAAGTGTTGTGCTAACCACTAGGCAACAGTTCTATTGGATCAGTTTAGTGGAATTGGAAATGGAATTGGTTTATTGGAATTGGAATTGGTATTGGTTTATTTGAATTGCAAATGGAATTGATTTATTTGAAATAGTATTGGAATTGATTTACTGAAATTGGAATTGTTTATTGGAATTGGAATTGTTTATTGGAATTGAAATTTGTTTATTGGAATTGGAATTGTTTATTGGAATTGGAATTGTTTATTGGAATTGAAATTGGTTTATTAGAATTGGAATTGGATTATTGGAATTATAATTGGTTTATTCGGATTGGAATTGGAATTAAAATTTGTTTATTGGAATTGAAATTGGTTTATTGAATTGGAATTAGAATTGAAATCAGTTTATTGGAATTGGAATCTGTTTATTGGAATTGAAATTGGTTTATTTGAATTGGGGAAGTGAATTGGAATTCAATTTGGTTTACTAGAATTGGAATTGGATTATTGGAACTATAATTGGTTTATTCAGATTGGAATTGGAATTGAAATTGGTTAATTGGAGTTAGAATTGGTTTATTATTGTTATGTTATTCAGACTAACTTAATGGTACTTTATGATTATCAGAAAGTGGAATTCCATTTCAACCCTTTCTAACCCAGGGTTACATCAAAATCCAGGGCAAATATGTATGCGAGTGTCGGTGCAGTCAACAATAGAGAATGTCCGTGGGATACAAAATAATTGCAAAGTAATTTATTTTAACATGAACTCTTGGCACTGGGAGAATGAGGTTAAAGGGGTGAATAATTTTGTTCCAACAACCCACAAACTGATCATCAGGACAAGAACTATAAAGCTCACTAAGGTTTTTATCTACGAGTTGCTCATACCAAACAAGAACACCCACCCGTACCTTACCATGCAATTCTACCCCATAATTAATTACAAATGAGTCCACCCAAGAGTGGGCAGTCACCATGCAAGGTACCAGGCAATTAACACTATATATATCTCACACAATAGTGTCCAGAATTGGTGGAAAAGGTTACTTCTTCAATTATTCCTTCTCATTAAAAACATGAGCAAAAAGGAAAGAGAGGTTCATGTTGTGGTGGCCAGAATACGTAATAAGTCCGCCAATCTATTCTTCCCACAGCAATGTAATCATTCACCTCAAACCCTAAAGAACTCCCCTCTGGTCACCCCATTACAGGAAGACGTTGGAGAGGGTGCAGATGATGTTTGCCTGGAATGAGGGGCACGTGGAGAGCTTAGGGGCAGCAGAGGCTGAGGGGAGACCTGAGAGAAGATTACAAGAGACATAGAGTATAGACCTGGTATCTCTTTATTCCCAGAGCTGAAATGTCTAGTACTGGAGGGCGAGTTTTTAAGGCTTCGTTTTGACTGAACTTATTTGATAATGGTCTGTGTGCTGCTGGGGGTAAATTTGAAGGAGATGTGTGGGCCAAGTTTAATTACTTTACACAGGGAGTGGTGGGTACCTGGAACCTGCTGCAAAGTGATGGGAAATACAATACAGGTGTGTAAGAGGCTCTTAGATATGCTCGTGAAAGCTCAGAGAATGGAGGGGTATGGATACTAAACGAGTTACGTGTTTAATTGGTTCGGCACAACAATGTGGACATTGCGCTCCATGCGGAACAGGAATGGAAATAAGGCATCCTCAATCCCCAAGCACCACCTAAGAAGGAGAAAAAGTCTGGAAACTAACAGGACAACGCGCCTTTCTCAAACAGGGATAACCAATTAAAACAAACATACAACGTAACTCAATCTGAAACCTTATCAGTGCCAAAGCAAACGAATCAGCTCTGAAAGCTGTTGTGAATTTTACCACGGCTAAAGTCTTGTTTCACTGCCAGAACTGAACTGGCTTCTCAGTGCCCCTTCAACTGTTAGCAAAGGAATCAATTCTTAGATGTAAAATGATTCTGATTTATTTATTTATCACACGTACATCGAAAACATACACTGAAATATGTTGTCTGTGTTAACAGGCAGCAAAGCCACGGATGTGCTGCACCCACGTGTCACCACACCTTCTGGCGTCAACGTTGGTGTCAACACATCCAAAGTGTTCCTCAGAACAACAGAAGCAGCAGCAACAAGGTTCAAGGTTCAACGATCAAAGTGAATTTATTATCAAAAGTACATATATCTCACCATATACTACACTGATTCATTTTCTTGTGGGCATACTCAATAAATCCAGTTACCATAATAGGATCAATGAAAGACCAAACCAACGGGGTGGACAGCCAGTGTGCAAAAGACAACAAAGTTTGCAAATAGAAAAAGAAATTTTAAATATTGG
This sequence comes from Mobula hypostoma, assembly GCF_963921235.1. NCBI lineage: Eukaryota > Metazoa > Chordata > Chondrichthyes > Myliobatiformes > Myliobatidae > Mobula > Mobula hypostoma. The sequence continues at coordinate 217,115,972 of NC_086099.1, forward strand.
TAATAATAATAATAAATAAGTACTGTGATAAATATTGAGAGCATGAGAGGAAGAGTCCTTGAAAGTGAGCCCATAGGTTGTGGGAATATTTCATTGATGATGTTGAATGAAGTTATCCCCTTTGGATCAAGAGCCTGATGGTTGAGGGGTAACAACTTTTCCTGAACCTGGTGGTGTGAGTCCTGATGCTCTTGTACCACCTTCCTGGTGGCAGCAGTGAGAAGAGAGCATGATCTGTGGTGGGAGTCTCTGATGATGGATGCTGCTTTCCTACGACAGAACTCCGTGTAGATGTGTTCAATGGTGGGGAGGGCTTTACCTGTGATGGACTGGGCCATATTCACTACATTTTGTAGGAATTTCCATTCAAGGACATTGGTGTTTCCATACTAGGCTGTGATACAACCAGGGAAGGTTGAATAGGTTTGGACTTTATTCCTTGGAGGATTAGAGAATGAGGGGAGGTTTGATAGAGGTCTACAAAATGATGAGGGGTATAGACAGGGTGAATGCAAGCAAGCTTTCTCCCCACAAATTGGGTGAGATGAGAACTAGAGGTCATAGGTTTAGGGCAGCAGTCCCCAACCACATGCAAAGCATGTGCTACCGGGTCATGAGGAAACAATATGAGTCAGCTGCACCTTTCCTCATTCCCTGTCACGCACTGTTGAACTTGAACATAGGGTTGCCAACTGTCCCGTATTTGCTGGGACATCTCGTATATTGGGCTAAATTGATTTGTCCCGTATTTCCCCCACTAAGGTAGAGTGTTCCTATGAAACCTTTCGTGCCGAAATAGCGTAAAGCGAAAAAGCAATTACCATTAATTTATTTGGGAAAAATTTTTGAGTGTTCCCAGACCCAAAAAGTAACCTAACAAATCATACCAAATAACACATAAAACCAAAAATAAATAACACTAACATATAATAGAAGCAGGAATGATATGATAAATACACAGACTATATAAAGTAGAAATAATGTATGTACAGTATAGTCAGGAAGATGAAGGAAAACCGATCTGCGGGAGGAAAAATCAGCACGTACGCGCATGCGCACATCACATGCGCATACAGGTGCCCATGCAAGGCTTCATGGTCATGGTAGTCTTTCCTGGGGTAAAGTGTCCCGGGTTTGACTGCTACTTTTGTCCCTTATTTGGGAGTGAGAAAGTTGGCGACTCTAACTGTAAAAGACATGTTGAGGTAAGTTTAACCATACTTGAACACCCCCCGCCCCCGGTCAGCCAGTCTGCAAGAATATTGTCAATATTAAACCGGTCCGCGGTGAAAATAAGGTTGGGAACCCCTGGGTTTAAGATGAAAGGTGAAATATTTAACATAAACCTGAAGGGGATCTTCTTCACTCAGAGGGTGGTGTGAGTGTGGAACGAACTGCCAGTGGAAATGGTAGATGTGAGTACAATTATATGGATAGGTATATGGATGAGATAGGTATGGAGGTAATGGCTCACATGCCAGTTGAAAGGACTAGGCATAAGATCAGTTCAGCATAGACTAGATGGGCCAAAGGGCCAGTTTCTGTGCTGTAGTAATTGCTTTTGAAGTTTTGTACTTCTTTCTTTCTGCAACTGTGTGACTGAGAATAGGGTACAGAGAAATAAGTGCAGGAATGGGAATGGTGGGATTACTCTGAGAGCTGGCATAAACTCAATGAGCCGAATAGCCTCCCTTTGCCTTATAGGAAAAATACTGAAAAAGAGAGTGACAAGATTCCCGTTTCATTTTCTCATCCTGAAATGGCACAGTAGCATAGTACTATGTGTAAAGCTGTTACACCGCCAGCATAGGTGTTTAATTCCCACCACTGTCTGTAAGGAGTTTGTACGTTCATCCCATGACCGTGTGGGTTTCCTCCGGGTGCTCCACATTCCAAACACATTAAGGTTAGTAAGTTGTGGACATGCTATGTTGGTGCTGGAAGAATGGCGACACTTGTGGGCTGTCCAGCACATCCTCAGACTGTGTTGGCTGTTGTCACAAATGACACATTTCCCTGTATGACAAATAAACATAATCTAATCTAAAATAACCTCATCTAATCTTGAGTAACAGCCTAATGTGGTCAATTGGAAAAAGTAATGACATAATTGAATATTTTAAAATCATTTTTGCTAACGTCCCAAATGAGCAACTTTATTTCCCAAGTTGAATAAGGCTATTTATGAAAGTTCACACAATCATTAGTGTATAACCTGACTCTGCTCTGGCAGGACCCAGACATAACTGGGCTCCCGCAGAGCTCAGCCACACTCCTGTGACAAATGGAGTGGAAGAGAAAGGAGAGGGAGGACAGACAGCACTAACCTTGTAGGAACTCTTACCTGGGATAACGGAAATGGTTTTCAACGCCCTCAATACTCTGAATGTTCGGAGAGCGGAAACATTGCCGAGGTTTACGAACTCTGTTACATACCTGAAGAGTGAAAGCACAGTTATTTGGAACGGCAACACACACACACACCTTCCAGCTTTACCCACTATCCACACTTGCCTTCAAACAGTAGGGACCCTTTTGATTCAGACTGTGCCACTCTTAAAGCTTCACTCATGCCTCCTGCCTCCCCCCGCCTTTACAACAGAAACAGGACCTCCTTTTGTCACTCATGCACCTCCTTGAATCCATCACCTCCCTGTGGTAATGAGCTCCTTATCCTCACCCCCTCTGCGTAAATGGTCAGCAAATTCAGAAATCAGAGTTCTAGTCCAGCATTCCCTCAAGATTAACTTGCAGCCTGAGTCAGTAGTAAAGAAGGCAAACATAATGTTAGTATTCATTCTGAGAGCTCCGGAATATAAAGGCATGGAGGTACTGCAGAGGTTTTGTAAAGCATTGGGCAGACCATATTTGGAATGCTCCCAGCTGCATTCCTGTCCTGAGGGCAAGACTTCCCTTCTTCAGCATGTCCTGGCTCATTTTGTTAACAGAGCCAATTCACCGATAAAACTCAAATGATTCACCTGTTACACAAGCCAAGCTCTCAAGGAGGAGAAAGGAATGCCGATCTGCGTCCAGTATTGTCACCCGACCACCACAAGTCAGTTTAAAAGTCACATGAGTCCAGAAGGCAAAAAACAGATGGGCCATGCTTCATAAAAAAAACGAAAAGTATTTAAATCTTAGGAAGCTAGAATCCAACAGAGCCCTTGAGGATTCTAAAGAAGCCAGAAAAGAACTCAAGAAGAGAATTAGGAAAGCCAAGCAGGGCCTTGAAAAGTCTTTGGCAAGTAGAATTTAGGTGAGTCGCAGGGCATTCTATACATACATCAGGAGCAAGAGGATAACTCAAGGATAAAAGGGGGAAGCTTTGCTTGGATGCGGACGATGTGGGTGAGGTCGTTAATAAGTACTTTACATCAGTATTTACCGAGGAGAGGATGTGGAAGATCGGGAGATCAGTGTCGAGTGCATTGATATACTAGGGCATTTCAAGGTAAAGGAAGAAGATGTGTTGGGTCTCTTAAAGAATACTAAAGTGAATAAATCCCCAGGACCTGATGAGATATGCCCAGGTTATTGAGAGAGGCAAGAGAAGAGATTGCTGGGTCTTGTCCATTATCTTCATGTCCTCTTTAGCCATAGGCAAGGTCCTGGAGGACTGGCAAGTAGCTTACGTTATTCCATTGTTCTGGAATGGATAATCCTGGAAACTGTAGACCAGTGAGTCTCATGCCATGGGTAGGAAAGTTATTGGAGAGAATTCTTAGGGATAGAGTTTATGAGCATTTGGAAAACCATGGCCTAATTAAGGAGAGCCAGCACGGCTTTGTGCGGAGCAAGTCACGCCTTGCTAACTCGATTGAGTATTTTGATGAGATGATGAGGCTGATTGATGAAGGTAGAGCTGTGGAGATTGGCTACATGGATTTTAGTGAAGCGTTTGACGAGGATTCTCACAGAAGGCTCATCCAGAAGATTAAGAAGCATGGGATCCATGGTAAATTGGCTGTTTGGATTCAGAACTGGCTTTCCCATAGATGACAGAAGGTGGTGGTCAAAGGGACTTGCTCTAGCTGGAGGTCTATGATATGTGGTATTCTGCAGGGATGTGTGCTGGGACCTCTGCTGTTTGTGATGTATATAAATGACCTGGATGAAAATGTAGATGGGTGGGTGAATAAGTTTGCAGTTGATATGAAGTTTGATGGTGTTGTGGATAGTGTGGAAAACTGGCAAAGAATACAACGGGTTATAGATCAGTTGCAGACATAGGAGTAGAATTAGAATTAGCCCATCAAGTACTCTCCGCCATTCAGTCATGGCTGATCCCCTCCTCAGCGGCACTCCCTGGTCTTCTCCCCTGAAATGCACTGCTTGTAGTGGTGTTTGTGGCAAACACGTTAGGAACTTTTAAGAGGAGTTTAGATAGGCAGATGAATGTGAGGAAAATGGAAGGATATGGACCTTGTGTAGGCAAAGGGGGTTAGTTAGGTTGGCCATTGGATTACTAATTGAATTGGATCAGTACAACCATCATGGGCTCCTGTGCCTGTTCTATAAACACAAGGGGCTCTGCAGATGCCAGAGATCTTGAGCAACACACGGAGCATGCAGAAACAAATTATCAAGTCAGACAGCATCTGTGGAGGGAAATCAACAGTCAACATTTTGGGCCAAGACCCTGCAGCAGGACTGGAAAGGAAGGGGGCAGAAGCCAGAAAGAAATGGTGGTGGTGGGGGAGGTAGAAGGAGTACAAGGTGACAGGTGACAGGTGAGACAGGTGAGGGGGAGGTGGGTGGATGGGTGGGGGAGGGACGATGAAGGTAGAAGCTGGGAGGTGATAGGTGGAAGAGGTAAAGGGCTTAAGAACAAGAAATCTGATAGGAGAGGAAAATCGGTCATGAGAGAAAGGAAAGGAGGAGGGACACCAGAGGGAGGTGAAGAGAAGAGACAGGGTAGGAGGGGAGAGGAGAGAAGAGGAAGGGTAGGAGGGGAGAGGAGAAAAGAGGAAGGGTAGGAGGGGAGAGGAGAGAAGAGGAAGGGTAGGAGGGGAGAGGAGGAAGGGTAGGAGGGGAGAGGAGAGGAGGAAGGGTAGGAGGGGAGAGGAGAGAAGAGAAGGGTAGGAGGGGAGAGGAGAGAAGAGGAAGGGTAGGAGGGGAGAGGAGAGAAGAGAAGGGGTAGGAGGGGAGAGGAGAGAAGAGAAGGGTAGGAGGGGAGAGGAGAGAAGAGAAGGGGTAGGAGGGGAGAGGAGAGAAGAGAAGAGGAAAGATAGGAGGGGAGAGGAGAGAAGAGGAAGGGTAGGAGGGGAGAGGAGAGAAGAGGAAGGGTAGGAGGGCAGCTAGACTGGGGAATGGGAAAGGATAGAAAAGTGAGGGAAGAGAAATTACCAGAAGCTGGAGAAATCGATGTTCATGTGCAGGGTCATTTTCTTAATGGAACCAATTCACAGATGAAAAAAAATTGTTCAATTCGCTTCATTGCACCTTACACAAATCAAGTCCTCAAAGGAGAAAAATGAATTCTAATCTGTCTCCATGTATCACCCAAACACAATCATTTTAAAAGTCACAAGGATCCAGTGGGCAAACACATCACACACAAAATGCTGGAGGAACTTAGCAAGTAAGATCACATTTCTCGCCTGTCTGGAATTTACCATGGGATGAAGTGAGAAACCAAGAGCTTTGCAAGAGGTGACAAGCGTTTTACTTTCTAATACAATATCGGGGGGGGGGGGGGAAATCCCTGAAGTATCTAAAAACAAATGCTTATTTATTGAAGATAAAGTCAAATTTTAAAAAACAGCTGGGCAGAAGAGACAGGGAGCAGCCCTAGCGCAAACAGACGTTGCTGTTGCATCTCGGACACAATCGGGGCAGTACAGTAGTGTAGTGGCTGGCACAATGCTACTACTGTGCCAGTGACCCGGTGACCCAGGGTTCCAGTCTGCCGCCTTCCTGTAAGGAGCTTGTATGTTCTCCCTGTGAATGTGTGGGTCGCCTGTTGCTCCGGTCTCCTCGCTCATTCCAAAGACCTACAGGTCAGTCAGTTAATTGGTCACATGGGTGTAATTGGGCCTGAAGGGCCTGTACCTCTAAATAAAATTAAAATAGACAGTGATCTCATGCAATGTTCTGAACTAAAATCTAGAGCAGTACAACAGCCAGTGTTATCGCCTGTCAGAAAACCTCATCTATGCTACTTACGCCATCAAAATAACACTGAAATCCAACCAGTTCCACGGGTCCCGGAGGAAAGTGAATGAGTCAATGCAGAACCCTCTTGCCAAAATTTTAATCATTGATTCAAAGGTGTAAATGCCGGTGAACGTGTACCTGGTAAAACAATAGGGAAGGAACAGTATTAGCAGTTGACTGAGGGACTGAGGTGAGCTTGGCTCTTCACACAGCACAGGCCGATTTGCAGGCCAGAAGATGGCGGAGAGTGAGGTGGAGAAGCGGGTGTGATCGTCAGCCTTGCAATGGTGGCAAGCTTTGGTATACTTTCTCAATGACCTGCTGGCCATCGGCTCAGGAACGGACAACATCTCACCAGTCGCTTTAGACCAAAGAGCAAACCTTCAGATGAAGGGGATGAGGACATGAAGCATTTGGTGTTACCCTGGTCATTGTCTGAGGGATTAAATAACATACCTCTCAACTGTCCAAGGTGAGGCCCACAGTGCAATCCTTCTCTTTTAGTTGGAAAGAGGCACACTCACAGAAACCCAATTGGTTGTTTACCAGAACATGTCAATATTCACCCAACTGGACAGAAGCTTTAGAATCTTGGGATAAGAAAAATGTTTTTTTTTAAGAAACAATAAGATCATGTCTCCTTGGTCCAATTCTTCCCTCAGTACCTCCATAAACGTCAACCCATCCACTAGTTAGGAATGTTAACAAGTTAACTGGTTAACAAGAACACTATTCCTCTTTTGCACACTTTTTAAATGTAACCAATAATAATTTTTCTGTATTGCAATGTACTTTTTTTCATAGATGTGCAGGTTAGTAGGTTAATTAATTGGCCACATGGGTGTAATTGGGCCAGAATGTTCTGTGACCATGCTGCATCTCCAAATAAATTAATAAATAAGTGAAACAGACCCATCACTTACTCTGTCCCGATTAAGGGAAACCCTCCTCACTTCTCCCCAAAGTGTTAGTCTGGGAACAGAATGCCTTAGGTAGCCAGGACGAAGTTACCACTGAGGATTTGAGTGAGGCTGATACTGCACTGCATGATGGGAAATGAGGTGGATCATCCATCTTTGATGACTCAGGGTACCTCGATGCCAACCTCCCACTTTGCTTTCAAGACCTTTGTCCAATAGCAACCATCAGTATCAGTTTTGACAGCTCTAGTTGACTCTAACCTTAACATCTCAGGAACGAGCTGTATTGATGTGGCGCCAACTACACACTTGGGGTTGAGGACATGGATTCCAAAGTCAAGTTCAGACAAGCAAAGGACTTAGAAGCAACAATGTGGGATATTAACATGAATTTCGTTGACATCAACTGACTAGCTATCCTTCCTGTGACCTTGTAAACACTTCTTCTGCTCTTGATTAGGCTCTCCAAACTGTTGTTAAAAATGCTTTTCGGATAACCTCATGGTCATGGGTTTCTTATCTTTGCTGGCTGGTAAATTTTTTTTTTTGCAGCTCGCACTGTGAAAGCTTTTAACCTTAGGGTGTGCATCCGTTGTTCACGGTTCCAGGTGTCCACTGTTCTCTCTTCTACGCTAGTAAGTCACACGGTGCAGAGATTGGGTGAGGGTCAGGGAGCAGGAGTGAGCCACGATGGAATGGTGGAGCAGACTCCATGGGCTTGAAAGATCTAATTCTGGTTTTGTGTCCTGTGGTCTTATGATTTTATACACACCCTGCAGTCCCTCTGGTTACACTGTGCACATCAGCCTTGGAACGGCACAATCTGCGTTGGCACGGCAGCGTAGTGGCCAGCGTATTGCTTTCAACGCCACTGACCGGTTTAATTCCTGCCACTGTCTGTAAGGAGTCTGTACTGTGTGGGGTTTCTCCAGGTGCTCTGGTTTCCTCCCACAGTCCAAAGACATGTGGTTAAGGTTAGCCGGTTAGTTGGTGACATGGGTGTAACTGGCCCAGAGGGGCCTGTTACCCTGCTGTATCTGTAAAACAAATCTCATTTCATTACTGAAGGTGTTATGGCAGACATGGCCTCTGTTTTATCCTGTGCATTACTGGCAGGTTACCCCTCTAAAATGCAGGACAGAGACAAGGCCATCTGCCTCTTTAAATCATGACTCATGTCATCCAGGTCATGCTCTCCTCTCTCTGCTACCATCAGGCAGGAGATACAGGAGCCTTCAGTCCCACACCACCAGGTTCAGGAACAGTTATTACCCCTCAGCCATCAGACTCCTGAACTGGCAAGGATAACTTCACTCACCTCAAACTGATTGATTCCACTAACCTACAGACTCACTTACAAGGCTCTACCCCTCCTGTTCTCACTATCATTTATTTAACTTTTTTTATTTCTTATTTGCATGATTTATCCTCCTTGGATGTCCAGTATCATTTATTTTTATTTGTACAATTTGTCTTCCTTTTTTCACATTCGTTGTTTGTCAGTCTTCGTTTATGTGTATTCTTTTTCACAAATTTGATTGTATTTTGTTATTTTCCTATAAATGCCTGCAAGAAAATGAATCTCAATGTAGTATATTGTAACATAAACACACTGAGATAATAAATTTACATTGATATTTGAACTTTGTCAACTCGAGGTGAAATTTATACCCCCAAGGCCTCCAATTCATTTATTTAGCTACTGATCAATCAAAGGCATTTTTTTATTTGCCTACGTCAAGTATGCACCAGCTTCTCGAGTTGAGAGGTACGTTCTGGGCTCCGTTCCGGAATGGGAAATGATTCCTGGGGTTCATTTCATGCTCGGTATCAATGAACCTCTCTTTCTTTACAGCGGAAAGAAAAATTGATTTTTTTCAAAGTCGGTAAGTTGTGAGAAATTCCACCTTCATTTCGGCCCCTTCATTAAAGGAAGGAACAAGCAGCTTTTTTTTTGCAACAATTCAGCCTTTAACACGATTGCTGCTGTTTTGTTTTGTCAGCAAGGGATTTACACAACTTCTCATCATTTGAGATAATCAACCAGCAGATATGATAGAACTTGGGAGCTTCTTCTCGTCTGTAAACATTAAGGCAAAGGTGCTTTTTTGGTTCAGTTCCTTTAATGAGGCCACAGCAGGAGAGCAAACCGTGTTGTTTCAATAATGGAGGTAAAAATCAGTCGCTTCATGAATTCGCTCGGATGCAGCATGAGTGCACGTGGAAAGCGCGTTATGAACTGGGAATACAGTACTTAAAAAAATATTAACTTACTTGCCAAATGGGTCTCACAGGGCAAGATACACCAGGTAACGCATTTCATCGGGACAGATAAGGGCACAGTTCAGAGGTCAATGTTATTTACGGAATTAGGGTATTGGCATAAGAAACACACAGTAGAATTTCGTAAGGCATTGTGCGAGCCGAAAGTACAACAAAGAGAGGAGTTATGGTAACTGTACTCACTCGACATTCTTTGTCCATGGGGCGGGATCAGACATGGTCATGAACACACAGTTGGTCAAAATAGTGCACATTATAAACATATTGAACATTGTGAACTGAGAGTTAAGGACAATCAGAAATCTGACGACACTTGGCAATACAACACATTACTTTGAAGCAAGATTTCTGGAGAATGGGAGCAAAGAGATATTTTACCTACCTGGGTGAATTTACCTGGATGAGCTGGTGTGATTAACAAGCTAAAGATTCCCAGACAATGTTTGCCATCTCATACAACTCCACTTTTCTTGGACTGTTAACAGACCCAACGCCACCAAGAAACACTCATAGTCATGGAATACTACAGCACAGCAACAGGCCCTTCAGTCCATCTAGTCCATGCCAGATTATTTATCTGCCTACTCCCAGCAGCCTGCACTCGGACCATAGCCCTCCGCACCCCTTCCATCCACCTACCTACTCAAATTTCTCCTAAATGTTGAAATCAAACCTGCATCCACCATTTCCACTAGCAGCTCGTTCCACACTCTCACCACCCTCTGAGTGAAGTTCCCTCTCACATTCCCCCCAAGCATTTCACCCTTCACTCTCAACCTGTTATCTCTTGTTCTAGTCTCACCCAACCTCAGTGGAAAAAAGCCTGCTTGCATTTACCCAATCTACATACATCCCTCATAACTGTATAATCTATCAAATCTCTCCTCATTCTCCCATGCCCCAGGGAACCCAGTACAAACCTAGTCAATCTTTTCCTATAATTCAGGTCCTCAAGTCCTGGCAACATTTTGTAAATTTTGTTTGTACTCTTTAAACCTTATTAATATCTTTCCTGCAGATAGGTAGAAAACCTACAGCACAATACAGGCCCTATGGCCCACAGGGTTGTGCCGAACATGCCCCTACCTTAGAAATTACTAGACTTCCCCATAGCCCTCTATTTTTCTAAGCTCCATGTACCTATCTAAAAGTCTCTTAAAAGACCCTATCGTATCCGCCTCCACCACTGTTGCCAGCAGCCCATTCCACACACTCACCACTCTCTGCGTAAAAAAACTTACTCCTGACATCTCCTCTGTACCTACTCCCCAGCACCTTAAAACTATGTCCTCTTGTGGCAACCATTTCAGCTCTGGGAGAAAGCCTCTGACTATTCACACAATCAATGCCTCTCATCATCTTGCACACCTCTATCAGGTCACCTCCCATCCTCCGTTGCTCCAAGGAGAAAAGGCCGAGTTCACTCAACCTATTCTCATAAGGCATGCTCCCCAATCCAGGCAACAGTTCCAGGTGACTGGAACTTGCAGGTATTCCTGAATGGGTTTAACCAACCTGGCCAAAAGGTCCGAGTCTATGCTGTATGACTCTACCCCGCCCCAGCCAGTCTTTAAACGTGACTATCTTTGGAAGGACACACTCACAAGTCCTTAAATTTAACTCTTGGATACAGGTATCCTGCCTCTATGCCTTATGGTCTTATCTTAGTAAGTGTGTCAAACGTTACGAGGAGAAGGCAGGAGAATGGGGTTCAGGGGGAAAGTAAATCAGCCATGATCGAATGGCGGAATATACTAGACGGGCCAAATGGCCTAATATGCTCCAATGTCTTATGGTTGTTTCCTTATTTTTTTTATTTTCAGGCAGTTAGGGTGGGGCAGCCAGGAGCTCCATACCCTTGTTTGACCAGAACCCCTGGCCTTGCCCCTGTCAGTACTTCCTAGAAATTTTACTCCCATTTGGTGTGGAAACTCAGATGACTTTCTGGCCATCTTGTTGGTACTGGAGCTGTCGACCCTCCTCATCCCATGGGCTTATCCCGCTGCCCGGCAAATATTTCCATCCAACTTTGGTCTGCAAGTAGCCGTTGAAGGTCCAATCTGAACATTTAAAAGAAGCTTGGATAAGTATATGGATGGGAGGGGTGATGGAGGGCGATGGTCCAGGTGGGGGTCAATAGGACTACGCAAAGTAACAGTCTGGCAAGGACGAGATGGGTTGAAGGACCTGTTTCTGTGCTCTATGACTCTATGACTACCATTAGATCTCTGTCCATTTGTCTTTTGGGAGATATGTCTCACTCCATTGTTTATCAAATCATAGATACAGTACGGAATCACATCCATCAGCCCATCACAATCATATTGACCATCAGTTACCCATTAATCCTATTTACCAGTGTTGTGGTCCATAGCCATCTACGCATTGGTGATCCAACCACTCTGTATCTTTTGCCAAAAGCTTTGAATCGGTGTCTTCTAGTTACACATCTCCCACCGCTTACCAAATAGGTATGCCATACCCTTTCTGTCAAAATCCTTCGCAGTTTTCAATGCCTCTATTGGCCTCATCCTTCTCATTCAACTTTCACTGCTGAAAGGAGAACAACCCCAGCTTCCCTCCCAAAACAGAGTCCCTTGCCCTGGCCAGAATTCTCCCACCTCTCTTCTGCCCTTACTGGGGTCACTCCGTGCTTTCTGAGGGTAACGTTTGGCTCACATTCTCCTCGGTACCGATTGGCAAGTGTTTCTGAAAATCTGGGAGCTGTTCGTATGTATAACTTTACAACTTCACTCACCCAATCATTGAACTGTTCCCACAATCTCTGGACTCTCTACCCAATGATTTTGATATTTATTGCTTATGTACATATCATTATTTATATTTTTCTGTATTTGTACAAGTTGTCTTTGCACACTGGTTGTTTGTCCTTCCTGTTGGGTGCAGTTTTTCATTGATTCTGTTAAGTTTCTTGTTTCTACTGTGAATGCCTGCAAGAAAATGAACCTTGGGGGTGACATACAAGCACTTTGACAATCAGTTCATTTTGAACTTTGAACAAGCATAATCAAGGTAAAAAGGAATACAAGGAAGTCCCTTTAGCACAGAGATGAGGAGGAATTTCTTTAGCCAGAAAAGTGGTGAATCTGTGGAATTCATTGCCACATACGGCTGTGGAGACCAAGTCATTGGGTATATTTAAAGCAGAGGTTGACAGTTCCTGATTAATAGGAGTCAAAGGTCACAGGGAGCAGGCAGGAGAATGGGTTAAGAGGGATATTAAATCTATCTCGATGGAATGGCGAGGCAGACACAATGGGCTGAATGGCCTAATTCTGCTCCTGTATCTAATGGTTTTATGGGCAAAAATCTAAAAGCCCCTTGGGGAAAATCAAACATCGGATTTAGGCTGCTGAGCGGTTGATTATAGTGCTGGTTTTGCTGGTTTTGAGTAGGTTGGGCGGGGTAAGTAACTAACCCCCCCCCATACTAACTGTACTCACTAGTGTCACACAGGGGAGGGTTGAGGGTCAGGGGGTATAACCTACCCACACCCCCATACTAACTGTATTCACCAGTGTCACATGGGTGAGGGTCAAGGGTCAGGGGTTAGGGTAACCTACCCACCCCTCGTACTAACTGTATTCACTAGTGTCACACAGGAGAGGGTTGAGGGTCGGGGGTATAACCTACCCACACCCCCATACTAACTGTATTCACCAGTGTCACATGGGTGAAGGTCAAGGGTCAGGGGTTAGGGTAACCTACCCACCCCTCGTACTAACTGTATTCACCAGTGTCACACAGGGGAGGGTCGAGTGTCAGGGGGTAACCTACTCACCCCTGTACTAACTGTATTCACTAGTGTCACACGGGTGAGGGTTGAGGGTCAGGGGTTAGGGGGTAACCTACCCACACCCCGTACTAACTGTATTCACCAGTGTCACACAGGGGAGGGTCAAGGGTCAGGGGGTAACCTACTCACCCCCGTACTAACTGTATTCACTAGTGTCACACAGGAGAGGATCGAGGGTGAGGGGTTGGGGGTAACCTACTCACCCCCATACTAACTGTATTCACCAGTGTCACACAGGAGAGGATCGAGGGTGAGGGGTTGGGGGTAACCAACCCACCCCCGTACTAACTGTATTCACTAGTATCACATGGGTGAGGGTCGAGGGTCAGGGGTTAGGGGGTAACCTACCCACCCCTTGTACTAACTGTATTCACCAGTGTCACACAGGGGAGGACAGCCCCACAGACATCAAGCTTTTTGAAATTGTGTTGCCCAACTAAAAGAATTTGATGGTAAATAGAGGAGAGAGTCAACTTTAAAGATATTTTACGGGAAAAGGCCATCATTTAATTGTTATGGACTGGGGATCCACTCTCTGTAGGAGTGTTCAGTTTTTAAAACTTTCGTCTCAACACAGTACAGGCCCTTCGGCCCACAATGTTCTGCTGACCTTTTAATCTACTCCAAGGTCAATCTAACTCTTCCCTCCCACATAACCCTCCATTTTTCTCTCATCCATTTGGCTATCTTAAATGCCCCCAAACTGTCCACCTCCACCAGCTCCCCAGGCAGAATGTTCCAGGCACTCAGCACTCCCTGGGTAATGAAATTACCTCTGACATTCCCTCCATACGTTCCTCCAAACAGATTAAAATATATAAGATGATGAGAGGCTTTGATCGTGTGAATAGTCAGAGGCTTTTCCCCAGGGCTGAAATGGCTAGCATAAGAGGGCATAGTTTTAAGGTGCTTGGAATTAGATACAGCAGAGATGTCAGGGGTAAGTTTTTTACATAGAGAGTGATGAGTGTGTGGAATGGGCTGCCAGCAGTGGTGGTGGAGGCGGATACGATAGGGTCTTTTAAGAGACTCCTGGATGGCTACACGGAGCTTAGAAAAATAGAGGGCTATGGGTAAAGCCTAGGTAGTTCTAAGGGAGGGACATGTTTGGCACAGCTTTGTGGGCTGAAGGGCCTGTATTGTGCTGTATGTCTTCTATGTTTTTTTCTATGTAAAATTATGCCTCCTCGGTGAATTTGTATATCCCACGATTGACCAGGTTTCCAATCTATTCAGAGATCACCTCTTTAAATGTTTCTCTGAGTCACAGAGAAGAGCCACACAGAGACAGGTCCTTTGGCCCATCTTGTTAATGCTGACCAAGGTGCCCACCTACACCCATTTGTCTATGTTTGGCCTTCCCTATCCATACATTTATTCACATGTATTTTAGATGCCATTATTGTACTTGCCTCAACCATGTCAAAATCCGAGGTGCAAAGGAACTTGGGAGTCCTTGTGCAGGATTCCCCAAAGGTTAATTTGCAGGTTGAGTCAGTGGGGAGGAAGGCAAATACAATGTTAGCATTCATTTCGAGAGGACAAGAATATAAACGCAAGGGTGTAATGTTGAGGCTTTATAATACCCATTTGTAGTATTGTGAGCAGTTTTGGGAACCTGATCTGAAAAAAATGGATATGCGAGCATTGGCGAGGGTTCAAAGGAGGCTCACAAAATGATTCCAGGATCGAAAGACTTGTTACATGAGGAGCATTTGATGGCTCTGGCTTAAATTTAGAAGAATGAGGGGGATGTCATTGAAACCTATTGCATGTTGAAAGGCCTCAATAGGGTGGATATTTCTTATAGTGGGGGACTCCGGTACCTCAGCAGAGAAGGACATTTAGTACTGAGATGAGGAGGAACTTGTTTAGCCAGAGAATGGTGAATCTGTGGAATATGTTGTCACAGGCAGCTGTGGACGCCAGGTCATTGAGTGTATTTAAAGTGGAGGTTGATAGGTTCTTGATTCGTTAGGGTGTGAAAGGTTACGGAGAGAAGGCAGGGGATTGGGGTTGAGAGGTAAATGGATTATCCATGATGAAATGGCCGAGCAGAATCGATGGGCTGAATGGCCTAATTTTGCTCCAATGCTTTCTGGTCTCATCCCCTCTGGCAGTTTGTTCTATATAGGCTCCACCCTCTCATGAAACGTTATCCCAAGGCCTGTCCAAATTGAGATGAGCCTCACAGAGGAGGCGAGGTTGTACAGCACAGCTGTGCAGTCATTAAAGCTGCTGGCTTGAAGGCTTCAATTCCTGACCTCAGCTGCTGTATGCTTAGCGTCTGCCTGTTCTCCCTGTGACTCTGTGGGTTTCCCCTTGGTGTTGCTGTATCCCCCAGCATCCCTGGGATGGTAGGTTAATTAGAACATAGAACTGTACAGCACAGTTGGTGCATGACCGTGCACTTTTAAACCTTACCCTTCCCTCCCACACAGAACAAAAAAATATATATTTCTTTTGTCAATGTGCCCATCTAAAAATCTTTTACATGTCCTTAATGTATCAGACACAGCCACCGTCCCTGGCAGTGCACTCCACGCACCCACCACTCTCTCTGTAAAAAGTTCACACACCTTTCCGGAATGAACTCCGCCTGCCATAACCGGTTGCTGTAAACTGCCCCTCCTGCGGGTAAGTGGTAAACTCTGCAGGGAATTGATGGAGAGTACAATGAGATTTACCACAGGGCTAGTGTACGTGGGTGCCTAACGGTTGGCTTGGCAGGTCAACGGGTATGCTTCTGTGTTGTACAACTCCATGAATAACTTCTCTACTTTGGGCAGCGGATCTGTGGAGGTCAAGGCTTTGGGTATATTTAAAGCACAGGTTGATTAGTCAGGGTGTCAGAGGTTACAGAGAGAAGTCAGGGGAATGGGGTTGAGAGGGATAATAAATCAGCCATGATGGAATGTTGAATCAGACTCGATGGGCCAAATGGCCTAATTCTGCTCCTATGTCTTACAGTGTTCTAGAGGAACCAGGCTGAGGTGCTGACAAAGATCAGACAATAAAGGGTTGGAGGTTTAGTGTCTTGGCACCCGAGAGGGAGGATCCCCCACCCCCTGCCCCCCAGCTGAGCCTGGCTGTGTAAGAGCCGTTCCCTGTGTTCACCGGCACCCAGGCGGTGACTGACAACCACTTCACATGACATGGAAACTCATGACGGCCACAAGGTGAAACGTGATTCAGTGAAGCCAGCGAGGTGTCAAAACTGGCTCGGACTCCGCAGACACATGCTCACCGTGACACTGGGAAAACCTAGCTCCCACCCCATCGCTCGCCTCATTCCTGCCAACTCTTTCTCACTCCCGCTGGCGGAAAATTAAATTCTGGTCAAGTTAAAATGGGCGATGGGCAGCTAATAAATCTGTTCTTCATATACAAGACCTCCTCCTCATTCGAATAATGAACATTTAACTCAAAAAGGTATAAAGGTTTGGGGGGGGAGTGGGGGTTTAGGTTGAATGGCAAAGTATCAGACCATCACACACAGGAGCGGAATTAGGCCATTCAACCCATCGAGTCTGCTCCACCGTTCTGACTTTGGGCAGCGGATCTGTGGAATTCATTAGCACAGTCGGCTGTGGAGGCCAAGGCATGGGGTATATTTAAAGCACAGATTGATTAGTCAGGGTGTCAAAGGTTATGGAGAGAAGTCAGGAGAATGGGGTTGAGAGGGATAGTAATAAATGGTGAATCAGACTTGGTCGAGAGGATTGTAAATCTAGTCAGCTCCATCTTGGGTACAAAGCCTGCAAAGTACCCAATACATCTTCAGGGAGCAGTGTCTCAGAAAGGCAGCGCCCATTATTAAGGATCTCCAGCACCCTGGACATGCCCTTTTCTCACTGTTACCGTCAGGTAGGAGTTGCAGAAGCCTGAAGGCACACACTCAGTGATTCAGGAACAGCTTCTTCCCCTCTGCCATCCGATTCCTTAATGTCCCTTGCACACTACCTCACTTTTTTTAATATACAGTATTGCTGTTTTTTGCACTTTTTAATCTATTCAATATTCATACACTGTATTTAATTTACTTATTTATTTATTATTATTTAATTTATCATTTTTTTTCTATATTATGTATTGCTTTGAACTGCTGCTGCTAAGTTAACAAATTTCATGTCACATGCCCGTCGGTGCTCATAAATCTGCTTCCGATTCTGATTCATGGCTGACTTATTATCCCTTTCAACCCCATTCTCCTGCCTTCTCCCCGTAACCTTTGACACTCCTACAAATCAAGAACCTATCAACCTCGGCTTTAAATATACCCAATGACTTGGCCTCCACAGCAGTCTGTGGCAATGAATTCCACAGATTCACCACCCTCTGGCTAAAGAGACATGGATAGAGTTGGTAGTGAGAATCTTTATTCCCAAGGTAGGGGCAAGAAAAACAAGAGGGCAGAAGCTTAAGGTAAGAGGGGGAGTTTTTAAAAGAGGAACTGAGGTTCGGCAGAGAGTGGTTGAAATCTGTAACGTGCTACCAGAGAAGGGGCTGGGATTAAATATCTTTCTCTCTCTCTGGTTATCCATCCCATAGGATGATGATGGTTCCTTTCAGTCAGTTAGTGGGGTGGTACCCCACTCCTCAGAAAGGAACAGCGTGTGCGTGAGTGGATTTTAGGTGAGTAGGGGGTTGCACAGGTCCAGACCCACCCTCTCGACATCCCCTCCCGGACCCAGCGGCACAGTGGGGGAAGTTCTGTTGCAGTGAATGGCCAGACCAAGCTTCGATGCAAGGGATGCCCTTTCCGCGCTTCACGACACGTGCTTGTTAGATGGCCATTGACCCTACGAGAGGGTTCATCCGCCCTTTGACAGGTCTTGCTTTTCGTCCTGCAGGGTGTCTAGCCACCCTCAACACCAGGCAAGCCTGGTGGGGGAGCCGGTTTAATCGCCGACCACCCAACCGTGCGACAGGTAGTACTGGGTCACATGGTGCCAGTAGCACTCAGACGAGTGACCTGACATGGGATTAAATATATTAAAGCAGTATTTGGATAGACCCTTAAACTGGCGAGGCATAGAGCAGGGGTTTCCAGCCTGGGGTCTGCAGACCCCTTGGTTAGTGGTAGGGGTCCATGGCATAACAAAGGTTGGGAAGCCCTGGCACAGAGGGATGCAGTGCTAATGCAGGCCACTGGGGTTAGTAAAGGTCAGCATGGACGTGGTTGGGCCAAAGGGCCTGTTTCGGGGCTGTACAATTCTATGGCTCAAAAGTATGAACATGACCTAGGCCACTTGGCCCGTCTAGCCTGCTCTATCAATCAATGTGACCATAACTAATCATCTATGTTACACCATAGTTCCTCTCTCTCTCCCACTACCCCTTGATATTTAGAAACCTAAATATCTTTTTTCCTTAAACACATTCAGCAAAAGGAATGAGGATTTCTAGTAAGATAGGAAAGACTGAAAGCAGTTTTATACCCCAAGATCATTCGGCCCGTTACATTAGTACCATTCAATCATGACTAATTTCCTATAACCCTATCCTCCTACTTTCTCCCCGTAACCCTCAACCACACAACCTCACCCCCCACCCTCACCAACCTGAACCTCTCAATCTCTGCCTTAAATACACACAATGCCTTGAGTCCCATGTACCTACATTTTTAAATTTGAAGCCCAACAATAATTAACCAAGAGAGTTTTGTAATTAGTTTGTTAATCTTTGACCAGTTTTGTGACAGCATTGGTACAAAATGAACGCCTTTATTTTAAGTTAATGATGCCCGGTGCCTGCATGGGTTTCCTCCCAGTGCTCTGGTCTCCTCCCATATTCCAAAGACCCATGGGTTTGAAGTTGGTTGCCCACGTGGGTATAGTTGGGTGGGGCGGGCTCGGTGGCCTAGCGGGGCCTGCTACCATTCTGTATCTCTACATAAAGAAAGAAATGGAGGTGTACAGGATGATCGTGTGGACAGCCAGAGACATCCCCGGGCGGGAAAGGCATAGTTTTTAAGACGATTGGAGGAAAGTATGGGGTGAGGTGCCAGAGTTAAGTATTTCTACCCAGAGAGTGGTGGGTGCATAGAACACCCTGCCACGGTTAGTGTTAGAGGCAAATACATAAGAGACATTTCAGAGAGGCACATGGATGATAGAAAAATGGAGGGCTATGTAGGAGGGAAGGGTTAGATTGATCTTAGAGTAGGTTAAAATGTCAGCCCAATATTGTCAGCTGAAGGGCCTGTACTCTGCTGTAATGTAATAGAATGGCACGGTACGTTCTCCCCGTGACCACCTGGGTTCCCTCCTGGTGCTCTGGTTTCGTCCCACAGCCCAACGATGTACTGGTTGGTAGGTTAATTGGTCACTGTCGACTGTCCCCTGATTAGGCTCAGATTAAAATCGGGAGATTGCTGGACAGCACACGGCTCGAGGGTCTGGAAGGGCCTATTCCACGTCGATTCTCAATAAATATTAAAATGATGGACTGAGTAATCTTGAACTTGTATCACACTTCTCAAATCCAAAGCAACAGCAGGCAATGCTCTGTAGGCTAATTCAAAACCATCAATCCGAGGTCAAGCCAGGACATTGTACTGACGATCCATAATTAGAAAATATTGAGTATTTCTGGATATCCGTCCCTGTAATGAATGTGCTGAGTCACATACCAAACTCCGTTTCCCCTGATTCACTCTGTCCAAACCCCTCAGCACTTCTCTACCTCCCCTTCTCTTCTCGGACCTCATTTGCACACATTGAACAAACGTGCCTTCTGACAAACCAGCTCCCACCCATGATCGAAGATGTCTATCCCGGGAACAAAAAAGGGCCGTCTCACCGGTTGTTATGAGATGCATTAGGGACGTTTAAGGATCTCTTCGGTGGGCACGCGGATGGGTGACAGTAAAATGGAAGGTCATGTAGGAGGAAAGGGTTGGATTGATCTTAGAATAGGTTAACGGGTCAGCTGAGGGGCCTGTACCGTGCTGTTGTGTTCCATGACAGTTCCGTCTACTTCTTGTTCACATGAGAGATATGGGTGCTGCTGGCAATGCTGGCATTTACCTAGACCCCAGGAGACAGTGCAGGCCCACCGACTTGGGGCGATCTGAAGTCATGGACTGGGTCAGGACAACAGATCTCCACCCTTTAAAGGTCATTAGTGAACCACGAGGATTCTTGCAACAATCTGGTCATTTCTGACAAAGACCCTTTTGAAATTCCAGCTTTTAATGCGGAGTTGTTTTCCCGGGGTTGGGGACTCAAGAACTAGAGGGCACAGGTTGAAGGTGAGAGAGGAGATGTTTAACCCGAGGTGGTCGGTATATGGAATGAGATGCCAGAGGATGTAGTTGAGGCAGATATATTAACACCATTTAAAAAGCATCTAGACAAGGAATTGGAATAGTTAATCCATTTTCTTCTGGTGAGAGCAATCCTATCTCAGATCAATGCTTCTAAAAGCTTGTACTTTATACTGCTTTCTCACCACTGACCAGCCTGAGGCTGCAGAACTTACCCTTACTCCCCTCCTTGAGAAAGCAGTGCATCTGTTAACTTGTTTCTAGACATTTCATGACCGTAGTCAAATTTCCCCTCAGTCTCTGTATTTGCAAAAGGCAAAATACAGGAAGGCACCAGCCTGGGTATTTTCTCCTCATGGGGAAGCAACCTCACAAAAGATGCACGGGACCCTTTCTAATGACATCACTTCCTGTAGCGTGATGGCCAGAGCTTAAACAGTAGACAGATTGTGATCTGTACTATCTGATTCATCTTAAGATCAGCTATTCTGGGTCAACGAGGCTCAGACACCACTGGCATTGGCCAGAGAATGGCATTGATAACATGGAACATGGAACAGAACGGCACTGTACAGGCTATTCGGCCCACAATGTCGTGCTGACCTTGTAGCCTACTCCAAGATCAATCGAACCCTTCCTCCCACATAGCCCTTCATTTTTATTTCAATCATGTGCCTATCTTAAATCTCCCTAATCTCTTCCAGCATCCCCAGCAGTGCATTCCACACACCCATCACTCTCTGTGTAAAGCACCTACCTCTGACATCCCCCCAGTACTTTTCCTCCAACCACCTTTAAACTATGACCTCCCATATTAGCCATTGCCACCCCTGAGATAAAGGTGCTGGCTGTTCATTTTATCTATGTCTCTTATCACCTTGGACACCTTGTGAGCAAGAAAGCAATAATTGACACATTAAGCAGCACCTGCCGGGTCAGAGTAAAGCCAATACAAGCTGGGACCCTTGCTCCACAATGTTCAGCCACTCGTATCTCCAGCCCTTTAACGTACGCACAGGGAGCAAACGCCCAAGATAAACTCTTCATCTCATGTTCACAATATTTATTGCTTATTTATTTATTTATATCATTGTTGCTTCTTTTTGTATTTGTCCTCTGCACTCTGGTTGAAAACCCTGGTTGGGTGGCCATTCGTTGATTCTGTTATAGTTACGATTATGTAGATCTGTTGAGTATGTCTCACAAGAAAATGAATCTCAGGGTTGTATATGGTGGCATATATGTACTTCGATGATAAAATTTACTTTGAA
Organism: Mobula hypostoma; assembly: GCF_963921235.1. Lineage (NCBI taxonomy): Eukaryota > Metazoa > Chordata > Chondrichthyes > Myliobatiformes > Myliobatidae > Mobula > Mobula hypostoma. The sequence continues at coordinate 217,137,692 of NC_086099.1, forward strand.
CTTTGATTAGTGAGGTGGGTGGACTCTGGGAATATCAACACAAGAAAGGTGCCAGCTCCACAGCTCAGCTCTCCATCCACCCTTCTCTTTGACCGGCAGTACAGGAGGAACAGGATTGCTTTGGGGAGAGTGCACACAGTGGGATAACGGGAGTGTTTCATTTATCAGCATGCACCATAAGGAATTAGGAGCACGGTAGCGTAGTGGTTTTAGGGCAACGCTATTACAGCTCAGGGCTCTCAGAGGTCGGAGTTCAATTCCCACACCATTCTGTTAGGAGTCTCTCTGTGTCCTCACCACGGAATGCACTGGTTTTCCAGGTGCTCCAGTTTCCTCTCTCAGTCCTAAAGACCCGCCAGGGCAGTTAAATGGTCGTTGTAAGTTGACCTGTGATGAGGTTAGGTTTAATTGGGTTTGTCGGGGGTTTGCTGGAGTGGTGTGGCTGGGAGGGGCCACTCCACACTGTATCTGAAAATAAATAAATAGATAGATAGATGGACCACTGTACTGAAAGAGCTTGCATAGACCAGGACTTCATTCCCTGAAGCACAGGAGATTGAGGGGGACCTGATTGAGGTATATCCCATCATAAGAGCGTGGACAGGGTGAGGGGGGTGCCGAGAACAAGAGGTTTAAGATCAGAGACGAGAGATTTAAAAAGGGACATCAGGGGCACCTCCTTCATGCAAAGAGTAGTGTGCATGTGGAATAAGGTCGAGGCAGGCACGTGAGCAACATTTAAAATCCTTCTGGATAAGTCCACGTTTACAAAAGGCTTCAAGTCTATAGACCAAAGGCAGGCGGGTACGACCAGCTCACTAGGCAACACGGTCAGCATGGATGAGTGGGGCTGAAGGGCCTGTGACCCTGCTGTCTGACTCTATACTGGGTTTATTTAGAACATAAGATCAGAATTAGGCCATTTGGCCCATTGAGGCTGTTCTGCCATTCGATCACAGTTGATTTATCACCCCCCTCAACCCTGACCTCCTACCTTCTCCTTTTCCTGGTTTCCTTGGAGTGCAGGAGACTGACAGGTTCCTGACTGAGAACTGCAAAAGTCTGAGTGGCAAAGGAGTCTAAACTCAGAGAGTGGCATTTCAGGTAAGAAGAGGTGGTCTGGAGAGGATTGAGCTTGTTGTGCCTCACGATTGACTTAATTGAGTTTCATTTCCAGTCTGTTTACCCACACACACTGATTCACTGAAAACGTAGAAAGGTACAGCACAGGAACACATTCCCCCTTTGGTCAATCATTTCTTCACTGATAGTCATAGAAAAGTACAGCACAGAAACAGGCCCTTCAGCCCATCTAGTCCATGCTGAACCATTTAAATTGCCTAGTCCCATCGACCTACACCTGGACCATAGCCCTCCAAATTCCTTTATCCATGTACCTATCTAAACTTCATTAAACTAGTCCCACCTGCCTGAACGTGGTCCATATCCCTGCTATGGCTGCCTGTACATTTATTTGTCTGAATGAATCTGAAATGTTGCTATCGTATCTCCTTCCACGACCTCCCCTGGCAGTGCTGGAAATCTTGAGGAACACAAACAAAATGCTGGGGGAGCTCAGCAGGTCAGGCAGAATCTACGGAGGGGAATGAACAGTCAACGAGATTTTACATGAGGTATCATCAGAGTCCTGTTGAAGGATCACAGCCTGAAACGTCGACTGTTTATTCCCCTCCGTGGATGCTGCCCGACCTGCTGAGTTCCTCCAGCATTTTGTGCGTGTTTTCTTACCAATCTTCTGTAAGCTTTCCCTCCTCCCATCTTAAAGTATTTGACGCTTCCACTCTGGGGGAAAAAGTCTCTCTCTACCCTCTCTAAGCCCCTTGTTATTGTATAGACCTCCAGGTGGACATCGGAGCTCTGGGTTTGCTCTGGGAACTTTACCACTTTACCACTTAGACTGGATGGTGCTGAGGAGATTCATCTCTGCCAAAGGAGAAGTAAGACGCTCCTTCCCTCCGCTACCCTGCAGGTCACCCTTGGGCAGGGTGTAACACCCCCTCCCCCAATCAGGGTCACATGAAGTCATGGGAGCAGGTGGTGGATGGTCGTACGAGCAGCTGGTGCGGAGCACAAGTCCTGGTTACGTGACCACTGACGCCAGGCAGACAATCTCTGAAGAGTATTGATAATGGCTGGGGTCACCCATCCTGTAAAGACACTGCCCAGAAGGTGGCAATGGCAAACCACTTCTGTAGAAAAATTTGCCAGGAACAACCACAGTTGTGGAAAGACCATGATCGCCCACAACATACGACACGACAAACAACGAACAAACAAACCGCTTGGATTATCATGTGCTGATATAAAACAGTTGAAATATCAGTGACTCCATCCCCACCTCACCACAATCATCAACACCAGAACCACAGGCATCAGCCCCACATTGTCCACCAGTGAAAGGATATGAATGTACTAAAACTTTAATAGCTATTCTTCTAACATGGTGAAAAGGAGTCAGTAGGTACAACGCAGGGCTGGCACTAAATCGAAAAATGGTCTTCCCTTTGTTCAGTACTATAAATGTCTGAAAGAGACGGATATTCAGGTAAACAAGTAACAGGGCAATTATCACACAGCATACAATAGCAGATAAAGACATTTAAACACCCCCACCCTCATTATATGTGAACATGACAGACAACTCTCCCATATAGTGGGGCACTTCCTTGCACTCTGTAACACTCTCGGCACTCTTTGACACTCTCTGACACTGTGCGATACTTGCTGGTACTGGGCAATACTCTCTGGTACTGGGCAATACTTTCTGGCACTGTGTGACACTCTCTGGCACGGCGACATTCTCCGGCACTGTGCAATACTCTCTGGCACTGGGCGACACTCTCCGGCACTGGGTGACACTCTCTGGCACTGTGCAATACTCTCTGGCACTGTGCAATACTCTCTGGCACTGGGTGACACTCTCCGGCACTGTGCAATACTCTCTGGCACTGGGCGTCACTCTCTGGCACTGGGCGACACTCTCCGGCACTGGGTGACGCTCTCCGGCACTGGGTGACGCTCTGGCACTGGGTGACGCTCTGGCACTGGGCGACACTCTCTGGCACTGGGCGACACTCTCTGGCACGGCGACGCTCTCTGGCACTGTGTGACACTCTCTGGCACTGTGTGACGCTCTGGCACTGTGTGACTCTCTGGCACTGTGTGACACTCTCTGGCACGGCGACGCTCTGGCACTGGGTGACGCTCTGGCACTGTGTGACTCTCTGGCACTGTGTGACACTCTCTGGCACTGGGTGACGCTCTCTGGCACTGGGTGACGCTCTGGCACTGTGTGACTCTCTGGCACTGGGCGACACTCTCTGGCACTGGGCGACAATCTCTGGCACTGGGCGACACTCTCTGGCACTGGGCGACACTCTCTGGCACTGGGCGACACTCTCTGGCACGGCGACGCTCTCTGGCACTAGGTGACACTCTCTGGCACTGTGTGACACTCTCTGGCACTGGGTGATGCTCTGGCACTGTGTGACACTCTCTGGCACTGTGTGACTCTCTGGCACTGTGTGACACTCTCTGGCACTGTGTGACACTCTCTGGCACTGTGTGACACTCTCTGGCACTGTGTGACGCTCTGGCACTGTGTGACTCTCTGGCACTGTGTGACACTCTCTGGCACGGCGACACTCTCTGGCACTGTGTGACACTCTCTGGCACTGGGTGACGCTCTCTGGCACTGGGTGACGCTCTGGCACTGTGTGACTCTCTGGCACTGGGCGACACTCTCTGGCACTGGGCGACACTCTCTGGCACGGCGACGCTCTCTGGCACTGGGTGACGCTCTCTGGCACTGGGTGACACTCTGGCACTGGGTGACTCTCTGGCACTGTGTGACACTCTCTGGCATTGTGTGGCATGCTCTGGCACTGTGTGACACTCTCTGGCACGGCGACACTCTCTGGCACTGGGTGACTCTCTGGCACTGTGTGACACTCTCTGGCACGGCGACACTCTCTGGCACTGGGTGACTCTCTGGCACTGTGTGACACTCTCTGGCATGGCGACACTCTCTGGCACTGTGTGACACTCTCTGGCACTGGGTGACTCTCTGGCACTGTGTGACACTCTCTGGCATTGTGTGGCATGCTCTGGCACTGCATGGTGGTACACCATATGGCACAAGAATCCACTGCATTACATGATTTAGATTTATAATATTTATATCTGTGCACTTGTAATGCTTACTGTGACATGTAATTTCCTTTGGGATCAATAAAGTATCTATCTATCTGTCTGTCTAAAACTGCATGGCACCGCACATATGCAGCAAAAGTCATGACAGGAACTGGGGTGCCACAGTGGTGTGATGTTATTACAGCTTGGGGTGTCAGAGTTCGGAGTTCTTGTATATCCTACCCCCACCCCTCCCCGCTCCGTCAGTTCCCTCCCACACTCCAAAGACATACCAGGTAGGTTCATTGGTCATTGTAAATTGTCCCATGATTAAGTTAGGGTTAAATTGGCGTCGTCGGGGGTTGCTTGGCAGTGCGGCTCGACGTGCCGGAAGCGACTACTTCACACTGTATCTCTAAATAAGTTAATTCATTAAATAAGCTACCCACCCATTCAAAAGCTCCCTCTGGGAAGCACAACAGGGGTATCAAGACAAAGCCCACCACATCTATAAAGTTCATACCCCCCAGGCAGCTAATCTGAACAACCACTCTAGTTAGCACCCCCCACCCCCTAATTTAACATTCCCATCACTGCACTGCTCTGTAAACACTTTAATTCAGCTGTTTACACTTTAAATACATTTTGGTATTTATGTATTTAAGCACATTTCATTTCAAATCCGTACTTTAACCTTATTCTTTATGATTGTTAAATGTTGTAGCTCTTTTGTTGCAAGTCACACCAACAAACCACAGTAAGTGGAATACATGTAAATGTATATGGTGAATAAAGCTGACCCCTGATGGCACGGCCTACTGTGAGGCTCTACGGTGCTAGGGGACACTATGCCGTATGATCTGGTGGGGTAAGGCACTATGATGTGACACTTTGTGACAGTGACATTGAGATACTGTACATGAAGACATAGAGAGATAGCGAGATACTGCAAGAAATTTCTTGACATCATGATAAGGGTGAACTCCTGATCTCTCAGCTGCTGAGTTGGAGGGTGGAGCTTAGGAAGATGCCGGCTAATGGCGACCCCTTTGCTTGCATCTTTGGAAACAGCTCTATTTCTATCTTTAGTATCTCTTTTCCCCCTTTTCAGGGTTCTTTTGAAGACCCTGACTTGGAGTTACACGCTGACTTCGGCTCTTTGCGGAAATGGGACCCGCTCTCAGGGCCTCATGACCGGCCATTTTACGATAGGCCAAGGACACGGCCTGGGAGACTAGTGCGCCTTCAGGGTGTCGGATTTTCGTAGCTCTGGAGGCGGGTGGATTCGAGGCCGGTGCCGCTGCCCGATGTGTCGTGTGAGTACACGGAAGGTCGAAAGCAGTGAGCCTAGAGACCTGAGTTCTTTGGGCACAGAGCTTGGAAAAAAACGCAGAAGACTTTTAACATCGTAAATTGGCGAGTTGTTTGTTATGTTTCCCCTCTCGCTGTGAAATAGGGACACCTCCTTTCCCCTTATTAGGGAGAGCGAGAGAGCCTGTGCTATGTAGAACGAGTAGTCTTTAGGGCACTGCAAGTCTGTGTCTTTATTGATGCTTTGCTGTACACTTGAGTGCTCAGTGGGGGACACCAATGCTCTTTTTGCTGGTGGGGGTGGGAATTGTTGCTTTGCTGTTGCTTATGCATGGGATGGGAGGGGCTGGGGGGGCTTAGGGGTTCTAATATTTAACTGTCATTTATTCTTTGGGGCACTCCTCTGTTTTCATGGATGTCTGCTCCCACACCAGCAGTCACAGGAAGAGCTCCTTCCCTGAGGCTGTGACCCTGCTGAACCTCACATCACAGCGCTAAGCAGTATTACACCCACACTGTACTGTCTCAGTACTTTTATATTTGTGTGCTGTAGCACTTACTTTTTATTTGCAATTATTTTGTAAATAACACTATTCTTTGCATTTCTGATCAGATGCTAACTGCATTTCATTGGCTTTGTATTTGTACTCGGCACAATGACAATTAAGTTGAATCTAATCTAATCTAATCTAAAAAGAATTTCAGGATGTATATGGTATACATTTCTCTGACATTAAATGTACCTATTGAAACCTACTTCGTCATGGCCCTTGCATTTTATGTGTCCACCTGCACTGCACTGTTTTTCGCTCTCTATCATGCATCATTGAAGTACTTAGGTATGGGATGATCTGTCTGGATGGCATGCAGATGAAGATTTTCTCTGTATGTTGGTATATGGGACAATAAAAGAAAAACAATTACCCATTGGCCATCATGGCATTGTTTGACAGAGTAGGGCACTGTAAGGTATTCCGTGCCACGATGCGTAACACATTGGGACCCTAACACACTGTGTGGGACTGTATGGGGCTGTTAATTGACACTGTGAGATGTCACTACCATCAGGCTTGAGGTACAGGAGTCTTAGGCCCACATTACCAGGTTCAGTAATGGCTATTAACCTGAACTGGTGTGAATAACTTCTCTCACCTCAACTCTGAACTGACTCCACAACCTATAGACTCACTTTCAAGAACTCTGACCTTCATGTTCTAATTAGTTCTTTTTTTAAAAAATTTGCACTATTTGTCTTCTTTTGGACATTGGTTGTTTGTCAATCTTTACTCATGTATAGCTTTTCAAAAAATTTATTGAATTTGTTTTCGTGCAAATGCCTGCAAGAAAATGAATCTCGAAGTAGTATATGGTAAGATATAGGAACTTTGGGAATAAATTCATTTTTGATTTTTGAACTTTTTGACACTCTGTGACACTGTGTAATTCTGTACATAACCCTGTAAGGCTCTGTGTCAAACTGAGTAACACACACAAAATGCTGGAGGAACTCAGCAGGTCAGGCAGCATCTATGGAGAGGAATAAAAAGTCACTGTTTCGGGCTGAGACCCTTCATCAGGACTGGAAGGGAAGGAATGACATAGCTAGGAAGATTGAAGAGGTCCTGGACAGTGAGTATAGAGAGCTTGGTAGGAAGTTGAAAAGCAGGACCTCAAGGGTGGTAATCTCAGGATTGCTACCTGTGCTAGGTGCCAGTGAGGGTAGGAATAGGATGCTCTGAAGGAGGAACAAGTGGCTGAGGAACTGGTGCAGGGGGCAGGGTTTCAGATTTCAGGATCATTGGGACCTCTTCTGGGGCAGGTGGGACCTGTACAAGAGAGACGGGTTACACTTGAACTACAGGGGGACCAATATCCTTTCAGGGAGGTTTGTTAGTGCTGTTGGGGAGGCTTTAAACTAGATTTGCAGGGGGATGGGAACCAGAGTGCCAGAGCTGACAGTGTGGCTGGGGTGAAAATAAATGATATTGAAAGTTTAAGCAAATCCACTGATAGAAAGGTTGTGAGTGGTGGTAAAAATCTTCTGAGGTGTATATATTTCAATGCTAGGAGTATTGCGGGGAAGGCGGATGAGCTGAGGGCGTGGATTGACACGTGGAATTACGATGTTGTAGCAATTAGTGAAACTTGGCTACAGGAGGGGCAGGACTGGCAGTTTAATATTCCAGGGTTCCGATGTTTCAGATGTGATCGAGGCAGAGGAATGAAAGGTGGGGGAGTAGCATTGCTTGTTAGGGAAAATATTACAGCAGTGCTCAGGCAGGACAGATTAGAGGGCTTGTCTACTGAGTCCTTATGGGTGGAGCTGAGAAACAGGAAAGGTATGGCCACATTAGTGGGATTGTATTACAGACCACCCAATAGTCAACGAGACTTGGAAGAGCAAATCTGCAGAGAGATAGCAGGCAACTGCAGGAAACATAAAGTTGTGGTGGTCGGGGATTTTAATTTTCCATACATTGATTGGGACTCCCATACTGTTAGGGGTCTAGATGGTTTAGAGTTTGTAAAATGTGTTCAGGAAAGTTTTCTAAATCAGTATATAGAGGAACCAACTAGAGGGGATGCAATATTGGATCTCCTGTTAGGAAACGAATTAGGGCAAGTGACAGAAGTCTGTGTAGGGGAGCACTTTGGTTCCAGTGATCATAACACCATTAGTTTCAATTTGATCATGGACAAGGATAGATCTGGTCCTAGGGTTGAGGTTCTGAACTGGAAGAAGGCCAAATTTGAAGAAATGAGAAAGGATCTAAAAGCGTGGATTGGGACAGGTTGTTCTCTGGCAAAGATGTGATTGGTAGGTGGGAAGCCTTCAAAGGGGAAATTTTGAGAGTGCAGAGTTTGTATGTTCCTGTCAGGATTAAAGGCAAATTGAATAGGAATAAGGAACCTTGGTTCTCAAGGGATATTGCAACTCTGATAAAGAAGAAGAGGGAGTTGTATGAAATGTATAGGAAACAGGGGGTAAATCAGGTGCTTGAGGAGTATAAGAAGTGCAAGAAAATACTTAAGAAATCAGGAGGGCAAAAAGAAGACATGAGGTTGCCTTGGCAGTCAAAGTGAAGGATAATCCAAAGAGCTTTTACAAGTATATTGAGCAAAAGGATTGTAAGGGATAAAATTGGTCCTCTTGAAGATCAGAGTGGTCAGCTTTGTGCGGAACCAAAGGAAATGGGGGAGATCTTAAATAGGTTTTTTGCGTCTGTATTTACTAAGGAAGCTGGCATGAAATCTATGGAATTGAGGGAGTCAAGTAGTGAGACCATGGAAACTGTACAGATTGAAAAGGAGGAGGTGCTTGCTGTCTTGAGGAAAATTAAAGTGGATAAATCTCCAGGACCTGACAGAGTGTTCCCTTGGACCTTGAAGGAGACTAGTGTTGAAATTGCGGGGGCCCTGGCAGAAATATTTAAAATGTCACTGTCTACGGGTGAAGTGCCGGAGGATTGGAGAGTGGCTCATGTTGTTCCATTGTTTAAAAAAGGATCGAAAAGTAATCCGGGAAATTATAGGCCGGTGAGTTTAACGTCAGTAGTAGGTAAGTTACTGGAGGGAGTACTAAGAGACAGAATCTACAAGCATTTGGATAGACTGGGACTTATTAGGGAGAGTCAACATGGCTTTGTGCGTGGTAGGTGATGTTTGACCAATCTGTTGGAGTTTTTCGAGGAGGTTACCAGGAAAGTGGATGAAGGGAAGGCAGTGGATATTGTCTACATGGACTTCAGTAAGGCCTTTGACAAGGTCCCGCATGGGAGGTTAGTTAGGAAAATTCAGTCGCTAGGTATACATGGAGAGGTGGTAAATTGGATTAGACATTGGCTCGATGGAAGAAGCCAGAGAGTGGTGGTGGAGAATTGCTTCTCTGAGTGGAGGTCTGTGACTAGTGGTGTGCTACAGGGATCAGTGCTGGGTCCATTGTTATTTGTCATCTATATCAATGATCTGGATGATAATGTGGTAAATTGGATCAGCAAGTTTGCTGATGATATAAAGATTGGAGGTGTAGTAGACAGTGAGGAAGGTTTTCAGAGCCTGCAGAGGGACTTGGACCAGCTGGAAAAATGGGCTGAAAAATGGCAGATGGAGTTTAATACTGACAAGTGTGAGGTATTGCACGTTGGAAGGACAAACCAATGTAGAACATAAAGGGTTAATGGTAAGGCACTGAGGAGTGCAATGGAACAGAGGAATCTGGGAATACAGATACAAAATTCCCTAAAAGTGGCATCACAGGTAGATAGGGTCGTAAAGAGAGCTTTTGGTACATTGGCCTTTATTAATCAAAGTATTGAGTATAAGAGCTGGAATGTTATGATGAGGTTGTATAAGGCATTGGTGAGGCCGAATCTGGAGTATTGTGTTCAGTTTTGGTCACCAAATTACAGGAAGGATATAAATAAGGTTGAAAGAGTGCAGAGAAGGTTTACAAGGATGTTGCCGGGACTTGAGAAACTCAGTTACAGAGAAAGGTTGAATAGGTTAGGATTTTATTCCCTGGAGCGTAGAAGAATGAGGGGAGATTTGATAGAGGTATATAAAATTATGATGGGTATAGACAGAGTGAATGCAAGCAGGCTTTTTCCACTGAGGCAAGGGGAGAAAAAAACCAGAGGACATGGGTTAAGGGTGAGGGGGGAAAAGTTTAAAGGGAACATTGGGGGGGCTTCTTCACACAGAGAGTGGTGGGAGTATGGAATGAGCTGCCAGACGAGGTGGAAAATGTGGGTTCTTTTTTAACATTTAAGAATAAATTGGACAGATACATGGATGGGAGGTGTATGGAGGGATATGGTCCGTGTGCAGGTCAGTGGGACTAGGCAGAAAATGGTTCGGCACAGCCAAGAAGGGCCAAAGGGCCTGTTTCTGTGCTGTAGTTTCTATGGTTCTATGGTTTCTATGGAGAAGAATACAGAATATGAAGATGGCGGGAGGGGGAGGGGAAGGAATATGAGGTGTCAGGTGTCAGGTGAGGCCAGGTGAGGCAAGAAGGTGAGGTAAAGTGAGAAGCAGGGAGGTGATAGGTAGAAGGAGTAAATTAGGTGGAAGAAGAAATCTGATAGGAGAGGACAGTGGACAGTGGGAAAAAGGTAAGGAGGAGGGGCACCAGAGGGAGGTGATGAGGAGAGAAGGGATAAGATGGGAGCCAGAATGGGGAACGGAAAAGGACAGAAGGGGGAAGGGGGAGAAATTATTGTAAGTTCAAGAGATCTATGTTCTTGAAGTCAGGTCGGAGGCTACCTGGACGGAATATGATGTGTTGCTCCCTCATTGTGGCAGTAGAGGAGGCCATGAACCGACAAGGGAATGGGGGAGTGGAATTAAAATAGTTGGCCATTGGAAAATGCTGCCTGTTGTGAACAGAGCAAGGGTGCTTGACGAAGCGGTGTCACAATCTACGTCGGGTCTCATTGGTGTAGAGGAGGCTCTGTCATACTGTTTGACATGTCATGCTAAGGGACATCAAAATATGAAGCGATAGTGTAAGAGATTTGCTTGGAACTGTGAGAAACTGCACCAGATTGCTGCTACATGAAATATTGAGTGCATTCTAAAAGACTATGTGCCACGGGTTCTGCCTGTTCAGTCCGTACTGCAAAGATATCAGCAGAAACCAGACGCAGCATCTTGGAACCATTGCGCCTATTTTGGGTTTGAATGGAGCCACCCCATCAGTGCCATCCCCCGAAGCCCTGTTGTGCCTGTTTCCACCCGCCGGACAGACAATGCAAGGCTGCAGAGATGAGGCAGCTGGTGCGGGGCAGTCCACTTCCAATGCGAGCCGTCAGGGCTGCAGATTTGAGGCCCATTAGAGAGCGGCCAAACCCTGACGTAGAGCCGCCTACTCCTTCTTCAAAACCTTGGCATCTTTCTTGGCCTAAGAGAACTAAAATCTGCCAATCACATATGAGAAATAAAGCTAATCTGATCATTAATCTGGAGGCCCGGAGTAACTCATTGAGGTTAGGAGCACCAGCTGGAAGGTGATAGCTGAAGCCAGGTGAGGCGGAAGGTAGGTGGGTTCGGGGTGGGGGTGGGGGCAGTGGAGCAGAGGAAATGTCAACACTGCAGATCAAGACCTGATGAGTTCTTCCAGCAATTCTGCTTATTTTCTCTGAATGGAGATGATCAGGTTAATTGCCCGTCCAGCCCACCTGCAGACACCGCTGTAGTAGGTAGCTGGGGCTGCCTACCCGTGCACTATCTCCCACCCACTGAATGCACCAGAGAAGTCATCTTGCTTTTATCGGAAGACTCTGCTCTAGTTTCAGCAGTGAGTTCAGTCTACAGGGACTCTCAAAATTCGTGCAGAATACACTTGGTGGTCACTTTATTAGGTACACCTGCACATCTGCTCATTAATACAAATATCTAATCAGCTAATCATGTGGCAGCAACTCAATGCATAAAAGCATGCAGACATGGTCAAGAGGTTCAGTTGTTGTGCAGACCAAACATCAGAATGGGGAAGAAATGTGATCTAAGTCACTTTGACTGTGGAATGATTGTTGGTGGCAGATGGGATGGTTTGAGTGTCTCTGAAACTGCTGATCTCCTGGGAATTTCACGCACTACGCTCACAGGAGTTCCCAAGCTGGGGTCCATGGACCCCTCGGTTAATGGTAGGAATACATGGCATAAAAAGTTGGGAACCCCTGCTCTAGGGAGTAACATTCTCTTACAGAATAACAAAAGAAAAATCCCATGAGTGGCAGATCTGTGGGCAAAAAAACAGCTTGTTAATGAGAGAGGTCAGAGGAGAATGGCCAGACTGGTTTAAGCTGACAGGAAGGTGACAGTAACCCAAATAACCACGTGGTGTGCAGAAGAGCATCTCTGAACGGACAACATATTGAACCATGAAGTGGATAGATTACAGCAGCAGAAGACCATGAACATACACTCAGTGGCCACTTTATTAGGTACAGAAGGATCCGAATAAAGTGACCATTGAGAGTAGATTCTGCTGTAAAGTGAACTGATCTAATCAAAGCCTGCTTTAAAAAAGTCAAGGCTATGTTGTAAAATATGCTGATGTAAAGTAGATTGTGTTTGTTACAGTAGGTTCTGCTTACTGTAAACTCCACCTGGCCTCGAACTCAGTGACTCGCACAGTAGTCTCAATACTCACTGCAGTGTCTTCTCTTGGCTTTGCTTGCCTACCTTCTTGTCGCTGTAGAAGGAGTCCAGGTCCTCCAGAGGCTGACCAATGAGCTTTGGTGGGACGTCTCCGTAGATGATTGGCAGTTGCTTTCCCGCTTCCAAGTCGCTGTTGGGAGTGGGCTTTTCCTCCTCACTCTCCTCTTTGTGGTCTTTCCTGTTGCTGACCGCCTGCTCCTCGGCGATCCGCCTCTCGATGGCAGCCAGGGATTCGCGAGTGAACCGACGCAGACAGTGGGGTCCTGAGGGTACGAACAGGAGCGCCATCTTTTCATCCTGCACCTCCTTGACGAGTCTTTACTCCTCAGCGATGGAAATGATGGGGACTGCAGGGAAACAGAAGCCAGGCAGATTGGTTAACACGACCTAATGGTCCAGACTGAACCACAGAGTCCACATGCCTGGTTTTCCGATTGTGAACCTCCTCCCACACCACCCGTCCATCACTGAGTAGACGGCTCTGTCCTGGGAATTTTAGACAGGAGATCCAGCAGATGCTGGAAATCCAGAGTAACACACACACAATGCTGGAGGAACTTGACAGGTCCGGCAGCATTTCTTATTTGACACGCTGTGAATTTCCCTGTTTACAAAAAAAAAATCAAAGTTCCACTTAAATTTATAATCAAAGTACATATATGTCACCATATACTACCTTGACTTCCTTTTTCATGCAGACACTCAGGAAAATAAAGAAAGACAACAGAATTTATGAAACACAATATATTAACTGGGTGAAGATCCATCTCCACCAAAGCAGGTGTAAGGTGCTCCTTCCCTCCACTAGCCTTGGGTCACCCTTGGGCAAGGTTAGGACCTGCTTAGCAACCCTGCCATGATCACGGTCACATGAAGCCACGGGAGCAGGTGGTGGATGGTCGTATGAGCAGCTGGTGCATATCACAAGTCCTGGTGACGCGACCACTGACGCCAGGCAGACAATCTCTGAAGAGTATCGAGAATGGCTGGGGTCACCCGTCTTGTAAAGACGCTGCCCAGAAGGCAGCAATGGCAAACCACCTTTGCAGAAAAATTTGCCAAGAACAATCATGGCCAAAGACCATGATCGCCCACATCATACGACACGGCACATAATGATGATGTCATACGACACAGCAAATAATGATGACGTCATACGAGACAGCACATAATGATAATGATAGATAAGCAAAGACTGACACACAAGCAATGTGCAAAATAGGACAAACTGAGTACATAATAAACAATTATACTGTGAACATCAGCTCTAGAGAGTATATGAGTTGTGAAGAATCCCTGAAAGTGAGTCTGTAGGTCGTAGAATCACAAGAAGTGGGAACTGGGCATAGACTTCAAGCTTGTTTTACCACTTAATAAGATTGTAGCTGATCTAAGCATAACACCATATAGGAGCAGAATTATGCCACTCAGCCCATCGAGTCTGCTCTGCTATTCCATCATGGCTGATTTCTTTTCAACCCCATTCTCTCATCTTCTCTCTCCCCTTACCAATTAAAACATATCAAACTCTGCCTTAAACACACCCAATGGCTTGGCCTCCACAGCCCCCCTGACAATGAATTCCACAGATTCACCGCCCCTCCGGCTGAAAAAATTTCTCCTCATCTCAGTTCATCCCTTTATCCAGAGTCTGTGCTGTCAGATTCTAAACTCTCCTTCTAATGGAAACACCCTCTCCATGTCCACTGTATCCAGGCCTTTGAGTATTTGGTAGCTTTCTTTAAACTCCGCCCAGTCGAGGTCCAGAGACATCAAATGCCCCTCACATACGATAAGCCTTTCAATTCATGGGATCATTCCTCCGACTTCCTCTGGACCCGCTCTGGGAACAGCACGCTCTTCCTCAGTTACAATGCTCAAATTGCTCAAATACTCCTAATGCAGAGTGACGAATGCTTTATAAGGCCCCAGTAATTCATACTTTCCTTTATGTTCTAGTCTTCCCAAAATAAATGACTACCAACTCAGCCTGTTGTATCACGGCCTGGTATGGAAACACCAATGCTCTTGGATGGAAAATCCTACACAAAGTAGTGGATACAGCCCAGTCCATCAAAGGAGAAGCCCTCCTCGCCATTGAGCACGTCTACAAGGAGTGCTGTCACAGGAAAGCAGCGTCCCATCATCAAGGACCCCCACCATCTAGGCCACGCTCTCTTCTCGCTGCTGCCGTTGGGAAGGAGGTACAGGACTTTCAGGTCCCACACCCCAAGGTTCAGGAAAAGTTACTACCCTTTAATCATCAGGCTCTTGAACCAGAGGAGATAACTTCACTCACTCCAACACTTAACTGTCCCCACAACCTATGGACTCACTTTCAAGAACTCCTCAACTCATGTTCCCAATATTTATTCCTTATTTATTTATCATTCTTTTAGTAATTGCATAGTCTGTTGTCTTTTGCACATGGGTTGTTTTGTGCAGCTTTTCATCGATCCTATTGTGTTTCTTTGTATTTACTGTGAGTGCCCACAAGTGAATGAATCTCAGGGTTGTAAATGGTGACATATATGTACTCTGATAATAAATTTACTTTGAACTCTGAAACTTTTTAAAAGTTCAAAATTTAGTTTCATTTGCCTCTCACTGCCTGTAACCCTTGACTTCTCTATAATCCACAACCCGTCCGACTTAGCTCTGGATCCATTCAGTGGCTCAGCCTTCACAAGTTCCCAGGGTAGAAAATTCCAAAGATTTATATCCTGCTGAGAGAAAAATTCCTCTCATCTGCATCTTAAAAGGCAACCTCATGTTCTGAAACGATGCCCATTGGTTTTATAATCTCTTAGGAGGAAGGTTGTTAACCCTCCTTGACCAAATATAAGTGATCAAATCTCTTAAAAAGTTTAGAGTAACTCGGCAAGGGTACACTTCAAAAATGTTACATTGAAGTAGATAAGATGTTAGTGAGGCCAAATTTGGAGTATTGTGTGCCATTCTGGTTACTTACTTACAGGAACAATATCAATAAGATTGAAATAGTGCAGAGAAAATTTACAAGGACGTTGCCAGCACTTGAGGATCTGAGGTATAGGGAAAGGATTAACAGGTTAGGACTTTCTTCCCCCAGAGTGTAGGAGAAAGAGGGGAGATTTGACAGAGATACACTATGTTATGAGGGGTACAGATGGGGTTAATGCAAGCAGGCTTTTTCCACTGAGATTGGGTGAGATTAGAACTAGGGGTCATGGGTCAATGGGGAACATCTTCACTCAGAAAGTGGTGAAAGTGTGGAATGAGCTGCCGACAGAAGTGGTGGATGTGGGTTCAACTGTAACATTTAAGAGAAGTTTGGATAAGTACAAGGACAGAAGGAGTATGGAGAGCTATGGTGTAGGTGTGGATCGATGGGGCTAGACATAATAATAGTTCAGCATGGACCAAATGGGCCAAAGGGCTTTTTTCTGTTCTATGTCTCTATGCCATTGACCCTAACTTGACTTCCTTCTTGGAGACATTGCCCCAAATATTTATGGCCTAACTTGAGTCCAACTCTTGTTGTCCAACCTGTTCACTTTATTGTTGTGTATCCCTTCCATTATTTTAATGGGCTTCACCCACTCTCAGTCCTCCTCCCACCCAAAGGCAGGGAAACCACAAGTGTCATCAAAACTTGTAGCATGGACTCGGGCTTAATATACTCAGGGTGAAAACCAATGTCAAAGTAAAGTACATATACGCCTCTGTATACTATCTTGAGATTCATTCTATTGCAGGCATTTACAGGAAATTAAAAAAAAATACAATAGTATTTATGGAAAACTATACATAAGCAAATACTGAGAAACAACCAATGTGAAAAAGAAGACAAACTGTGTAAATAAAAATACACAATACTGAGAATGAGTTGAGTTCTTGTGGGTGAGTCTGTCACTTGTAGCTCCCAAAATTGATTTACCGCTCAATATTATTGTGACTGATCTAAGCCGAAGACCATATTGGAGCAGAATTCGACCATTTCACCCGTCAAATGTTCTCCGCCATTCCATCGTGTGTGGTTTCCTTTCAACCCTGTTCTCCCTCCTTAACCCCCTTACCAATCAAGAACCTCTCAATCTCTACCTTAAATACGCCCAGTGACTTGGCCTCCACAGCCCCCTTGGCAATGAATTGCACAGATTCATCACCCTCTGGCTGAACAAATTCACCATATACTACTGTGATTTTCATTTTGTGCAGGCATTTACAGCAAAATAAAGAAATCCAATAGAATTTACAAAAAGAAACTATACGTAACCAAAGACTGACAAACAACCAATGTGCAAAACATGCTAAAGCCTGGCCACATTGTTCGAGTGGTCAACAGGCCTGAGCAAGGGCAGGCGGAAGCTCTAAGTAAGTTCCTAGCAAGTTTGTTTTATCTCTCTTTCTTTGTCTATAAGTGCACTGAGAATGGGTCCAGGGTTAGCGGTAAGTCCTTTGTGTGAGATGTGGGAACTTTGGAGACCTCCAGTCTCTCTGATAACCACATCTGCATGAAGGTCAGTGAGCTGCAGCTCTTTAGAGACCGTGTTGAGGAACCGGACCTTCAGTTCGTGCACCAGAATGGGGAGGCGACAGATAGGAGCTACAGGGTGGTAGTCACCCTTACGTTGCAGGGGGGCAGACACCTGAGTGACTGTTAGGAAAGGGAAAGGGATTAGCGATACCACTTTGGAATTTGCTGGGGTGGGGGGGGGTGTTGGGAATGACCTAATAGGGGGACGCTGCAGTGAGCAGGTCTCTGTCACTGAGTCTGGCTCTGTAGCTCAGTAGGAAAGGGAGAGAAGTGGACTGCAGTAGTGATAGTGAATTCCATAGTCAGAGGAGTAAACACGAGGTTCTCTGGGCATGAAGGAGACAGCTAGACCAGTAGTCCCCAACCACCGGGCCGCAAAGCATGTGCTACTGGGCCGTGAGGAAACGATATGAGTCAGCTGCATCTTTCCACATTCCCTGTCACGCACTGTTGAACTTGAACATAGGGTTGCCAACTGCTCCGTATTTGCCGGGACATCCCGTATATTGGGCTAAATTGGTTTGTCCCATACGAGACTGCCCTTGTCCCGTATTTCCCCCGCTAAGGTAGAGCGTTCCTATGAAACCTTTCGTGCCGAAATGGCGTAAAGCAAAGAAGCAATTACCATTAATTTATATGGGAAATATTTTTGAGCGTTCCCAGACTCAAAAAATAACCTAACAAATCATACCAAATAACACATAAAACCGAAAATAAATGACACTAACATATAGTAAAAGCAGGAATGATATGATAAATACACAGCCTATAAAAAGTAGAAATAATGTATGTACAGTATAGTCGGGAAGATGAAGGCAAAACCGATTTGTGGGAGAACAAAATCAGCACATATGTGCATGCGCACACAGGTGCCCGCACAAGGCTTCATGGTCAATGGTGGTCTTTCCTGAGGTAAACACAAGTGTCCCGTATTTGACTGCTACTTTTGTCCCTTATTTGGGAGTGAGAAAGTTGGCAACCCTAACTGTAAAGGATATGTTGAGGTGAGTTTAACCCTACTTGTACACCCCCCGCCCCCGGTCAGCCGGTCCGCAAGAATATTGTCAATATTAAACCGGTCCGCGGTGCAAAAAAGGTTGGGGACCCCCTGCCTGTTAGACTGTATGTTGGTGATGTCTCAGATCAGGTCTACAGGGTACTGAAGGGGGAAGTTGGACAGCTGGAAATGATGGTACATATTGGCACCAACGGCAGGGATAGGAAAAGGGAATAGGAAAGGCCCTGAAGAGAGAATATAGGGAGTCAGGCAGAAAGCTGAAAAGCAAAACCTCTGGATAGCAATCTCTGGACTACTGTCCATGCCACGCACCAGAATAGGATTTGGCAGATGAATGTATGGCTGAGCTGTTTCGGAGGGTTTAGGCTAATTTGGCAGGGGGGCGGGAATCAGAGTGAAAGGGCTGACGATGGGGCAGTTGGTATACAAGTTGATGGAGCGTGTGGTGAGACTGTGAGGACTGGAAGTGTTATATTTGAACCCACACAGTGTACGGAATAAGGTAGATGAGCTTGTAGCACGGTTAGAGATTGGCAGGTATGCTTTGTGGCTGAAAGAAGATTATTTGTTGGGAGCTTAACATCCAAGGGTGCACCTTGTGTCGAAAGGACACACAGGAAGGGAGAGGGGGTGGAGTGGCTCTGTTGTTAAAAATTGAAATCAAGTCCTTAGAAAGAGCTGACATAGGATCAGAAGATATAGAATCTGTGTGAATAGAATTAAAAACCACAACAGTCAAAAGACCCTGATGGGAGTTATATACAGGCTGCTGAACAGTAACCAGGATGTGGGATACAAACTGCAACGGAAGATAGAAGAGGTGTGTACTAAGGACAATATTACGACAGTTGTGGAAGATTTCATTATGCAGGTAGATTGGGAAAATCATATTGCAAGCCGATTTGGGCCCCTGGTCTAAGAAATGATGTGCTGTCATTGGAGAGAGTCCAGAGGAGGACCAGGACAATGATTCCAGGAATGAAAGGGTTAATGTCTGAGAAGCATCTGATGGCTCTGGACCTGTACTAACTGGAGTTTAGAAGAATGAGTGGGGGGGGGGGAATCTCATTCAAACCCATTGAATATTGAAGGGCCTAGACGGAGTGGATGTGGAGAGGATGTGTCCTACAGTGGGGGAGTCTAGGACAAGAGGGCACAGCCTCAGAGTAGAGGGAAATCCATTTAGGATGGAGGTGAGGAGGAATTTCTTCAGCCAGAGGGTTGTGAATCTGTGGAATTCATTGCCACGGGCATCTGTGGAGGCCAGGTCATTAGATATATTTAAAGTGGAGGTTGATAGATTCTTGCTTAATCAGGGTGTCAAATGTTACAGGGAGAAGACAGAAGAAAGGGGTTTAGAGGGATACTAAATCAGCCATGATGGAATGGCAGAGAAGACTTGATGGGCCGAATGGCCTGATTCTGCTCCTATGTCTATGGTCTTGTGGTAAAAGAAGACAAATCATGCAAATAGTAAGTATATAAATAACGCTGAGAACACGAGTTGTAAAGTCCTTGAAAGTGAGCCTGTAGGTTGTGAAATCAGTTCAGATTAGAACGGAATACTTGCGTGTCCTGTCCATTGCTACTGCCACTCAGACAAAAAGGGATCAGCAGGCATTTATCCCTGTCAAATATAAATGATGCTTATTGAATTTATTGAGGATGTTGTACAGGAAATCCGGAGATTAACGACGGAAATGTTACGCACTAAGAATACTGCAGCATAGTGGAGCTACAGTTAGTGTAGCTCTTTGGCACCACCAGTGAACCAGGTTCGATCCTGACCTCTGGTGCTGCCACGGCAGGGTTTTTATGTCCTCCCTGTGAGAGTATAGGCTTGCCACATCCCGGGACATCCATGTAGATTAATTGCTGTAAGTTGTGTCCAGTGTAGGTGGATGGTAAGGAGAATCGTTGGGGAGGGGCAGTTGATAGACACTTGAAAGAGAACAGGTTACGGGTTAAATGAGGGTGAATGGGGCATGACAGGATTGCACCGAGAGCCAGCATAAATCCGATGGGCTGAATAGACTCTTGTCACTCTGATTAAGGAAATCTGAGTGAACTTGAACCCAAAAGTGAGGCCGTAGGGCAAAGTCCTTTCAGTAGTTTTGTCCAAGGGAATGACGTCTGCTAAACCGACCGAGGGACGAGCAGTGATACAGAGACGAAGGTGAGGGGACCTTGAATATAGATGAATGCAACTGTGAGAGGTCCCTAAGGAAAGGTAAAGATCACCTTTACTCGACTTTAGAATGACGATAGGTGTTTTACCTTGTGTTTCTGATTTTATTCTGTGTTCCTCAACAGAGCAAACCCCTGTTAAGGGGGGAAATGGACAACTCCCACTCCTATTTCAAATGCTTTTCAGTAAACACCACAAAAAACAGTCATAAAAGCTTCGCAGCTACATAACAGAGTTTGCCTTACAAGAATTCTGGCAGTATTAGAGGACTAGAAAGCATCGAGCTTGTGTTACTGGAACAATAATCCAGTGGTTTCAACTCATTAACCAGACACAAGTTTAATTCCCTTCCTGGCAGACAGTTGGGGAATATACATTCAATCAAGTAAAAGATTCAGATCTAAAATATCTTATCAGTAATGTGATAGCATAATTACTGGTCTGAAAAATCTACCTGCCTCAATGAAGAAGATCTGCGGAGCAGAAGATCGCGGAGTAAGTATGGGACAGTTCCTTGAGCACTTTACGGGCCAGGTTTAAAACAAACCAAGTGAGGCCTGTCAGGACTCTTCTGCTGAGCAGAAGATTGCTTGGGTTAATAGTAACTTAGCAAAAGCAAGTAAAGAGAAGCGAGGTGTATGCAGAGAGGCCATTGTGTGAGTGGGCCAGTGTTAGAGTGGTCAGGCTTTGGCTCAACAGGCTTGTGTGAGATTTGTGTGCCAGCTAGAACTTCAGCTTGAGAAGATGGAGGCATAACAGGCAGGATAGACAAAGGAGAGTCAGTGGGTGCTGTTTATTTGGATTTTTTAAAAGCCTTAACAAGATAAGAGCCCATGGAAATAGAGATAAGGTATTAGAATGAATAGAAGATTGGCTGACTGGCAGGAGGCAAAGAGTGGGGATAAAGGGGGATTGTCTGATTGGCCAGCAGCGATTAGTGGTGAGCCACAGGGATCAGTGTTTATATGTCAATGATTTCCATGAAAGACCTGACCTCTATCTTGCCGAGGCACAGCGACAACTCGCGGATACCTCCTCTTATTTACCCCTTGATCGTGACCCCACTAGGGAGCACCAGGCCATTGTCTCCCACACCATCACCGATTTCATCCGCTCAGGGGATCTCCCATCCACTGCTACCAACCTTATAGTTCCCACACCTCGCACTTCCCATTTCTACCTCCTATCCAAGATCCACAAACCTGCCTGTCCTGGCAGACCTATTGTCTCAGCTTGCTCCTGCCCCACTGAACTCATTTCTGCATACCTCGACACGGTATTATCCCCCCTTGTTCAATCCCTTCCTACCTATGTTCGTGACACTTCTCACGCTCTTAAACTTTTCGAAGATTTTAAGTTCCCTGGCCCCCACCACTTTATTTTCACCATGGATGTCCAGTCCCTATATACTTCCATCCTCCATCAGGAAGGTCTCAAAGCTCTCCGCTTCTTTTTGGATTCCAGACCTAATCAGTTCCCCTCTACCACCACTCTGCTCCGTCTAGCGGAATTAGTCCTTACTCTTAATAATTTCTCCTTTGGCTCCTCCCACTTCCTCCAAACTAAAGGTGTAGCTACGGGCACCCGTATGGGTCCTAGCTATGCCTGCCTTTTTGTTGGCTTTGTGGAACAATCTATGTTGTGGAACAATCTTCACACAGAGAGTGGTGAATCTGTGGAATTCTCTGCCATAGGAAACAGTTGAGGCCAGTTCATTGGTTATACTTAAGAGGGAGTTAGATATGGCCCTTGTGGCTAAAGGGATCAGGGGGTATGCAGGGAAGGCTGGTACAGGGTTCTGAGTTAGATGATCAGCCATGATCATACTGAATGGTGGTGCAGGCTCGAAGGGCCGAATGGCCTACTCCTGCATCTATTTTCTATGTTTTCTATGTTCCGTGCCTATTCTGATATCTGTCCCCTACTTTTCCTTCGCTACATCGACGACTGCATTGGTGCTGCTTCCTGCATGCATGCTGAGCTCGTTGACTTTATTAACTTTGCCTCCAACTTTCACCCTGCCCTCAAGTTTAGCTGGTCCATTTCCAACACCTCCCTCCCCTTTCTAGATCTTTCTGTCTCTATCTCTGGAGACAGCTTATCCACTGATGTCTACTATGAGCCTACTGACTCTCACAGCTATCTGGACTATTCCTCTTCTCACCCTGTCTCTTGTAAAAATGCCATCCCCTTCTCGCAATTCCTCCATCTCCGCCGCATCTGCTCTCAGGATGAGGCTTTTCATTCCAGGACGAGGGAGATGTCCTCCTTTTTTAAAGAAAGGGGCTTCCCTTCCTCCGCCATCAACTCTGCTCTCAAACGCATCTCCCTCATTTCACGCACATCTGCTCTCACTCCATCCTCCTGCCACCCCACTAGGAATAGGGTTCCCCTGGTCCTCACCTACCACCCCACCAGCCTCTGGGTCCAACATATTACTCTCTGTAACTTCCACCACCTCCAACAGGATCCCACCACTAAGCACATCTTTCCCTCCCCCACTCTCTCTGCTTTCCGCAGGGATCGCTCCCTATGCGACTCCCTTGTCCATTTGTCCCCCCCATCTCTCCCCACTGATCTCCCTCCTGGCACTTATCCTTGTAAGCGGAACAAGTGCTACACATGCCCTTACACTTCCTCCCTCACCACCATTCAGGGCCCCAGACAGTCCTTCCAGGTGAGGCAACACTTCACCTGTGAGTCGGCTGGGGTGATATACTGCGTCCGGTGCTCTCGATATGGCCTTTTATATACATTGACGAGACCCGACGCAAACTGGGAGACCGCTTTGCTGAACACCTACGCTCTGTCCGCTAGAGAAAACAGGATCTCCCAGTGGCCACACATTTTAATTCCACATCCCATTCCCATTCTGATATGTCTATCCACGGCCTCCTCTATTGTAAAGGTGAAGCCACACTCAGGTTGGAGGAACAACACCTTATATTCCGTCTGGGTAGCCTCCAACCTGATGGCATGAGCATTGACTTCTCTAACTCCGCTAATGCCCCACCTCCCCTTGTACCCCATCCGTTATTTATTTATATACACATATTCTTTTTCTCTCTCTCCTTTTTCTCCCTCTGTCCCTCTGACTATACCCCTTGCCCATCCTCTGGGTTCACCCCCCCCTTGTCTTTCTCCCTGGGTCTCCTGTCCCATGATCCTCTCATATCCCCTTTGCCAATCACCTGTCCAGCTCTTGACTCCATCCCTCCCCCTCCTGTCTTCTCCTATCATTTTGGATCTCCCCCTCCCCCTCCCACTTTTAAATCTCTTACTAGCTCTTCCTTCAGTTAGTCCTGACGAAGGGTCTCAGCCTGAAACGTCGACTGTATCTCTTCCTAGAGATGCTGCCTGGCCTGTTGCGTTCACCAGCAACTTTGATGTGTGTTGCTTGAATTTCCAGCATCTGCAGAATTCCTGTTGTTTCCATGAAAGAATTGATGGCTTTGTGGCCAAGATTGTAGAAAGTACAAAGAGAGGTGGAGGAGCAGATAGTGTTGAGGAAGCAGGGTGTCTGCAGGAGGACTTACAGTTTGGGGAAATGGGCAAAGAAGTGGCAGATGGAATTTAGTGTAGGGAAATACATGATCATGTACTTTGGCAGATGGAATAAAGACCTAGACTATTTTCTAAATGGAAAAAAAATTAAAACTGAGAGGTGCAAAGGGACTTGGGAGTCCTTGTGCATGATTCCCTAAAGGTAAACTTGCAGATGGAGTTGATGGTAAGGAAGGTAAATGCAATGTTAGAATTAATTTTGAGAGGACACGAATACAAAAGCAAGGATATAATGCTGAGGCTTTATAAGGCATTGATTAGACAGCACTTGGGAGTATTGTTAGCTATTTAGGGCCCCTTAGCAAAGAAAAAATGTGCTGGAGATGGTCCAGAGGAGGCTGATCTCAGGAGTGAAGGGTTAACACATGAGGAGTGCTTAGACCATAAGACATAGGAGCAGAATTAGGCCATTCAGCCCAACGGGTCTGTTCCACCATTCCATCATGCTTGGTACCAGATCCCACTCAACCTTATACACCTGCCTTCTCCCCATATCCTTTGATGCCCTGACCGATCAGGAAACAATCAACCTCTGCCTTAAATATAGCCACAGACTTGGCCACCACCACAGTCTGTGGTAGAGCATTCCACAGATACACTACTCTCTGGATAAAATAATTCCTCCTTACCTCTGTTCTAAAGGATTGCCCTCTCAATTTTGAGGCTGTGCCCTCTAGTTCTGGACACCCCCACCGTAGGGAACATCCTCTCCACATCCACCTTATCTAGTCCTTTCGACATTGGGTAGGTTTCAATGAGATCCCCCCACATTCTTCTGAATTCCAGTGAGTACAGGCCCAAAACTGCCAAATGCTCCTCATATGTTAACCCCTTTATTCCCGGAATCATCCTCATGAACCTCCTCTGGACCCTCTCCAATGACAACACATCTTTTCTGAGATTACAGGGCCCAAATCTGTTGACAATACTCCAAGTGCGGCCTGACTAGTGTCTTATAAAGTCTCAGCATTATCTCCTTGCTTTTACATTCGACTCTCCTCGAAATGAATGCCAACATTGCATTTGCCTTCTTTACCACAGACTCAACCTGTAAATTAACCTTCTGGGAGTCTTGCACAAGGACTTCTAAGTCCCTCTGCACCTCTGATGTTTCAACATTTAGATAATAGTCCAGACTATTGTACCTTTCACCAAAATGCATTATCATACGTTTTCCAACTCTGTATTCCATCGAGTCCTGCCGCAATCGCACTGCTTCCTCAGCACTACCTACCCCTCCATCTATCTGTGTATCATCCACAAACTTTGTCACAAAGCCATCAATTCCATTATCCACATCATTGACAAACAATGTGAAAAGTAGCGGTCCCAATACTGACCCCTGAGGAAACACTACTAGTCACTGGCAGCCAACCAGAAAAGGCTCCTTTTATTCCTACTCACTGCCTCCTGCCTGTCAGCCATTCCGCTATCTGTACCAGTATCTTACATGTAACGCCGCAGGATCTGACCTTGTTAACAGCCTCATGTGCGGCTGCCTTCTGAAAATCCTAGTAAATGACATCCATTGTCTCTCCTTTGTCCACCCTGCTTTGATGGCTCTAAGCCTATACTCACTGGAGTTTAGAAGAATGTGGGGGGGTCTCAATGAAACCTATCAAATATTGGAAAGCCTAGATGGAGTGGATGTGGAGAGGATGTTTCCTAAAGGGGAGGGGAGAGTCTTGGACCAGAGGGCACAGATTCAGAATAGACATACGTCCATTTAGACAGAGACGAGGAGGCATTTCTTCAGTCAGAGGGTGGTGAATCTGTGGAATACATTGCCACTGACAGCTGTGGAGGCCAAGTCATTGAGTATATTTGAAGTGGAGGTTGATGGGTTTTTGCATAGTCAGGGTGTCAAAGGTTTCGGAGAAAAGGCAGGAGAATGGGATTGAGATGGATAATAAATCAGCCATGATGGAATGGCCTAATTCTGCTTCTACGTCTTATATCTCATGATCATGATAAGAGTAAAACAGGATGGTAGTTCAGTCAGTGGAATGCTCCTCCTGTGAGATGTGGGATTTCAGGTTATCTAATAATCTCCTTGATGACTGCATCTGCAGGAAGTTCACCCAACTTCAGCTCCAGACTGACACAGTGAAGGAACTGGAACTGGACCTGGATACACTCAGGACCATCCAGGGGGCCGAAAACTTCAGAGATGAGAGTGTAGCAGTCAGTGCAGGGTTCCCTCGTGGCCATCCCCCTCCTTTGGATACTGTTGGGAGGGATGACCTGTCAGGGCACGGCAGCAGCAGCTAGGCCAGTGGCACTGTGGCTCAGCAGGGAAGGGCAAAGCACAGGCAAAGCCATAGTGATAGGAGACTCGATAACTGGAGGGATAGACAGGAGATTCTGTGGCCGCGAAAGGGAAGCCAGGACGGTGTGTTACCTCGCAGGTGCTAGGGTTCAAGTTGTCTCAGAGTGGCTGCAGAATATTCTCAAGAGGGAGGGTGAGTAGCCAGACATCGTGGTGCACATTGGCACCAATGACATAGGTAGAAAGCGGGTAAGAGGCCCTGTGCAGTGAGTATAGGGCACTAGGGAAAAAGCTGAAGAACAGGGCCTCCAGAGTTGTAATCTCTGGATTACTCCCAGTACCTTGTGCTACTCAGGGCAGGAATACGATGATAGTACAGGTGAATGAATAGCTGAGGAACCAGTGCAGGGGGCAGAGTTTCAGATTTCTGGATCATCGGGATCTCTCTGGGGAAGGTATAACCCGAACAAAAAGCACGGGTTACACCTGAACCTGAAGGGGTCCAATATCCTTGAAGGCAGCTTTGCTAGAGATGTTGGAGGGGAGTTAAACTAATTTGACTGGGGGGGGGGCCGGGAATCAGAGTGATAAGGCGGTTAGTATACAAGTGTGTAGTGAGACTGTGAGGAAGGACAGACAGGTGATAGGGAGTCAGCAGGATGAGTTGAAGTGTAACATGGGGGTGAAATAGAAAAAGGTAATACAGGACTCAAGCTGTCATATTTGCATGCATGCAGTATACAGAGTAAGGTAGGTGAATTTGTGGCTCGGTTAGAGATTGGTATGTATACCGTTGTGGGCATCACTGAGTTATGAGTGAAAGAAATCATTGTTGGGAGCTTAACATCCAAGGATACACCTCATATGGAAAAGACAGGCAGATAGACAGAGGGGGCGGGCTGGCTCTGTTGGTAAAAGAAAAATGCAATCAAATCCTTAGAAAAAAGTGACGTAGGTGCAGAAAATGTAAAATCCTTGTGGGTATATTTAAGAAACTGCAAGGGTAAAATGACCCTGATGGGAGTCACCCACGCCTCCGAACGGTAGCCAGAATGTAATATACATGTTTCAATGGGAAGTAGAAAAGGAACGTAATAAGGCTAATGTTACAATTGTCAAGGGGAATTTCAACATGCAGGGAAAAAATTTTTGCCTGTCCTGTTTTTGTTCATTTTTTTGTGCAGAAGGAGAGACTTGGGGGGTCAATAGGTTTGATCCATTTTGTTCTGTTTTTGTGAGGGGTTGGGGGTGGATTTTGGAGTTGATGTGTCTGTTCCATTTTTGTTCATTTTTTTGTGGGGAGGTGTGACTTGGGGGTTGATGATCAGGCTGCCTTTCTTTTCCTTTTCTTTCTTGGTTTTATGGCTACCCGGAGAATTGAAGAGTTTCAGAGTTGTATACTTTGACTATAATTGAAACTTTGAACCTTTGAAGATCAGGTTGGCGCCGGATCCCAAGAGAGGGAATTTGTAGAATGCCTATGAGACTGTTTTTTTGAGCAGCTTTTGGTTGAACCCCCTAGGGGAAAGGTAATTCTGCACTGGATGTTGTGCAATGAACCAGATTGGATTAGGGAGCTTAAGGTAAAGGAACCCTTAGGAGGCAGTGATCACGATATGATAGAATTTACCCTGAAGTTTGAGAGATGAAGTCAGATGTATTCATATTGCAGTGGAATAAAGGGAGTTACAGAGGCATGAGAGAGGAGCTGATCAAAGTTGATTGGAAGGCGACACTCATAGAGATGACAGCAGAACAGCAATGGCTGAAGACAATTTGGAAGGCACAGTTTAGATGCATCCTGAAAATGAAGAAGTATTCTAAAGGGAGGATAATGCAACTGTCGTTGACAAGGGAAGTCAAAGACAGCATAAAAGCAAAAGAGAGGGGCATATGATTTACCAAAAGTATGTGGGAAGGTACGGGAACAGAAAGCTTTCAAAAACTAACAGAAGGTCAAAAAAAAAGAGAAAAAATGAAATGTGAAGGTAAGCTAGCCAATAATATCAAATAGGACACCAAAAGCTTTTTTAGATATATAAAGGGTAAAAGAGAGGTGAGAGTGGATATCGTACAATGATGCTGGAAAGGTAATAATGCGGGACAAAGAAATGGCGGACAAACTTAAGAAGTATTTTGCATCAGTCTTCGCTGAGGAACCTGAGAAGAATTGAGCCCGCTTCACCGTTTCATCATGGGTGATCCAATTTTCCTCTCAGGCCCAATTTCCTGCCTTCCCCCTGTATCCCTTCATGCCCTGCCAAATCAAGAATTTATCAACCTCTGCCATAAATCTACATAAAGACTTGGCCTCAACAGCTGCCCATGACAACGAATTCTACAGATTCGCCACTCCCTGGCTGAAGGAATTCCTCCTCATCACTGTTCTAAAAGGATGTCCCTCTATTCCGAGGCTGTGTCCTTTGTTCTTGGACTCTCCCGCCATGGGAAACATCCTCTCCACATGCATTCTATCAAGACCTTTCACCATTTGGTAGGCTTCAATGAGGTCACCTCTCATTCTTCTGAATTCCAGTGAGTACAGGCCCAGAGCCATCAAACACTCTTCATAAGACAAGCCATTCAATTCTGGAATCATTCTTGTGAACCTACTTTGAACCCTCTCCAGATTCAGCACATCTTTTCTAAGATAAAGGGCCCAAACCAGCTCACAATACTCCAAATGAGGCCTCACCAGTGCTTTATAAAGTCTCAACATCACATCCTTGCTTTTATATTCTATAAGGCTTTGATCAGACCCCAATAGGAGTATTATGAGCATTTTTAGGCCCCTAATCTAAGAAAGGATGTGCTGAAACCGGAGAGGGTCTAAAGTAGGTTGATGAGAGACATCCTGGGAATAAAACCATTAACATCTGAGGAGCGTTTGATTGCTTTGAGACATACTCACTGGAGTTTAGGAGAATGACGGGGATCTCAAAGAAACCTATCGAAAATTGAAAGGCCCAGTCATAGTGGATGTTGAAAGGATGTTTCCTATAGCGTGTGAGTCTAGGACAAGAGGGAACAGCCTCGGAATAGAGGGACATATATTTAGAACAGAGATGACAAGGAATTTCTTTATCCAGAGAGTGGTGAATCTATGGAATTCATTGCCACAGATGCCTGTGGAGGCTAAGTATTTGAGTATATTTAAAGCAGAAGTTGATAGGTTCTTGATTAGTCAGAGCGCCAGAGGGTACGGGGAGAAGACAGGAGAATAGGATTGAGAGGGGAAATGAATCCGCCATGATAGAATGGCAAAGCAGACTTGATGGGCCACGTGGCCTGATTCTTCTCATACGTGTTATGGTCTGAGGATATCTGTTTCCCTTACCCGACCCTTAATGATGTTGTTGACTTCATTTGCACATTGGTTGTTTAGCAGTCATTATTTGTGGTGGTGGCATCCATTAGTCTCGTGAGACCACGGATCTGTGCCTGGGAAGTCTGTGTCCTCTCCAGGGCGCAGCCCTGGGCATGGTTGTATGGAAGACCGACAGTTGCCCAAGCAGCAAGTCTCCCCTCTCCACGACACCGATGTTGTCCAAGGGAAGGGCAAGGGCTGATACAGCTTGGCACCAGTGTTGCCAGAGTGAGGTTGAAGGCAACGTCAGACTGCCCTAGGGACTCCAGCTCCGGATTTGTCCTCAGGGTTCACTCCCGAAGCCTTTCCCATGAATGGGTATGGCCGCAAGGCAGCGGAGGCATGAAATCAGAGTTTTCCCTCTCTTAGATGGACTGCCTTCCCAGGCTGATGAGCTCCATCTACCTGATATTTATGTACAGATTTTCATAAGTTCTATTTGCTTGCAAGAAAAAGAATCTCAAGGTAGTATACGGCGATATGTATGTGGTGGTTGTCCGACACATCCAATGATGACAGGAAACCTGCGTCCGAGAGTTCTTAAAGTTGCACTGGGGCAGTTCCACTCCTTTTGACTTACACGTACTTTGGCAATAAATTCACTTTGACCTTGACTCTGGTCGAACGTGCCTGTGTTAATGTGAACACGTATTTTTCCCCACACTCACTCACAAAAGAACAACAAAAGGGAAGTGAGAACTGCAGAAAGGTTTGGATAGGGACATGGATAGTAGGGCTATGGAGGGCTGTGGTGGATGGGAGTAGGCAGTTTAAATAGGTTCAGCATGGACTAGGTGGGCCGAATGGCCGGACCTGATGCTGTGCTCTGTGTGGGAGGGAAGCATTAGATTGATCTTGGAGCAGGTTAAAAAGTCAGTACAATATTGTGGCCCGAAGGGCCTGTACTATGATCTTAACACTTCAGAATCAGAATGGAGTTTATCATCACTGATTTTTTGAAATTTGTTGTTTTGCTGCAGCAGTAGAGTGCATCACAGTAAAAGTTACAAGAATACATAAAAAATAAACAAACAGCAAAACAGTGAGGAGTGCTGCTGGTCCATGGACACGGGCATATTCTACTAATGAGATTATCACCTTAACGTGTTCAGGAACCAGGTCCTTTTGCATTCATAGCTTCACAGAGTTATACCGCGCAGGATAAAGCACTATGGTCAAATTTGCCCATGCTAGCCCCCTTTCCCAGTTTTTGCCCATATCCCTATAAATCCTTCCTACCTACGCAGCTGTCCAAATCTCTTTTAAACCGTGTAATTGTCCCTGCCTCCAGTATTTCCTCTGGCAGCTCGTTCCACATATCCACCAGTGTCTGCGCCTCAAAGGTTACAAGGGGAAGGCAGGAGAATGCGGTTGAGAGGGTAATAATTTAGCCATGATGGGTTGGTGGAGCAGACTTGATGGGCTGAATGGCCTGATTCTGCTCCTGTGTTTCATGCTCTTCTCCCCATAACCTTTGATGCCCTTATTAATCAAGAACCTGTCAACCTCCACTTTAAACATACACAAAATGACTTGGCCTCCACAGCTGACTGTGGTGTTGAATTCCACAGATTCACCACCCTCTCTGAAGTGAGCAGTCCGCTGTCAAACCCCAGCTACATTCTGTAATTCACTCCTTCAGCACAGTGGTGCGG
Source organism: Mobula hypostoma (assembly GCF_963921235.1). Taxonomy (NCBI): domain Eukaryota; kingdom Metazoa; phylum Chordata; class Chondrichthyes; order Myliobatiformes; family Myliobatidae; genus Mobula; species Mobula hypostoma. The sequence continues at coordinate 217,168,896 of NC_086099.1, forward strand.
TCTCTCGAGCATGCTGTTGCCTGTTGGTGGGGCTTCAGATGGCTATGGAGCCCGATCCAGGCAGGGTAGATTCCCTTAATGGAGAATGCCCGTGCGTGACTTTGTTAAACGTGGGGAGTCTGATGCACGGGGAGCCACCACACGGTCCTTGACAGATCGGGGTCAGGGTCCAGAGACATGGAGCGCAAGTCAACGCAGATCCTTCACTGCTGCAGCCTTCCTCCTCTACCTTTACTGCCATTGTGATGTGTCACCATCTTCTGCCAGCTCCAACAATAAGGTCTCATTGGAGACTAATGAGTAGGACTAATCAAAATAGGACATACATAGTAAATGGTAGGGCATTGAAGAATGCAGCAGAACAAAGGGATCTAGGAATAATGGTGCATAGTTCCCTGAAGGTGGAATCTCATGTGGATAGGGTGGTGAAGAAAGCTTTTGGTATGCTGGCCTTTATTAATCAGAGCATTGAGTATAGGAGTTGGGATGTCATGTTGAATTTGTATAAGGCATTGGTAAGGCCAAATCTGGAGTATTGTGTACAGTTCTGGTCACCGAATTATAGGAAAGATGTCAACAAAATTGAGAGAGTACGGAGGAGGTTTACTAAAATGTTGCCTGGGTTTCATCTCCTAAGTTACAGGGAAAGGTTGAACAAGTTATGTCTTTATTCTTTGGAGTGTAGAAGGTTGAGGGGGGACTTGATGGAGGTATTTAAAATTATGAGGGGGATTGATAGAGTTGACATGGATAGGCTTTTTCCATTGAGAGTGGGGAAGATTCAAACAAGAGGACATGAGTTGAGAGTTAAAGGACAAAAGTTTAGGGGTAACATGAGGGGGAACTTCTTTACTCAGAGAGTGGAATGAGCTTCCAGCAGAAGTGGTTGAGGCAGGTTCGATGTTGTCGTTTAAAGTTAAATTGGATAGATATATGGACAGGAAAGGAATGGAGGGTTATGGGCTGAGTGCAGGTTGGTGGGACTAGGAGAGAGTAAGAGTTTGGCATGGACTAGAAGGGCCAAGATGGCCTGTTTCCATGCTGTAATTGTTATATAGTTATAAGGTCTCCATTGGTCTCAACCTCCCCCTTAACTTTCCCGCCATGGGTGACCCCAGGAGGAGTAAGGCGCCAGGGGGCTAAACTCCAAACAGCAACGCTCTCAGGATCTCAGAAACCCTTCCACCAAGACAATGTGACGAATCTCGGAGAAGAGGTTTCAGTATAATTTGGCACTTAATCTTGGCACAGAATTCTTAAACAGAGATCGATCTGTGTATCCAAAATTCCAGGCAGTGTAAGACAAGATACTGAATGTGTTGCAGTTGTGTCCAGCTGGAAGTTGACATCTATCTTCAGAACTTTTAAAATGGATGTAATTTCTGGCAGATTATCTGTTTCATGTTTTGACTATTAATAATGCATTCTAATAGATTGTTGCTCAACTGCTAATGATATCGATTACACTGAGCACCATAAACACTGGAACAAGCTGGGCCGTCCATGTTCCACTTCAGACTCCTTTAACAGGACCATGAGGTAATATACAGCAGAATTAACAACACGTGTGGTGCTGCAGTGCAAGAAGAGTTCCGAGAGAGCGGTGAGTTGGGCACTGTTCGTAAATTGGTCTATTATTGTCAAATATACCGAGGCACAGTGAAAACATTTTTTTTGCATGCCATCCATGCAGATCGATCATAGTTTTACATCAGTGCGTTGAGATAGCACAAAGGAAGACAGTAAGAGAATGCAGGATAAAGGCAGGCAATAAGGCACAAGGCTATGATGAGATTGAGAAGCCAAGAGACCATCTGATTGTACCAGGGGACGGTCCAACAGAGTACAAGCTGTCCTTGGGCCTGGTGGTGTATGCTTTCAGGCTTTGGTATCTCCTGCCCGACGGGAGAGGGGAGAGGGGAGAATGTCCCGGGTTGAGTGTGGTCTTTGATGATGCTGGCCACTCTAGCAAGGCAGCGACAAGTGTAGGCAGAGTCCGTGCAGAGGAGGCTGGTCCCTGTGATGTGCTGGGCCGTGTCCAAACACTCCTCAGTTTCTGGCCATCGCAGGCAGAGCTGTTGCCGTACCAAGCTGAGATTCACCTGATAGGATGCCTTCAATAAAAAACCAGAGAAAGTCAAGGGCAGAGATGCTGGTGAGCTTTCTTGATTGTGGTGTCTACGTGGCTGGACTAGGACTGGCTATTGGTGTTATTTACTCCTGGAACTTAAGCCTCCTAAGAACTTGTAACCATTTTCTTTGATTGATTGATCGATTGATCAATTGTGACACAACGTGAATAGGTCCTTCCAGCCCTTTGAGCCGTGGACTCCAGCAACTCCTGATTTAATCAGAGCCTAATTATGGGTCAACTGACAATGGCCAATTAGCCTACCAACCAGTACATCTTTGAGCTGTGGGAGGAAACCAGAGCACCCGGAGGAAACCCACGTGGTCACGGGGAGAACGTACAAACTCCTTACGGGCAGTGACAGGAACTGAACCCAGGTCACTGGTACTGTAAAATGTCATGCTAACCCTACGTTAGCGTGCCACCCAATACATGGCGGCTCTTACCAGGTACATTAAGCTACAAATCACCCTTGTGCATTGACATAATTTTGGCCATCAGGTGCCCACAGCATGCCAACATTCTCTGTGTCAGAACAATGCTAGGAAACATTGTCCTGAGGTGTGCCTATCGGTGACAGAGCCATTGAGAGGTCCAGGACTGAGAAAGACCACTGAATCCCTGCTGAATATCTACCACCCATTTACACTAATACCATTGAATCTCCCCATATTCCCATCAACACCCCAACCACTGCCATATGCACAGAGATCATGGATAGTGGGCAATTTACCAACCAACCCACACACTTTTGGGATGGAAGAGGGAATCCCAGCATCCGGAGAAACCCTGACAGCTCACCACGTGAAAATCACACACAGAGACACAACCAGGGGTCAGGAATGAAGCCGAGATGTTCTACCATCCACACTGTGATGCCAGTTGATCATTCCCAGAACGTGGGACCACTCCAGGGATGGTCACCACCTCGGGAAAGCAGCCAGCTTGAAAGACCCCACCCAATGCAGACATCCTCTCTTCTCCCCGCTCACACTGGCAGAGGATACCAAAGCCTGAAAGCATGTACCACCAGGATCAAGGACATTTTCTATCCCACTGTTAAATGGTTCCCTAGTACAATAAAATGGATAAGACAATAAATGACTCGACCTCACAATCTACCTCGTTATAATCTTGCACCTTATTGTTTACCTGCGTTCCATTTTCTCTAACACAAAATACTCTGCAGATGCTGGGGTCAAAGCAACACTCACAACATGCTGAAGGAACTCAGCAACCCCGCAGGGTTCCGGCCCGAAATATTGACTGATCGTTTCCACGGATGCTGCCCGACCTGCTGAGTTCCTCCAGCGTGTTGTGAGTGTCTCCATTTTCTCTGTAGCTTTATTCTGTATTCTGTTATTGTTTTACTCTGCCTCAATACACCTTGTAATAACTTAATATATATGAACAGTATGCAAGACAAGATTTTCACTATAAGACCAAAAGATATAGGAGAGAATTAGGCCATTTGGCCCATTGAGTCTGCTCAGCCATTACATCATGACTGATCCAATTTTCCTCTCAGCCCCAATCTCCTGCCTTAACCCTATATCCCTTCATGTCATAACCAATCAAAAATCTATCAATCTCTGCCTTAAATGTACCCAATGACTTGGCCTCCACAGCTGCCTGTGGCGACAAATTCCACAGATTCACCACACTCTGGCTAAAGAAATTCCTCCTCATCTCCGTTCTAGAAGGACACCCCTCTATTCTGAGGCTGTGTCCTCTGGTCTCAGACTCTCCCACAATAGGAACCATCCTCTCCACATTCACTCTATCAAGGCTTTTCAGTATTTGATAGCTTCCTGTGAGAAATATTTCTATACATTTGACTATAATAAACCAATACCAATATGATGACTTTTCATTTTAAAGGGACACATTGGGCTGGGTGAAATCTCCAGAAAACATACCTCGTTATTTATGCATCTTGGAAAATTTCTTCTATTTCACCGAAGCTCGTACATGGCCTAGAGTACAACAACATGGCCGCTCCTTTATATCCCCTAGTTCTTTCATTCTCTGTTTGCCCATGGATACAGCTGTGACGATGCCAGCGTTCGTTGTCTGCCTTTAACTCTCACACAGAGGCACAGCATGATCAGCACCACCGCACAGTTCCTTCGACCTCGGTTCAATCCTGACCTCGGTTGAACGACCTTCCCTGTGACCATGTGAGTTTCCTCGGGGGGGGGACTCCAATTTCCTCTCCCCACCCCCCTTTTCCTAATATCCCCGAAGAATGTTCTGTCAGGATAACCATTCGCTGTAAGTTATCCCTGTGTAGGTACGTGCCAAGGGATGGAAGGAGAGTTGATGGGCATGTGAGAGAGAACAGGGCTCTGGGGAATGATGGGATTGCTCCATTGGACTCTGGCACAGGCCCAACAGGCTGTATGCCCTTCTGCTGCGCTACACTAAGTAACTGGGGAGGCATTCAAGAATGACAATTGTTGATGGGTCTTAAGAGCCAGACCTTGGAAGAGCGGCAGCCTTCCTGTCCTGAAAGGCATTAGCGAACCAGAGGGGTTTTTACAACACTCCGCTAATTTCATGGTTACTCGTCCCAAGACGAGCTTGAGTTCCAGATTGATTTAATTACTTGAATTTGAATACCCAAGCTGCCAGCATTGGATTTAAATTCGTATCTCCAGTGCATCAACCCACGAGCTCTTTCTCGTCGTTTTGAAAGGTTAGCTTTCTTTGTCACATACACGTAGAAACATACAGTGAAATGTATTGTCTGTGCCAGATCAGATCAGAAGGGTTGTGCTGGGGGCAGCCCGCAAGTATCACCACGTCTCCAGCGCCAAAATGACACGTCTATAGCTTACCAACTCTAAATGTACATCCTTGGAATGTGGGAGGAACCTGGAGCACCCAGAGGAAACCCATGTGCTTACAGGGAGAACATACAGCAACAGGAACTGAACCCCGAACGGCGTTCATGGTAATTGCTACTCTACCGTGCCACTCTGCTACGTTTTCATGTCACCTTATCTCCCATCTACTGTCACCAAACTCATAGTTCCCTTACCCCGTACTGTTTGCTTCTACCTCCTACCCAAGGTGCATAAGCTCGGACAGGCCCATGTCTCTGCCTGCTCCTGCCCCACTGAACTCGTGTCCTCATACCTTGACTCCATTCTATCCCTCTTGGTTCAGTCCCTTCCTACCTACATCCGCAACACTTCTCATGCCCTTGATCTCCTCACTAACTTTCAGTTCCCGAGCCCTGACCTCCTCATTTTCACTATGGATGTCTAGTCCCAATACATTTCTATTCCCCATCAAGGCGGCCTTAAAGTCCTCCACTTCCTTCTCGATAAAAGAATCAACCAGTTCTCCTCCACAACCACATTGGTCCAACTCACCCTCCCATTATTCTTCCTTCGGCTCCTCCCACTTTCTCCAGACTTGAGGGGTAGTCATGGGCACCCACGTCACCCCCAGCTATGCCTGCCTTTTCATTGGCTATGTAGAACAGTCCAAGTTGCAAGCCTGCCCCAGTAATGCTCCCCAACTCTTCCTCTGCTGCACTGACAACTGCATTGGTGCTGCTTCCTGCACCCATGCTGAGCTCATCAATTTCATCAACTTTGCCTCCAACTTCCACCCCTGCTCTTAAATTCATCTGGTCCAGTTCTGACATCTGTCTCCTCTTTCTCGACCTCTCTGTTTCTACCTGTGGAGACAAATTGTCATCTAACATCTTTTATCAACCTATCGATTCTCACAGCTATCTTGACTATACCTCTTCCCACTCTGTTTCCTGTAAAAATGTATTTCCTTTTCTCAGTTCCTTCATCTCTGCTGCATCTGTTTCCAGGATGGGGCTTTCCTTCCCAGGACATCAGAAATATCCTCCTTCTTAAAGAATAGGGTTCCCCTTTCCCCACCATTGATGCTGCCCTCACCCGTACCTCCTCCATTTCCGAGACAGCCATTCTCACCCCATCTTCCTGCTGCCTTAACAGTGATAGATTTCCTTTCACCTTACCTAGCACCCTGCATTCAACACATCATTCTTTTCAACTTCTGCCATCTCCAAAGGGATCTTACCACCAAAAACATTTTTACCTCCTCCCCCCCCCCCACCCCCAGCTTTCCACAGGGATCGCTCCTTCCTTGATTCTCTTGTCCAATCATCCCTCCCCACTAATCTCCTTCCTGGCTCTTATCCCTGCAGGTGGTCAAAGAGCTACACCTGCCCATTCTCCTCCTCCCCCACCTCCATTCAGAGTCCCAAAAAGTCCTTCCAGGTGAGGCAACACTTCACCTGTGAATCCACTGGGGTCGTCCATTGTCTCCGGTGCTCCCCATGTGGCCTCCTCTATGTTGATGAGACCCATTTTAAAGTGGGGGGGGCACTTCATCGAGCACCCCCGTTCCGTCAGCCAAAAGTGGAACTTCCCAGTGGCCAAATATTTTAATTCTGATTTCCATTCTCATTCTGACACGTTGGCCCAAGACCTCCTCTTCTGCCACAAGGAGGCCACCCTCAGGGTGGAGGAGCAGCGCTTTATATTCCATCTGGGTAACCCCCAACCTGATAGCATGAATATCGATTTCTCCTCCCAGTAAAAAAAATTCCCTCCCTCTCCCATCTTCTTCTATTCCCCACTCCGGCCTCTTACCTCTTCTCACCTGCCGATCACCTCCCCCTGGGTCCCCTCCTCCTACCCCTTCTCTTAAGGTCCAACTCCCCTCTGCTATCCTTCCTCTTCAGCCCCTTATGTTTCCCATTTACGGAATTTATAATTCATGTTAATGTATAATTTATGTTAATGTACCCTGCTGCAGCTGCATAATGCTAATTTCTATGGCATTAATACCCTGTGCACAATATGTACACACAGTGCCCACTTTATTAGTTACACCTGTCCACCTGCTCATTAATGCAAATATCTAATCAGCCAATCATGTGGCAGCAACAATGCACAGAAGCACACAAACACGGTCAAGAGGTTCAGTTGTTGTTCAGACTGAACATCAGAATGGGGAAGAAATATGATCTGACTGTGGAATGATTGCCGGTGCCAGAAGGGGTGGTTTGAGTATCTCAGAAACTGCTGATCTCCTGGGATTTTAACGCAAGACAGTCTCTAGTGCAGGGGTTCCAACTTTTTTTTTTATGCCATGGACCAATACCATTAAACAAGGGGTCCGTGGACCCCTGACCGGGAACTCCTGCTCTAAAGTTTACAGAAAATGGTGCGAGAAACAAAAAAAAACCTAGTGAGCAGCAGTTTTGTGGGTGAAAATGCCTTGTTAATGACGAGGTTAGAGGAGAATGGCCAGACTGGTTCAAGCTGACAGGAAGGACAGTAACTCATACAACCACACGTTACAACAGTGGTGTGTAGAAGAGCATCTCTGAATGCACAACACGTCAAACTTTGAAAAGGATGGGCTACAGAAGCAGAAGATCACAAATATACTCTCCATGGCCTCTTTATGTCCACTGAGTGTATATGCCTATGAGAACAATAAATTTGAAAACTTGAACTTGCAGATGTTAAAGGTAATGGTGAAAGTGGACAGGAGTGGATAGAGGCTATGTGGTATCGCAAGAAAACGACAGCTGAGATGGACTCTGAAACCCCTTCTGACTCAGAGCGGATGTAAAAGGAGCTTTCTTTCAAAACACTGAGATTTGTGTTACTCCAAATTACAGAGGGCCACAATTTTGAAACAAGCATTCTGAAATCGACAGCAGAGAATGAATTATTATGCAAAAATCATTGTTTTTTTTTAAGACTCAGAACACAATTTTGAGTACATTTTACCCGGATCGCTGGGGCAGAGATTAGAAGAGGTATGTATGAAACGAAAGACAGAGACCTACAAATTTGAAACAGGGAATCTGAAATCAGCCGACAGAATTATTATGCAGAAATAAATGCTTTTTTATTCTTCCCTCAGAACACAATTGAGCACAGTTCACCCGGATCGCTAGGGAAGAGACAGAAAAAAATATTGGTAAAGCAAAAGACAGAGACCTACAAATTTGAAACAGGGATTTTGAAATCAGCAGACAGAAGTATTACGTAGAAATAAATGTTTTTTTTCTAAATGCAGAACTCAATTTTGAACATTTCATCCAGGCAAGAGATGGGGTAGGGATGAGGCAATAGACAAAATTGTAATCCAAACTGAGACTATTTGATATTTGGAAGGGGATGCTGGTGTTACAGCCAAAGAGTACAGTACAAAGAAATATCCTGTAAAAATGCCAAGTTTACATGTAAGTCACTTAACTGATGAAGAAGACATAGAAGAGAATATTGAGGACTTGTGTTGAGGAATATTTCACATTAGATGGTCCAGTGAAGTCAATGGAAGAGATGACAAGAGATTTTATTGAAGTGAGCCAGGAAGTGACTCCTTCAAGTCCTGTAGTGGAGACAATGGTAATGACATAAATTCCTTTGAGAAGCTTAAAGAGGGAAACCACAGATGGGCAAATCCGGTGAAGATGTGAATTACCCTGTTCAGAAGAGGAAGATGGCGTAGTTAATGTGAATAAATGACATAAGTGATGATGCGAAGATGCAGAAGCCACGTAGAAAGAGGGAGCTGAAATGAGCACTTCTCAGTCCCCCATATGCCTTCACACCCCTGAACAATTCTTACATGACTCACAGTTAGTGTAGCTAGACACAAGTTCACCCGTGCTATCTGGGTCACACACACAGAGCGCTGGAGGCATTCAACAAGCCAGGCAGCGTCTATGGAATAAACAGACGACATTTTCAGGCAGAGACTTTTCATCAGGACTGAGAAGGAAGGGGGAAGAAGCCAGAAAAAGGTGAGTGGAAGGAGTACAAAGTGGCAGGGGATGGATAGATGGGGGAGAGGGGGATGAAGTAAGAAGCTGGGAGGTGATTGGTGGAAGTGGATGAAGGAGAAGGATTCTGATAGGAGAGGAGAGTGGACCATCAAGATTCAAGATTGTTAAATGTCATTTCCAGTACACAAGTGTAAAGGAGATCAAAATAATTGTTCGTACAGATTTGATGCAGCACAAAAAACACAACAAATATGAATACATAAGATGGGAGAAAGGGAAGAAGAAGGGCCACTAGAGGATGGTGATGGACAGGTGAGGAGAAGGGAATGATAGAGAACTAGAATGGGGAATGGAAATAGAGACAAGTAGTGTGAAATAACTGTACACTTCCCTCCGTAGATGCTGCCTGACTTGATGAGTTCCTCTGGCACTTTGTCTGCCCGCTTTGGATTTTGATTATCTGCAGAATCTTTTGTGTTCATGATATCTGGGCCCTCAGTTTATCACTTTCATTCCCTTCAAAGTATAAACTAGTAAGCAATACCAAACCTTTTCTACCTCCAAGCTGACAACTTACTTGAATCCAGCAACAAAACAGGTTGAGTCTCTGGGCTGTGGTGTGCTTATACCAGCAGTTCATGCAGCTGGAACCTCCGATCACTTTGCTGCATCACACCTTTGGATACGCGGGCAAATCCAAAAACTCTAGGCCGATTGACAGGCCACCTAGCCCAACTCCCCAGGAAGCAAAGCTATTATTGTGACCTCCAACTATTCCCATTCAAATCCCAATAATCTCCCTGAATCTCACCAGTAAAGACTTGGTTCTATGGAAAGGTGTTCAGGAAGTCTTCTGGTGTTACAGAACATAGTACATTCCAGGAATAGTCAAAATCAAAGTAAATTTGTTACCAAGGTATGTACTTGTCACCGTATACAACCCTGAGATTCATTCTCTTGCAGGGAAATTAAAAAATCCAATAGAATTCATGAAAACCTACAGCATAAGCAAAGACTGACAACATGTGCAAGTAGAACGCAAACACGAGGAAATCCGCAACCTGCTGCAAAGTGATGGGAAATACGTCCGGTGCTCCCGATGCGGCCTTCTATATATTGGCGAGACCCGACGCAGACTGGGAGATCATTTCGCTGAACACTTACGCTCTGTCCGCCAGAGAAAGCAGGATCTCCCAGTGGCCACACATTTTAATTCTACGTCCCATTCCCATTCTGACATGTCTATCCACGGCCTCCTCTACTGTAAAGATGAAGCCACACTCAGGTTGGAGGAACAACACCTTATATTCCATCTGGGTAGCCTCCAACCTGATGGCATGAACATCGACTTCTCTAACTTCCGCTAATGCCCCACCTCTCCCTCGTACCCCATCTGTTATTTATTTATTTATATACACACATTCTTTCTCTCTCTCTCCTTTTTCTCTCTCTGTCCCTCTGACTATACCCCTTGCCCATCCTCTGGGTTCCCCCCCTTTTGTCTTTCTCCCTGGGCCTCCTGTCCCATGATCCTCTCATATCTCCTTTGCCAATCACCTGTCCAGCTCTTGACTCCATCCCTCTCCCTCTTGTCTTCTCCTATCATTTTGGATCTCCCCCTCCCCCTCCAACTTTCAAATCCCTTACTCACTCTTTGTTCAGTTAGTCCTGACGAAGGGTCTCGGTCTGAAACGTCGACTGTACCTCTTCCTAGAGATGCTGCCCGGCCTGCTGCGTTCACCAGCAACTTTGATGTGTGTTGTGTGCGATTAGAAGACAGATTGTGCAATATACTGAGTACATGAGTTGTAGAGGCTTTTAAAGTGAGTCTGTAGGTTGCAGAATCAGTTTGGTGCTGAGGTAAGTGACATTATCCACACTGGTTCAGGAGCCTATTGATTGAAGGATACTGTAGTAATTGTTCCTAAACAGGCCCTTCATCCCACAATATCTCAGCCAAATTAAACTGATCCCACCTGCCCATACACTTCCACATAGCTCCCTTTGCTGCCTGTTTATGTATCTGTCTAAATGCCTCTTAAACATTACTATCATATCTGTTTTCACCTCCCCCCCCAGCAGTGCATTCCAGGTATCTACCATTTGCAGCATAAACAAAAATTACCTCATAAAACTCCTTTAAACTTCTCCCCTCACACCTTATGTCCATGGCCTCAGGAATCTGACAATTTCATTATGGGAAAACAGCCTCTGATTATCTACCCACCTTATTTATTTTTATAAATTTGTACAGCATATGGTAAAAGGCCCCTTTGGCCAATTACACCTATGTGACCAACTAGCTACTAACCCATACGCCTTTGGAATGTGGGAGGAAACCAGAGCACTTGGAGGAAACCAACACGGTTGTGGGGAGGATATACAAACTCCTTACAAACAGCGGCGGGAATTCAACCATGATCAGTGATCGCTGGCGCTTTAAAACGACTGCACCAACCACTACGTCTCCACGCTACCCTGTTCCTTGCGGACAACAAGCCTCAGCGTATTTGGTCGCACTACCTGCTTTTATTTCAGGTTTCCACTGCTTACAGTTTATCTTGTTCCCTCAATCTGGTGATCAGCTCCCTGTGTGTATGTGTTAGTATTTGTCCTGCAGAAACACCCACCGATCTTAATATCCGTCCAACCCAAGATTTGGTTGGAACCTATATCTGGTGGGCAGTTGTTCACCACAGGACAGAGGGTGAGGTGGACACAAACACAAGAGTTTCTGCAAATGCTGGAAATCCAGAGCATTGCACTAAATTTTATGTTATTATTTAGCGATACAGCATGATAACAAACCCTTCTGACCCAACGAGCTCGCATTGTCCGAATTCACCCAAGTGCAACAGAGCCCACACTGCTGTATAACCTATTCAGTTGCAACAAGTTGCAACATACCTCACACTATAATGTAACCCTACATTATACAGCATTACACTTCCATTAACACCAATGCCCTTGAATGGAAAATCCTGCAAACAGTAAAGGACACAGCCCAGTCTATCATGGGTAAAGCCCTTCTCACCATTGAGCACATCGACACGGAGTATTGTCACAAGAAACCAGCTTCCATTGTCAAGAACTTCCACCCTCTAGGCCATTCTCTCTTCTCACTGCTGTTATCGGGTAGAAGGTACAGGAACCTCAGGACCTACACCACCAGGTTCAGGAACAGTTATTACCCTTCAACCATCAGGCTCTTGAACCAGAGGGGTTAACTTCCCTCAACTTCACTTTCCCCCATCGTTGAAATGTTCCCACAACCTATCATACATACAGATCTAACATACAGAGAGGCTTTGAGGAAAGAGAAGCAGAATAGACAGTGTAAAGACAGTAAGGTAGAAGGGCTGAAATGTGTGTACCTCAATGCAAGAAGCATCAGGAACAAAGGTGATGAACTGAGAGCTTGGATACATACATGGAATTATGATGTAGTGGTTATTACAGATACTTGGCTGGCACCAGGGCAGGAATGGATTCTCAATATTCCTGGATTTCAGTGCTTTAAAAGGGATAGAGAGGGCGGAAAAAGGGGAGGAGGGGTGGCATTACTGGTCAGGGATACTATTACAGCTACAGAAAGGGTGGGTAATGTAGCAGGATCCTCTTTTGAGTCAATATGGGTGGAAGTCAGGAACAGGAAGGGAGCAGTTACTCTATTGGGGGTATTCTATAGGCCCCCTGGTAGCAGCAGAGATACAGAGGAGCAGATTGGCGGGCAGATTTTGGAAAGGTGCAAAAATAACAGGGTTGTTATCATGGGTGACATTAACTTCCCTAATATTCATTGGCACCTGATTAGTTCCAAGGGTTTAGATGGGGCAGAGTTTGTTAAGTGTGTCCAGGACAGATTCCTGTCACAGCATGTGGACAGGCCGACTAGGGGAATACCATACTAGATCTAGTACTAGGTAATGAACCGGGTCAGGTCACAGATCTCTCAGTGGGTGAGCATCTGGGGGACAGTGACCACCGCTCCCTGACCTTTAGCATTATCATGGAAAAGGATAGAATCAGAGAGGACAGGAAAATTTTTAATTGGGGAAAGGCAAATTATGAGGCTATAAGGCTAGAACTTGCGGGTGTTTTTGCAGGGAAATGTACTATGGACATGTGGTCGATGTTTAGCGATCTCTTGCGGGATGTAAGGGATAAATTTGTCCCTGTGAGGAAGATAAAGAATGGTAGGGTGAAGGAACCATGGGTGACAAGTGAGGTGGAAAATCTAGTCAGGAGGAAGAAGGCAGCATACATGAGGTTTAGGAAGCAAGGATCAAATGGGTCTATTGAGGAATATAGGGAAGCAAGAAAGGAGCTTAAGAAGGGGCTGAGAAGAGCAAGAAGGGGAATGAGAAGGCCTTGGCGAGTAGGGTAAAGGAAAACCCCAAGGCATTCTTCAATTATGTGAAGAAAAAAAGGATGACAGGAGTGAAGGTAGGACTGATTAGAGATAAAGGTGGGAGATGTGCCTGGAGGCTGTGGAAGTGAGCGAGGTCTTCAATGAATACTTCTCTTCGGTATTCAGCAATGAGAGGGAACTTGATGATGGTGAGGACAATATGAGTGAGGTTGATGTTCTGGAGCATGTTGATATTAAGGGAGAGGAGGTTTTGGAGTTATTAAAATACATTAGGACAGATAAGTCCCCGGGGCCTGACGGAATATTCCCTAGGCTGCTCCACAAGGCGAGGGAAGAGATTGCAGAGCCTCTGGCTAGGATCTTTATGTCCTCGTTGTCCACGGGAATGGTACCGGAGGATTGGAGGGAGGCGAATGTTGTCCCCTTGTTCAAAAAAGGTAGTAGGGACAGTCAGGGTAATTATAGACCAGTGAGCCTTACGTCTGTGGTGGGAAAGCTGTTGGAAAAGTTTCTTACAGATAGGATCTATAGGCATTTAGAGAATCATGGTCTGATCAGGGACAGTCAGCATGGCTTTGTGAAGGGCAGATCGTGTCTAACAAGCCTGATAGAGTTCTTTGAGGAGGTGACCAGGCACATAGCTGAGGGTAGTGCAGTAGATGTGATCTATATAGATTTTAGTAAGGCATTTGACAAGGTTCCACACGGTAGGCTTAGTCAGAAAGTCAAAAGGCATGGGATCCAGGGAAGTTTGGCCAGGTGGATTCAGAATTGGCTTGCCTGCAGAAGGCAGAGGGGGGTGGTGGAGGGAGTACATTCAGATTGGAGGATTGTGACTAGTGGTGTCCCACAAGGATCTGTTCTGGGAACTCTACTTTTCGTGATTTTTATTAACAACCTGGATGAGGGGGTAGAAGGGTGGGTTGGCAAGTTTGCAGACGACACAAAGGTTGGTGGTGTTGTAGATAGTGTCTAGGATTGTCAAAAATTGCAGAGAGACAATGATAGGATGCAGAAGTGGGCTGAGAAGTGGCAGATGGAGTTCAACCCAGAGAAGTGTGAGGTGGTACACTTTGGAAGGACAAACTCCAAGGCAGAGTACAAAGTAAATGGCAGGATACTTGGTAGTGTGGAAGAACAGGGGGATCTCGGGGTACATGTCCACAGATCCCTGAAAGTTGCCTCACAGGTGGATAGGGTAGTTAAGAAAGCTTATGGGGTGTTAGCTTTCATAAGTTGAGGGATAGAGTTTAAGAGTCGTAATGTAATGATGCAACTCTATAAAACTCTGGTGAGGCCACACTTGGAGTACTGTGTCCATTTCTGGTCACTTCACTATAGGAAGGATGTGGAAGCATTGGAAAGGGTACAGAAGAGATTTACCAGGATGCTGCCTGGTTTAGAAAGTATGCATTATGATCAGAGATTAAGGGAGCTAGGGCTTTACTCTTTGGAGAGAAGGAGGATGAGAGGAGACATGATAGAGGTGTACAAGATAATAAGAGGAATAGATAGAGTGGATAGCCAGCGCCTCTTCCCCAGGGCACCACTGCTCAATACAAGAGGACATGGCTTTAAGGTAAGGGGTGGGAAGTTCAAGGGGGATATTAGAGGAAGGTTTTTTACTCAGAGAGTGGTTGGTGCGTGGAATGCACTGCCTGAGTCAGTGGTGGAGGCAGATACACTAGTGAAGTTTAAGAGACTACTAGACAGGTATATGGAGGAATTTAAGGTGGGGGCTTACATGGGAGGCAGGGTTTGAGGGTCGGCACAACATTGCGGGCTGAAGGGCCTGTACTATGCTGTACTATTCTGTATTCCATGTTCTATGGACCCACTTTCAAGGATTCTCCCTCTCTATTGCCCAACGCCAGCCCCCTAGGCCTGAGTCGACATAGTAGTAGTAGTCATCTGAATGCGCCTGATATTTATTGTTTATTTATTATTATTATTTCCTTTTTTGTATTTGCACAGTTCGTTGTCTTTTTGCACGCTGGTTGAACGCCCACATTGGTGCAGTCTTTCATTGATTCTATTAAGGTTATTATTCTACTATGGATGTACTGAGTATGCCCACAAGAAAATGGATCTCAGGGATGTATATGGTAACATATATGCACTTTGATCATAAAGTTACTTTGAACTTTGAGCTCACACTGAGTACAGCCTGCACTGCCGTATTACCCACTCAGTAATAAACACAAATTGCAATATAACTCACACTATAATATAATCCACACAGTGGTGTAAACACACACTGCAGTGTAACCCACACTGAATAATGACCGGCATCGTAATACCATGCATACTGAAGTACAAGCCACTGAAATATGATACACAGCAACATTTAGCCCGTGCCCAAAATGCAACATTTACAGAAAACACATTAAAATCAAATCTGCTTTAAAGATCAATCGTACTAAAATCTAAAGCACACTGAAAAATAACTCATAATGAAATAAAGCACACGGAAATAGAGTCTAACTAACTTAAGATAGAAATATGAGCAATATTGATATGTAAATCACATCAAGACCGAAAGGTCTCTGAAATATAACACACATTGAAGGGAAGTGCATTGGAATGAAACAGCCTGAAATACAGGGTCGCGTTTTGCAGATTTTACCAGCAGGTTCAGAATCAGGTTTGATATCACTAACATATGTTGTAAAATTCATAGTTGTGCAGCAGTAATACTGTACAATTCATAAAAAATCTATAAGAAATGTATGTGTATGATATATATAATATAGGGTCCCTTGAGGTTGTAATCACCGGGGGTGGTAATGGGGATAAGCTCCCACTACTTATTAAATGCTCCCAGTTGTGTGCACCTCAAATAGCCTCTGACAACCAAGTCCAGCTCCTGGCCTTCACGTGTGGCTTAGCTACTAAGCCCGGCAGAACCGTTTCTACTGACAGGAGGAGGGGCAAGGGTGGGTATCTGGCACCTGAAAACCAGTCGCTTCGGGCAGATTGGGGCTCATCAGCCGTGGTTGGCAGTTTGTCTAGGAGAAGGAAAACCCTGATCTCATACCTCCACTACCCGACGGCTGTACCCACTCATGGGGAAGGCTTCGGGAGTAAACCCAGAGGGAAAAATCCAGAGCTGGAGTCTCTAAAGCAGTCCTAAATTGAGTTCAATGCTGACTGGTAACTCCTGTGACACTGCTGGTACCAAACTGTATCGGTCTCTGCCATTCCTTTGGGTTCATCGGATGCGTGGAGAGGGGGAGCTTGCTACATGGGCAACAGCTCGCTCTCCATATCGTCCTGCCCAGGCTGGCATATCTAGACAGCGAGGATGCAACATCCATGGTTCCATGGTCAACCCTGATGGACAGAGGCCTCATATAATATATAAATATAAATATATCTATATATATAAATTATATATTGTATATACATTACATGTATATGAAATAGACAGTGCAAAACGAGAACAAAATTAGTGAGGCAGATCACATGGAACAACTACTATTTCTCAGTGTCAATAATTTTCACGATTCCCATACACCAGTCCTGGCGTGGTTCAGCCTACCCCCCTGTCAGGTAGCCCTATAGGCCAAATTTTTTTTGTTTTTCACACCATTGTCTGTAAAATCCAAAGACTGTTGTTCGTTAAAATCCACCCTGTCTGGCTCCCACAATCATTCCACAGTCGAAGTCACTTTGATCACATTTCTTCCCCATTCTGATGTTTGATCTGAACAACTGAACCTCTTGACCATGTCTGCATGCTTTTAAACATTGGATTGCTGCCTGCTGATTAGATATTTGCATTAACAAGCAAGTGTACCTAATAATCTGGCCGTTGAGTGTCCATTAATAAGCACTAGACCACATACTAATCATTGGGAAACACTGTTTATAGTCACCCTCCAGCATGACAAACAACTATTTACCACAACGCCCTGGTTTTGGTTCTATTGCCAGCTTCTTATCCAAGAATGACAGGTGACTTAATAGAAGTGTATAAGATGATAAGAGGCATAGATCGAGTGGATAGCCAGGGTGGAAATGGCTAGTGCAAGGACACATCATTTTAAGTTGATTGGA
This sequence comes from Mobula hypostoma, assembly GCF_963921235.1. Taxonomy (NCBI): domain Eukaryota; kingdom Metazoa; phylum Chordata; class Chondrichthyes; order Myliobatiformes; family Myliobatidae; genus Mobula; species Mobula hypostoma. The sequence goes on from NC_086099.1 coordinate 217,186,257, forward strand.
GGAAAGCATAGGGGGAATGTCAGAAGTAAGTGTTTTACACAGAGAATGGTGAGCACGTGGAATGTCCTGTCAGGGGTGGTGGTAGGGGCAGGGACATTAGGGCATTTAAGAAACTCTTAGGTAGATATATGGATGAAAGAAAAATGGAGGTCTATGTGGGAGGGAAGAGTTAAATTGATCTTAGAGTAGGTCAAAAGGCCGGCACAACTTAATGGGCTAAAGGGCAGACGCTATGTTATTATGGTCTATGTTCTAAGCTGACACTGCCCTCCTGTTCTGTCAAGTTTCTATTTCATTAGCCTTTAATATGGTATTTTGTCACTTTATTAACAACATATAATCAACATGCACTGTATTGCCTTTATTCATCTTTACTGTTATGTCATCAACAAATACAGTCAAACATAATCTGCTTTTCATAAATCCACACTGAATCTCGCTAATCGCGCAAACCTCTCCTTCATGAAGTGCTTCGAGAGGCCGGTCATAGTGCGCATCAGCTCCAGTCTTCCACGCAACCTCAACCCACAGCAATTTGCCTATGGCTGAAACAGGTCAATGGCAGATGCCACCTCCTTGGCCCTACGCTCATTTCTGGAGCATCTGGACACTAAACACACCTAGGTCAGACTATTGTTTATTCAGTACATCTCTGCCTCCAGTGCTATGATTCCAAGGAACATCTCCCTCTGCAATTGGATCCTTGTCTTCCTGACCAACAAACCACAATCAGTAAGGACAGGCATCATTCCCTCCATCAAGATTACCCACAACACTGGTGCCCCACAAGGCCCCATGCTCAGCTTCCTGCTCTACTCCCTGTGCCTGTGCACTCAATACTGCGTGGCCAGATTCTGCTCTGAGTCCATCTACAAGTTTGCCATAATGGGCTATATCTCAAATAACATAGAACATAGAACCTAGAAATCTACATCACATTACAGGCCCTTCGGCCCACAACGTTGTGCTGACCGTGTAACCTATTCTGGAAACTGCCTAGAATTTCCCTAGCGCAGAGCCCTCTATTTTTCTAAGCTCCATGTACTTATCTAAGAGACTCTTAACAGACCCTATTGTATCCGCTTTCACCGTCACCGGCAGTACATTCCATGCACCCACCACTCTCTGTGTGAAAAACTCAGCCCTGACATCCCCTCAGTACCTGCTTCCAAGCACCTTAAAACTATGACCCCTTGTGTTAGCCATTTCAGCCCTGGGAAGAAGCCTCTGGCTATCCACACAATCAATGCCTCTCATCATCCTGTACACCTCTATCAGGTCATCTCTCATGCTCCGTCGCTCGAGGGAGAAAAGGCCGAGTTCGCTCAACCTATTCTCATATGGCATGCTCCCCAATCCAGGCAATATCCTTGTAAATCTCCTCTGCACCCTTTCTATAGTATCCATAATGATCAGTCAAGGTGCAGGAAAGAGATAGAAAGCTTAGTGACATGGTGCCATGAGAACAACCTTTCCCTCAATGTCAACAAGACAAAAGAGCTGGTCTTTGACTTCAGGAAGGGAGAAGTGGGTGCTCTTGTATATATCAACAGTGCTGAGGCTGAGAGATTCAAGATCCTAGATGTGAACATCACCAGTGACCTCTCCTAGTCCAGCCACAGAGACACCACAGCCAAGAGAGCTCACCAACGCCTCTACTTCCTTAGGAGACTAAACAAAATTCATTAGCTCCCGTCAATCATTGCCAAGTTTTATTGAGACATGAAAGAAAGCATCCCTCCCTGGATGCATAAAGGTTTGGTATGGTAACTGCTCTGCACACAACCACAACAAAAAAACACAGAGAGTCATGGACACAGCTCAGTACATCGTACAAAGCAGCCTTCTCTCCCTGAGTTTTGTCCACACCTCTTACTGCCTCAGTAAAGCAGTCAGAATAATCAAAAACCCTGCTCACCCCGGACATTTCCTCTTCAATCAGACAGAAGATACGAAAACCTGAAATCACGTACCATCTGGGACAACTTCTACCCAGCTATTGAACAGTTCCCTAGAATGAGATGGACTCTTGGCTTCATAGTCTGGCTGGTTATGATCTTACACCTTATTGTTTACCTGTGCTGCACTTTCTCTGTAGCTGTCACACTTTATTCTGCATTGTGTTATTGCTTTACCTTGTCCTACCTCAATGCACTGGGTAATAATCGGATCTGTATGAACAGTATGCAAGACAACCTTTTCTCTGTATCTTGCTGCATGTGACAATAATAAACCAGTTCCAATTACTGATTACTGTTCCTGAAACTTTATTCAACACCGATTTAAAAATTGCTCAGCCTGGAATTACTAGAAAAAAATGCTCTTGTATTCTTCTCGTACCAGGAATGTCACATTTGCCATTTTCCAACCCTCTGGCACCTCCACCGTTTCTGGGGAATATTAGAGGATTATGGCTATCTCCCCTGAAAATTCCCTAAAAGTCCCTGGAAGGTAGAATTTGCCATCATCACCATACAGTGTATTTAGCTCTAAACTTAGAACCGTACAGCAGAGTAAAACACCCTTCGGCCCATCATGCCAAATTAAAACAATCCCACCTGCCTCCTCATGGCCCAGGCTCAGTGGCCACTTTATTAGGTACACCTGTTAACCTGCTCATTCATGCAAATATATTTAAACAGCCAATCATGTGGCAGCAACTCAATGCATAAAAACATGCAAACAAGATCGAGAGGTTCAGTTGTTGTTCAGACCAACGATCAGAAATGTGATCTAAGTCACTTTGACTGTGGGGTGATTGTTGGTGCCAGACAGGGTGGTTTACATAGCTCAGAATCTCCAGGGATTTTCACACACACCAGTGTCTAGAGTTTACAGAGAATGGTGGCAAGAAACAAAGCAATATCCAATGAGTGACAGTTCTGTGGGCAAAAGTGCCTTGTTAATGGCAGAGGTCGGAGAATGGCCAACCTGACAGGAAGGCGACATTAACTCAAATAACCAAGTGGTGTGCAGAAGAGCATCTCTGAATGCACAACATGTCGAACCTGAAAGTGGACAGACTACAGCAGCAGAAGACCACAAACATACACCCAGTGGCCACTCAGATACAGGAGGTACCTAATAAAGTGGTCACGGGATGTATATTCCTCCATTCCCTGTATGCCCATGTATCCAACAAAAGCCTCTTAAACAACCCTCAGCTGATTGTGGTCAGATTTCTGGCTACCTATCCCAACCTTCCATCTCCCATCTTCCACGAGTTGTGAATCCAAGTCAAACTGTTCCTGTGTGTGCTAGCTCAGTCGGCAGAGCATGGGACTCTTAATCCCAGGGTCGTGGGTTCAAGCCCCACGTTGGGCATTCATTTGCCTGGCCTGCTGCATTCACCAGCAACTTTTATGTGTGTTGCTGTGTTTTTATCATTGTTAATAACCCCTTCCGTAGAACCTTAGAATTATATTCTGTCAAATCTCTTAAGAATCATAGTAGATAGAACAGTACAACACAGGAACAGGCCAGTATATCTCCAGCATATCTCTGCTATCAGCTTCCAATATCTCTACCATCTCCGCTGCTACGGATATTTTAACACAGCTGCAGAGCACTCCGGGTGGCAGGGTGGAGATACTGCTCTACCAAAGGAGCTGTGAAGCGCTCTTTCCCTCTGCTAGTCTGCAGGTCACCCTTGGGCAAGGTGTAGCACCCGCTTAGCCCCCCCCCCCCAGTCAGGATCAAGTGAAGCCACGGGAGCAGGTGGTGGATGGCCGTACGAGCAGCCTGTGCATATCACAAGTCCTGGTTATGTGACGTCTCTGAAGAGTATTTATAATGGCTTTGGTCACGCATTTTGCAACGACACTGTCCAGAACAAGGCAATGGTAAACCACTTCTACAGAAAAAACTTGCGAGGAACAATCATGGTTATGGATAGACCATGATCACCCACATCAAACAACAGAGCACTCGATCAGTATTGTAGCCTTACGTGCATCACCTGCTTTGTCTTCAGTGGGTCCCAGTTTACCTTTAATTACCTGCATACTACTTGTACAATAGAAAGAGATTTTAGGGTTTCCCAAGGCAAACTTTTTAGTGAACCTTGAGCAAAGTGTTAAATGCTTACCGCCTGATGCTTCTACGAGCCGCAGTGTATCAGAGATACAAATTGCACCCCATTCCAGCACAGTACCAATTTCCCACTCGGGCCAAACTCTCGACTTGGGTACTTGGTTTTGCACTCAGATGAAAGACATGCGATCACTCACGCTGGAAAATAACAAAATTAAATTTAACACACCATGAAATAAATAGACTGGAATATAAAATTTACTGAAGTCTAACTAGACAGAAATATAATCTACACTAATGATTGACACACACTAGAAATATAATATAATATAATATAATTATTACCACAATAAAATCCATGAAGAAATATAACCCACTCTGATGTATAACACACATTAGAATATAATACGCACTGGAATCTGACACACAATGAAATATAACAATGCTATGGACATTCCAAGCCCGGCTGTGAAAGGAGGAGGGTTGGGATGGCTACAAGAGGGTCTCCAGACGCTGGAAATCCAAAGCAACACACACAAAATTCTGGAGGAATTCAGCAGGTCAGGCAGCATCTATGGAAAGGAATAAACTAGGCAGTCGGCGTTTTGGGCCGAGACCTTTCTTCAGGACTGGAAAGGAAGGGGGAAGATGCCAGAATAAAAAGGTGGGGGGTGGAGGGAAGGGAAGGAGAATAGCTGGAAGGTGATAGGTGAAGCCAGGTGGGTGGGGAAGGTAAAGGGCTGGAGATGAAGGAATCTGACAGGAGAGGAGAGTGGAAGCAAGAGAAGGACGAGGTGATAGGCAGGCGAGGAGAGGTAAAAACACCAAAGTGGAGAACAGAAGTGAGAAGGGGGGAGAGAATTTATTTTACCGGAAGGAGAAATGGATGTTCATGCCATCAGGGTGGAGGTTACCTAGATGGAATATGGGGTGTTACTAGCAACTCCATCCCATAAGAACCCAGAGCTACAGAAACACCAACAGAAGATCCAAGGATCTCATCCCAGGGAGAGGAAGGATACACCGAGAAGATGGGAAAACTTGAAAGACTGACTCGAGACAGAGGACTCCAGCAAGCTCCTATTGGTGGCCTGTGCCACAGTAGAGCTGATGGGCTTAAAATAACAAGAAAGAATATATCCCACTGTTATTTAACCCACACAGGAATATAATACACACAGATGTTTAACTTATGAAGATAGGTTGAGCGAGCTAGGAATTTTTGTCTCATTGGAGTGAAGGGGGATGAGTTGTGACTTAATAGAGGTGTACACAATGATAAGTGGCTTCGATCAAGTGGATAACTAAACACTTTTTCGCAGGGCAGAAATGGCTAATACAAGGGGGCATGATTTTAGGGTATTTGGAGAAAAGTATAGGGGGAATGTCAGGAGTAATTTTTTTTTTTACAGAGAGTGCCTGGAACACACGTTCGTTGGTAGAGGCAGATACACGAGGGACATGCAAAAACACTTACATAGGCACATGGATGATAGAAAAATAGAGAGTTATGTAGGCGGGAATGGTTAGATTGATATTACAGATTAAAAGCATGGCACAACATTGTGGGCCAAAGAGCCTGAACTGTGCTGTAATGTTCTATGTTTTATGTAGAGTATACACATCCAGATATTTAACCCACACAGATATCTACCCACACTGGAATGTACACACACAAATATTTAACCCACACAGATATCTACCCACACTGGAATGTACACACACAAATATTTAACCCACACAGATATCTACCCACACTGGAATGTACACACACAAATATTTAACCCACACAGATATCTACCCACACTGGAACATATACACAGGGATACTTAACCCACACAGATATCTATCCCACACTAGAATATAACACATATTTAAACACAACCTACAGTGAAGTTAGATTCTCATAGCCATGTAATCTACACTAAAGTATAATGTATACTGAAGTATTAGTCACACTGTAGCGTAACACAGAGTGAACAGACTCACACTGTAATATTAGTCACATTGTAATATAATCCACACTGCAATATAAACAACTCTGAAACAGATCTCACATGTTAAAATGCAAAGTACATTGAAACACAAGCCACATGGAAATATATATCATATGTTGAGCTACCATCCGTACCGAAATATAGAAACAACACTGAAATGTAACTAGGGCTCAGAGCTTTCATTGCTTAACCAAACATGTCTAAAGGCCTGCACGAAAAGTGGTATTGTTTTATTCTGTTAAAGCTTTGGAGTGAACCTAGTATGGTCAAGCAACACACATCAAAGTTGCTGGTGAACGCAGCAGGCCAGGCAGCATCTATAGGAAGAGGTACAGTCGACGTTTCAGGCCGAGACCCTTCGTCAGGACGTCCTGACGAAGGGTCTCGGCCTGAAACGTCGACTGTACCTCTTCCTATAGATGCTGCCTGGCCTGCTGCGTTCACCAGCAACTTTGATGTGTGTTGCTTGAATTTCCAGCATCTGCAGAATTCCTAGTATGGTCAAAGTCACTAACGCTAACCGTACAACTCTGGAATGTGGGAGGAAACTGGAGCACCTGGAGGAAACCCACACAGTCATAGGAAGGACGTAGAAACTCCTTACAGACAGTGGTGGGAATGGAACCTTAATTGGTAATTGCTGGCTCTGTAAACTGAAAACGCTGGTCACAACACTACCGTATTAGGCCAGTCATTCTTGAGATCATCCCTGTGAACCCCCTCTGGACCCTCTCCAGGGCCAGCACATCCTCTCTAAGATCTGGGAGGGATCAGCAAGACAGGAATCAATGACTCTGTCTTTTCTACTCACTGCCTCAGAGAAACAGCCGGATAGACAAAGACCACATCCACCCCAGTCATCCTCTCTTCTCTCCTCTCCCATCAGGCAGAATATACAAAAGTCTGGAATTACGTTCTTCCTGTGCTGTGTTGTACTGTTCTATGTTCTCATCCTGTCATTCCAACTATAGAATCCACACCAAATTTCAGACCTTGATTTATCCATCACATGCACATCAGAACATACAGTGAAATGTGCTGTTTGTGTTAACAACCAACGTGCCCAAGGATGTGCTGGGGGCAGCCTGCAAGTGCTGCCGCACACCCTGGCACCAGCATGGCATACAGTACCCGCCGTGCTCAGCAAAACCTGACCACTAACTCCCCCCTCCATCCCCAAAGCCATCCCCGCAACCCTTAAAATGTAAAGAAAAACAACTGAGCTTAAACCAGAACAAGTCAACTGGTTGAAGGTTTCTTGTCTCTGCATTTCCTGTCACTTAGATTCTAACCATTCTCGACACAGTTGAGGCAATGTGGTCAGTTGAACATCACTGACAATTCATCGATTTGCATGATTTGTCTCTGAGAATCGTCACCTTGCTGTGGTGGAGAGGCCTGAGAGTTCTGAGATCTTGAGAGCGATGCTGTCTGGTGCTTAGCCCCCAGCGCTTAACTCTTGGTCGGGTCGCTCATGGTGGCAAGGTCCAGGGAGAGGTTCTAGACAAAGAGTGACCCAACCAAGACCTCAGTGGTGAAGCTGGCAGAAGATGACAACACATCAGAAAGGCAGCAAAGGGTCCCCAGCTGTCTTGCACTGGACCCTGACGCGAATCTGTCGAGGACCTTGTGGTGGCTGCCTGTGCATCAGCCTTCCCACGTTAGACAGTCAGAAACAGGCACCCTCCATTAATGGAATCCACCCTAACATCCCAGATTAAGTCCCATAACAATCAGCAAGAGGTAAAGGGGGCAGGATTGTGCTCTCTACAGCCACTAACAGATAACTCCCACCGTACTCAATTCGCACTACTATCAGCTGTCCATCAGAACCCATTGTATTCAGTTCCCATAATAAACACAAGCAGCTGTGTCCCTAATGAGAAGTTTCAGCTCATTTCACACTGCGTGTCCTGACAGTGTAATGAGGGATATTAAGCAGAAGCATTGTTGCAATGCCTTCGGTCATCTGCACAAGTCCCACTGCACTTCACAGGCAATGGAGCAACTGGCAAAGAGTAATTGGTGCATTAGGGTCACGTGTACTGAGATACAGTGAAAAACCTGTACGAAAATTTCCATACAGACCATTTCAAAGCATACCAAGGTACATAGTGGAAGGAAAAAGCAACGACAGTTCGAAGTTCAAAGTAAATTTTATTATCAAAGTGCATATCACCAGATAGAACCCTGAGATTCTTTTTCCTGTGGGCAATACTCAGCAAATCTATAGAATAGTAACTGTAAACAGGATCAATGAAAGATCAGCCAGAGTGCAAAAGGCAACAAATGCAGATAAACATAAATAGCAATAAATAACCAGAGCATGAAATAACAAGATAGAGAGCCCTTCAAGTGAGATCATTGGTTGTGGGAGCATCTCAACAGATGAGTGCAGTTACCCCCTTTTGTTCAAGAGCCTGATGGTTGAGGGGTAGTAACTGTTCTTGAACCTGGTGGTGTGAGCCCTGAGGCTCTTGTACGTTCTACCTGATGGTAGCAATGAGAACAGAGCATGGCCTGGGTGGTGAGGATCTTTGATGATGGACATTGCTTTTCTACGATAATGTTTCAGGTGGATGTGCTCAATGGTGGGGAGGGCTCTTTCCATGATGTACTGGGCTGAATCCACTACCTTTCGTCGGATTTTCCGCTCAAAGGAATTGGTGTTCTCATACCAGGCTGTAATGTAGCCAGTCAGCACACTGTCCACCACATGTCGATAGAAGTTTGTCAAAGAAGAATATAGTGTTATGGTTACAGTTACAGAGCAAATCTGGAGCTAGAAGTCCTACATTGAGTTCATCGCTGACTGGCAACAGCTACAATGGCGCTGGAGCCAAACCGTATCGGTGTCTTCCATTCCTTTGGCTTCATCAGATGCGTGGAGAGGGGGTCTTGCTACATGGGCAGCAGCTTGTTCTCCATGTCGTACCGCCCAGGACACTAGGCAGCCGGTGTCCAGGACACAGGACACAGGACACAGCCAGGTCGACCCTGTCCGACGGAGGCCTCAACTCAACAGAGAGAGTACAGTGCAGGTAGACAAGGCCACAATGTGAGGGCAAGAGTTCTTACTTATTATACAAGAGTCATAGAGTCAGAGCACAGAAACAGGCCCTTCGACCCATCTGGTCAATGCTGAACTATTATGCTGCCTAGTCCTATCGACCTGTACCTGGACCATAACCCCCCAGGCCCCCCCATCCATGTACCTATCCAAATTTCTCTTAAATGTTGAAATCGAACCCACATCCACCACCTCTGTTGGCAGCTCGTTCCACACTCTCACTACCCTCTGGGTGAAGAAGATCCCCCTCAGATTCTCCCTAAACATTTCACCTTTCACCCTTAATGGCATCTTATAGCAGTGGGACAGAAACTGTCACTGAGCCTGGTGATGCATGTTTTCAATCCTCTGTACCAACTACCCGATGGGGATGAAGAACAGGGCTGGGACGGATCTTTGAATACGTTGGCTGCTTTCCTGAGGCAAAGGGAAGTGTGGACAGAGTCGGTAAGATATAGGAGCAGAACTGGGCCATTTGACCCATCAAGTCTGCTCCACCATTTCATCTGATCCAATTTTCCTCTCAGCCCCAATCTCCTCCCTTCTCCCCATGAACTTTCACACCCTGACTTATCAAGAACCCATCAACCTCCTCCTTAAATACGCCCAGTGACCTGGCCTCCACAGCCGTCTATGGCAATGAATTCCACAGATCTACCCCATCTAGCTAAAGAAATTCCTCCCCGTCTCTGTTCTAAACATTCAACATTCAATAGGCTTCTAAATTACAGCGAGTACAAGCCCAGAGCCTTCAAATGCCCTTCGGTCTGCATGGAGCACGGCAGAAACGTTTTCCTGACTGTTGGGTCTCACTGTAGAGCTCATCTGCCCAGTCCACCAGAGCTGACTTCACATGCTAGGGCGGGCATTCACCTATCTTACTGGGGCACGAGGCCACCGGCTACCCTCACCTGGCAAAAACAATGTATCGGGGTGTGACCACTGTCACTGCAAACAGCTACTTGAAGCCACAAGTGAGAGCTGAGTGTCATTTAAATTAAACAGATTGAATCTTTGTTGAGACTACAGGGGCAGGAATTTCAGAAGAATGTGTTAAGCATTCGGTTTTCATACCTCAGAGGTCAGAATATGCTTTGACAATCCAAAAACATTCTGCTATTAAATTTGCTTATGTCAAGTTTTCCAGAGTTCACTGGTGCATCTTGCTGTTAAGACATGACTGCTTTGGTAACGTTTAGTTTATCTAACAGTCTAAAGCTCAAGGCACTTTCTTCCCGTCAGATTTCTGAACCCTCTGTGAACACATGGACACCACCTCGTTATTCCTTTACTTTGCATTAGACATTTGAAATTCCAGTTGGATTATTATGAAAGAGAGATGAGCTTTATTTGCCACATGTACATCAAAACATACAGTGAAATGCGTCACTTGCGTCAAATCAGTGAGGATCGTGCTGAGCAGCTCCTGTCACCACGCTTCCAGTGTCACAATAGCACGCCCACAACTCACTAACCCCTCACCATACGTCTTTGGACTGTGGCAGGAAACCAGAGCACCCGGAGGAAACCCATGTGGTCACGGGGAGAACGTACAAACTCCTTACAGGCCACACCGCACGCTGTCGGAGCAGTGCTGCCGGGATAATCCAGGATACGACCCACCCAGCCAACACACTTTTCGTCCTTCTTCCCTCCGGGAGAAGGCTCAGGAGCTTGAAGACTCGTACGGCCAGATTTGGGAACAGCTTCTTTCCAACTGTGATAAGACTGCTGAACGGATCCCGACCCGGATCTGGGCCGTACCCTCCAAATATCCGGACCTGCCTCTCGGCTTTTTTGCACTACTTTACTTTCCATTTTTATATTTTCTATTTATGATTTATAATTTCAATTTTTAATATTTACTATCAATTTGTAATCCAGGGAGTGGGAAGCGCAGAATCAAATATCGCTGTGATGATTGTACATTCTAGTATCAATTGTTTGGCGACAATAAAGTATAAAGAATAAAAGTATAAGGTATAAAGTATACTGAGGTATAGTGAAAAGCTTGTCTTGCAGACCATTCATACAGATTAGATCATTACACAGTGCGTTTGAGGTAGAAAAAGGTAAGACAATAACAATGCAGAATAAATCATCAAAAGAATACTCTTAGCAATTCTAAATGGGGGAAAGAGAATTTAGATTGAAAAGTGTAAAACGATTACAATAGAAATAATGAGTGGATCTATAAGGAGACGCTCACGATGAGTTGGCAGTAATTTTATGTCTTTGCACCGTACCTCTGCCACAAAACAGCAAATTTCACATCAGTAACGTCAGGGATAATAAATCTGATTCTGATTCTGAATACATCTTTCACCTCATTAGGACACAGCCTGTTCGGCGGGGAACAGAGTTTAAGATTTGCACTACTCCTTAATAAGAACGAGCTTCCTGATATTGTTCCCACGTAATCTTGTGATGGTGTTGGGTTCACTGTCCGCAAATTCAAAAGAAGACTTTAAGCCCGATCCGATACAGATCCTCTCACAATAGGGAGGTTATACTCTTACCCACCTACTCTCCAAAGACTAGCTTACTTCCTTGTCTAGTCTCTGTGGTGAGGTCAAGCTGCCAATACCAACTGCCTCAGTGGTGCTCCCCTCCCCCCCTCACCAAGGAAGAGATACTTCCAGCTAACAAATTAATTTAAACAGTTTTATTTTATTTTTAATGATATACGTTAAATCTAAACAAATAGTCCTTAACACACATTTAAAACTCAAAGGATTTCACATTTATAGAAGATTTCTAAATTCCAAAAGATTTGTAAATGAGTTGCAGATGATCAAGTCTTCTGTCACAGAAACTGAAGTTTGAGGAATGAAATCTAGTTCTTCTTTCTGTCCACCCCACCTTTCTGTTATTTTCCTTGTCATTCCTAACAATCCCTAATGCTTTCACACATTTATACTGTTTTGCTACTAGTTGATATTATTTGCATGTGATGTTTTCCAGATACTTTTGCTGGGGCAAAGTAATTCACACAGATAGGCTAAAACAGGGGGTTCCACGGACCCCTTGCTTAACAGTATTGCTCCATGGCATCAAAAAAGTTTGGAATGAAAATTCCTGGTCTAAAAGCTTCTGGGGACAGAGATCTCATTCACCCAAAAAAAATAATGCTGTGAGGGCTAACCCTCTGAGTACGTGAATATCCCAACCATTAATAGATCAACTATGCCTGTGACCATGTCTGAGGTGCTAAATGACATAACCCTTTTGTCTTGCATTTGGCTAACTTCACTTTGCAAGCCATATCTCTTGAGCAGCCAACCCCTTGCTGTGGGACAGCACCCTGTGCTCTGTAAACAATGCTATTTGCAAAATTGGGCTTTTAACTTCAAACTGATTGCTGCTTCCGATTTACACTAAGAACTGAAGACTGGTTCTTGTTTACAATAAGAAGCTGAGCAAGAAGTTTAACTTTGTCAAAAATAACTCTGACCCTCTGGAAATATCATGCTGCTGTGTTAGAAGGCTGAGATCAGCAATAAGCCTCTCGGGCCTGGAAAGTGAATATCTATCATAGCCTAGTTTCAACCTTAAGACCACATTTCCGGTACAAACAACAACACTCATAACCATAGAACAGAACAGCACAAGAACAAGCCCTTCAGCCCACGATGTTGTGCCAAACTAATTAAACTGACAATTGTTATGGTTTTGGTATTAGTTTACTATTGTCACATGCACCAAAATGTAGTAAAAAGCTTGTCTTGCATACTGTTCATACAATATATATGTATTAAGTGCTTAGCTAAACTAGTTCTTTCTGTCTCCAATCCCAATTCAATTCAATCTGAATTGAACCCGTGTCTATCACTTTAGCTGGCAGCTCGTTCCACACTTGCACCAGATCCTGCGTGAAGAGGTTGCCCTCCTTACAAAGATCCTGACAGGATCACACTCAACTACCACTCAAGTGAAGACAAAGCAGATGCAATAGCAACATTGTCCTTTAACCCCGCTCACCAGTCTCTGTGGCCCTGGTTGAAATTACCCCCTGCACCTCAGCTCTCTGGTTCCATCACAGCCCTGCGGCATCTCCAGAGGGAGCATTCTTGTGACTGCATATGGTTCAGAAATGGAACGCCACAGACAGACGGCCCAGCGAGTTCTGATGGGGTCGTCCCCCTGAGGCACTCTCAGACAATCATAAACACAAGGATGCTGGAGATCTTGAACGAAATGCTGGGGAACTCAGCATCTACAAAGGGGAATAAACATTGGATATTTTGGGCCGAGACCTTTCATCAGATCTGGAAAGGAAGGGGGTAGAAGCCAGAATATAAAGGTGGGGCCGGGGGGGAGAGGATTATAAACTGGTAGGTTATAGATGAAACCAGCTGAGGAGGAAGGTGGGTGAATGGGCAAGGTGAATGAAGAATCGGAGAATGAAGTGAAAAAGTGGGAGGTGATAGGTGGAAGAGGTAAAGGGCTGACAAAGGGTCTCAGCCTCAAACATTGACTATTTATTCCCCTCCATATATGCTGCCTGACTTGCTGAGATTCCCTCTCAGAAATTCCTCCATACTTCCGTTCCAAATGGATATCCCTCTTTTCTGAGGTTGTATCCTTGAGTCTTAAACTTCCCCACGCAAGGAAACATCCTCTCCACATCCATTCCATTGAAGCCTTTCAACATTCAATAGGATTCAATGAGATCACCACTCATCCTTCTGAATTCCAATGAGTACAGGTCCAGAGCCATCAAGCACTCCTCATATTCCTTGGTGTCCACATTTCCGAGGATCTCACCTGGTCCCTGAACTCCTCCATCCTGATCAAATTCCTTGGTGTCCACATTTCTGAGGATCTCACCTGGTCCCTGAACTCTTCCATCCTGATCTTTATTTCCTGCGGAGCATCAAGAAAGCTCACCTCTGTCCTAGGATACTGACGGACTTTTACTGCTGTACCATTGAGAGCATACTCACCAACCACATCTCAGTGTGGTATGGCAGTTGTCCCGTATCAGACCGCAAAGCACTCCAGTGTGTGGTGAAAACTGCCCAGCGGATCATCGGCACCCAATTGCCCACCATTGAGAACAGCTACCATAAACACTGCCTGGGCATTATCAAGGATGCATCTTACCCAAACCATGGACTTTTTACTCTCCTCCCATCCGGTAGGCGCTACAGGAGCCTCCGCTCCCACACCAGCAGGCACAGGAAGAGCTTCTTCCCTGAGGCTGTGACCCTGCTGAACCTCACATCACAGCACTAAGCAGTATTGCACCCATATTGTACTGTCTCAGTACTTTTATATTTGTGTGCTGTAGCACTTACTTTTTATTCGCAGTTATTTTGTAAATAACGCTATTCTCAGCACTTCTGGTTAGATGCTAACTGCATTTCATTGGCTTTGTATCTATACTCGGCACAATGACAGTAAAGTTGAATCTAATCTAATCTAATCTAATATGATAATCCTTTCAATCCTGGAATCAATTTCGTGAACCTCCATTGTCAGGACATCCTTTCTTAGATATAGAGCCCAAAACTGCTCACAATACTCCAAGTGAGGCCTCACCAGTGCCTTATAAAGCTTCAACATTATATTCTTGCTTTTATGTTCTAGCCCTCTCGAAATGAATGTCAAATTCCCGTTTGCCGTCCTCACCACCGACTCACTCTGCAAGTTAACCTTTTGGGAATCTTGCACAAGGCTCCCATGTCCCTTTGCATGACCATACACTTCCTGACACTGTATTCCATCTGCCACTTCTTTGTCCATTCTCCTAATCTATCTGAGTCCTTCTGTAGGCACTTTGTTTCCTCAAACTACCTGCCACTCCATCTATCTTCGTATCATCTACAAACTTGGCCACAAAGCCATCAATTCTATTAATCCAAATCATTGACATCTACCGTAAAAATAAGTGGTCCCATCACAGACCCCTGTCTAATTGCTCCCCCACCCACCCTTCTCTGCTTTTCTACTCCCCATTCTGGTTTCACTCTCAAACCTTCTCTTCCTCCCCCCTGCCTATCACCTCCCCTTGGTGTTTCCCTTTCTTCCCTGCTCCTCTCCTATCAGATCCCTTCTTCTTCAGACCTTCACCTCTTCCACCTATGTTCCCCCCACCCCATCTTCTTACTTCATCCCCCATCCCCTCCCCAACCACCTCCCCCCTCATCTATCCCCTGCCAGTTTGTACTCCTTCCCCTCCTCCACCTTCTTACTCTCGCTTCTAACCCTCTCCCTTGCAGGTCCTGGCAGGGGAATGGGATCTGAGGTCTCTCCTCAGATGCTGACTGCTTTTGGGTCTTGGATTTATTTCAGATTTCAGTTGTCCTTGATTGACAAGGAAAGAGATTTGAGCGCAGTTGGTCAACATGCACCATGCACCACAGTCATCAACAGAGCCAGTTGGATTAAGATAAATCATCTTAAGGGAAGTCAGGGGAATGTGAGTTGGACAAGTCGTGGTGACATTGTGCCAAGCAACTCCTGACTGAGAGCTGCCTTGTGCACGACAATTGAAGAAGAGGTCAAATGCCTCAGGAAGGAACATAGAAAGTACAGCACAGGAACAAACCTTCCGGCCCACGATACTGTGCCAAACTAATTAAGCTAATCCCTTCTGTCTGCACATGGTCCATATCCCATCACTCCCTGTGTATCCATGTGTCCTTATAAGAGACTCTTAATGCCTTTTTTAATATTTGTCTCCTAACACCAGCGTACTGGAGGAGACCAACATGAACAGCATCTCCACCACGATAAAGCAACACCAATTCCGGTGGACAGGTCATGTCATCCGGATGCCAGACTCACATCTACCCAAACAGATCCTTTACTCCCAATTGGAGGAAGGTCAGTGAGCCCCCGGTGGGCAAAGCAAACGCTTCAAAGCAAACACCAACATCAGCCTGAGGAAATTCAACATGACATCGAAAAACTAGGAAGACATTGCACTCAATAGATTCACCTGGATGAAATCTGTTCAAGAGGGAACTGTGCTACATGAGAGGGATCTCCACAGTGTTGCAGGGAACAGGCGCAGCTACGAAAGGAGAGACTGAACAACCAATAAACCCGATCACTAACCACCGTCACCACTTGCTCGTGTCCACACTGCACCGGAATACGTGGATCCTGGATCGGCCTCGACAGCCACCTGAGGACCCACCAACAGACAACCCGTCAGGGGAACATCGTGATCAAACTACTATCTGCTCCCAACACCATCACTGACAGTGCATTCCAGCCACCCAACAGTATCTGTGCAAAACAACTTGCCCTGCACATCTCCTTTGAGCAAGCTGCATCTCATCTTAAATACACGTCTTCCAGTATTAGACATTTTGAGCCTGGGAAAAAGATCCAGCCTATCTGTGCCCCTCATAATTTTATCAATTTACTTAAGATTTTATAAACTTCTGTCAGGTGCCCCCTCAGCCAGCAGAAGCAATTCTGGTGTGTCCGACCTCTCCTTGTAGCACTTGGCCTCTAATCCTGGCAGCACGGTGGTAAACCTCTATATAAGAAGATCATGGTGTCCTGGGCAAAATGGGAGCTACATCAGGTTCTTTGCAGCAATGAAGGCTAAAGATAAGGTTGCTTCATGGAAGCAGGGAGACGCAGACAGGAATACAAATGTCACGCCCATTGGCAGACAGACCTGTTCTCACACAGAATCAGATTCACATTTATGCCACTAACGTATTCGAGTTTCAAGATTGTTTAATGTCATTTCCGATGGGTGTAAAGAAGAACAAAGTAATTGTTACTCAAGATCTGATGCAGCACAAACAAAAAGCACAATAAGATAAAGAGTAAAGGCATCCGTTAGTCTTGCAAGATCATGGATCTGCGCCTGGAAAGTCTTCACTCTCCAGGGCACAGGCCTGGGCAAGGTTGTATGGAAGACCAGCAGTTGCCCATGCTGCAAATCTCCCTTCTCCACAACTCCGATGTTGTCCAAGGGAAGGGCATTAGGACCCATACAGCTTGGCACCAGTGTCGTCGTAGAGCAATGTGTGATTAAGTGCCTTGCTCAAGGGCACAACACATTGCCTTGGCTGGGGCTCGAACTCATGACCTTCAGGTCACTAGTCCAATGCCTTAACCACTTACTTGGCCACATGCCTACAAGAAGCAATTCTGATGAAGAATACAATAATAATTTTAAAAACACATTAAGTATGAATAGATACAATAGCTTATATACACAGATTAATTAGATCATAAGACCACCAGACATAGGAGCAGAATTAGGCCACTCGGCCCATCGAGTCTGTTTCGCCATTCCATCATGGCTGATTTATTACCCCCCTCAACCCCATTCTCCTGCCTTCTCCCCATAACCATTGACGCCCTGATTAACCAACAGCCTATTGACTTCCACCTTAAATATACCCAATGAGCTGGCCTGCACAGCTGTCCCTAGCAATGAATTCCACAGATTCACTGCCCTCTGGCTAAAGAATTTTTTCCTCATCGCTGTTCTAAATGGACATCCCTCAATTCTGAGGCTGTGCCCTTTGATCCCAGACTCCCCCACTACAGAAAGTATCCTCTCCACATCCACTCCATCTAGCCCTTTCAACATTCAATAGATTTCAATGAGATTTCCCTTCATTCTTCTAAACTCCAGTGAGTACAGGCCCAGAGCCATCAAACACTCCTCATGTGTTAACCCTTCATTCCTGGGATCATTCTTGTGAACCTCCTCTGGACCCTCGTTAATGCCAGCGCATCTTTTCTTAGATAAGTTCAAAGTTCACAGTAAATTTCTTATCAAAGTACATACATGTCACCATACACAACCGAGATTCATTTTCTTGCAGGCATACCTAATAGATAAATCCATAATAGAATAATAACCATAACAGAATCAATGAAAGACCACAGCAGCTTGGGCATTCAACCAGCGTGCAGAAGACAACAAACTGTGCAAATACAAACAGAAAGAAAGAATAATATTGAATAAATAAGCAATAAGCATTGAAAATATGTGATGCAGTATTCTTAAAAATGAGTCCATAGGCTGTGGGTCCAAAACTGCTCACAATACCCTGTGTGTTCTGACCAATGACTTACAAAGTCTCAGCATTACATCCTTGCTTTTGTATTCTAATTATCGCGAAATGAATGCTAACATTGCATTTGCCTTCCTCACCACTGAATCAACCTGCAAATTAGCCTTTAGGGAGTTCTGCACAAGGACTCCAAAGTCCCCTTGCACCTCCGATTTTTGAATTTTCTCCCTATTTATAAAATAGTCCACACCTTTACTCCTTCTGCCAAAGTGCATGACCATGCATTTCCCTCCACTATATTCCATCTGCCACATCTTTGCCCATTCCCCCAATTTGTCCAAGTCTTTCTGCAGACACCCTGCGTCCTCAACACCACCTGCCCCTCCACCTATATTTGTATCATCCACAAAGTTGGCCATAAAGCCATCAATTCCTTCAGCCAAATCACTGACATATAATGTGAAAAGCAGTCCGAACACTGACCCCTGTGGAACACCACCAGTCACCTGTAGCCAACCACAAAAGGTCCCCTTTATTCCCACTCTTTGCCTTCTGCCGATCAGCCAATCTGCTATCCATGCTAGTATCTTTCCTGTAATGCCATAGGCTCTTATCTTGTTAAGCAGCCTCATGCGTGGCACCTTGTCAAAGGTCTTCTGAAAATCCAAGTACACAACATCCACTGTCTCTCCTTTGTCTATCAGTGACATTTGCAATTTTCCAGTCCTCTGGAACAATTCCAGAATCCAGTGATTCTAGAAAGATCATCACTAATGCCTCCACGATCTCTTCAACTCCCTCTTTCAGAACCCTGGGGTGCAGTCCATCTGGTCTAGGTGACTTATCTACCTCCAGGCTCTTCAGCTTCCCGAGCACCTTCTCTTTGGTGATAGCAAATACATTCACTTCTGCCCCCGCTACTCTTGCATTTCTGGCATTCTGCTAGTGCTTACCACAGTGACAGACACAAAATGCTGAAGAACTCAGCAGATCAGGTAACATTTATGGAACTGAATAAACAGACAACAGTTTGGGCTGAAACCTTTCTTTAGGACTGAGAAGGAAGGGGGAAGATGCCAGAATAAAAGGGTGGGAGGGTGAGGGGAAAGAGGCAATTTAGGAGTGGTAAGTGCGCACGCAGGCACATGCCAAAAAAAAAGTGGTAAGTGAAGGCAGGTGCGTGTGAAAGGTCGAGGGTGGAGGGCGAGAAGAAAGAATCGGATAGGAGAGGAGAGTGGACCATAGGGGATAGGGAAGGAGGAGGAAGTAATGAGCAGGTGGGGAGAAGGGCCTCAGCCCAAAACATCAGCTGATTATTCTTTTCCATAGATGCTGCCTGACCTGCTCAATTCTTCTAGTGTTTTGTGTGCATTGCTTTGGATTTCCAGCATCTGCAGATTTTCTCACGTTTGTGAAATAATCATTAAGTTTGTCCACCATTACTACCTCTCCAGCGTCATTTTCCAGCAGTCTGTTACCCACTCTCATATCTCTTTCACTCTTTATATATCTGAAAAAACATTTTGCATCTTCTTTTATATTACTGGTTAGCTTACCTTCCTATTTTATCTTTTCTTTCTTTATGGCTTTTTGTTGCCTTCTTTTGGTTTGTAAAAGCTTCCTAGTGCTCTAGCTACCTTATACGCCCTGACTTATGCTGTCTTTGACTTCACTTGTCACCCATGGTTGCTTCATCCACCCTTTAGAACACATCATCACCTTTAAAATGTATCTATCCTGCACTTTCCAAATTGCTCTCAGAAACTCCAGCCATTCATCTTCTACTGTCAGCCCTGATAATGTCCTCTTCCGATCAATTTTGGCCAGCTCCCCTCTCGTGCCTCTGTAATTCCCTTTACTCTACTATAACACTGATGCATCTGAATTTAGCTTCTCCTTCTCAAACTGCAGAGTGAATTCTATCATCTTATTATCATTGCCTCCTAAGGGTTCCTTTACCCTAAGCTCCCTAATATAATCTAGGTCATTGCATAACACCTAACTCAGAATTGCCACTCCTCTAGTGGGCTCAACCACAAGCTGCTCTAGAAAGCCATCTCACAAGCATTCTACAAACTCCCTCTCTTGATCTTCCCAATCTATTTGCATATTGAAATTCCCCATAACTATCACAACATCATCCTTTTTAACCTACATTTTCTATCCTCATTATAATTTGTAGCCCACCTCCTGGCTACCGTTTGGAGGCCTGTATATAATTCCCATCAGGGTCTTTTTACCTTTGCAGTTTCTTAACTCTACCCACAAGGATTCTACATCTTCCAGTCCTTTGTCACCTCTTTCTAAGGATTTGATTTCATTTTTTACCGGCAGAACTACCTCACCCCTCAGCCTAGCTGCCTGTCCTTTCGATACAATGTGTATCCTTGGATGTAGAGTTCCCAACTATAATCTTCTTTCAGCCACAACTCAGAGATGCTCACAACATCACACATGCCAACTTCTAACTGCATTACAAGATCATCTACTTTATTCCGTGTACAGTGTGCATTCAAATAAAACACCTTCAGTCCTGTATTCATCACCATTTTTCAGTTTGATCCCCTGTTACACTTTAACTCATCCCACTGTCTGTAATTTTGCCCGATCATATACCTGTCCTTCCTCACAGTCTCACTGCACACTGCATTGACTTGTATACCAACTACTCTATCCTCTGCCCGACCACTCTGGTTCCCATACCCCCTGCCAAATTGGTTTAAACTCTTGCCAACAGCTTGAGCAAACCTGCCCAGAAGGACATTGGTCCCCCTCATGTTCACATGTAACTTGTCCTTTTTGTACAGGTCATGCTTTCCCCAGAAGAGATCCCAATGATCTAGGAATTTGAACCCTGCCTCCATTCTTCAGCCACACATACATATGCCTACCTGTATGTCCATAAAGTGAAGCTGGGCACAGGGGTGTCTCTACACAAGGTGACCGACTAGAAATGATAAAGTAGTGGTGGTTGAGGTGTGGAGGGGTGGAGGTGTTGACCAGCCTTACTGCTTGGGAAAAGCAAGTTTTTGAGTCAGCTGGTCCTGGTGTGGATGCTACGTAGTCTCCTCCCTGATGGGAGTGGAACAAACAGTCCATGAGCAGGATGGGCAGGATCCTTCATGATGTTACTGGCCCTTTTCCTGGCACCTTTCTACATGTATGTCCTTGGTGGTGGCTGGGCTGGTGCCAGCGGTGCCTTGGACAGTTTTGGTTGCCTGTTGTAGCACCTTCCCATTCACGACAGTGTAGTTTCCGTACCGAGCAGCGATGCAGCTTGTTCAGATGCTCTCTACTGCACATCTGTAAAATGGTGTGACAACAGGTAGCCAAAACTGTCCGATGTATCCTCGGCAGCAGCCTACCCACCATTAAGGAGGTACGTGGATGTGCAAAGTCCGGCTCTCCTCAGGAGGTAGAGACATTGGTGAGACTTCCTGCTTGTGTAGAATGTGTTCTGGGACATTATGAGCTTGTGAGAGACGTGCACTCCCCAGGAGTTTGACATTAACTTGTCATCCTGTGGCAACAGTACAGTGCAAAATCGTAAAAATCAACATATTACAAAAAATAAATAAATAGTGGGAAAAAAGGAATATTGAGGTAACAGACACAAAACTCAGCATGTCAGGCAGAATCTATGGAAATGAATAAACAGTTAACATTTCAGGATGAGACCCTTCATCAGGACTGGAAAGAAAAGGGGAAACTGCTTGTACTCTCCCTCCCCCAACCTTCTGATTCCAGCTTCTTCCCCCTTTCCTTCCCAGTCCTGATGAAGGGCCTGAAACATCGGCCTGAAACATTGACCCTTTAGATGCTGCCTGACCTGCTGGGTCTCTCCAGCATTTTATATGTGTGTGTGTCACTCTGAATTTCCAGCACCTGCAGAATCTCCTGTGTTTAGAAATAATGAGGTGGTGCTCGTGGGTTTGTGCACTGTTATCAATCAAGGCCAAATGGCATCTTTAAAAAGAAATGAATCAATTATCTGTCAGGGAAGCCCTTTTACAGCATTTCATTTTGTTTTAGGGGAGTTACTGGAAGAACTGGTGGATCAATAGATGGCAAGAGAGGGAATTCATTGTGCATGGCCTTGGGATAGATCATGCCTAAAGGACTGAGTGGCCTTCCTTAGAATGGATTTCTCTCTGCCACGCAATAATGTACTTAATGGATTCCACCTTGATACATACCCATCTGTCAAAGATTTCTGTAACATAGTTTTCTTTATTCCAGTAATAGCACTCCACAACAGCAGCAAGGTGACTGTTGACAAGTCACGGGTCGAATCAAGCATTATCTGTTATCATGATATCCGATTTCCAGGAATAGCTGTCAATCAGCTCAACATACAGATCATGCTTGGTATGGTTTTAAGATCAGGACCTTTGAGTAAATTGATTTCTTTCCTCTTCAATGTTAAATTTATTATCAGAGTACATATATGTCACCATGTACTACCCTGAGATTCATTTTCTTGCGGGCATGCACAGTAACTACAAATAAAACCACAATAGAATCAATAGAAAAATCACATACAGCAAAGGCGGACAAACAGCCAAAGTGTGAGAGGCAGCAAAATGTGCAATCACAAAAAGAGGAGAAAACAAAATAATAATAATGAATAAATAAGCAATAAATATTGAGAACATGTGTTGAACAGTCCTTGAAAGTGAGTCCATAGTTAGTGGGATGAGTGCAGTGAATTCGAGTGAAGTTACCTCCTCTGGTTGAGGAGCCTGACTGTTCCTGAATCTCCTGGTGTAGGACCTAAGGCTGTTGTACTCCTCCCTGATGGCAACAGTGAAAAGAGACCATGGCCTGGGTGGTGGGGGCTGCCAACTACCCTAACCCACCCCCCCCCAGTTCACTCAGATATCTGCTGCTGGCTTCCCATTCCTCTTGCTCAACACAACAACGACGGAGAGTTGGATGGGTTCAGATAGTCACCATCATTTCCCCTGTTGTCCTCTTGCCTTTGCCGTGTTCATAGTCAGCTTGTGGCTCACTAACAAACTGCCTGACTCACGTCGGACTTGTGGATGTCATACTAATAGGCTCCTAGAAATTCTAATCCATTGGGCTGGTCCTGTGCGTACTCAGAATTCCTTAACTGGACATGTGCTCTTGCGAACGGTCATGGCCGACGAAGTAACTATTTACTCAGCTCTTTGACAGGGCAGACTGAGGGCATTCAGCTCACCTGCCTGTGCTAACCCACAGGAGGTGCCTTGCATTCACACTTCACAGTTTAGTCCGTAAAACACTGACACTTTCAGAGAAAGCATTTGCCTTTATGACTATTCATCTGATTTTAGAAGTATGCTTTTCTGCCCTGATGAATGGTTTTGGCGTGAAACATCGTTTCTTTATTCTTTTCTATCAATGCTGCCTGACCTGCTGAGCTCCTCAAGCGTTTTGTGTGTGTTGCTCTGCAGAGTCTCGTGTCTTCCTGTTTCCACAATCCTCTCAGTCAGTGAAAATCAAAGAAATTACAGGTGCTGGAAATCTGAAACACTTCGGATTAGATCTCATTATAAGCAAAGAAGTTCTCCTCACCTGCCAACCACGTGCTTTCAAACACGTACATACTGTATGCACAAACACACATTACACACATGCGCGTGCGCACACACAATCAGAGACACACACAAACATGCATAACAAACAAGCACACACATGTACAGGTATATAGAAATATACACACTACAGACATAAATCAGTACACAAATACAGACTGATAGCACAAACAAAAAAACTCATACAGACACACCCAATATAAGCCCACACAGACCCACCCATATACAACCACACACAGATACATATAATTCCAACACAGACGTAGATACACCCATATCCAACACACACAGATACACACACAAACACATTTGCAAGCACACACACGAGCACAAATACACAAACATGCAGAAATATGGACACAGGTAAAATACATATACACAAGCACACTAAGATGTGCGTGCATGCGTGCGCGTGCACACACACACACCCACAAAATTTACAGGAGATTTTTTGCGTTTTAAACTAATTCATGTCCTTTTGGTTATATATTCCATCTTTCCTCTTTTATTATTGTATCTAAAGTCTGAACATTTCAAATAAAACTTCTCTTAACCCATTAAATCATTACATGTGAATAATTAAAAAGCATATTCACTTAATAGATCAAAGAATTAACCAGTTCTGAACCATTAAACCAGCAAGGTTGGTCCCATGTCCATAAAATGTTATGCTTTAACATTTATCCCAAATTAGCAATCATTTGATTGAAGCTGGCCTTGATTAAAACTTTAGCGATATGATTGAAGGAGCCTCTTCAGCACTCAAGTGTCTGACCATTGTTTCTACAGCTCAGCATTGTGTTCAGTGCCTCACAGCTCTGCATCCTGTAATCCTGGAGTTCGGGGACTGGTCATGTTTGGAGATTTGTGTTTGAAACCGAAGTTAAAAACGTGAGAAATCTGGGGAGAGGAACAGAGCTGGCTTTCCTGATGACTTGTTTCTCCCAGCACAAAGGCTACCAGACTTGCTGTGTATTTCTAACAGCTTCTATTAGTTCAGACTCACAGACCTGGTAGCAATTAACCTAGAGAGCAGGGGTTCCCAAGCTGGGCTCCACAGAGTCCTTGCTTAACGATATTGGTCCATGGCATAAAAAAAGGCTTTAGAGTCAGACTGTTGGAGTGGGCCCTTTGGCCAAACTGGCCCAGCCCAGTGACGTTGTCAGTTCTGGCTGAAGGCTGCTCTGAGATGTCAGGAATTTCACATGCAGAATTCGGAGTACTGCCATAGAGTCATGGAGCAATACAGCACGAAAACAGGTCATTCAGCCCAACTTGTCCACACTGACCAAGGTGCCCATCTAAGCTACACCCGAGCACAAGAGGTTCTGCAGATGCTGTAAATTTTGAACTCACACAAAATAGTGGAGGAACTCAGCAAGCCAGCCAGCATCTAAGGAGGGGAATAAGTGGTCGAGCCAAGACCCTTCGTCAGGACTAGAAAGGAAGGAAGCAAAATCCAGAATCTGGCTTCTTCATCCTTTTCAGTCCTGATGAAGGGTCTTAGCCTGAAACATTGACTGCTTAAGCCTCTCCCATTTGTCCATGTTTGCCCCATGTCTCTCCAATTCTTTACTATACTAACACCACCTCCACTATATCTCTATGCACTAGTGTCATTATTACTTTTGTTATTTATTTATTGTTCATGTGTAATTTATCTATAATTTATGTTAATATAAATTAATTTATGTTAATTTAACTTTATGATAACGTGTTGGCAATATACTGAGCTGCTGCTGCAAAAACCTAATTTCTTGGCATTTACACAGAACATGGATCAGTTAAATGCAATACAGGCCCTTCAGCCCACAATGTTGGGCTGACCTTTTAACCTACTCCAGTCTAAGCCTTCCCTCCTACATAGTTCTCCATTTTTCTTTCATCCATGTGCCCATCTATAGTCTCTTAAATGTTCATAATGGGTGGTGGGGTGGAGCCACATCTCTATAAAGGGAGGTGTAAGGCACTCCTTCCCTCCGCCAACCTGCAGGTCACCCTTCAGCAGGGTGTAGCACCTGATTAGCCCCGATCAGGGTCATTGAAGCCACAGGAGCAGGTGGTAGATGTTCGTATGAGCAGCTGGTGCATATCACAAGTCCCGGATATTAGATTAGATTAGATTCAACTTTATTGTCATTGTGCCGAGTACAGATACAAAGCCAATGAAATGTATTTAGCATCTGACTAGAAATGCAAAGAATAGTGTTATTTACAAAATAACTGCAAATAAAAAAAGTGCTACAGCACACAAATATAAAAGTACTGAGACAGTACGATACGGATGCAATTATGCTTAGCACTGATGGAACCACTGATGCCAGACAGACAATCCCTGAAGAGCATTGATAATGGCTGGGGTCACCCGTCTTGTAAAGACACTGCTCAGAAGGCGGCAATGGCAAACCACTTCAGTAGAAAAATTTGCCAAGCGCAATCATGGTCATGGATAGACCATGATCGCCCACGTCAAACGACATGGCACATAATGATGATGATGATGAATGTCTCTGTGTTCACCATGACCCCCGCTGGCATGTTCCACACATCTACCATTCTCTCCATAAAAAAACTCACCTCTGACAACCCCTCCATACTTCACTCCAATCACTGGAAAAACTTTCCAGCTGTCCACTCAATCTATGCCTTGTATTATCTTGTACACCTCTATCAAGTCTCTGCTCATCCTTCTTCTCTGCAAAGAGAAAAGTTCTAGCTTGCCCAAACTATTCTCATGTTCTCAAATCCAGGCAGCATCCCGGTAAGTCTACTCTGCACCCTCTCTAAAGCTTCCACATTCGCTTCCTCCCAAGGAGAGGCCGATAGGTTTCTCATTAGTCAAGGTATCAAAGGTTACGGTGAGAAGACGGGTGAATGCTATCGAGAAGGATAATAAATCAGCCATGATGAAATGGAGAGGATTTGATGGGCTGAATGGCCTAATTGAGGTGACCAGAATTGAACACAATATTCCATGTGCGGTCTAACCAGAGTTTTATAGAGACGTAACATTGCGCAGCGGCTCTGAAAGTTAATGTTATGCCTATGAAAATAACAAAGATCATAAGACATAGGAGCAGAATTGGTCCATTCGGCCCTTCAAGTCTGCTCTGCCATTCCATCATGGTTAATTTACTATCCCTCTCAACCCCATTCCCCTGCCTTCTCCCCACAACTTTTGATGCCCCAATAAATCAAGAATCTATCAATCTCCACTTTAAATATACCTAATGACTTGGCCTGCACAGTCATGTGTGGCAATGAATTCCACAGGTTCACCACCCTGTGGCTAAAGAAGTTTTTCATCCTCTGTGTCCCTCAGTTCTGTGGCCATGTCCTGTGGGGTCCTAGACTCCCCTACGACAGAAGGCACTCTCTTCATATTCACTCTATCCAGACCTTTCAATATTCGATAGGTTTCGATGAGATCCCCCCTCAGTCTTCTAAACTACAGTGGCTGCAGGCCCAGAGCCATCAAACACTCGTCATGCATTAACCCTTTCATTCCTGGGATCATTCTTATGAACCTCCCCAATGGCAGCACATCCTTTCTTTCCTTTGGTGTAACAATTCATTCTGAAACCATCTCAAGAGCCTTTACCTTTGCCTTTTCTCCCCCATCCACTTGTAAAATGGTATTTACAAAGCAATCATTCCGGAGTATAGAGTGGAAACATCATTACCATTCAATTTGATGTAATCTCTCTGTTTCATTCCCAGCAGCTGCAACCTCTTCAAAATCTGCTTACTTCAAATATTTTATCTCCTCTGTGCTTTCACTCAAAGTGATCAGTTAAGATTAACACTTGATTTTGTTCTCTGATTTGAATTCCTGTTTTGACAAAGGTGTCCTTTTTAATGAAGGGTTTTTCAGGCCAATACCGAGGTCAGCCTTGGCTGTTTGAAGAGCTTCCCCCACCTCCAGCCTCGTCAGTTTCAAGACTTCTGCTTTAACTTAAACATCTTTCATATCCAAGGTGAGGACCTTTTGTAAATATTGCTGCAATAGGTTTACATTTTAGCTTCTGGGCACACTTTCCCTCATCAGTCAGAATGCCGAGCACAGGGGTTGGGACACCACGTTACAGCTGTATCAGATATAACGACACAATCAGGACATAGGAAGTTCAAACTTCGATGTAAATTTATTATCAAAGTCATTATCATTTATGCCACCATATACAACCCTGAGATTCATTTTCTTGTGGGCATACTCAATAAATCCATAATCGAATCAATGAAAGACAGCACCAGCTCGGGTAAAAAGTGTGCAAAAAAACAACAAACTGTTCAACAAGAAGAAAAAATAAATAATAATAATAATAAATAAGTAAGCAATAATATCAGAAGTTCAAAGTACATTTATTATCAAAGTATGTATAAATTATACAACCGTCAGATTCCACAAAACATTAAGAAACCTGAAAGAACCCATTTAACGTCCCAACACCCAATGCACAGAGAGAGAGAATAAAAAACAAGTTGTGCAAACAATAAAAGCAAGCAACAGCATTCAGAACAAAAGTGAGTCCATCGATGTGAAATCTAGAGCAGTCGGAGCGGGCCCACAGCCTCGGTCTCAGCTCATCACAGTGAGAACTTGAGATCAAGAGTCCTTGAAAGAACCTAGAAACTGCACAGGCCCTTCAGCCTTCAATATTGTGGTGACCCCTTAACCTACTCTTAAGATCAATCTAACCCTTCCCTCCCACGTAGCTGTCCATTTTTCTTGTGTCCATGTGCCCATTTAAGAGTGTCCTAACTGTTCCTAACGTACGTATCTGGATCTATCACCACATCTGGCAGGTGTGGGCTCCATGCATCCACCACTCTCTGATGTGCCCCATACTTTCCTCCAATCACTTCAAAACTACGTCCTCTTGCATTAGCCATTTCCACCCTAGGAAAAAGTCTCTGGCCGTCCTCTCTACCTACCTCATCTACTGTACACCTTTCTCAAGTCATCTCTCATCCTCCCTCTCTCCACACAGAAAAACACTGGCTTGCTGAAACGATCCAAAAGACATTCTCTTTAGTCCAGGCAGCATCCTGGTAAATCTTCTCTGCACCTTCTCTAAAGCTTCCACATTCTTTCTATAATGAGGCGACCAGAACTGAACACAATAGTTGAAGCAACACACACACACACACACACACACACACACACAAAATGCTAGAGGAACTCAGCAGGGCAGGCAGCATCTACGGAAAATCAGTATCAGAATCAGGTTTATTATCATCAGCCTGTGATGTGAAATTTGTTAACTTAGCAGCAGCAGTTCAATGCAATACAGAATCTAGCAGAGAAAAAAAATAATAAAATAATAGTAATAATAATAAATAATCAAGTAAATCAATTATGTATATTGAATAGATTTTTTAAAATGTGCAAACAGAGAAATACTGTACATTAAAAAAGCTGAGGTAGGATCCAAGGGTTCAATGTCCATTTAGGAATTGGATGGCAGAGGGAAAGAAGCTGTTCCTGAATTACTGAGTGTGTGTCTTCAGGCTTCTGTACCTCCTACCTGATGGTAGCAGTGAGAAAAGGGCATAGCCTGGGTGCTGGAGATCCTTAATAATGGACACTGCCTTTCTGAGACACCGCACCCTGAAGATGTCCTGGGTACTCTGTAGGTTAGAGCCCAAGATGGAGCTGACTAGATTTACAACCTTCTGCAGCTTCTTTCGGCCCTGTGCAGTAGCCCCTCCATACCAGACAGTGATGCAGCCTGTCAGAATGCTCTCCACAGCACAACCATAGAAGTTTTTGAGTGTATTTGTTGACATGCCAAATCTCTTCAAACTCCTAATAAAGTATAGCCTAATAAAATACGGTCGACATTTCAAGCCAAGACCTTTCATCAGAACTGGAAAAAAAGATGAGAAGTCAGAGTAGGAAGGTAGGGGAGAGGGAAGGAAGGAATTCAATGTAGTAGGTGATAGGTGAAACTGAAGAGGGAGGGTGAAGTTAAGAGCTGGGAACTTGAATGGTGAAAGAGATAAAGGGCTGGAGAAGGGGAAATCTGGAAGGAGAAGTTAGAAAACCATGGAAGAAAGGGAAGGGGGAGGAGCTACTGAGGGAGGTGATAGGCAGGTGAGGGAGGGAAACAAGAATGGGGAATGGTGAAGGGGGGACAATTACAGGAAGTTTGAGAAATCTATAAACTAGTGTAGCATAACTCAGATTTTACAGAGCTGCACTGTGAACTCATCACTCTTGAAATGTTACCCCCTTCCTACAGAAGGGGAAAGAGAACTGTACTTAGGATGTGGAGTACTGGAGAGGGTGCAAAAAAATTATATGCTAGGATGTTACCAGGACTGTGTTATCAGATACCAGATAGACTGTGACGTTCTTTTCACTCTGCAACAGAGGTTCCCAACCTTTTTGATGCCAGGGACCAATACCATTAAGCAAGGGGTCCGTGGACCCAGGTCGGGAACCCAGGCTCTGGAGTGTGGGATACCGAGGGGTGTCCTTAAAAAGGTTTATAAAATCATGAGGTGCATAGATAAAGTGAATAGCAAAAGTCTTTTCCCCAGCATTGGGGTGTCTAAATCTGCTGCAGAGCACAGGTTTAAAGAGAGAGGGGAAAGATTTAAAACGGACCTGGCCAATCTTACCTCTAATTCTTTTTTACAGTTGAGCAGACAACAATTGCTCTGAGCAGGAAGTTTTTACATGGCCTGAAAGCTATGTGGCACTTTAAATGCTTTCTTTGGTAATATGCATACTATGAATATTTAGAATGAAAACTGAAAAGTCACAACTTCTGATCCAATTTATAAATGGAAGGGTAAATGAGATACCGTACAGCAAAGAAAATCTTTCACCTTTTGTAAACTTTTTCTCGCCTGTCTTTATTCTAGCTGCACAGCAACAAAGGCTATGTGCGCGGGAGCATTTCAGTTACTGCGTGGCCGTGCACCCGCGCAGCTTAGGGAGAACAGTGGGTCTGAGGGGCAACGTTTATACACAGAGGGTGGTGAGAATATAGAACAAGCTGCCAGAGGAAGTGGGTATTGTCAGTGCTGAGTGCTGGTGACCACTCTGTATATACTGTAGCATTTCTCACTTCCAGATCCTCTCTGGTCTCTCGGGACACCACTGTTGCCTAGAAATTAATCCCTTCTCAACCGGCTGACTGCATGATATGATGGTGGCTGCACACTCTTCCGAAATTCCACTGACTTCAATGGAATCGGATTTCAAAAACAGGATAGGCAGTAGAGCTGCCACTTTGTGACATATTTAGTATTAACAAAAGGGCTTGAATTTCTCAGCAACACATGACAGAAAGACCTGTAAACTCTCCAAGAAGCTTCAGTTGTGCCTACACAAGTGAGGTGAACAGTGTATTCCAAAAGATGTTCCCAAGAACTCTCTAGAATCATAGAGTCATACCTCACGGAAAGAGGCTCTTCGGCCCAACTTGTCTAAACTGGTGGTGTTGTCCAGCGAGTTAGTCCCATCTACCTGCACTTGGCCCACAGCCTTCCACACATTCCAGTACAATTCTACTGCTGAGAACTGCTCGTTCTTGCCGATAACACCCGTGCACCATCAAGTTACAAGACATGGGACTTGAGCAATACATATCTTTTCGTGTGACTGTATATGTGCTATATGTGCCTTGTGCTGTGCGTGACTGTTGGTTCTCTGTTTAACACCTTGGCCCGGAGGAACACTGTTTCAATTTGGCTGTATTCATGTGTGGTTGAATGACAATTAAGCTTAGATCATAAGACATTGGAGCCTTAAATACACATAGACTTGGCCTCCACAGCTGCCTGTGGCAACAAATTCCACAGATTCACCACTCTCTGGTTTTAGAAATTCCTCCTCATTTCCCTTCTAAATGGATGTTTATCTATTCTGAGGCTGTGTCCTCTGGTCTTAGACTCTCCCACCATAGGAAACATCCTTTCCACATCCCCTCTATCGAGGCCTTTCACCATTTCGATAGGTTTCAATGAAGTCATAGAAACATAGAAACATAGAAAATAGGTGCAGGAGTAGGCCATTCGGCCCTTCGAGCCTGCACCACCATTCAGTATGATCATGGCTGATCATCCAACTCAGAACCCTGTACCAGCCTTCCCTCCATACCCCCTGATCCCTTTAGCCACAAGGGCCATATCTAACTCCCTCTTAAATATAGCCAATGAACTGGCCTCAACTGTTTCCTGTGGCAGAGAATTCCACAGATTCACCACTCTCTGTGTGAAGAAGTTTTTCCTAGTCTCGGTCCTAAAAGGCTTCCCCTTTATCCTCAAACTGTGACCCCTCGTTCTGGACTTCCCCAACATCGGGAACAATCTTCCTGCATCTAGCCTGTCCAATCCCTTTAGAATTTTATACGTTTCAATAAGATCCCCCCTCAATCTTCTAAATTCCAACGAGTATAAGCCTAGTCGATCCAGTGTTTCATCATATGAAAGTCCTGCCATCCCAGGAATCAATCTGGTGAACCTTCTTTGTACTCCCTCTATGGCAAGAATGTCTTTCCTCAGATTAGGGTCATCATTCATTCTTCTAAATTCTAGTGAATACAGGCCCAGAGCCATCAAACATTCTTCATATGACAAGCCATTCAATCCTGGAATCATTTCCGTGAATCTCCTTTGAACCCTCTCCAGTTCCAGCTCATCCTTTCTAAGATAAGTGGCTCAAAACTGCCCATGGGGAGGTACGGGGAGATTATCGGAGGACTGTACTGAGGTAATCAGCTTTCATTGTCTCAAACAGGCTTGAAGGGCCAAATGGCCTACTCCTGTTCCTGTACATAAAAGGACAACAACTTTGCACCAGTGATTCTCCCCCACCCCGGCCGTTAGCTAACAAGCCTGGACAAAGCTGCTATGCAAATGGACATCATTGTAATGGAGTCGGCTCCACAGTGCATGGCTTGGCCAGTGGAAGGCAGCATCAGAGTTTACTCTTCTCTTCAGCAGCTGTTTTTATCTGCTCAGGTGAATACTTCATATTGCACAGAAGAGTTAGGACTGCAGAAACTTACGAGGCTGCTGCCTGGACTTGAGATACAAGGAGGGCTTAGACTTCACTCCCTTGAATGTAGGAGATTGAGGGGTCACCCGATAAGGCTGTACAAGATTATGAGGGGCACAGACAGAGAGGAAGTACATAGCCTTTTCCTGGCGATGGGGTGCTGTAAGCAAACGAGGGCACAAACTTAAGGTCAGAGGTGGGAGATTGAAAAGGGACATCGGGGGCAAACCGTGGTGTGTAGCTCCCCAAGTCACAGTTTAATTGTCATGCAACCACGCACATGAATTCAGCCAAACAAAAGTGTTGCTCCGGGGGCCAAGGTACAAAACACAGAACCAACAGTCACACACAGCACATGTAATTACAACAACTGAGAAACATATAGTCACACAAAAAAAAAAATTGGAATGAGCTGTCAGAAATAGGAGTTGAGGTGAGGTGAGCACATGAGTAACATTTAAGAGCCATCTAGGTAAGTGCATGGGTAGGAGAGGTTCAAGTTCAAGTTGCAACACAGCCTTAGAATGGAGGGAGGTCCATTAGAACGGAGATGAGGAGGGATTTCTTCAGTCAGAGAGTGGTGAATCTGTGGAATTCGTTGCCACAGGTGGCTGTGGAAGCCAAGTCATTGGGTGTATTTAAGCTGGAGTTTGATAGATTCTTGATAAGTCAGGGTATGAAAGGTTATGGGGTGAAGATAAGAGAATAGGGCTGAGAGGGAAAATAGATCAGCCAAGACGGAATGGCAGAGTGGACTCGGGCTGAATGGCCTAATTCTGCTCCTATGTCTTATGGTCTTATACCTCTCAATGTCAGTCACAGGATCATAGAGTACTACACAGTACAGAAATAGGCCCTTTGGCCCATCTAGCTCATGCTATTCTGCCTGGTCCCATTGACCTGCACCCAGACTATCGCCCTCCATAGCCCTCTCATCCATGTACCCATCCAAGCTTCTCTTAAATGTCAAAATCGAACCTGCATCCACCACTTCTGTTGGTAGCTCGCTCCATACTCTCGCCACCTCACCACTCCTGAGTGAAGTTGCTCCCCCTCGGGCTCCTCTTAAATATTTTACCTTTCATCCTTTAACCTATGACCTCTAGCTCTAGTCTCACCCAACCTCAGTGGAAAAAAAAGCCTGCTTGCATTTACCCTACCTACACCTTCATAATTTTAAACACCTCCATCAAATCTCCCCTCATTTTCCTTCACTCCAGTGAATAAAGTCCGAACTTATTCAGCCTTTCCCTAGAACTCAGGTCCTCCAGTCCTGGCAACATCCTTGTCAATTTTCTCCACAAACTTTCAAGCTTGTGAACATAGGCAGGTGACCAAAACTGCACACCATACTCCAAATTTGGCCTCACCAATGTCCTACACAACTTCAACATAACTCCTGTACTAGATGCACTGAAGTATAAAGGGTAATGTGCTAAAAGCTCCTTTTACAACCCCAACCAGCTGTGATGGATCTGCAAGTCTATCTACCTCCTCCTCAAAACGCTTCAATGGCTTTGCCTCTGTTGGGCCTGGAATACAGAGGAGTTCACCCCTGAGTGAACACATCCTCTTCACCTCAGCCCTAAGTACATCACGGCGATGTGATAAACATTCCTACTGAGAGGTCATCAATCTGAAATAGTCATTGTTTCCCTCTCCACAAACACGGCCTGATCTACTGAGGCACATAGTCATAGTCATACTTTATTGATCCCGGGGGAAATTGGTTAATTTATGATTACCAACAATAACCAACTCTATGATTAACAAGAGATCCACTGCCAGCAAACATACAATCCCTTTACCCTACACTGCCTGTTTCTACCCCCTGCTCTAGACCCACAAACCTGACTGTCCAGGAAGGCCCATTGTTTCTGCCTGCTCAAAGTTCCAAATCCGAAGCAAATTTACTTTCATCACCTTTTACTACCCTGAGATTCATTTTCTTGCAGGCATTCACAGTAAATACAAATAAACACAATAGAATCAATAGAAAAAACTGCACACAACAAAGACAGACAAACAAACACGTGTCCAATAGACAGTGTAATCAATGGAAACGCACATAATTCACAACCACCAACATTCAGTTGGGGTTCACTTTAAGAGGTGGGTCTGACGTGATGGCATAATTACGTAAAAGACTTCTACCAGGCTTTGTGATCGATTTTCTGCGGTTCAATAAATGACTTGTTATGGTTTTTCCATAAACATAAAATGCCTCTCGTTGTTTTATTCGTGAGAAACCTACATTGGTGACCCCAATGCTCTAGGACGATTCCAGAGTTATTTAGCATGTCGGCAATGCAGTCACTTTGAAACTGCAAGCAAAATGCCGTCACTTGGTTTTTACAAGCTGAGAACCAATCCGTGCTGCAATAAATCACCGCCGACAACACCAAACTCTACTACGTGGTGGCGTTGCTCGGAATCTCTACGGCTGTGAGAGTGGTGAGTCTGCTAGAACACCTGCCCGAACACAATACCGATCGCTGAAAACTCACCTTTTACAGACTTTTGGACTATCAGAGTCTGAGCGCGCCGAACAGTTGCTCTCCGTGTCCGGCCTTGGCGATGCTAAGCCTTCGGATCTAATGGACTACATGCTGTCCCTCTTGAGAAATTGCCATCCTTGTTTTATTTTTAAAGAACTCTTCATGCACCAAGTGGCTGATCCAGTTCACGTAGCCCTCGCTAATGCACCCGTGAAGGACGATAGGGAGCTTGCTAAAATGGCTGATGGTCTGCACTCAGCTAGGCAGCGGTGCATCATTCCTCCTCTTTACCCTGTCTCAATAAGCCCGGCCTCCAATATAAGCACACAAAACAGACGACTGACTAATGCTGCAAAACAGACCACCCTGGCTGGGCCTGTGGTTTTACCACGCTCACTTTGGTACGGACGCTAGGAAGTACCGGCCGCCTTACAGCTCTGACAATGCCAGCGTATCGAGACATCAGAGGTCTGTGAACACCGTGGGCTCCAACTGCCAGAGACATTGAAGTGTTCATTACAGACACCCTTTCAGGGCGACAGTTCCTGTGTGACACTGGTGCTCGAGTGAGTGTGCTGCCAGCATCGCCTATTGACGAGAAGGCAAAGAGTGACGAAACCTGCCTGGAGGCCGCCAACGGCAGCAGGATCCAGACCTACGGCACACGATGGGTGAAGCTCTGCTTCAGTGGAGGATGTAACACATGGGAGTTTGTCCTGGCTGAAGTGGCTAGACCTCTGCTCAGTGTAGATCTCCTGTGTGCCCAAGGACTGTTAGTCGATCTTAAAAGCTGCCGGCTTGTGGATGTCAAGGATTTTGGGTGGTTATCCTGCTCCCCCAGTAACTTCCCCACAATGACTCTGTCAAGAGCATGCACCACCGCACATGAGTTTACTCGACTGCTGGACGAATTCCCAAACCTCACCAAGCCCACGTTCTCCGCGACAGTCTGGACCCAGAAAAGCTGGCAAATACTGCAAAGGCAGGGTCTGCCATCATGGAAAGACTTGGCATTGTATGCTGGTCAAATAGCCCCTGGGCTTCGCCCCTCCGTGTGGTCCCCAAGTCCAACAGCGGTTGCCACCCACATGGTGATTACCAACATCTTAACGAGGCCACCTGATCGTTACCCAGTCCCACATATCCAAGTCTTGTCTGCATGTTTAGCAGGAAAGTTAATTTTTTCCAAAGTTGATCTAGTTAGGGGCTACCATCAGGTACCTGGCTCCTCAGAGGACATTTCCCAAAACAACTGTGATAACCCCGTTCAGCCTCCCAGAGTTTCTGCGCATGCCATTTGGCCTGAGAAATGCAGCACAGGCTTTCCAACGGCTGATGGACTCTGTATTACGACAGATTTTCTTTTGTTTACCTGGATGACATACTTGTCGCCAATGCCTCGAAACCCAAACACGTGTCTCATCTCCACACACTTTTATCAGCACTTAAGCCAACACAGGTTGATTATTAACCCTGCTAAAAGCCAGTTTGGGTTGTCAACCATTGACCTTCTTGGCCATCGCATCTCCACAGAAGGTGCAAAACCCCTCCTCTCAAAGGTAACCACAATTACGGATTTCCCACCGCCCCGCACTACCAAAAACCTACAGGAGTTTTTAGGCATGGTGAATTTCTATCACCGCTTCATTCTGTGAGCTGCTGAAATTATGCTCCCCCTGTATAGTGTGTTTAAAGTCAATACCTCTAATCAGGTGCTTGACTGGTCAGCAGACATGACCAGGCATTTGATGATACCAAACGAGCTGTTTCTAATGTGACCATACTGGCACACCCGCTCCCCAATGCATCCATAACCATTTCTACTGACGCCTCAGACAATGCTGTGGGTGCTGTGCACAAATAGTTACTCAGAGACGTGTGGCAGTTCCATCCCCCTGAGAGGAAGGACAGCATGTTTGACTGTGAGCTTCTTGGGCTCTATCCAGGTGTTGGGTACTTTTTGTTTTCTTCTAGAGGGTCGCCATTTCACAACGTCCGTTGACCATAAATCCCTCGTGCACGTGATGGTCAAAATATCAAGCCCTTGGTCTGCATAGCAGCAATGCCACCTGGCCTATATAACCAAGTTCACAACACATCAAGAGGAAAAATAATGCCGTAGCTGACTGCCCCTGACGGCCAGCCGTTGAGGGGCTGGCATGGCAGCCGACCAAGCT
Source organism: Mobula hypostoma (assembly GCF_963921235.1). Taxonomy (NCBI): domain Eukaryota; kingdom Metazoa; phylum Chordata; class Chondrichthyes; order Myliobatiformes; family Myliobatidae; genus Mobula; species Mobula hypostoma. The sequence goes on from NC_086099.1 coordinate 217,223,625, forward strand.
ACTGACCCAGAGGTCCAGGCTTACTGAGCGGCAGTCACGGGCCCACGGTTGGCTGACATGAAGTTCGGGGGAGCTGGGTTTTCCCTCCTGTGCGATGTCTCAATCGATCACCTTTGCCCCATAGTGCCCGCAAACTGGAGGCAGAATATTTTTGACCCCGTACGTGGCTTCACACATCCAGGCCGGAAGGCTTCACAGAAACTGGGTGCGCTAAAGTTTGTTTGGCACGGCCTCAGAAAGGACATGCGTGATTGGGCTGCAGCCTGGGTGGGTGCCAAAGGGTAAAAGTTAACCATCATGTCCAAGTACCACTGCCACCTCTTGAGGTCCCCGAGCGGCGATTTGACCATGTCAATGTTGACCTTGTTGGTCCTCTTCCCCCTCCCGTGGTTTCATGCACCTTCTTACCATGATGGACTGTACCACCAACTGGCCAGAGGTCGTCCCTCTAGCACTGGCGACAGCCGCAGACGTGGCTCGGGTGTTCATCAGCACCCAGGTGGCTCAGTTTGGCACCTCACCCCGACTGCACTCCCCAGTTCATATCAGAGCTCTGGGCTGTGACGGCTCAGAACCTCGGCGTAGGCTACATCACACCACGGTGTATCACCCGGAGTCTAATGGCCTACGTGAGTGGTTTCACCGCTCCTTAAAGGCTGCTCTGAGGGCTTCCCTGACCGATGAGTGTTGACATGATCGGCTCCTGTGTGTCCTGCTGGGGCTGAGAACAGCTCCAAAGGAGAACCCTGCAGTCGTCCACAGCTGAGTTGGCATACAGGCAGCCGTTACGAGTACCAGGCGATTTCATCCTGATGCCACGACCGGCTGGAGAGCCTCTCAACAGCGTTCCACCCTCCGCAGTAAATTCAATTCCTTTGCACCTATTCCTACCTCCTATCATGGCGACAGCACCCTTGGGTTCCTGTTGACCTACATTCCGTTTGTTTTTGTTTGCCATGACGCACACCAGCAACCCCCTTAGGTGCCCTTACAATGGCCCATTCCACGTTTTGCAACGGGGAGAAAAGACTTTTATCACAGATAAGAGGGGTAAACCTGAACATATTTCAGCAGATCATCTTAAACCAGCCCACCAAGACTCAGAGTATTCCGCTACCACTGTTGGCACTGTTGATCAGAGATAATGTCACAGCTGAAGAAAAGGAGGAAGACATGGAGGGATTGTCTACGGAGTCTCTGTGGGTGGAAGTTAGTAATAGGAAGGGGTCAATAACACTACTGGGCGTTTTTTATAGACCACCCAATAGTAGCAGGGACATTGAGGAGCAGATAGGGAGACAGATTCTGGAAAGGAGTAACAATAACAGGGTTGTTGTGATGGGAGATTTTAATTCCCCCAATATTGATTGGCATCTCCCTAGAGCAAGGGGTTTAAATGGAGTGGAGTTTGTTAGGTGTGTTCAGGAAGGTTTCCTGACACAATATGTAGATAAGCTTACAAGGGGAGAGGCTGTATTTGATTTGGTATTGGGAAATGAACCTGGTCAGGTGTCAGGTCTCTCAGTGGGAGAACATTTTGGAGATAGTGATCACACTTCAATCTTCTTTACCATAGCATTGGAGAGGGAGAGGAACAGACAAGTTAGGAAAGCGTTTAATTGGAGTAAGGGGAAATACGAGGCTATCAGGCAGGAATTTGGAAGCATAAATTGGGAACAGATGTTCTCAGGGAAATGTACAGCAGAAATGTGGCAAATGTTCAGGGGATATTTGTGTGGTGTTCTACATAGGTACGTTCCAATGAAACAGGGAAAGGATGGTAGGGTACAGGAACCGTGCTGTGCAAATGATGTTAAAAATCTAGTCAAGAAGAAAAGAAAAGCTCATGAAAGGTTCAAAAAACTAGGTAATGATAGAGATCTAGAAGATTATAAGGCTAGCAGGAAGGAGCTTAAGAATGAAATTAGGAGAGCCAGAAGGGGCCAGGAGATAGCTTTGGCAAGCAGGTTTAAGGAAAACCCCAAGATACTCTGCAGATGCTGGGGTCAAAGCAACACACACAACACACCTGCTGAGTTCCTCCAGCATGTTGTGCGTGTTGCTTAAGGAAAACCCCAAGGCATTCTACAAGCATGTGAAGAGCAAGAGGATAAGACGTGAAAGAATAGGACCTATCAAATGTGACAGTGGAATAATGTGTATGAAACTGGAGGATATAGCAGAGGTACTTAATGAATACTTTGCTTCAGTATGCACTACGGAAAAGGATCTTGGCGATTGTAGGAATAATTTATAGCAGACTGAAAAGCTTGAGCAGGTAGATATTAAGAAAGAGGATGTGCTGGAGGTTTTGGAAATAATCAAGTTGGTTAAGTCTCCGGGACCAGATGAGGTGTACCCCAGATTACTGTGGGAGACGAAGGAGGAGATTGCTGAGTCTCTGGCAATGATCTTTGCATCATCATTGGGGACAGGAGAGGTTCCGGAGGATTGGAGGGTTGCAGATGTTGTTCCCTTATTCAAGAAAAGGAGTAGAGATAGTCCAGGAAATTATAGACCAGTGAGTCTTCAGTGATGGTAAGTTGATGGAAAAGATCCTGAGAGACAGGATTTATGAACATTTGGAGAGGCATAATATGATTAGGAATAGTCAGCATGGCTTTGTCAAAGACAGGTCGTGCCTTACGAGCCTGATTGAATTTTTTGAGGATGTGACACATTGATGAAAGTAGAGCAGTAGATGTAGTGTATATGGATTTCAGCAAGGCATTTGACAAGGTACCCCACGCAAAGCTTATTGAGAAAGTAAGGAGGCATGGGATCCAAGGGGACATTGCTTTGTGGATCCAGAACTGGCTTGCTCAGAAGGCAAAGAGTAGTTGTAGATGGGTCATATTCTGCATGGAGGTCAGCGACCAGCAGTGTGCCTCAAGGATCTGTTCTGGGACCCCTTCTGTTCGTGCTTTTTATAAATAACCTGGATGAGGAAGTGGAGGGATGGGTTAGTAAGTTTGCTGGTGACACAAAGGTTGGGGGTGTTTTGGATAGTGTGGAGGGCTGTCAGAGTTTACAGTGGGACATTGATAGGATGCAAAACTGGGCTGAGAAGTGGCAGATGGAGTTCAACCCAGATAAGTGTGAGGTGGTTCATTTTGGTAGGTCAAATATGATGGCAGAATATAGTATTAGTGGTAAGACTCTTGGCAGTGTGGAGGATCAGAAAGATCTTGGGATCCGAGTCCATAGGACACTCAAAGCTGCTGCACAGGTTGACTCTGTGGTTAAGAAGGCATACGGTGCATTGGCCTTTATCAACTGTGGGATTGAGTTTAAGATCTGAGAGGTAATGTTGCAGCTATATAGGACCCTGGTCAGACACCACTTGGAGTACTGTGCTCAGTTCTGGTCGCCTCACTACAGGAAGGATGTGGGAGCCATAGAAAGGGTGCTGAGGAGATTTACAAGGATGTTGCCTGGATTGGGGAGCGTGCCTTATGAGAATAGGTTGAGTGAACTCGATCTTTTTTCCTTGGAGCAACGGAGGATGAGAGGTGACCTGATAGAGGTGTATAAGATGATGAGAGGCATTAATCTTCTGGATAGTCAGAGGCTTTTTCCCAGGGCTGAAATGGCTAGCACAAGAGGACACAGTTTTAAGGGTGCTTGGAAGTAGGTACAGAGGGGATGTCATGGGTAAATTTTTTTATGCAGGGAGTGGTAAGTGCGTGGAATTGGCCACCGGCAGTGGTGGTGGAGGTGGATATGACTGGGTCTTTTAAGAGACTCCTGGATAGGTACATGGAGCTTAAAAAAATAGAGGGCTATGGGTAACCCTGGGTAATTTCTGAAGTGAATGCATGTTCGGCACAACTTTGGGAGCCGAAGGGCCTGTATTGTGCTGTGGGTTTTCTATGTTTCTACACCTCTGGACGAGTCTGAGGCACCAGCGGTTCCTCCACCCATGGAACACAAGACTCGAGCCGAGTGGCTTTCATGAATTCTTGGGGGGGGGGGAGGGCCTGTGTGGGGTAACGTAACTGGGAGAAATGCACGTCATTCACAACCACCAACTGTGAGTTGGGGCTTCACTTTAAGAGACTGGTCTGGTGTGATGACGTAATTACAGAAAAGACTTTTACCCTGCTTTGTGTTCAGTGGTTGGAGTACAATAAATGAGTTGTTACAGCTTCTCCTTCAACATTAAATGCCTCAAGTCATTTTATTTGCGAAAACCAACAGGGTGAGTGAAGTTATCCCCGCTGGTTCGAGAGCCTGATGACTGAGAGGTAATAACTGTTTCTGAATCTGGTGATGTGGGTCCTAAGGCTCCTGGATCTCTTTTCTGATGGCAGCAGTAAGAAGAGAGCATGCCCTGGGTGGTGGGGGTCCTTGGTGATGGATGCTATTTTCCAGTGACAACGCTCCTGCCCCTCTGAACTTGTGCCTGTATTCTGTACCTCGACTCTATTGTATCCCCTTTCCCACCTACATCCGTGACAATTCACATTTTTTATACAGCATAGGAGTCCCAATGAGGGGTCTTCACCTGAAATGTTGACTCGTCTCCACAGACGATGCCTGACCTTCTCCAGCAGTTGGTGTGCGTTACTCTGATCTTCTGATGATTGCCAGCATTTTCTCTTCTTATTTGACCTTTTCCATTACGTGCCTGACTTCAATCCCACAAGCTTCAGCCTTAGAGCTGAGAGAGTTACAGGGCAATCCATAGCTGACACCTATAGATTACGTCTCATTCCTAGTAGCAGTAAAAGTTAACAAGGAACCTTCATTCCAGGCAAAAGGAGGTCTCAAGCAACATGACAGGAATGTGCAGAGTTCTGGTCACTGCCCTAGATACTTAGTAGCCATTTTATTGGATACCTCCAGCACTTAATGAAATGGCCACTGAGTGTACGTTCATGGTCTTCTGCTGCTGTAGCCCATCAACTTCAAGGTTCAACGTGCTGTGCGTTCAGAGATGCTCTTCTGCACACCAGTGTTGTAATGCATGGTTATTTGAGTTACTGTCACCTTCCTGTCAGCCTGAACCCATCTGAACATTCTCCTCTGACCTCTCTCATTAACAGGGTGCTCTCACCCACAGAATTGCCACTCTCTGGATGTTTCTTCTCTTGTTTTTTTGCACCATTCTCTGTAAACTCTAGAGCAGGGGTTCCCAACTTTTTTTTATGCCGTGGACTCCTACCATTAACCGAGGGGTCCGTGGACCCCAGGTTGGGAACTCCTGTGAGTGTTATGCATGAAAATCCCAGGAGATCAGCAGTTTCAGAGACACTCAAACCATCCCATCTGCCACCAACAATCATTCCACAGTCGAAGTGACTTAGATCACATTTCTTCCCCATTCTGATGTTTGGTCTGAACAGCAACTGAACCTCTTGGCCATGTCTGCATGCTTTTATTCATTGAGTTGCTGCCATATAATTAGCTGATTAGATTTTTGCATTAATGAGCGAGTGTACAGGTGTACCTAATACAGTGGCCACTGAGTGTATTTTGGGCTACTTTTGGAGTCCTCCAGCATTGTGTGTGTGTTACTCTGGATTTCCAGCATCTGCTGGATCTCCTGCGTCTAAAATTCCCAGGACAGAGCCGTCTACTCAGTGATGGACGGGTGGTGTGGGAGGAGGTTCACAATCGGAAAACCAGGCATGTGGACTCTGTGGTTCAGTCTGGACCATTAGGTCGTGTTAACCAATCTGCCTGGCTTCTGTTTCCCTGCAGTCCCCATCATTTCCATCGCTGAGGAGTAAAGACTCGTCAAGAAGGTGCAGGATGAAAAGATGGCGCTCCTGTTCGTACCCTCAGGACCCCACTGTCTGCGTCGGTTCACTCGCGAATCCCTGGCTGCCATCGAGAGGCGGATCGCCGAGGAGCAGGCGGTCAGCAACAGGAAAGACCACAAAGAGGAGAGTGAGGAGGAAAAGCCCACTCCCAACAGCGACTTGGAAGCGGGAAAGCAACTGCCAATCATCTACGGAGACGTCCCACCAAAGCTCATTGGTCAGCCTCTGGAGGACCTGGACTCCTTCTACAGCGACAAGAAGGTAGGCAAGCAAAGCCAAGAGAAGACACTGCAGTGAGTATTGAAACTACTGTGCGAGTCACTGAGTTCGAGGCCAGGTGGAGTTTACAGTAAGCAGAACCTACTGTAACAAACACAATCTACTTTACATCAGCATATTTTACAACATAGCCTTGACTTTTTTAAAGCAGGCTTTGATTAGATCAGTTCACTTTACAGCAGAATCTACACTCAATGGTCACTTTATTCGGATCCTTCTGTACCTAATAAAGTGGCCACTGAGTGTATGTTCATGGTCTTCTGCTGCTGTAATCTATCCACTTCATGGTTCAATATGTTGTCCGTTCAGAGATGCTCTTCTGCACACAACTGTCCTAACACGTGGTTATTTGAGTTACTGTCACCTTCCTGTCAGCTTGAATCAGTCATACCATTCTCCTCTGATATCTCTCATTAACAAGGCGTATTCACCCACGCCATGTTAATGAGAGATATCAGAGGATAGCTCACTGGATATTTTTGTTCTTCACACTGTTCTCTGCAAACTCTAGAGACTGGTGTGCGTGAAAATCCCAGGAGATCAGCAGTTTCTGAGATACTCAAACCACCCCGTCTAGCACGGGCAAAGTCATTTAGATCACGTTTCTTTCCCAGTCTGGCGTTTGGTCTGAACAACAACTGAACCTCTTGACCATGTCTGCCTGCTTTTCTACACAGAGTTGCTGCCACATGATTGGCTGATTAGATACTTGCATTGACAAGCGAGTGTACAGACAGACCTGATAAAGTGGCCACGGAGTGTAACAGCAATGAGGTATGAATGAGGGAGATGCGGAAGAGATGTTGCCTGGAATGGAGGTCTTTCCTCACAAGCAGAGATATCAGATGGGCTGCGTTTATTCACACTGGAACACAGATAGATACCTTACAAAGCTCATATTGCTTACTTATTTATTACTATTTCTTTTTTTTTCTTTTGTATTTACAGTTTGTAGTCTTTTGCACATCGGTCATTTGTCCATCCTGTTGGGCGCAGTCTTTCATGGATTCAATTGTGTTTCTTGGATTTACCACGTGTGCCCGGAAGTAAAAGAATCTCAGGGTTGTATATGGTGACATACATATACTTTGATGATAGATTTACTTTGAACTTTGAAAGGTTGATTAAATGATGAGGGACACAGACAGGATGATAATAGTAATAATAATAACTTATTTATAGAGCACTTTTCATACAGATGATGTAGTTCAAAGTGCTTTACAATGGAACAGAGTTCAAACATGAAAATAAAAGAACAAATGATGTTAGTTAAAAGCAAGGTTAAATAAATAGGTTTTGAGCTGGTGCTTAAAGTGTCAACTGAGACTGCATCCCTTACAGTTTTAGGTATTGAGTTCCACGGTTTAGGACCGTAGTTCAAAAGGGCTGACCTGCCAATTATCTTCTAAAGCAAACTGACTCAATTTAAGGGACCAGAGGAAGAAGACCCAAGAGCTGGAGCAGGATTACGAAACAAAAGTGATTCTGTGATGTGACCATTGAGAGCTTTAAAAACATTTAAAAGAACATTAAAATCAATTCTAAATGATACAGGAAGCCAATGCAGGGTAGATAGTAGGGAGTGATATGTTCCCTTATCCTGGTTTTTGTTTAAGTCTAGCAGTGGCTAAGAGTTAAAGTTTATCGATAATCTATTCTATAAAGTCATGATTAGTTTCTCAGCATCAAATACATGACGGAAATGGACAGGTAGTCAGAGTCCTTTACAAAGGGCAGGGTGGAGATACATCTCTATCAATGGAGGTGTAAGGCGCTCCTTCTCTCTGTTAGCCTGCAGGTCACCCTTGGGCGAGGTGTAGCACCTGCTTAGCCCCCGATCAGGGTCACGTGAAGCCATGGGACCAGGTGGTAGATGGTCGTACGAGTAGCCGGTGCAGATCACAAGCCCTGGTTATGCGACCACTGTCACCAGGCAGACAATCTCTGAAGAGTATTGATAATGGCTGGGTTCACCCATCTCATAAAGACACTGCCCAAAGAAGGCAATGGCAAACTATTTCTGTAGAAAAATTTGCCAAGAACAATCATGGTCATGGAAAGACCATTCTCGCCCACATCACATGACTCGGCACAGAAAGAACGAAAGGTGAATATATGGAATGAGCTGCCAGAAGAGGTTGTGGAAACAAACACATTTACAATGATTATACGTTGTTTGGATGGGTACTTTGATTGGAAAAGTTGAGAGGATTGTAGAGCTAATACAGGCAAATGAATATAGAACATAGAACAATACAGAACAGGGAGAAGCTCTTCGGCCCTCAGTGCATTGCCAAACTAATTAATCACTTAACTAAACCCTTCTGCTTATATAAAGTCCACATCTCTCCACTGTCTGCACATTCAAACACTTTTTGTCACACATGCAACAAAAGTGTCGAAACATGCCCTGACACACACACACACACACACACACACACACACACACACACACACACACAAACAGCTGGAGGAACTCAGCAGACTGGGCAGCATCTATGGAAAAGAGAACAGTCAACGTTTTGGGCCGAGACCCTTCATCTGGACTTCACCACACGGTGAAGTAGTTTAAATCTTCTCTTTCAACTCTTCTTCCATGCAGTATACAACTGTGAGGTTCATCTTCTGCAGACAGCCACAAAACAAAGAAAAACCGTGGAAAACATTGAAAGAAAAACAGCTGTAGTAGCATCACACCAACTGCTATGCTGCCACAGAGTCACAGCACAGTCCCATCGACCCGCACCTGGACCATAGCCTTCCATACCCCTACCTTCCAAACTTCTCTTAAACATTAAGATCAAGCTTGTGACCGCCACAAACGAAACTGCTTCAAAGTATCAACGTATCAAAGTAAATTTATTATCAAAGTACTTATCAGTCACCATAAACCACCCTGAGATTCATTTTCTTTCGGGCATTCACAGTAGATACGAAAGAACACCACAGAATCAATAAAAAACCGCGTACTGCAAAAAACGGTGGGCAAGCAACCAATGTGCAAAAGACAACAAATTGTGGAATACAAAACAAAAAAAAATGATACTAAATAAATAATCAATAAATGTCGAGAAGATGAGATGAAGAGTCCTTGAAAGTGAGCCCATAGGTTATGGGAACTGGAGTGCTTGAGTTCTAAAGAGAGGCTGGGTAGAGTAGGTCCATTTTCCCTGGAGCGAAGGGCATTGAGGGGTGGCTTTGTAGAGCAGGAATTCCCAACTATGAACCCCTCGGTTATTGGTAAGGCTCCATGCCACAAAAAAGGTCGGGAACCCCCGTTATAAAGGGTTATAAAATCAAGAGGGGCATAGATAAGCTGGAATAGTATTCCCTCCGGAGTAGGGAAGTGGGGAATTAGGAGATACAGATTCAAGGTGAGAAGGGAAAGGTTTAAAAAGGGCATGAGGGGCAACTTTTTCCACAGACGATGGAGATGTGGAACAAGCTTTGAAAGGAAGTGATAGAGATGGGTACAATTATGATATTTTAAGGACAATTGGACAAGTACATGAATAGGAAAGGTTTAGAATCTAAGCCAGGGGCTCCCAACCCTTTTTGATGCCATGGATCAATACCATTACCAAAGGGGTCCGTGGACCCTAGGTTGGGAACTCCTGGTTTAGAGAGACATGGGCCAAATGGGACTGGCTGTGTTAGGAAATGGCTCTATTAGACATTTCCACCCTGTGAAAATCTCTGGTTGTCCACTTGTTTTCTGCTTCTCAACGTCCACACCTCTGTCAAGCCACCTCCCAACCCCTGGCAGGATGTTTCACACACCCACCAATCTCCGTGTTAAAAAAAACTGCCTCTGATACCCCCCTATACTTTGCTCCAAACACCTTAAAATTATGTCCTTTGTATTAGCCATTTCAGCCCTGGGAAAAAGACTCCGGTTATCCACCCAACCTCTGTCTCTTATATCGTGTACATCTCCATCAAGTCTCATTGTCCTTCACTCCAAAGAGAAAAGCCCTATCTCACTCAGCCTCTCCTCAATAGACATGCTCTCTGGCTTTTCAATTCATGCCATTTGGAAATGGACAATAAGTACCAGCGTTTCCTGCAGCATCCACATCTTCAAAACAAAAAGACTCCTACACGGCATCCACTCCTTCAGTGGGTGAGCTGCAATATTCTATCCAGATAACGAGATTGTCCAATCCCAAAGCCTGACAATCAGATGTACAGCAGGATGTGGAGTGATACTGTCAATCTGAATTGGCTTTAGAATATGATGGCCAGTGTTGTCCTTTTCAGTTGGCAACTCTGAGTATGATCAGCAGGGATGAAACCAAGACCCTTGAGAAGATCTGAACTGCCATAAAGATCTCAAGGCACACTGAACCAGAGTGTCTAGAGGAAGTTCATGAGAAACATCTCAGGAATGGAAGAGTTAACGTATGAGGAGCGTCAGATGGCTCTGGGCCTTTACTCACTGGAGTTTCAAAAAATTGAGGGGGAGGGGTAACCTCATTGAAACCCACCACAACATTGAAAGGCCCAGATAGAGTGGATGTGGAGAGGATGTTTATTGTAGTGGGAGACTGGAACCAAGGGTCACAGCCTCAGAATAGGAGGCCCCTTCAGAACAGAGGTGAGGAGGAATTTCTTTACCCAAAGGGCAGTGTATCTGTGGAATTCATTACTACACATGGCTATGAAGGTCAGGCCACTGGGTACACTTAAAGCGAAGGCTGTTAGGTTTTTGTTTAGTATGGGTGTCTAAGGTTCCGGGGAGCAGACAGGAGATTGAGTTGAGTGAGACAAGAATTAGAGTTCAGGGAGAGTGAAATGTTTAAGGGCGGCTCCTTCACCCGGAGAGTGTGGAACAAGCTGCCAGCGGAAGTAGTGGATGCAGGATTGATTTCGACACTTAAAGAGAAGTTTGGACAGGTACATGGATGGGAGGGTCATATTGGGCTGTGGTCTGGGTGCAGGTTGACAGACGGGGCAGATTAATAATTCGGCATGGACTTAGTGGGTCGAAGGGCCTTTTTCTGTGCTCCAGTGTTCATGGCTTGAACGGGGTTGAGGTGGACAATAATCAGCCGTGACTGTATTGCAGAGCAGACCTGATGAGCCAAATGGCCGATGGCTTTATGGTCTGATGGAACTGTTTGGCCAAGACTCCTCACTGGAGCGCTCACCATCCAATGTTTGCACACTTGGCAAAATGTAAAGGCACTTAATATTTACCCAGATCTATGTGATTTGTTTTCTAAATATTGATTCCTGATGCTGAAACTGGCATTTGAATATTTTATGATGCAGGGGAGAGTAGTTTTAAATTACTTCGAGGATGATGCATGAAGACACTATGCAATGTATGGGAATGCATGTCTCTGACAGACGGAGAGGAAGAATGGACCAGAGAAAGGAAGAGAGAAAGTACTTCTGACTGGTTGCATAGTCTGGTGTGGCTCCAAGGCACAGGAGGGTGCAATGTCTTGTAGACTCAGCCAGCCCTCTCACAGAGGACATCTTCAAAGGACGGTGCCTGATAAAAGTGGCTCCATCATTAAGGACCTTCACTATCCATGACATGTCCTCTTCACACTATTAACATTGGAGAGGGGGTACAGGAGCCTGGAGACCTACGTCCCTGCTGAAAACTTTTTTTTACAGTTGCGCAGACCAACCATTGCTCGGAGCAGGAAATTTTCACATGACCTAAAAAAACAGCGTGGCACTTTAATAAAAGATTATCGGAAAGGGCATTCCAGCTTTGCAGCCAGAAAGGTTATGTGTGTGGGAGCAATTCAGTTACCGCGCGAACGCAGGAGCAGGAGCAGTGCTGTGGACTCACACTCAGTGACTTTGGAACAGCTCTTCCCCTCTGCCGTCAGATTCCTGACCAGCCTGTCAGTCCTCGTTGCTCTCCTTTTGCACTATCTTTGTAATCACATACAGTAATTTTTTGTCTCGCACTGTACCGTTGCCGTGAAACAACAAATTTCACAAAACGACAGTGACAATAAACCCTGATTCTAAAAGGAGAAGCAGAAAGAAAGAGAAAGAAATAACCAAAAGGTGGAAAGAATCCAGTAACAAAATAAAGAACACAAAGAGAGATTACCACAAGAAAATGAATCTCAGGGTAGTACATGGAGAGATGTACGTACTTTGATTATAAAATTGCGTTGACTTTGAACTTTACCCCTTCAGTTCTTGAACCAGCAGGCACAGTCTTAATTACAACCCTCCCCCAGCCTTCTTATCTGGCTTCTTCCCCCTTCTGAAGAAGGGTCTCGGCCCAAAACGTCAACTGTTCATTCCTCTCCATTGATGCTGCCTGACCTGCTGTGTTCCACCACCATTTTGTGCCTGTTCCTCTGGATTTCCAGCATCCGCAGAATCTCTTGTGCTATGATCTTAATCACTACCTCAGCAAAGCAACACTGCAACCTGGTGCATAATTTATGTTTAATTTATGTCTCTCTTGTAAACGCTGCCGATGTGATGCTCCATGCCTACGACGCTGCCGTATAAGGCGGCATAGTAGCGTAGCAGTTAGAGCGATGCTCTACCGCACCAGCCACGGACTGAAAGGAGTTTGTACGTTCTCCCCCTGACTGTGTGGGTTTCCTCTGGGTGCTCCAGTTTCCTCCCACATTCCAAAGATGTATGGCTAACTGTAAGTCGTGGGCATACTATGTTGGCACTGGAGCGTGTTGGTTGTTGGCATAAACAACACGCTTCCTGTATGTTTCAATGTTTCGATGTACATATGACAAATAAGGCTGATCTTTAAAAAAGGCAAACTTTCTCCAGAAGCGACGTGAATAAAATACCTGAGCAGATGCTCTGTCTTAGATAGAAAGGCTCAACACAATTGCCGGAAGGATAAGAGGACAGGTGAGGAACGAGTTATTTTAACCTGGAACCCTGGGTACAGTAGCGTAGTGGTTAGCACAACACTTCTCAGTACCAGCGACCGGGGTTCAATGCCCGCCGTTGCCTGTAAGTTTGTTATGTTCTCCCTGTGACTGTGTGGGTTTTCTCCCACAGTCAAAAACGTACCAGTCGGTAGGTAGATTCATCATTCTAAACTGTCCTGTGATTAGGTTAGGATTAAACTGGTGAGTGACTGAGCGGTGTGCTCAAAAGGTCTATTCTGTGAGAGAGTGAGGGAGTGAGAGAGAGAGAGAGTGAGAGAGTGAGAGTGTGAGAGTGAGAGAGAGTGAGACAGAGTGTGAGAGTGAGTGTGATAGAGTGAGAGCGAGTGAGAGAGGGCGAGAGAGTGAGAGAGAGCGAGAGAGTGAGAGAGAGCGAGAGAGTGAGAGTGAGTGAGTGTGTGAGAGTGAGAGGGAGAGAGAGTGAGAGAGTGAGAGTGAGAATGTGAGTGAGATTGATGGGGGGGGGGGAGAGAGAGAAAGAGAGATTGTGTCCCTGAACATTCTTCTCCCTCAATCATCCATTTAATTCCTCTTATAGGAGTACACTGGTCACCCCTTTGAGCCTGATTCACCATGCAGTCTGATAGAGTCACAGGTATAGGCCATTCAGCCCACTGTGTCTGTACTGACCACCAAGACCCCATTCACACTAATCCTACATTCATTCCAACTTTAACTCTCTCCACATTACCCATCAGATTCTACCACTCACCCACGCTGCAAAAGCAACTCAGAGCAGCTTTTGGAACATGGAACATATCTGGAGCACCCAGACAAAACCCATGGGGGTCACAAGGAGAACATGCAAACTCCACACAATCAGCACCTGAGTCTCTGCAGCCATGAGGCAGCCACACCACTGTGCCTCCTATGACTGATTGCTTATCTCTGCACCATGTTCCATCTCTCTCTCCCCTTGAGTCCATAAGGCATAGCAGCAGAATTGGGCCATTCAGCCCATCGAGTCTGCTCTGCCATTCCATCGTGGCTGACCTATTATCTCTCTCGATCCCATTCTCCTGCCTTCTCCCCGTAACATGTGACACCCTGATTCATCAAGAACCTATCAGTCTCCGCTTTAAGTATACCTGATGAACAACCGTCAGTGGCAATGAATTTCACAGACTCACCACCCTCTGGCTAAAGAAATTCCTCCTCATCTCCATTCTAAATGGACATCCCTCAATTCTGAGGCTGTGTCCTCTGGTCCTAGATTCCCCACTACTGGAAATACCCTCTCCACCCCACTGCCTCTCAGCCCTTCAATATTCGATAAGTTTCAATGAGATCCTGCCCCCATGCTTCTAAACTCCAGTGAGCACGGACCCAGAACAACCAAACGCTCCTTATACATTGACCTTTTTAATCAGTAAGGCCTGAAAAATGGTTGGTACCTGAAATTAGCACACAAGTTAGTAAAGGACATGCCTCGCATCAGGCACTACGGAAGCTTGGCCACGCGAGGTAGCCTCCTCAGGAGTTAAAGCCAGCAATCTGCGAGTGAAGGCACGAGCTGAAAGTCTGACACAAGGCTGAACGGGCAAAGACGAATTTATTAGTTCCTGTGTAGCCGGCTTTCTCCAACGCACCATATTGAAAGTGACAGGAGAGAGATGAAACTGGATCCCCAGCGTGTGTAAACATCAGTGGAAACAGTTCAACCTCCTTCACAGCCTTCAGTCCGAGACCAACAACTCATTTCTCTTAAAACACTTCATCACCAGCCACCTGCCCCTCAAGCCTGTTGAGGTCAGCGCAGAAACAAGCCCTTCGACCCACCGAGTCCACACCGGCCATCAAGCACCCAGTTAAAATGATCCTTTGTGTAGCAAGGTGGAGACGCATCTCAGCCAAATGAGGCCCCTCCCTCCGCTACCCTATCCCTCCAGCGTCACCAAGACGACACGGTCACGGGTCACCATGAGGAAACGCTGGAGGTGGATCGGGCACGTGCTGGGAGGAGAGACCAACCCGATCATCAAGACAAAACTTCATTGGACCCCTGAAGGGGACAGGAATTGCGGGGGACCCAAGACAACTTGGTACTGTACTGCAGAGGCAGAAATGAGGACTGCGAGCCACACCTGAGGCACAATGGAGAAGATGGCCAGAGACAGACAGAGATGGAGGGTATTCATTGCTGCAGATTTTCCCCTCCCCCTTCCCTCTTCCTCTATTCCCCACTCTGGTCTCTTATCTTTTCTCACTTGCCCATTAACTCCCCGTATTGTCCCTCCTCCTTCCCTTTCTCCCATGGCCACTGTCCTCTCCAAAGCGATTCCTTCTTCTCCAGCATTACGCCTTTTCCCCCTCTCACCTCCCAGCTTCTTACTTCATCCCCCCCTCCCCCACCCACCCGACTTCACCTCTCACTTCCCAGCTATCCCCCTTACCCTCCCTCTGCCTTCTTATTTTAGCGTCTTCCCCCCTTCCTGAGGATCACAGCATTACTACACTGTAGTGAGTGCGGTTGTGCTGGTTGGTTCAACAGCCAAGTCATTGAAGTGAAGTAAATTAAACATAAAATATACTGCACACAATGTTTAAAAGAAAGAACACAATTTGATCAATGCCAAAGCAAAAGCCCCTGTTACTGCAAAGTGATCAGAGCTGTCACCGCGTCACTAAACATTAGCGATTAGGGTCATGCCAGTAGGCTTCAAGAACCGGTTGGTTGAAGGACAGTAGCTGTTCTCGAACCTGGAGGTGTGGGACTTCAGGCTCTTATGCCTCCTGCCCGATGGGAGCTGTGAGAAGATGGCCTGGCCGTCTGGGAAGTGCACGTTTCAGGGAGAAGCATTTTTAATCACTATAAAGCACAGGGGATTCTGCAGACGCTGGAATTGCAGAGCAGCACACACAAAATGCCGGTGGAACTCAGTGGGTCCGGGAACATCTTTGGAGGGGAATGAACAGCCAATGCTTCAGGCTGAGACCCAGACTATTTCTGACTTTTCTGTGCTATCCCATTCTAAAATGTAGCGAAAAGTCAATCTTTTAAATCCACCCCAATATCTCTGTCATTGAAACCATTTTCATAATGCTGTTTACATTGTAAGTGTTGGCGCGTGGCCAAGTGGTTAAGGCGTCCGTCTAGTGATCTGAAGGTCGCTAGTTCGAGTCTCAGCTGAGGCAGCGTGTTGTGTCCTCGAGCAAGGCACTTAACCACACATTGCTCTGTGATGGCACCAGTGCCTAGCTGTATCGGCCACTGCCCTTCCCTTGGACAACATCGGTGGCGTGGAGAGGGGAGACTTGCAGCATGGGCAACTGCCGGTCTTCCATACAACCTTGCCCAGGCCTGTGCCCTGGAAACCTTCCAAATCCATGGTCTCACGAGACTAACGGATGCCTTTTTTTTTCACATTGTAAATATGATGGAATTTATGTATTTATGCAAATTTAATTCCATATCAGTTTTAACCTCTGTTTTTTTTATATAATTCTTAATTCTTTATAATTGTTGAATATTGTTTCTCATTGCATGGCGTGCCCAGACCAACACTCTGCAGCAAATTCCTAATGCATGTAAATGACAAATAAAGATGATCTTGTATCTGTTGGTCTGAATTTCATAAGGAGGACTGACAAAGCAGATTCTCCTTTCTAGATCAATCTATGATGGCAATGTGTCCATTTTACAGTGCTACTGAGAGTAGATTTTTTTTTTCATTCCATATTAATTTAATTACTTGAATTTATATTGCCCGGCCACTCAAGTAAGATTTGTCTTCCATCTGTAGATCAATAGTCACTATCTAAAAGCTTGTCCAAAGACACACATCAGTATAATAAGTATCCTTCACGTTTTCTGACAACATAGGAACCCACATCAGGTTTGTATGGCTCAGAGAACAAGCCCGCCAAGAGGGTCACAACCTTGTCGTGGTTTGGAGGCTTGCGTGCCTCAGTGACCTGGAGAGCTGTGTTGGCTGGAGTCAAGGCTCTTGGTGAACAGGTCAAAGGGTAGAGGTCAGACTAAGAGTGGTCCACCGGTCCTCCAGCTTTGGGGGTTCAGCTCAGGGCTAACAACCCTGACTGGTAAAACTAAATTGTTACAGAAACAGCAGTGAAGATTGCTTCTGCATCTCAGTGCGATGGTATTCCTGAGTATCCACCTGAGAATGCACAACTGACAGCAGTGAAAGCGGAGAGGAAGATACTGACGTGCTGAATCCAGGGATGGAGGACCTGCATTGCTGCCCTAAACACCAACGGCGTAACGGTCAGTAAGCCCATGTCCCATCTCTCAAATCACTCAACTGCCTCCTTGTTCTCCTGTCAGACAGCTGCACCGGGGGGGGGGGGGGCAGTACTTTGCAACACTTAATTAATCTCCCAAGCACTGGGACGTGGGTGGGAAGTGGAGCGGCCACGTGGCCACAGGGAGAGAATGCGAACTCCACAGGGACAGCAGCGGAGGTTAGGATCGAACCGGGGTCACCGAAGCCGCGAGGCACAATGTTTCTGCTGTTTTACCACAGCCCCATCCTTCCTTCCAGCGCGAGAACAACCAAGGTTTCCTAACCTGCATGACTCAGAACTACATCAACACTCCAACCTATCATTACCAGAACTATTCTTAAAAAGAACATATGCAATTCAAAATCCAAAGTTGTTCTTTGACAGAGCTGAAAGAAATGATTCAATCTTCGAGCCTGCTTGACGCTTATAAATCACTCAGGCACTTGACGTCACCAGATGCATTGAGTTGAATTAGAGACCTGTAATTCACTGTTGGACATCTATTATGCTGGAGTAATCCAGCAGCAGACACAGCAAATATGTCATTCAAATCATAGCAACCTTTCACAATTACAGTTATATCTTTTTCTAAAAAAGCATCAATGGAAATCCTGGCTGGGGAGAAACAACAGGTGATATACAAGGTCCATAATCAAAGTCCACAGTAAATTTATTATCAAGGTACATACATTTCACCATATGCAACCTTGCGATTCGCTTTCTTGTGGGCATTCACAGTAAATCCAAGGACCATGATAGAATCAGTGAATCACCGCACCCAGCAGGACGGACGAACAACCAATGTGCGAAAGACAACAGACTGTGCAAATTCAGCTAGGTACATATATAAAGCTAGGGTGCCTAACACTCTTGCACAGTACTGTACTGGTCAGAGTGGAGTGGAGAGTGAGTTTATAAATCTGGCAGGAGCGCAGGATGATGGGAACGGTGAGGGTGGATTGCTACGCGAGGGTGTGGGACGGGTGGCAGAGAAGGAGTGCCAGGAGAGGGGGGTGGCACAGGTGCAGACACACCCAGCCCTGAGACACCAGGTATGGACTTTTGATTCCAAACAATTGGTTTATTGATCATTACAGAATGTCTCTCTGGTGCCTCCCACTCCCCCTCCCTTTCCCTAACCATGATTCCCCTCTCCCTGCCCCCTTCCTGCTCTCAGTCCACAATAGAAACCCATTTCTTCACTAAATATATTTAAGAAACAGTTAGATAGATTTTTACATAGTAAGGGAATTAAGGGTTATGGGGAAAAGGCAGGTAGATGGAGCTGAATTTACAGACAGATCAGCCATGACCTTATTGAATGGCGGGGCAGGCTCGATGGGCCAAATGGCCGACTCCTACTCCTATTTCTTATGTTCTTATATCAGAATCAGGTTTACCATCATGCACATATGTCATGAAATTTGTTTTATTTTTGCAGCAGCAGTACAGTACAAAACATAAAATTTCTACAGTACTGCGTAAAGGAGAAAATAATAATAATATAAGAAATAAATCAGCAATAAATGTTGAGAAAATGGAGATGCAGAGTCCTTGAAGGTGAGTCCATAGCTTGTGAGAACTATTCAGTGATGGGGCAAGTGACGTTGAGTGAAGTTGTCCCCGCTGTTTCAGGAGCCTGAAGGATGAGGGGTAATAACTGTTCCTGAGCCTGGTAGTGTGAGACCTGAGACTCCTGTACCTTCTTCCTGATGGCAGTAGCAAGAAGGGAGCATGGCCTGGGCAGTGGGGGTCCGTGATGATGGAAAAAATAAAAATTTGGAGAATATAAAAAGGAGCAGGTGCAACAAGTTACTGGTGTTTAAGGTACCCTCACTAGAAAGGGGCCACTGGTGAGCAACACTTTCCCTGGGAATGAATGTGGGAGGGTAGTGAGAGATTGATCTAGGGGTAGGCATATAGTGGGGAGTATCCTGACTGGCTGCATCACAGCCTGGTATGGAAACACCATTGCCCAAGTGTGGAAAAGCCTACAAAAAGTAATGGATATAGCCCGGCCCAGGGATCATCCTCCCCACCATCCAGCACATCTACATCGTGCACTGTCACAGGCTTGCTGCATCCATCTTTAAGCCATGCTCTCTTCTCACTGCTGCCATCGGGAAGGAGTTACAGCAGCCTCAGGCCCCACACCACCAGGTTCAGGAACAGTTATTATCCCTCAACCGTCAGGCTCCTGAACCAGCATAGATAACTTCACTCACCTCAACCCTGAACAGATTCACAATCCTCTCGACTTGCTTTCAAGGACTCTACAACCCATGTGCTCACTATTACACTGGACAACAAAGATTTTGCTTCCTGAATACTTTTGGGTGTCTCTTATGGATTTTGAGCTGCTGATCATGAAAATCACCATGAAATTTCCCTGTCACACACCAGTTTTTTTGGAATCACCTATATTTATTATTTCAATTCATAATTCAAGTCAATTAAAATTTTGCCACAATGTAAGCTGAAAAGTCTTCTATCTTGTCCAGGCAAGGCTGAGCATGCTTTGGGTTGCCAGAATGACCCACAACAATGGTGTCTCTTCATTGATTCTTCAGCGTTAAGCCTGAAAGCTGTACTGCTACACAACGGCAGTGTCACCCTTCAACACCAATCGGCAATCCAGTACACACAAAAGAAAACTATGAAATTTGGGAGTCTTGTTGAAATGCACACAGTACAGCAACTACAACAGGAACATCTGTGGTGATCAGACAGTAGCAGAGCTACTACTAGGAATTACAGCTCGGATACACCGAGTACTGTTGTTTCATTTGTGAATGGGACAGCCCCGCTAAAGAATCTCATTACATTAAAAAGGATTGGCCACTGCTTAAGCAGTTGGTTCTGGAGCAGAAAACCCAGCAAAGATATTCTTGCCTCCTCTTCATATAAAACTGGGGCTTATGAAAAACTTTATGAAAGTGATAAACAAGGTGAAGGATTTCGATATTTGAGACAGATGATAACCTGAATAACTGATACCAAGATTAAGGAAGGCATTTTTGTTGGTCCACAAATCAAACAGATCATCAATGACAGACAATTCGAAGATTTTCTGCTGGGACTGTAGAAAATTGCATGGAAGTCATTCAAAGATGTTGTTGGAAACTTCCTTGGCAACTAAAGAGCACCAAACTATGTGCAGCTGGTTGACAACATGCTTCAAACATACAAACTCATGAAGTGCAACATGAGGAACGTTTGTCTGCTCTTGGACTATATTCCTTGGAGTTTAGAAGAATGGGGGAGACCTCATAGAAAAAGTTGTTTCCCTTGATGGGGGAGTTTAGTACAAGAGGGCATGACTTAAGGATTGAAGGGCGCCCATTCAGAACAGAAATGCAAAGAAATTTTTTTAGTCAGAGGGTGGTGAATCTATGGAGTTTGTTGCCACAGGCAGCAGTGGAGGCCAAGTCATTGGGTGTATTTAAGGCAGAAATTGATAGGTATCTGAGTAGCCAGGGCATCAAAGGTTATGGTGAGAAAGCGGGAGAGTGGGACTAAATGGGAGAATGGATCAGCTCATGATAAAATGGCGACGCAGACTCGATGGGCCAAATGGCCGACTTCTGCTCCTTTGTCTTATGGTCTTATGTCACTAAAGATTCATTTTCTACATTCCCATTCAGATTTCTTCCCTGCAAATCTTGTTGCTATCAGTGATGAGCATGGTGAAAGGTTTCGCCAAGACATGGTGGTCATGGAGAAACTGCGTCAGAGCAACTGGAATCCAAAATTTCTGGCTGATTATTGTTGGATACTTAAGCGAGAAGCCTCAAACACTGGGTACAAATGAAAATCATCAACAAAACATTTTTAGCTGACTTAAATTCCTGCAAAGCATCAGCACCATTTTGCAATTAAATGCATTATATTCAATAAAAGTTAATTTCTTGTGTCTCCAAAGTCCTACATGATACATGTAGTCTGAGATTATATTTGTGTTCAACTTCAAGCAGTCCATCATAAACACAAAAATTTCTGAGGAAGCAACACTTTGGAAAAAAAATTGCTGTCCAGTGTTATTTATCTACTTTTTCTTTACTATTATTATTATTATTTGTTATTTTTGTATTTGGTTGGCCTCCTTGTATGCACTGTTTGTTAAGTCTTTGTGTCTAGTTTTTCATTGATTCTATTGTATTTCTTTGTTCTCCTGTGAGTACTTGCAAAGAAAATGAATCTCCTATATGGTGAATTATGCCTACTTTGATAATAAATTTAGTTTCAACTTTTTAAGCTTTGGAAGTTCTGAGACACCATCGTGGGATAGACCGAACAGACTGTAACAATGCTGAACTGCTTGACATTCTTTGTTCTACGAATGAGTCAAAGCTGAAACACTGGTTTCCTCTGGGTTACTCTAGTTTCCTCCCACATCCCAAAGACATGCAGGTTGATTGGTTAATTTACCAACTAATTAATTAATTTTTGAGATACAGCATGGAGCAGCCTCCTAGCCCTTTGAGCCACGCCACCCAGCAACCCACCACCTTGACACTAGCCTAATTACAGGACAATTTACAACGATCAATTAACCCACCAACCGGTACATCTTTAAACTACAGGAGGAAACCAGAGCACCCGGAGGAAACCCACGTGGTCACAGAGGAGCATACAAGCTCCTTACAGGCAGCAGTGGGAATTGAACCTGGGTCACTTGTACTGTAAAGCATTGTGCTAACCACTACGACACCATTAGCTAATTAGCTGCTGTAAGTTGCTTCTAGTTGTATGGGAACCTTGAAGGACTCTGGGGTCTAAATCCACAGATTACTCAAAATCGCCGCAGAAGTTAATAGGATTCATGCGAAGTTTATGGACTCACTTCCAAGGACTCTTCAACTCATGTTCTCAGTATTATTTATTTATTGCATTTTCACAGTTTGTACGTTGGTTGTTTGTTAGTCCTTGTGTGCAGTTTTTCATTGATTCTATTGATCTCTGTTCTACTGTGAATGCCTACAAGAAAATGAATCCCAAGGTAGTATGTGTTGACAGAACCGTACTTTGATAATAAATTTGAACTTTGAAGCTCGTGTGGGGAGTTGGCCTTCATTGATTGATAGTGTTGCTGCTGTATAAAACTCTGGTTAGATCACACTTGGAGTACTGCGTTCAGTTCTGGACCCTCTGTTCTTCCACGCTGCCAAGAATCCTGCTATTAACCTTGTACTCTGCCTTCTTCGACCCTCTCATTGTCCCTGTGCCCATGACAACTTAACAATAAATTTGACTTCTTCGACTTCTGTTCCCCTTCAGTCTCTGCTCCATTAGCTACAAATTCGGGCCTCGGCCTTGAAAGTTCTCTCCTTGAACATTCATCTCTCCTTGGATGAAAAAAAAAATCGAAGAGATTCACAATCCCTCGGAGAGAAGACACTTCTCCTCGTATGTTAACCCTTTCGCCCCCCAGAATCATTGTCATGAACTTCCTCCAGACGCTTTCCAATATCACTACATCCTTCGCAGATAAAGGGCCCAAAACTGCTCACAATACTCCAAATGTGGTGTAACCCATAGCTCATAAAGCCTCAGCGTTACATCCTTGCTTTTATATTCTAGTCCTCTCAAAACGAATGCGAGCATTGCACGCCTTCCTTACCACCAAATTAGCCCTCAGAGAGAAGGAATCCCTCCTCATCTCCATAGGTATCCGTGTTCAGGAACAATGACTCTTAGTTTGCGGTTCAACCTCTGGGGAAATATCTTCTAGACATCTCATATTGGTCTTTGGCTCAGTAGGAGTGAGGGGAATAGGAGACAAGTGCCTACAGCATTGAAGAAGGTCTCTTCATCTCAGTGCTAGATTTTATTGTAGATAGAAAGATAAAATGCTGCAGATGCCGGAAACTGAAACAAAATCAGGAAGAGGGCAGGCAGCGAACATGTGGCATTGCTCCACAGATGCTGCCTGACCTGCTGAGTTCTTCCAGCATGTCTGATTCACATAATTGTTAATAATTCTGTTTTTGTAGGAAGGTATAGAAAATGGAGAGGGCTATTTGGGAGGGAGGGGTTAGATTGATCTTGGAGAAGGTTAAAAGGCTGGCACAATATTGTGAACTGAAAGGCTGTACAGTGCTGTAATATTCTATATTAAAAGCATAAGACATAAGAGCAGAATTAAACCATTCAGCCCATCGAGTCTGCTCCGACATTCCATCATGGCTGATGTATTTTCCCCTGCAACCCCATTCTCCTGTCTTCTCCCCATAAACTTTCACACCCTGACTAATCAAGAACTATAAACCTCCACCTTAAATACACCTAATGGCCTGCTTCCACAGCCGTCTGTGTCAAGGAATTCCCTAGATTCAACACACTCTGGCAAAAGAAATTCCTCCTGATCTCCACTCGAAAGGGAAATCCTTCTGTTCTGAAGCTGTGTTTAGTCCGAGACTCCCCCACTACTGAAAGCATCCTCTCCACATCCACTCCATCCAGGCCTTTGAATATGCAATAGGTTCCAATGAGATCCCCACCTCATTCCTCTAAACTCCAGCAAGTATACCCCGAGCCACCAAACGTCCCTCCTACATTAATTCCTTCGTTCCTGGGATCATTCTCGTGAACCTCTCCAATTCCAGCACATCTTTTCATTGATACGTGGCTCAAAACTGCTCACATTAGGTGAAGTGCGGTCTGACCAATGTTGTATAAAGCCTCAGCATTACATCCTTGCTTTTATATATTAGTCCTCTTGAAATGAGCGCTAACATTCCTACATGTCAGGTAAAGTGGGTAAGGAGTCATTGAGTTATACAGCATAGCAACAGGCCATTCAGCCCAAATCTTGAATGCTGACCAAGTTGCCTATGTGATGTAGCCTTGTCTGACTGCGTTTCACCTGTATCCCTCTAAACCAGGTGTTCCCAACCTGGAGACCACAGAACCCATGGATGATGGCTAGGGTCCATGGTATAAATAAGGTTGGGAACCCCTGATCTAAATCTTTCCTGTGTAAATATTGTACCTGCCTCTACCACTTCCTCTGGCACCCCGTTCCAAATCATTCTCCGATCACTTTAAACCTTTCCCCTCTCACCTTAAACCCAGGTCCTGTAGTTACGGATTTCCCTTTCCCTGGAAACAAATGCCGTGACCATTTACTTATCCAGGCTGCTCCAGATTTTATGAACCTTTATAAGGTCCTTCTTCACCTCAAAGACTCTCTGTAGCTGAAGCAGCTTCTCAGCGCAGCGTATTTCTGTGCTGATGATTCCAAAACAACAAACCCTCGGAATAAACAAAATCCTCAGGGGGACATTCCCTGTGAGTTGTGAGTCTCTCCTGGCCCTCGTCAATTCCCTCCCTTGACACCGATTTCCAGCAGTATCTTCTGTTTACCTGCCAGCGAGGCTGAGAAGCACAGGTTTATGGATAGTAGAGCACAGCTTAGACTTCCCAGTCCATCCAAATTCTAATGACTTCTCAACATTGGCTTCGCCATTGTCAGCCTTCGAGAGGTGGGAAGAGCGGAGCGATGGTGGACAAAGGAAATGCAGGGACAGAGAGTGAGGGAGTGAGGGGGGTGAGAGTGAGGGGGAGTAAGAGGGGTGAGAGGGAGGAAGGGGGATTAAGACAGAGGGAGGGATATTGGGAGGGAGAGAAGGGCAGTGGGAGGGAGGAGCGGGGGAGTGAGGAGCAGTGAGAATGAGGGGGAGTGAGAATGAGGGGGAGTGAGAGTGAGGGGGAGTGAGAGTGAGGGGGAATGAGGGGAGAGGGAGGTGGAAGTAAGGAGGGAGTGAGGGGGAGAGAGGGGGAGTGAAAGGGAGGGGAGGGGGGAGTGAGAGGGGTGAGATGGAGGAAGGGGGAGTGAGAGTGAGGGGGAATGAGGGGAGAGGGAGGTGGAAGTAAGGAGGGAGTGAGGGGGGAGTGAAAAAGAGAGGGCAGGTGAGAGGGTGGGGGTGTGAGAGACGGGGAATGAGGGGGTAAGTGTGAGTGAGGGGGCCAAGGGAGTAAGGGGGAAGAGGGAGTGGGGAAAGGGGAATGAGAGGGAGGGAGAGTAGGGGTGAATGAGAGGGAGAAGGAGAGGAAGTGAGAGCAAGGAGTGGAGTGAGAGGTAGAGGGAGTGAGGGGTAGGGGGTAGGGTGAGAGGGAGGGGAGTGAGAGGTAGGGGGTAGGGTGAGAGGGAGGGGAGTGAGGGGTAGGGGGTAGGGTGAGAGGGAGGGGAGTGAGGGGTAGGGGGTAGGGTGAGAGGGAGGGGAGTGAGGGGTAGGGGGTAGGGTGAGAGGGAGGGGAGTGAGAGTTAGGGGAGGGGAGTGAGAGCAGAAATTGAATGGAGGAGTACAAGAAATATGATGTGTTTACATTTCTCGGAAGCTCGGGAGAATGAGTGAGATCCGTCAGCTCGCATCGGAATTCTGTTTACGTGTTGAAGTTTCCACTTCATTCCAGGTGTCAGAACAGCAGGGACAGAGCCAGAGGGGACTGTCGACGGATGCCAGCTCTGAGCCAGGCGATTGACAACGGCAGCAACACCACACACTGGGGGACCCATGACTGGGAATATCACTCAGATCACACTCCCCGCCCCCGGGGCACTGCACTATTAAAGATGGCTCGAGACAGTGGCTACACTTGTGGGCAGCTCTGAAGGGAACCTTCATATATTCCCATTTAGGACCACTAAACTGCTGCATCGCAGCCTGGTATGGAAACATCAATGCCCTTGAACACGGAAAGTCCTACAAAAAGTCGTGGGTATGGCCCAGTCCATCACGGGCAAAGCCCTCCCCACTATTGAGCACATCTACATGGAGTACTGTCACAGGAAAGCAGCATCCATCATATGGGACCACCACCACCCAGGTCATGCTCTCTTCTCGCTGCTGCTATCAGGACGGTGGTCCAGGAGCCTCAGGACCCACACCACCAGGTTCAGGAACAGTTATTACCCCTCAACCATCAGGCTCTTGAACCAGAGGGGATAACTTCATTTACCCCATCACTGAACTGTTCCCACAACCTAAGGACTCACTTTCAAGGAGTCTTCATCTCCTGTTCTCAATATTTATTGCTTATTTTTTTCTTTATGTATTTGCAGTTTTTGCACACTGGCTGAATGCCTTGTTGGTGGGGTCTTTCTTTCTATAAAACTATTATAGTTTTTGGATTTTTTTGAGTAAGCCCACAAGAAAATGAATCTCAGGGTTGAACGTGGCCACATCTACACACGTTGATAATAAATTTGCTTTGAACTTTGACCTCCAAGAGGACCACAGTTTTGTCATGGTTTGGAGGCTCATTTGCCTCAGTGACCCACAGAGCGATGTTGGCTGGAGTCAGGGCTTCATGCTTGGCTCTTGGGGGCGGGGGGGGGGTGTCACCCATGCCAAACAGGTCAGAGGGCAGGGGCCACCAGTCCTCCAGGTTCGGGGGTTCACTGCAGGGCTAGTAACCCTGACTGCTCAAACAAAATTGTTACAGAAACAGCAATGAACAATCCCTCCGCATCTGAGCGGCCAAGGTCAGAAAGAGATGGAGGACCTTCATTGCTGCCCTAAACTCAGTGGATTAAGGCCAATAGGTAAGTTTGGACTTTGAACTTTAAGCTGGAATCCACAGTCACGGCCATGGGTACTTAAGTAAGCGATGTTTTACCTCACTTTTTACTCTGCTTATTTATGTTTTTATACTTAATATAATTTATGGTAATTTTTTATGTATTGCACAGTACTGCTGCTGCAAAACAACAAATTTCATGACATATGTCAATGATAATAATCATGATTCTGATTCTGATCTTGACCATCGGGTGTAATCAACATCTCCTTATTTAAGGAAAGATGTTGCTGTGGAGAGAGCTTCCCGGGATGTCAGGAATGAGGTATGAAGAGAGGTTGGTTCAATTAAGCCAACTTTGTTCACCAGAGTTTAAAGGAATGAAAGAGGGATTTACAGAACCCCAGAAAATAGAGTGGCAGAATTGTACATTTAATAAAGCGTTTGATATTGTTCCTGGATCTAGATGGTCAACAACACGTTCTCAGTATTATTTTGGTTATTTGCACAGTTTGTCTTCCTCTTGCATATTGGTTGTTTGCCAGTCTGACCGTTTATGTATGGTTTTTCATAGATTCTATCATATTTTCTTTTTCCCAGTAAATGCCTGCAAGGAAATGAATCTTAATGTTGTACATGGTAAACACAAGGGATCCTGTAGAACAACACACACAAAATGCTGGTGGAACGCAGCAGGCCAGACAGCATCCATAGGAAGAAGCACAGTCGATGTTTTGGGCCGAGACCCTTCGTCAGGAACCTGCAGAAGCTGGAAATCCAGAGCAACACACACAAAATGCTGGAGGAACTCAACAGGCCAGGCAGCATCTATGGAAGGAATTCTCAACCCCCAACGTTGACTCCTTATTCCTCTCCATAGATGCCGCCTAACCTGCTGAGTTCCTCCAGCATTTTGTGTGTATATGATAACATATACATACTTTGATAATAAATTTACTTTGAGGGACATGGGAATAAAGTTGGAAGAGGATAGACAGGAGACGCTGGAAATCCAGAGCAACACACGCAAAGTGCTGGAGGAACTCAGCAGGTTAGACAGCACCTGTGGAGGGAAATAAACACAGTACTGACGAAGGGTCTTGCCAAAAATGCCCAGATGTTTATTCCATAGATGCTGCCTGACCTGCTGAGTTCCTCCAATATTTTGTGTGTGTTGCTGGAAGACGAGGCCTGGTTTGGATAATCAACCAGGGATTAGTAGAGATGGGTACTTGATGGTCAGAAATGACCTGATGGACCAAATGGCTAAATTCTCTGACTCTGTGGTTAGCACAGCATGCTCAAAGGACTGAATGGCCTACTTCAGCCCCATTCGTTCTATGTTCATATCTCAATGAACAGTCCCCATCCAGTTCCAACACCCTTTCCCGTACTTCCACAGTTTTACATAACCTATTGTTGCACAGAACTCCAAAAATCCTTTGTGCAGCCTCTGTGTAACAGTGGTCAACAGGCCACGGTTCTCGAGCCCCAGTTCAGGGTGATGCTCCTGAGAAGAACCAAGAGGGGTAGTAACCATGGACTTGGAACACAGAGCATACAACAGTACAGGCCCTTCGGCCCACAATGTTGTGCAGACCTTTTAACCTACTCCAAGGTCAATCTAACCATTCACTCCCACGTAGACCTCAATATTTCCTTCATCCATGTTCCTATCTAAGAGTCTCTTAAACATCCCAAATGTATCTGCCACGAACATCAACCCCAGCTGCCAATCCATACACTGACAATTCTCTGTGTAAAAAACCTACACCTAACATCTCCCCTATACTTTCCTCCAATCACCTTAAAAGTATTCCCTCTTGTATTAGCCATTGCCACCTTGGGAATAAAGGCACTATTTATGCCTCTTCTTATCATCTCATGCACCTCTATCAAGTCACTTCCTTCACCTCAAAGAGTAAAGCCCTTGCTTACAATCAACCTGTCCCCATAAGGCATGCTCCCTAATCCAGGCGGCATCCTGGTAAATCCCCTCTTCACCATCTCTAAAACCTCCACATCCTTCCTATAATGAGGTGACCAAAAATGAACACAAGTATGGTCTAACCTGTTTCAGAGAGCTACACCATTACCTCACAGCTCTTGAGCCTGGAGTGCTGGTGAATTTTAGAGCCATATGGCTCAGAAACAGGCCCTTCAGCCCAATATCTCTATGCCGACCAAGGTGAACGATTTCAGAATCACGTTAACTATCACTGGCAAATGTCGTGAACTGTATGGAAAAGAGTAAACAGTCGCCATTTTGGGCCGAGACCCTTCATCAGGTCCTATGAAAGGTCTCGGCCTGAAACGTCGACAGTTAATTCATTTCTACAGATGCTGCCTGGCCTGCCAAGTTCCCCCAGCGTTTTGCATGTGTTGCTCAGGATTTCCAGCATTTCTTGTTTGTTGTGAAATTTATTGTTCTCTGGCAGCAGCACAATGCAAGATAAAAAAAATTACTACAAGTTACAGTAAAAATAAATAGCAGACATCCCACCTCTCCCGGAAGTTCCAGGAGTCTCCCGCAAATTAATAGTGGCTCCCTGATGCCCGCAAATTATATACAATGTCCCAGAAATTGATTTTTTTGAGAGCGAGCGTGAGAGAACGCACGAGAGAGAGCGAGAGAGCGAGCACAAGAGCAAGAAAGCAAGCGTGAGAGAGAGTGAGAACGATCACGAGAGAGAGAGTGAGAAAGCAAGCATGAGAGAGCGAGAGAGCAAGAGCGAGAAAGCAAGCGCGGGAGAGAGTGAGAACGAGAAAGCAAGCATGAGAGAGCGAGAGAACGAGAGAGCAAGAGCAAGAAAGCAAGTGCGAGAGAGTGAGAACGAGAAAGCAAGCGCGAGTGAGAGCGACCACAAGCAAGAGAGCGTGCGATAGAGAGCGAGAGCAAGAGCAAGAGCGAGAGAGTTCCAAAAAAAGTCAGAGTGGCAGAGTGTTCCAAAAAGAAAATATAAAACGTACGTCACCCCAGACTACACTAAAGTTTACCCCTGCCTAATAGGGGTCAAAAATAATGACAGTGTTGCTCGCTGCACTCTTTGCAACAGTGACTTTTCTATTGCCCATGGTGGGTTAAGACTGTAAAAGACATGTTGAGGTGAGTTTAACAGGTGTCATTCGTTCATTAGCATAGTTAACGTTATTTAAACTAGCTGGCTAGCTGCTAAGGAGCTACTCTACTGCAGACATCCCACCTCTCCCGGAAGTCTCCCACAAATTGATGGTGCTACCTCCCCGAAATGAGTTTTTGCAGGGTGGGATGTCTGAAATAGATAGATAGCTACCATTAAGAGGAATAGTGAGATTGTGTTCATGGGTCTGTGGACCGTTCAAAGGTCTGATGGCGGAAGCCATTTTCCTGTATCTATGTTTGACCCATATTGCTTGAAACTTTGCCTAAACCAAATGTTTTTTTATATCCTTAGTTACTGCTTCGTATTTATTCCTCAACCAACATCACTAAAATAAATAGATCATCTGATCATGATCACATTGCTGTTTTATAAGCTGTAAGTTGGCAAGCTAGTACAACAGTGACTGCGCTTCTAAAGCACTTAATTGGCTGTGAAGTGTTTTGGGACAGTTTGAGGTCATAGTTGGTGCAAGTTTGCTTCTTTCCCTCTGCCTCCTGAATTTGGCTCCCCAAAGAATTACGCTGCAACCACTCATTAACCGGAATCTTCACCCCACAGTATTAGCATTAGTGCTCGCTAGGCTACGGTGGCGGTCTCAGGACAGAGGCCACTGGGACTATTCACAACATTCTTCCCTAGAAACCTATGCTGCCCCTTAACAACATCTAACAGCCACGTGGCTGATTCCCGCTCACCACAGTGAATCCCGTTTGATTTCTGCAGCCTACACTCCGCGGCCACTTTATTAGGTACCCCCTGTACTTAATACATCTTCGCGGTCTTCTGCTGCTGTAGCCCATCCACCTCAAGGTTCGACATGTCATGCGTTCAAATATGCTCTCCTGCACGCCACTATTGTAACACGTGGTTATTTGAATTGCTGTCACCTTCCTGTCAGCTTGAACCCATCTGGCAGCCATTCTCCTCTGACCTCGCTCATTAACACAGCATTCTTGTCCACAATCTGCCACTTACTGGATGTTTATTTTTGTTTTTCACATGATTTTCTGTAAACTCTGGGATACTCAAACCACCCTATCTGGCACCAACAAACATTCCACAAAGTCACTTGGATCATATTCTGATGCTTGGTCTGAGCAACAACTGAACCTCTTGACCACGTCTGCATGCTTTTATGCATTGAGTTGTTGCCACGTGATTGGCTGATTAGATATTTGTATTAACAAGCAGGTATACAGGTGTACCTACTAAACAGTGATAAGACAATACATCACAGAGTCAGACTCTTCAGTCCCAATCATCATTTACGCTGCCATAGAGTACTACATCACAGAGTCAGACTCTTCAGCCCCAATCATCACTTACACTGCCATAGAGTACTACATCACAGAGTCAGGCTCTCCAGCCCCTATCATCATTTACACTGCCATTGAGTACTACATCACAGAGTCAGACTCTTCAACCCCAATCATCATTTACACTGCCATAGAGTACTACATCACAGAGTCAGGCTCTCTAGCCCCAATCATCATTTACACGGCCATAGAGTACTACATCACAGAGTCAGGCTCTTCAGCCCCAATCATCACTTACACTGCCATAGAGTACTAAATCACAGAGTCAGACTCTTCAGCCCCTATCATCATTTACACAGCCACAGAGTACTACATCACAGAGTCAGGCTCTTCAGCCCCAATCACCATTTACATTGCCATAGAGTACTACATCACAGAGTCAGACTCTTCAGCCCCTATCATCATTTACACTGCCATAGAGTACTACATCACAGAGTCAGGCTCTCCAGCCCCTATCATCATTTACACTGCCATAGAGTACTACATCACAGAGTCAGGCTCTCCAGCCCCAATCATCATTTACACGGCCATAGAGTACTACATCACAGAGTCAGACTCTCCAGCCCCAATCATCATTTACACTGCCATAGAGTACTACATCACAGAGTCAGGCTCTTCAGCCCCAATCATCATTTACACTGCCATAGAGTACTACATCACAGAGTCAGGCTCTTCAGCCCCACCATCATTTACACTGCCATAGACTACTACATCACAAGAGTCAGTCTCTTCAGCCCCAATCATCATTTACACTGCCATAGAGTACTACATCACAGAGAACCAGGCCTTTTGGCCCATCAGAATCAGAATCAGCTTGTGAAATTTGTTGCCTTTTCGGCAGCAGTATAATGCAATACATAACATCTAATACAATACTCTAAACTAAATGGTTTTCACCACCACCTTCTTGAGAGGGCTGCCAGGAATGAGTATTAAATGGTGCTGTGCAGATTCGGCAAAATTAGTGAAACAAGAAAACAATTTAGTTTATGTGAATTCCTGAAATCACCCTTCTAAGTGTGAACAAGTAGAGGCATCAAAGAGGTTGTATAAATGTGAGCACAGACAGTTTATTATATTTACAATATAGTATAAAATCAGAGCAATATAAATAGTTATGCCAACCTGGTCAGACGATGTCTGGCCTGCTAAGTTCCTCCAGCATTTTGTATGTGTTGCTTGGTTTTCTCTTATTTTCTCTTAAATGTTACACTCAACGTTCCCTCTAACTTTTTCTTTACAGCTGTGCAGACCAGCCGTTGCTCTGAGCAGGAAAATTTTACACGGCCTAAATATTGCGTGGCACTTTTTTTTTGTAGTATGTCTACTAGGAATATTTAGAATGAAAATATTTAGATTGACATTATCAATCAAATAGAGTACAACCAAGAAAATCTTTCATGTTTCATAAACTTTTTCCAGCTGCGTCCAATTCCAGCTACGCAGCAACATGGGTTCTGTGCACGTGAGTATTTCAGTTACCGCACGGCCGTGCAGCCGCGCAGCTTAGAGGGAACAGTGGTCACACTTGAACCCACATCTACCACTTCTGCTGGCAGCTCGATCCACACCCGCACCAAACTCTTTAAACAATTGATGAGTTAATATTGATCCTTTATTGCTTTCATTTTTTATTCTCCCCACATTCCCGTCAGATTCTTCCGCTCACCCACGCACTAGGTACACACACGCCTTGCATTCTGTTCAGATCATTACACAATACATTCAGCTAGAATAAGGTAAAACAGTAACAATGCAGAATAAAGTGTAAAAGGTATCGATAAAGTGCAGTGCAGGTAAATGATGAAATGCAAGAACATAAAGAGGTAGATTGCGAGGTCAAGAGTCCATCTATTCCATTCAAGGGTCTGTTAACAGTGGGGTAGAGGCTGTTCTTGACCCTGGTGGTACGTGCTTTCAGACTTTTGTATCTTCTACGTAATGGGAGAGGGGGTGGCTGGGATCTTTGATCATATTGGCTGCTTTACGGAGGTCCCACCAAGAGCGACCACAACTTTCCCGTAGGGTTTGGAGGCTTGCGTGCCTCAATGACCCGGAGGGCTATGTTGGCTGGAGCCAGGGCCTTGTGCTTTGGCTCTTGGTAGGGTCATCCAATGCCAGACTGGGAGCGGTCTCAGCATTTCTTTGTGACCATGGGCAGAGCAGTCGCCACACCAGGCTGTGATGCATCCACACAGAATGCTTTCTGTGGTACATCAACAAAACTAGTGTGAGCTGAGGAGACACGCTGAATTTCTTTAGCCTCCTGAGGAAGAAGTAGCGTCGGTAAGCTTTCTTGGCCATGACATCTACGTGGTTGGACCAGGAACATCTTGTTTCTTTCCAAAAGAATAAGTCACCCCAGAGTTTTGCATCTGGAGTCACCTGTTTGCCAGACCAAGTAACCGTAGCAGATTTGACCCTTCAAGGACATTACCAAACTAAACAGCTCCTTTTTTTTTTACAGAAATCTGGTATCATGTCTCACAAATAGATTTTGCTATTCTAAATTATTAACTGAATTTAAATTCCACAGCTGCCGTGGCAGGGTTTGAACTCTGTCACGGATTCTTAGTCCAGGCCCCTGAATTATTCAGCCAGTAACTTAACTATCCAGACAGTATGAAACCCTTTCAGAATCGATAATTATACAGTATCTTTTCATTTCATCCGCTGTTAACTAAAGGGAAATATTATTCCCAATGGACTGTAGCTGCCAGTTGTCTAGAATGTGCACGATGGGCCAAAGAGCCTCTTCTTGATCTGTAAATTTCGAAGGGTCAAGAATTCAAAGTGCTTAGCAATTCTGGAGATCTGATGGTAGATCGTTTTGCCTTTAATGAAGTCCTTAGCCGTTTAAACCAAGGTTAAAGGTAAAACCAGTAGTGCACCACGGCTAACTCAGCAATGGCTACTTTATTTCCTGTCAGATCAATCATCGCCACACTGCCTCCTCATCCAATCGCGTTGATATCACAGATAAGAAAGCTCACCAACGCCTCTACTTCCTCAGGAGACTAAAGAGGTTTGATACGTCCCCAGCAACACTCGCCAAAATTTAATCACTGCCACATAAAAGCATTGTACCTACATGCATAGCGGCTTGGCATGACAAGGGCAGCGCGTGTGAAGGCAAGAAACTGCCGAGTGTTGTGGACACTGCTAGGAAAGGAAGGGTAAGGAGGGATGGGATGATAGAAAAAGCCAGGGGAGGGAGGGAAGGGGAATAATGGAAGCCAGGAACCATCTGGGCAGGGAGAGATGGACTGAGGGGTTGAGAGAGTGAGAAGAGGGGTGAGAGAAAATTGTAGTGGTAAGGAGGACTAAAAGAATGGAGTGCAGAGAACAGCACAATACAGGCCCTTCGGCCCAGGATGTTGTGTCAAACTTTTAACCTACTCTGAGATCAATTTAATTCTTCCCTTCCACAAAGCCCTTCATTTTTCTACCATCCATGTGCCCATCTAAGAGTATCTTAAAAGAGTGTTAAATAATTCAGGTAAATTGAACAAGAAAAAGAGCATTGACTGGTGAATGATTCAATACCTTCGCTATTTTCCATAAGTTCTGTAGCAATGAATGGTAATGACTGAATACCAATGAAGAGAACCCAGTAGGTAAATGGTTCTTACTGTGCCATTTCCAGATAGAAGATTTAATTTAGATGTAGAACAGAGAACAAAAAGGATTTGGTGCCAAGAGTCCGATAGCCTATGGAATCCAGACAGCAACACCAGCCACATTGGAAGGGGTCTGGCTGAAGGGAAGAACGACTCATACTCATACTCATCATCATTGTGTGCCCTACCGTGTGATAGAGGTGATCATGCTGGTTCTCGACAATTATTTTCTACGGAAGTGGTTCGCCATCGCCTTTTTCTGGGCAGTTTCTTTACAAGACAGGTGAGCTCAGCCAGTATAAATACTCTTCAGAGATTGTCTGCCTGGCTTCAGAGGTCTCATAACCAGCTGCTCATACGACCATCCACCACCTGCTCCCACGGCTTCATATGATCCTGATCAGGTGGAGGGGGGGCTAAAGCAGGTGCTACACCTCGCCCAAGGGTGACCTGCAGGCTAGCAGGGGGAAGGAGCACCTTACACCTCCTTTGGTAGAGACGCATCTCCACCCCACCACCCCAACAGCAAACCAACAGCCTCAAGATATGGGACGAGGCAACCAGAACTAAGTCATAGTCACAGATAATGCACAGAAACAGGCCCTTCGGCCCAACTCATCTGTGCTGAACAAGATGCCCATCTTAGTTAGCCCCACTTGCCTCTGTTTGGCACATGTCACTGATGATCAGAAATTTCTTCATACAGAGGGTGGGAAATCTTTGGAATACTCTGCCCAAAAGAACTGAAGAGACCAAGACTCTGAATACTGATGTATTTTTCAACATTAAGAGAATTGAGGGAGATAGAGCTCGTGCCTGGATGTAGCACCGTGGTAAGATACTAACCATGATATCTGTTGTCTCTGTAATCGAGCGAAAACACTCTCTCTCTCTCTTTCTCTCAATGGCGGGGAGAGTTTGCTGCCGATTCTTGAGTCAGATAATCTCAGAATAAAAAGGCTTATAATAATATCATAACAGCAACTGTTAATCTCCCCTTTCACCATGAAATAGGTTATCTCTCTCTGGAGGGAGGGAGGGAGGGAGGGAGGGAGAGAGAGAGAGAGAGACACTGTGGCATGTCGAACTGTCGGGTAAACAATATGTTTTATTGACTGCAGATCATGGTCTCTCTTTGGGTGCTTTGCTGTTACTCTGGGTGGTGTGTGGTGGGCCCTGATACCTTTCTGCTGAAGTGGGTGAGGTGGGGAAGGGGGAAGGTTGATGGGTTGATGCTGCTTGTGCATCAGAGGCGGGGAGAGGGTTCTTTGGGGTTCTGACATTTTTCTGTTGTCCATTCTTTTGGGGTTCTTCTGCTTTTGAGGACATCTACGAAGACTAAGTATTTCAGGTTGTATACTGTGTACATTCTCTGATAATAGACGGAACTGTTTGATTTTATTAAATGGCCCAGCAGGCATGAGGGGCTGAATGGCCCATTCCTGCCTCCATTTCTTATGTCTGCATGACTTCCCTTCTACGGCCCTCATTATGCTGGGGTCAAGACTGGGGTGATTTTTACCCCGGGGGGGGGGGGTACACAGAGAGGACATTCAATGTTTTAGTAAATTATCAGCTGAGGATAATAACCGGTTCAATCTCCCTGCCAGTAAACGAACCTGGGACGCGGAGGAACTGCTAAATCTGGCAGTAATTCCCCAGTGGAAGAAACACTCGCACTTGTACACAGCCTTTCATTACCGCAGCATGTCCCATGGTGCACGGCAGCCAATGAGGTATGTTCGAACCACGGAGATTGCTGTAAGAAACACAGCAAGTTCCTACAAGCTGCAGCGTGGTCATATATCTGTATTCTGTAAGGTTAAATAAGTAATATAGGCAGTCAAAATCCCCCTACTCAACACTGAGTCAAGCACACCCTTGAGATTAGGTAGGAACTCAGTTTATTCATAAAACCATATGGCTTAGGAGGAGAATTAGGCCATTCAGCCCATCGAGTCTTCTCCGCCAATCCATCATGGCTGATTTTTTATTGGTTTAGAGATACGTCACAGAACCGTCCCCTCGAGTTGCACCACCCAGCAGCTCCTCACTTAATCCTGCACTAATCATGGGGCGATTTACAGTGGCCAATTAACCTACCAACTGGTACATCTTTGGATTTCGGGAGGAAACCAGAACCCCTGCAGAAAACTCATGCATTCCTCGGGGAAGACAGACAAACTTCATACAGAGGAGGTAGGAATTGAACTCTGAACTCCAACACCCTGAGCTGTAATAGTGTTGCACTAACCATTATGCTACCAAGGCGCTCGCCATCCCTCTCAACTCCACCCTCCTGCCCTCTCCCCATAACCTTTGACACCTTTACTATTCAAGAACCTATCAAACTCCGCTTTAAATAAACCCCCAAAAAAAAGAAAGACCTTCCACAGCTTAGCATCCATTGTCTACTGCACTGGAGATCAGATGAGACTGTGCATCACAGCACAGAAACAGGCCCTTTGGCCCATCCAGACAATGCTGTCCAAAATTCTCATCTACAATAGTCCTATTAGCCCATGTGTGGCCCTGTATCCCTGTAGATTTCTCCCGTCTGTACTTATGCTGGAGTATTTGTAGGGCAGAGGTTCCCAACCTTTTTTATGCCAAGGACCAATAACATCAAGCAAGGGAAGAGGTCTGTAGACCCCAGGCTGGGAACCCCTGTTGTAGGGCACTCGGCACAGTGCTCTCACCCTCAGGCTTGGAACTCCAGATGACAGCATTTAGCCAGAGTGATTTAAAGAGATTAGATTTATTTGTTGTAACATCAAAACGTTCACTGAAATGTTTCCAACAATGACCACCACAGTCTGCAAGGAGGAGGAAGATCCCAGTAAAGGCAAGTGCTGGGCCCGGTTAATGAAGGTGCGGGCCAGAGCAAAGTGGCACTGCTGCGTGATACTGAGTCTCGAGTGGCAAAATCAATAAGCACAAGAGGGATGATTTTCCCACTGCTTGCAAATATCGCAATCTAACAATTCACTCAGCCTGACTCGTTTGTCTTTGGAACGTGGGTGAGGAAGCCCAGTGATCATAGGGAGAGGGCACAAACTCCTTAAGGGCAGCGGCAGGAATTGAACTCTGCTATAAGGTGTGACCCAGAACTGCCACACACCCACTCTACCTGGACCTTTCAATATTCAATAGGTTTCAATAAGACCTCCCCTCATTCCTCCAAACTCCAGTGAGTACGGGGCCAGGGCCATCAAATACTCCTCACACATAAGGCATTTAATTCCTGGAATCTTTCTTGTGAACCTCCTCTGGACCCTCTCCAGTGCCTGCACACCCCTTCTTAACTAACAGGGCCCAAAACTGCTCACAATACTCCAAACGCAGGTCTGACCGATGCCTTATAAAGCCTCAGCATTACGTCCCTGCTTTTAATATTGCTTTCATATCTATTGCTTATTTATTCAATATTATTATTTCTTTCCTTTTGTAGTTGGGCAGTTTGATGAGTTTTGCACACTGTTGAACACCCAATTTGGTGCAGTCTTTTATTGATTCTCTTATGGTTATTATTCTATAGATTTATTGATTATGCTTGCAAGAAAATTAATCTCAAGGTTGTATATGGTGACATATACAGTATGTACTTTGATAATAAATTTACTTTGAACTGTAAACTTAATATTCTAGTCCTCTCGAAATGAATGCTAATGTCGCACTTGCCCTTCCTTATTACTGACTCCTGAAGTGGGGATCATTGCCATAGAGCATGACAGTACAAAACAGGCCCTTTGACCCATTTAGTCCATGCCAAACTATTATTCTGCCTCGTACCTTCACCACTATAGTCCTCCATACCCTTCCCATCCAACTTGCCTTAAATGTTGAAATTGAAATCACATCCATCACTTCTGCTGGCAGCTCATTCCACACTCTCACCACCCTCTGAGTGAAGACCTCCCCCTCCAGTTCCCTTTCAATCTTAACCTCTAGTTCTAGTCTCACCCAACCACAATGGAAAAAGCCTGCTTGCATTTACCCTATCTATACCCTTCATAATTTTATATATTTCCATCAAATCTCCCCTCGTTCTCCTACACTCCAGGGAATAAAGTCCAAACCTGTTCAACCTTTCCCTGGAACTCAGATCCTCAAGTCCCAGCAACGTCCTTGTAAATCCAAGAGGGCTCCCAAGTCTCTTTGCACCTCCAATTTCTAAAGTGAACGGGGTTGTTGGAATTGGCTCTATAGCTCTCTTGATTGGCACAGACCCAGTGGGCTAAACAGCCTTTTACAGTGTCATTAGTGTACCCCAGGGAGGAGTAGCACCTCTGGTGAAGGGGCTTATTGCATCCATTCTGGGGCAACTCTCTCACCTTTGCTCCTCACTCAGCTCTCACCTGTGGCTCCAAGTAGCTGTTTGCATGCGACAGTGGCCCCAGCCCGGTACACCGCTGTCCCCATATATGAGGTCAGCTCTGGCGGACCAGGCAAATGAGATGTACAGTGAGATCAAACAGCCAGGAA
This sequence comes from Mobula hypostoma, assembly GCF_963921235.1. Lineage (NCBI taxonomy): Eukaryota > Metazoa > Chordata > Chondrichthyes > Myliobatiformes > Myliobatidae > Mobula > Mobula hypostoma. Next base: position 217,262,902 of record NC_086099.1, read on the forward strand.
GGTGGCACTGTAACACCCCATGGAGGGCAAAGGGCATGACAAGGCATAGAAGACATCACCTTATCCACTGGAGGTCAGGAGAGTAGAACTACCCCAGTGCAATGGCTTTTTCACTTTAAAAACTCTCCCGCAAAGGTGTCTGTTCATCGTCGGACACAATGGACAACCACCACACCCACTGTACGATAGTTACTCACTTACCGTCCGTTACGCCGCTGACGTTTCAGGCTGCAATGAGGGTCCACCATCGTCATTGCTGTGCCCACAACAATTCTGTTTTACCAGTCAGGGTTGTTAGCCCTGAGCTGAACCCCGGAACTCGGAGGACCAGTGGACCACTCTTAGTCTGACCTCTACCCTTTGACCTGCTTGACATGGGTGACCCTACCAAGAGCCAAAGCAGGAAGCTCTGACTCCAGCCAACATAGCTCTCTGGGTCAAGGTTGTGTTTCTCTTACAGGACCTATGTACAATAGCATAGCTTTATAGTTTTATTGGTTTATTATATATTATGTGTGGGCACCTGGCCAAGTGGTTAAGGCATTGGACTAGCGACCTGAGGTTGTGAGTTCGAGCCCCAGCCGAGGTAACATGTGTTGTGCCCTTGAGCAAAGCACTTAATCACCTGCGACAACACTGGTGCCAAGCTGTATGGGTCCTAATGCCCTTCCCTTGGACAACATTGGTGTCGTGGAGAGGGGAGACTTGCAGCATGGGCAACTGCTGGTCTTCCATACAACCTTGCCCAGGCCTGCGCCCTGGAGAGGGAAGACTTTCCAGGCGCAGACCCATGGTCTCGCAAGACTAACGGATGCCTTTATATTATATATTATGTATTGCAAAGTACCACTGCTCCAAAACAACATATTTCACAACATATACCAGTGATATTAACCCTGTTTCTGGTACTGATATTATATCACCTACAGTAAAAGGATTTGGACTCTGATATACTTTGGTCCACACATGCTCACACACTCACACATATACAAAAGGTCTTTACAGACAGCGATACCAGGACACTGCTATAGAGAACCTGGTATGCCTCTTTGCTCATCTCTGTATAGTGGTCTCAGAGTACCAGCACTACTCAAACAGATATGGTTTATTGAGGAAATGACTCACAACCAACCACGCACTCGTAAGATGGAGCACTTACTGGAATGTTTGTTCTCTGAGACAGCTGAACCCCAGGTACATCGAGTAATGTCGTCACATTTTTTTTTATTCACATGACCCAACTGCAGCCAATCACAACACTGGGATGTGTCACCCAATGGCAGGGCCGTACAAATGCCAGAGGTTTAGCAAGCACGCTGCAGCTAACTGGATCCTTGGGTTTGCTCCTCAGACAAGCACCTTGGAAGGTTTGGGGTAAGGATGAGGGGCAAGAGAAAAGGCAGGCACTGATCCTTTCCATACAGAACAGTCAAGGTGTGCAAGGTCAGTAATTCCAAGCCTTTGGAGGGAAACCATACCTGGATCATCCATTTGGGAAGAATTAGAACATAGAGCTCTACAGCAAATTGCAAGCTTTTCGGTCTATGATGTTTTGCCAGCTTTTTAACCCACCCTCAGATCAATCTAACCCACCATAGCCCTCCATTTTTCTTTTATCTTAAGAGGCTCTTAAATCTCCCTCTACCACCACCTCTAGCAGTGAGTTCCACACACCCACCACGCTTTGTGTAAAGACAAAACCTACCTCCTCTGACATTCCCCCTGTAATCTTCTCCAATCACCTTAAAATTATGCCTCCTCATATTAACCATTTCCACTCTGGGGGGATTAAAAAAAAGTCTCTGTCTGTCCACTCTATTTATGCCTGTTATCTTGTACATCTCTATCAAGTCACTTCCATCCAGAATTAGTCCAACTGGCTCCGCTCAACGTCCCTGTGAGGCCCCCACTCAGTGATTCAGGAACAGCTTCTTCCCCTCTGCCATCCGATTCCTAAATGGACATTGAAGCTTTGGACACTACCTCACTTTTTTAATATATATTATTTCTGTTTTTGCACATTTTAAAAAATCTATTCAATATACGTAATTGATTTACTTGTTTATTTATTATTATGTTTTATATTATTTATTATTTTTTGCTGTCTCTTGTAGATATGTATTGCATTGAACTGCTGCTGCTAAGTTAACAAATTTCACGTCACGTGCCGGTGATAATAAACCTGATTCTGATTCTGACCCTGACCTATAAGTCGCTGGAATTCTGAAGAATGAGGGGATCTCGTTGAAAACTACTGAGTATTGAAAGGCCTAGACAGAGTGGACGTGGAGAGGATGCTTCCTACAGTGGGGGAGTCCAGGACCAAAGGACACAACCTCAGAGTGGCACAGCTTCAAGACGCCCCCTTAGAACAGTGATGAGGAGCAACTCCTTCAGCCAGAGGGTGGTGAATCTGTGGAATTCGTTGCCACTGATGGTAGTGGAGACCAAGTCATTGAGTATATTTGAGGCAGAGGTTCATAGGTTCTTGATTAGTAAAGGTGTCAAAGGTTATGGGGAGAAGGCAAGAGAGGAGTGATAAATCAGCCATGATGGAATGGTGGATCAGACTCAATGGGCCAAATGGCCTAATTCTGCTCCCGTATCTTATGGTCTTATTTAAGCACTCCAGTTTTCCCCCAGCATCACAGTTTGGTGGTTAAGTGACAACTGTTAAGATAGTCCTCAGTGTGTGGGTGAGTGGTAGAAACTAGAAAAATCTAACCAGAATATGGGGAGAAAGTGATTGTAGGATGTACCCAAAGTGAGCTAGACCGTGCTAACTCAGTCAGCTGAAGGTCCAGTCTGCATGTTACATCTCTCAATGGCTCTCCGAGACTTAAGACAAATGGCCCATAAACACAAGCTGCTGAAAATCCAAAGTACTGTAATGCACACAAAATGCTGGAGGAACTCAGCAGGTCAGTCAGCATTTATACCAGCAATAAACGGTCAACGTTTTGGGCCAAGACCAAAAGAGGGGGAATATTACAGGGGGAGAGGGGGAGAGGGGGAGGGGGAGAGAGGGGCAGAGGGGGAAGGGGGAGAGGGGGGTGGGGGAAGGGAGAGAGGGGGAGGGGAGGGGGGAGGGGGAGGGGAGAGGGGAGAGAGGGAGAGGGGAGGGGGAGGGGAGAGGGGGAGAGGGGGAGAGAGGGAGAGGGGAGGGGGAGGGGAGGGAGAAATGGAGGGGGAGGTAAAGGGAGAGATAGTCAGAGAGGGAAAGGGAGAAATACAGTGAGAGAAAGGGGAAAATACATGGAGAGGAAGTGAGAGGGACAAAGACAGGGGGCTGGCCCGGTTCTGATGAAGGGTCTCGGCCCAAAACGTTGACTGTATTCCTCTCCATAGACACTACCTAACCTGCTGAGTCCCTCCAGCATCTTGCGTGCATCTTTAACACCAACAGCTCAGGTGGCTCCTTGCCAGTCCTGATCCACTGTATTAAACACTTGCTTATCTTGGTAGCTCAGTGAAAAAAAAAGTGTACAAGGATGCTTTGGTGACATAAGAACATAAGAAACAGGAACAAGAATCAGCTATCTGGCCCATCGAGCCTGGCCAGCCATTCAATAACATTATGGCTGATCTGGTCGTGTGTTCTGCCTTTTCCCTATAACCCTCAATTCCCCGGTTATGCAAAAATCTGTCTAACTAGGTCTTAATTATATTCAACGAGGCAGCCTCCACTGCTTCCCTGCGCAGAGAATTCCACAGATTCACTACCCTCTGCGAAAAGTAGTTTCTCATCTCCATCCTAAATATTGAGGTTATGTCCCCTAATTGTCCCCTAGTTCTCATGTCACTCATCAGCGGAGACTAGTTTCCTGTCTCTGTCTTATCTATCCCTTTCATAATTGTATACATTTCTATAAGATTCCCTCTCATTCTTCTGAACTCATAAAATATGCTCTAATCTCAGCTAGCATTCCCTCATTTACACCCTCACAGGTTAAAGCAACTTGTTAACACCCAAGGGTGCCTTCTCTGCCACGTGCCTGCCATCACCAAGTTCAGCTCAAGACTGTCTCGTCCGGCACTGCTTCGATATAGGATCATGAAGCAATCAAGGATCACATTATCCCCGAGTGCTCGTTGTCTCAGTCAGCTTGTCAATATATCGGGACTTTCTCAGAAAAATGATTCACTCCAGATACGCCTCTTCATGAAAGGAATCGTTAAAGAAACTGGAAGTTTACAGAGCCTGTAAGTTAACGACCGAGGAAGGATATTTGGATGTCAAATATGTTAGGATCCGATCAGACGTAAGCACTTGTATTTTCATGAACAGTTTACAACAGCAATGACTTACATTTATGCTCCGGGGGCGTATTATCAATCAAAATTTGATATCAAGCTGCTCAAGGAATTATTTGGTGTACTCTTGGTGAATAAACTTCTGATCAATTGGGAAGGTTTCACTTAGATCCGACTTTTCAAATGGCAGAAACATTGCAGGATGAGTTAAACATTGACTCCAAAGATCAAAGTAAATTTATTATCAAAGTATATATACGTTATCATGTAGAGCCCTGAGATTCATTTCCTTGCAGGCATTCACAGTAAATACAAAGAAGCACAACACAATCGATGAAATACTGCACGTAGCAAGATTGACAAATAACCAATGTGCAAAAGACAACAAACTCTGCAAATACAAGAAGAAAGAATATTAATAATAAATAAATAAACCACAAGTATCGAGACCATCAGCTGAAGAGTCCTTGAATCCCCCTCCTCTATGCTGATTCGTCACCACCAACGACAGTGGTGTCGTCAGCAAACATCAATAAGGCATTGGGTCTGTGCTTAGCCTCACAGTCACAAGTGTAATGTGAGCTGAGCACACAGCCCAGTGGTGCACCTGTGCTGAGGGAGATTGTGCAAGAGATGTCACCAATCCAAACTGACTGCGGTCTGCAAGTGAGGAAATCAAGGATCTAGTTGCACAAGGAGGTATTGACGCCTAGGTCTTGAAGCTTATTGATTAGTTTTGAGAGGATTATAGTATGAATGCCAATCAATATCACAGGAAAAGTTAAACCCTGACTCCCACCAGAAGATATTGGGACAGACACCAAAGGGATAGATGTTAAAGAGCCCATGGAGTTGGAGAGATTGAGAACGTTGGGGAAAGAACTTCAGTATTTGTGAGAGGGGGCAAACTCAAAGGAGATGTGTGGAGCAAGTTTTTTTTAAAAACAGAGGGCTGTGGATTCAGATTCAAATTCAATTTCTTTTATTTATAACATGTACATCAAAGCTGACAATGAAATGTGTCATTTTGCTTTAACAACTAACCTCAGGATGTGCTTGGGGCAACCAGCAAATGTCGTCATACATTCCAGCACCAATATAACATGCCTACCATGTTCACAGAATAACACAAGCAACAACAGACAGAACAAATGCACTGCCGGGGGCAGTGGTGGAGGTAGGTACAGTACAGAGGCATTTTTCTTACAAAAGCACATGAATGTGCAGAGAGCAGTAGGATTATGGACACACAGGCCGAAGGGACTAGTTTAATAGTCTTTTAATAATTAGTTTAATTAGTTTGGGGTCTGTTCCTATGCTGTACTTTTCCACATTTTATGTTTAGCAGAACCAACAATGGCCAGGCAACAAATATCAATAAACACAAGAGACTCCAAAGATTCTGCTGGAAATCCAAAGCACAAAATGCTGGAGGAACTCATCAGAGATGAAGGCTCTCGGCCCAAAACAACAACCCATTTACCTCAATTTCTCAAACTTCCCATAATTTCTCCCCACCCCTCCACTCTTCTCTTTTTCCACTCCCTATTCTGGCTCTCTCACCCCTCTTCTCCACACCTGCCTATCACCTCTCTCTGGTTTTTCTCCTTCCCTTTATCCCATGGTCCACTGTCCTCTCCCATCAGATTCCTTCTTCTCCAGCCCGTTATCTTTTCCACCTATCACCACCCAGCTTCTTACTTCATTCCCCACCACCCTTACCTAGTCTCACCTATGACCTGCCAACTTCTACTCCTTCCCCTCCCTGCAGCCACCTTCTTCTTCAGCTTTCTGCCCCCCCACTCCCACTTCCTTTCTCGTCCTGATGAAGAGTCTCGGCCCGAAACGTTAACCGGCTATTTCCCTCCATAGATGCTGCCTGACCTGCTGAATTCCTCCAGCAAGAAAAATGAATGATAGGTGTGGACCTAGATTTTCAGGAGGATGTCAATCTGTGAAGGTTGTAGGGCTGGAAGAGATTACAGAAAAAGAAAAAGAGATTACAGAGATAGGAAGAAAGATTGCACTGATAGAGAGATATGTAAAGGGGTGTTAGCAATTTTGAAATTAAGATATTACTGGACCGAGAACCAATGGTGATGTGAGAATAAAATAGAAAATAAAGATAATAGTGAAAAATAATATTAATCTCAGGATAAATCATTTTAAGCCAAACTACACTGAAGTCCACAATTGTTGCTATAGCAACATGATTCTAGAACTTGGTCCACTTCTGATACCTCTCTCCTCTTCCTCGATCCTTCTGTCTCCGTCTCTGGAGATAAACCACTGACATTTTTATAAACCTACTGATTCCCACGGCAGAATTGATTATACCTCTTCCCACCTAGTCTCGTGTAAAAATGCCATTCCCTTTTCTCAGTTCCCTTATCTCTGCCACATCTGTTCCCAGGACATGGCTTTCCTCCCCAGGACATTAAAGATGTCTTCCTTCTTCAAAAAACAAGGTTCCCCTTCCTCCACCATTGATGATGGCCTCACCCGCATCTCCTCCATTTCCAAGACAGCCGCACTCACCTCATCTTCCCGCTGCCTTAACAGGGATGGAGTTCCTCTTCTCCTCACCTACCACTGCATGAGCCTCTGCAACCAATACATCATGCTCCACAACCTCTGCCATCTCCAAAGGGATCCTACCACCAAACACTTCTTTACAATGTCCCCCCTCCACTCTTCACTTTCACCAGGGATTGCTCACTCCGTCATTTCCTTGTCCATTCACTCCCCCCCCCACCCCCCACAACTATTCTCCCTCCAGGCACTTACCCTGCAAGTGACCTCATTGCTACACCTACCCATTCACCTCCTCCCTCACCTCCATTCAGGTTTACAAACAGTCATTCCAGGTGAGGCAACACTTCACCTGCAAATCTGCTGAGCTCGTCTATCATATGCGGTGCTCCCGATGCGGCCTCCTCTACATTGGTGAAACCCTACATAAATTTGGGAACCACTTTGTCGAGCTCCTTCATTCCATCTGCCACCAGTGTCCTGGTGGTCAACCATGTTAACTCCAATCCTCATACCTGTTCCAACATATCAGACCACGGCCTCCTTGTCTGTCACAATGAAGCCACTCTCAGAGTGGAGAAACAACACTTCAAACTCCATCTGGTTAGCCTCCAACCTGATGGCATGAACGTAGATTTCGCCCTCTGGTAACTTTCTTTTTCCCTCCCCCTTCCCTCTTCTTTCATTCCCCACTCTGGTCCCTTCCTTCTTCTCCTCACCTGCCTATCATGTCCCCCGGTGCCCCCTCCTCCTTCCCTTTCTCCTATGGTCCTCTCTCCTCTCCAATCAGATTCCTTCCTCTGCTGCCCTTTCCCTTCCCCGCATGGTTTTACCTATCACCTTCTAGCTTGTCCTCATTCCCCTCCCCCCATCATTTTATTCTCGCGTCTTCCCCCTTCCTTTCCAGTCCTGATGAAGTGTCTTGGCCTGAAACGTCGACGGCATGCAAGCATTGTGTGTGTGTTGTTATGGTTCCCACAATTGCAGTGGGATCTTTGGGATTAACAAATCCGAATCTCCCAATGATCTTCCTGAAAAGAGCTCTCTTTTCAGGAACTGTGCATCAGGTAGTGCTGCTGCTCGGGAATCCAGCAGCCAGGCTTTCACATTGGCCATGTGTGGACTTTGCACAGTCTTCCTCTAACTGCGAGGGTTTCCACTGGGTGCTCCAGTCTTCTCCCTCCACCCCAAGCACCTGCTGGTGCTTATGGAAGGCTCCTAGTGCAGGGGCAAGAGTCATGTCTACTAGGGCGGCAAAATAGTGTACCGTTAGCATAATGTCATTAAAGCACCAGCTCTAAGATGCAGGTTCAATTCCGAAGTAAGGAGTTTGTACGTTCGCCCCGTGACCGCGTGGGTTTCCTCTGGGTGCTCCGGTTTCTTCCCACAGTCCAAAGTCGTACAGTTAGGGCTAGTAAGTTGTGGGCTTGCTATGTTCGTGCCAGAAGCATGGCGACACTTGCGGGCTGCGCCCAGCACATCCTCACTGACTGGATTTGACACGAACCAGACACTTCGCCCTGTGTTTCAATGTACATGTGACAAATTAAGCTAAACTTTAATCTTCTAATATTCTGCAGTTTGCTGGCTTGATGAGTTTATACATGGAACGATCCATCTGCATCTGATCACTGTATCATAGTAACTAGTTTGTACGCCATCCAGGCAGGTGATGGCATATACCTACAGTACTGTGCAGAAGTGTACGGGCACATGTATTTAGCTACTGTATTGTCAACATGGAGCAAGTTTGTAAATCGTTACAGAATGTCTCTCCCCTCTCCCTTCCCCTTTTCCCAATCATGATTCCCCTCTCTCTGCCCCCTTCCCACTCTCAGTCCATGATAGAGACCCATATCAGAATCGGGTCTATCAACACACACACACACACGTCATGAAATCTGTTTTTTCTTTGCAGCAGCAGTACAGTGCAATACATAAAATTGCTACAGTCCTGCACAAAAATCTTAGACACCCGAGTTATATATATGTGTCCAAGACTTTTGCACAGTGCTGTACAATGAGGTAGTAAAAAGAAAATCGATATTAGTATCTATAGAGCAGATTGGACAAAATGTCAAGAAAGCTAATATTTAATCTTTAATCTTTACAAGAGGAGGTCCATCATCAGGAAGAAGGTACAGAAGCCTCAGGACTCTCACCACCAGGTTCAGGAACAGTTACCGCCCCTCAACCATCAAGCCCTTGAACCAGAGAGGATGATTTCACTCAAGTTCACTTGCCCCATCACTGAAATGTTCCCACAACCTATGGACTCACTTTCAAGGACTCTTCAGCTCATGTTCCCAATATTTATTGCTTATTTATTTATTCTTATTGTTTGTTTCTTTTTGTATTTGCAGTTTGTTGTCTTTTGCATACTGGTTGAACGCCCAAGTTGCTGTAGTCATCATTGATTCCATTATGGTTATTACTCTACAGGTTTAATGAATATGTCTGCAAGACAATGAATCTCAGGGTGTATATGGCGACATATATGTACTTTGATAATAAATTTACTTTGAACTTTGCAGGGAATGGGAGTGCACTGAGAGCCAGTGTAGATTCCGTGGATTGAATGAAATCCTGTGGCTAAAGGAAATATAAACGGGGAAAAAAAGAGGAAAGCTTGCACTGTACACAAACAGAAAGATAAAACAAGTTATAAAATTGTAGAGGATGAAATGATAATCAATGTAATGAATACAAGCGATAAATGCAAGTTATACAATGGTTTTAAGAGTTAAGGGCAAAGCAATCAAGGGTAATTATAGTGGCCACTTTATTAGGTACACCTGTACACCTGCTCATTAATGCAAATATCTAACCAGCCATGTGGCCATATCATGTGGCAGTAACTCAATGCATAAAAGTATGCAGACATGGTCAAGAGGTTCAGTTGTTGTTCAAACCAAACCACGATAGGACGAAATGTGGCTTTGACATTGGAATGATTGTTGGTGCCGGACAGTATGGCATGAATATCTCAGAAACTGCTCATCTCCTGTTGTGTTCGCACACAGCGATCTCCAGGCCAGGGTTTCCAATCTCTTTCTATGTCATGGACCAATACCATTAAGCAAGGTGTCCACGGACCCCAGATCAGGAACCTCTGCTCTAGAGTTTACAGAGAATGGTGCGAAAAACATCTGGTAAGTGGCAGTTCTGTGGGTGAAAACACTTTGTTAATGAGAGAGGTTGGAGGAGAATGACCAGACTGGTTCAAGCTGACGGGAAGACGACAGTAACTCAAATAACCACTCGTTACAACAGCGGTGTGCAGGAGAGCATCTCTGAACACACAACACATCGAACTTTGAAGTGTTTGGACTACAACAACAGAAGACCACAAACATACACTCAGTGGTCACTTTATTAGGTACAGGAGGTGCCTTATAAAGTGGACACTAAGTGTACGTTTCAGACCATCATTCCAGTTGCAGACCAGGTAGAAATAGGCTGAGTTTTGTTTGCTTTCTGCCTGAGCTGTGATTTAACCTGTGAGCCAGCTGCCATGTGATATTAGGCAGCCTTGATTATAGCATAAACTGGCATTAAGTGCTGTACAGGCAATGCTTTGGAGTTTTGAAATGTTAGAATCATAAACAGATTGCAGTAAACAATGCAAAATAAAAGCAGGATGCCTTCAATTCAATTAACAACCTGACATCAATCAAATTGCAGTGTGGAGTTGTAGAATTCCTATTGGTACTCTGTATGAAGATCTGATTTACTGCTAATTAGTAACCTCACGCGAAGGAACATGAAGGTGCAGCCGCATCATCACCGCCAATTTCCACAGGGACTCCCTGACAAAATATCCAAGCTGAGGTCATGATGCAGATCCAAAACATCTCTCGGGGAGCTACAATCCAGTGGTGAGATCAGCGGGAATTTGTTTTGAGCTCAGCGTTTTGCAGTGGTAAAGAACGCACGGACTGGGTAACGGAAGCAGGAAGGCTGTTCGTTCCGCAGTCTAACAGCAGAAACAGCACTTCCCCACCAGGCCATGCACCACCAGAGCCCCTTGTTGCCAAGGTCGGGGGGGAAGCCATTTGCCCACGTTCATTCGCTGTGTAACTTGCAGGGGCTCTAAAGGGCTCCTCCGCGTCGCTTTCTCAATTACATAGAATGTAGAATATTACACAGTCGGCGCGTCATCATGGATTGAAGGGCCTGTACTGTTCTGTGTACAGAACAAAGAACAGTACAGTACAGGCCCCTTGGCCTACGCTGTTGTGCTGACCTTTCAACCCACTCTAAGATCAATTTAACCGCTCCCTCCTACATAGCCCTCCATTTTTTTCATCCATGTGCCTATCCAGAAGCCTCATAAATCTCCCTAACTTACCTGCCTCTACCATCTCCCCTGCACATTCCATGAACTGACCACTCTCCGGGTCACTCCCTATCCATTCCTCCAATCAAGCCTTCCCACATTAGCCATCTCCACCTTAGGGAAAAAGATTTGTGGCTCCTGTCATCATATAAACCTTTATCAAGTCACCACTCATTATCCTTTGCTCTAAAAAGAAAAGCACCAGCTCACTCATAACACATGCTCTCTGATCCAGGCAGCATCCTGGTAAATCTCCTCACACCTTCTCTCATGCTTCCACATACTTCCAGTGCAACCTCTGGAGAGGGAGTACTCTGGCAGGGGGTGTTTGGACAGGCTGAGGCTTTATTCCTTGGGTCATAGGGGGCTGAAAAGTGACCTTCCAGAGGTGTAAAACATCATGAGGAGGGTAGATCGGGCTTTTTCTCTCAGGCTTGGGGTATCAAGAATTAGAGGACATAGAATGAAGGTGAGAGGGAAAAGCTTTAATAGGAACTCAAGGGGCATCTATTATATTTTTACACACGCAAAGGGTGTTGTTTGTGGAATAAGCTGCCAGAGGAAAACCATAAGACATAGAAGCAGAATTAGGCCATTCATCCCATCAAGTCTGCTCTGCCATTCAATCATGGCTTATGTATTTTCCCTCTCAACCTCATTCTCCTGCCTTCTCTCTGCAATCTTTGACACCCTGAAGGCTGATTTGTACTTGTGCGTCAAATGGACACCGTAACCTACGCAAGTGGCCTATGCGCGTTGAGAGCATTTATACTTGTGCGTTGGAGTGTCTATGTCGCTCTGCAATTCAGGCACATCGTGCATGCGCACACACCTGCCCGCACAAGGCTTCATGGTCATGGTAGTCTTCCTCGGGGTAAACAAGTTTAAAGCGAGCGTTTTTTTTTTCGTAAAAGCGAAATGTGTCCTCCATAATTTCAGAGGTCTGTAAAGCCTTATGGAAAGCATTGCAGCCAGAGTTCCTTCCCTGCCCTTCAGTCGCCCAATGGGAAGCTATTGCAGCGTAGGAGGACCAATAGCTACCAAGCGGACCAATCACAGTTGTTGCGGTCTGCGTCACCGTGACGCATAGTTACATTTTGGGAGAGGTGTGCGTTAGGCTATGACATAGGGATCCGCATAGGCACTGTGTAGGGCTCGTGGCGACACCGTACCTATGGCATCAATTTGATGCAGAAGTATAAATCAGCCTTTACTAATCAAGAACCTATCAACCTCAGCTTTAAATTTACTCAATGACTTGCCCTCCACAGCTGTCTGTGCCAGTGAATTCCACAGATTTACCTCCCTCTGACTGACAAAATTCCTCCTCATCTCTGTTCCAAAGGGGCGTCTTTCTATACTGAGGTTGTGCCCTTTGGTCCCGGACTTCCCACTATAGGAAACATCCTCTCCACGTCCACTCTATCTAGAATTTTCAATATTTGATCATTGAGATCCACTCATTCTTCTAAACTCCAGTGAATACAGGCCCAGAGGAAGATACAATAACGACATTTAAATGTCCCTTGGACGGTGACATGGATAGAAGGATTAGAATGTTATGGGCCAAATGCGGGCAACTGGGACAAGATTAGATGGTATTTTGGTCACTAAAGGCTGAGTTTCCATGTTGTATGACTCCAAGACTGCGGAACAAGACCACAGAAGTTGGGAGGATAACAAGTATGGGGGGAATGGGAGGAACGGCCGCCTTCTTGGTGATGTACCCGATCAAGGCTTCGTCACATCCTGAAACTTCCAACTGAGTCTCTGAGATGTAGCTCAGTACATCCGAGGAAAAAGAGGTGTGCGTGGATAACAAAAGAAGTGTGGCTGTTCTTCTGGGAATCATTTCTGTTGTGGGTGTGGATTTCTACTCTGTATAAAATCTACTGAGGAACTTTTGTGTGAATATGATCACCCCTTTTTCTCCTAAACTCCAAGGAAAATGGAAGGAAAATGGAAAGATGGAAAATGCGCAGAGAAGATCTGCCAGGATGTGGCTGGGATTTGAGAGACTGAGTTCATGCAGAAAGGATTACAAGGCCAGAACTTTTTTCAGTGAAGCCTGGCAGAATAAGGAGTGATCTTATCGAGCGGGGGTTCCCAACATTTTTTATGCCATGGACAATCTTTCCCCAGGCTTGGAGAATCAAGAACTAGAGAGGGTAGTTTTAATACGAGAGGGGAAAGATTTACAGGAAGCTAAAGGGCAAACTTCTGACCCAGAAGGTGATCCATATATTGAACGAACTGGCAGAGGAAATGGTTGAGGCAGGTATCTTAACAACACCGGGAAGGCACTTGGACAGGGACATGGATGGGAAAGGATTAGAGAGAAATGGGCCAGGTCCAGCCGAGGTGGGACCTTGGTCGGCACAGACTTCTGGACCAAAGTGTGGGTTTCTGCACTCTCTGAAAGTATAACTCTCTATTTCGAACGAATGCAGACCCAAGCTGTCAAGCCGCTCATGTCAAGACAAGCCTCTCATTCCTGGAACACCCTGGTGAATCTCCTTTGGACTGTCCGCAAAGCTACACGGCAACAGGCCTAATACTGGGAAGTGGAAGTAAGTGGGAATTAGATCGTGTGATTGGTCTGGCCTCCCACTGCACTGAACGTTTCAATGATTCTATTATCCTTGCCGAAAAAGCCAATGAAGCCAGAAGTAGCAGGTCGAACAAAGCATTTAAAGGGCATTAGGCTGAAGGTGCTCAATTACATTGATCTGAATTGTTCTGTCAATACTACAGTAAACTAGAGAAAATCTTGAAAGCACAGAAGAGGGTTCTCAGCCCAAGGAGCTCAGACTAATACATTCTGTACGAGACTTCTCACATTCTGCATTGTACAGTCATAGCTCAGGATATTTCTGATCCTCTCTCCCTCCCTTCCTCTTTAAGTTTACAATAATGTTGCTGGGACTAGACTTGAGTTCTAGGGAAAGGTTGAATAGGTTAGGACTTTGGATAGGAACATGGATGGGGGTGGGGTAGGGTGGAATATATAGGGCTATGGTCCAGATGTCAGTCAATAAGACTAGGCAGAAGAACAGTTCAGCATATGGGCTGAAGGACCTGTTTCTGTGCTGTAGTACTCTATGCCTCTCAATGTACCTTCTAATGGGTACAAAACTATAGCAAATGATTCCAACTTCAAAGGTTGATTCCATAGAACATAGAGCATAGAAATCTACAGCACATTACAGGCCCTTCAGCCCACAATGTTGTGCCAATCATGCAACCTACACTAGAAAATGCCTAGAGTTTCCCTACCACATAGCCCTCTATTTTTCTAGGCTCCACGTACCTCTCTAAGAGCTTCTTAAAAGACCCTATTGTATCCGCCTCCACCACCGTCACCAGCAGTTCATTCCACGCGCTCACCAGTCTGGGTAAAAAACTTACCCCTGACATCCCCTCTGTACCTACTTCCAAGAACCTTAAAACTGTGCTAGACATTTCAGCCTGGGGAAAAGCCTCTGACTATCCATACGATCAATGCCTCTCATCATCTTATACACCTCTATCAGGTCACTTCTCATCCTCTGTCGCTCCAAGGAGAAAAGGCCGAGTTCACTCAACCCATTCTCATAAAGCGTGCTCCCCAATCCAGGCAACATCCTTGTAAATCTCCTTTGCACTCACTGTATAGTATCCACATCTTTCCTGTAGTGAGGTGACCAGAACTGAACACAGTACTCCAAGTGGGGTCTAACCAAGGTTGTATACAGCTGTAACATTACCTCACAGCTGTTGAACTCAATCCCATGGTTGATGAACGCCAACACACCATACGCCCTCTTAACAACACTGTCAACCTGCGCAGCAGCTTTGAGTGTCCTATGAACATGGACCCCAAGATCCCTCTGATCCTCCACACTGCCGAGAGTCTTACCTTTAATATTATATTTTGTCTTCAAATATGACCTCCCAAAATGAATCACTTCACCCTTATCTGGATTGAACTCCATCTCAGCCCAGCTCTGCATCCTATCAATGTCGCACTGTAACCTCTGACAACACTCCAGACTATCCACAACACCCCCAACTTTTGCGTCGTCATCAAACTTACTAACCCACCCTTCTACTTCCTCATCCAGGTCACTTATAAAAATCACAGAGAGGAGGGGTCCCAGAACAGATCCCTGAGGCACACCACTGGTCACTGACCTCCATGCAGAATACGAACCATCTATAACCACCCTTTGCCCTCTGTGGGCAAGCCAATTTTGGATCCACAAAGCAAGGTCTCCTTGGATCCCATGCCTCCTTACTTTCTGAAAAAGCCTTGCATGGGGAACCTTATCAAGTGCCTTACTGAAATCCATATACACTGCATCCACTGTGCTATCTTCAATGTGTTTTGTTACATCTTCAGATATTTCAATCAGGTTCGTAAGGCATGACCTACCCTCGACAAAGCCATGCTGACTATCCCTAATCAGATTATGTCTCTCCAAATGCTCATGAGTCCTGCCCATCAGGATCTTCTCCAACAATTTGCCACCACTGAAGTCAGACTTACTGGCCTTCCCTATTAATCTCTATATTGACAGGTTGAGGGAATCACTGGAGGGTTCGGCGTTTATCTCCAGTCTCAGAACCGGAAGGCAGCCACCTATCTGAACCCCTGCAGCCCCTGGGGAGAAAGTGCCTCCACAGTGGGTGACCATTGCAGAGATCAGTCCACAGTTACGTATTCGGTCTGGAGTCACATCCAGAGTAGATTCCCTTCACCAAATCACACACTTTAAAACAAATTCCGTTCTGTCACAGTTGCTATTACTGAACCAAACTTTAAAAATGATCCAAAATTTATGCAGCTAATTAACACAATTTAAATTCCCAAAGGAGGTGTTGCCAAGCCCACAGTAGCTGTCTGCCCGGACTTGTTGCTAATTTACAGAAGTACGAGCTTACCTTCCTCGGATCTGCTGGTGGCACTTTTCCCAAAGAGGCCACCTCAATATGTGTGTGTGCTGCAGCCTGATATACTGTCACCTTGGCAGGTGGGGGACAGCGAACACCCACCACCCACAATGGCAGCTTGCCCTCAGATTGGCTGACTGTCATCTCAGAAAGCTCAATAAGAACACAAGAACTAGGAGCCGGAGTCAGCGTCTGACTCGTCGAGCCTGCTCCGCTATTCAGTAAGATTTCGGCTGATTTGGCTGCAGACTCAGCTAAACCTCCCTGCCTTTGCCCCATAACCCTTCATTCCCCTGTTAAGTAAAAACCTAACTGTGTCTTAAATATATTAAATGAGATACCCTCTACTGCTTCTCTGGACAGAGAATTCTACAGATTATCTACCCTCTCGGAAAAGCGGTTTCTCTTCATCTCCATCCTCAACTTATTCCTACAAACCTTGGAGTAATGTTCCCTAGTTCTAGTCGCACTTACCAGTGGAAATGCTCAAAGACTCTCACCCACTTTTATTGATGCAGCATAAGGAAGCATCCTAGCTGGATCGGATGTATCACTGCTTGGTACCACTCTGCCCAAGACCACACAAACAAGAAAAATCACAGTGAGTTTTGGACACAGCTCAGTCCATCGGGAAAAGCATTCTCCCCTCGACGGACTCTGTCTGCACTGCTCGCTGCCTTGGAAGAGCAGACACCATAAGCAAGAGCTAGCCTAGACATTCTCTCCTCTACCCCTCCCATCGAGCAGGAGATACAAAAGCTTGAAACCGTCCACCACCAGGCTTCAGGACAGCTCCTATCCCACTGTTGTAAGCCTCTTAAACAAACCTCTTATACATTAAAGATGAACTCGGAACCTCACAATCTATATCTTGCACCTTATTGTATACATGTACCATGCCTTCTCTGTAATTATAACCGGAACACTATATCATGTATTCTTTTACTGTCATAGTTATAAAACACTACAGCACAGAAACAGGCCCTTCAGCCTATCTAGTCCATGCTGAACAATTATTATGCCTAGTCCCATTGACCTGCATACCATACCCCTCCTAGATAGATAGATGCTTTATTGATCCCAAGGGAAATTAGTGTCACAGTAGCATTACAAGTGCACAGATATACAAATATTAGAACAGAAGGAGAAAGAATAAAAAATAAGTTACCACAAACAGTCTGACAGGAGGGGATCATCACTTCCCCAGCTATAGGTTGATTCATTATACAGCCTAATGGCTGAGGGTAAGAATGATCTCATATAGTGCTCTATTACTAAAAGTGCTCCTCTGTTCAGCCAAGGTGGCATGCTTGGGGTGAGAAACATTCTCCAGAATTGCCAGTATTTTCCGTAGGGTCCTACGTTCTTCCACGGACTCCAGTGTGTCTGCTTTGACTCCAGTAACAGAGCCAGCCTTTCCAATCAGTTTATTGAACCTGTTGGCATCACCCCTGCCCCAGCACACCACTGCGTAGAAGATTGTGCTGGCGACAACAGACTGGTAGAACATGTACCACGTTCCTTTCCGAGCTTCACTTAAATGTTGAAATCAAACCCATATTTACCAGTTCCACTGGCAGCTCATTCCACACTCTCACCACCCTCTGAGTGAAGTTGTTCCTCCTCATGTTCCTATTAAACATTTCACCTTTCACCCTTAACCCCTGACTTCTAGTTCGAGTCTCACCCAACCTCAGTAGAAAAAGCTTGCATACATTTGCCCCTATCTAAACCCCTCACAATTTTGTGTACTTCTATCTAGTCTCCCCTGAAACCTATTCAACCTTTCCCTGTAACTCAGGTCCGCAAATCCCGGCAGCATCCTTGTAATTTTCTCCGTACTCTTTGAATCTTCCCCCAACCCCGTTCAGATATCACTTTTCGCTTGTACAACCTGCTTTGAAATTATTTGTCAGGATAGCTTACAAAACCAAGTTTTTTAACAGTATCTCTGTACATGTGGTAATAATAATCAATTCCAAATTTAATTGCAAGATCGATTTTGATACTTTGTAATAAACTACAACACGTAAAAACAAAATAACAATGGAAAGTATTTAATGAAAACTGATTAAGTGAGAATTGCCCTGTCCTTGCAATCCGTTCCACTCCAAGTGAATTAGGTTGCTTTTCAGGATTCAGGCCATAGGTACTGGGACTTTTCACCGTGATGGTTCAGCATGAACATGATGGGCTGAATGGCCTGGTGTACGACTCTGGAATTCCAACAGTTGGCAAAGCTCAAAGGGGTAGGTTGGTGGCTGAAGAAGTGACACCCACTTAAGGCAACACCTTCTCATGTCAGCAATATACTTTGCTAGAGCGAATTACCTTCCAATTCATGCTGTCGATATTTCGGAAAGCACTTAAGCCTCTCACAACAGGAATGGCATGAGACCGCCAGAATTCCAGCACACTTACATCATAACTATAGAGCAGCCCTTTAATACCTCGTGTCAAAGATTCCCTTTGCGTTCCTTTACTGCTAACGGATGCTCCTTTGGTCTGGAGTTACAAATGGCACAGCGAGTAATTTATTCTGAAAAAAATTACTTCATATAATCTCCTAATGAATTATATATTAACTACACAAATACTATAGGCGAGAATTTTATTTGTTTGATATTTATAGGGCTAGTATTTATAGTTTGTATTAATGTCATTTCATAAAACCATAAGGGATCCACTTAGTGGCAACTTTATTAGGTACGCCTCATTAATGCAAATATCTAAATCAGCCAATCATGTGGCTGCATCGCAGATATGTTGGTGAGGCCTAATTTGGAATATTGTGAGCAGTTCCTACAGGAAAAATATCAATACAATTGAAAGAGTGCGGAGGAAATTTACAAGGACGGTGCTGAGACTTGAGGACATGAATTATAGAGGAAGGTTGAATAGGTAAGGATTCCCTGGAACATAGGAGAATGAAGGGGATGTTTGAAAAAAATATACAGAAATTATGTGGGGTACAGATAGAGTAAATGAAAGCAGGCTTTTGCCACTGAGGTTGGGCAAGTCTAGAACTAGAAGTCATAGGGTAAAGGTGAAAGGTGAAATAATTAAGGGAAACCAGAGGGGAAACTTCATTCAGAGAGTGGTGCGAGTGTGGAATGAGCTGCTAATGGAAGTGCTGGATATGGGTTTGATTTCAACATTTAACTGAAATTTAGATAACTACATAGATGGAAGGGGTATGTGGGGGGGGGCAATGATCCAGGTGTGGGTCTGGGACTAGGCGGAATAACAGTTTCCCATGGACTAGATGGGCTGAATGGCCTGTTTCTGTCCTGTAGTGCTCCACGACTCTAATACATAAAAAGCATGCAGACATGGTCAAGAGGTTCAGTTATTCATCGGAATGGGGAAGATGTGCGATCAAAGTCACTTTGAATGTGGAATAATTATTGGTGCCAGGAGGGGTGGTTTGAGTATCTCAGAAACAGCTGATCTCCTAGGATTTTCACACACAACAGTCTCTACAGTTTTCAGAGAATGGTGGGAAAAACAAAAAAAGAAACCAGCAGTTCTGAGGTCAAAGGGCACCTTATTAAGGAGAGAGGTCGGAGAAGAATGGCCAGACTGGTTCCAGCTGACAGGAAGGTGACAGGAACTCAAGTTACCATGTGTTACATCAGTGGTGTTCAGAAGAGTGTCTCTGAACACACAGCATGTCAAACCATGAAGTGGAAGGGCTACAGCAGCAGAAGACCATGAACATACACTCAATGGCCACTTTATTAGGGACGGGAGGTAGCTAATAAAGTGTCCACTGAATGTAGAACATAGAACATTATAGCACAGTACAAGCACCGCAGCCCACATTGTTGTATCGACCTTTTCACCTACTCCAAGATCAATCTAGTCCTTCCCGCCTACATAGCTCTCCACTTTTCTATCATCCACATGCCTATCTAAGAGTTTCTTAAATGCTCCTGATGTATCTGCCTCGACCACCACTCATCACTCTGTGTGAACAACTTGCCTCTGACATCCCCCTATAGTCCAATTACCTTAAATTTTGCCCCAGGAGAAAGTCTCTGGCTATCCACTCTATCTATGCCTCTGATCTCTACTAAGTCATCTCTCATCCTCCTTTGTATTAGGCCATTCAGCCCATCTAGTCTACTCTGTCATTCAATCATGACTGATTTTTTTTTTCAACCCCATTCTCGTCACAACCTTAACCCCCTCACCAATCAAGAACCTACCAATCTCTGCCCTAAATAATTTGGCCTCCTCAGCCCTCTATGGCAACCAATTCCACAGATTCACCACCCTCTGGCTGAAGAAATTCCTCATCTCAGTTATAAATCAACGTCCCTTTATTCTGAGGCTGTGCCCTCGAATCTTTGACTCCCCTACTAAGGTAAAGTTCACTCTATCCAGGCTGTTCAGTATCCTCTGGTGTTCTCTCCCCACCCCCCCCCCACCACAACAGTTATTACCCACCCCAAACTGGGCTTGAACTGAATGGTTTCTAGGCACTTAAAAGTCACCCAAGTTGGGAGGGTGAGTGGGATTGGTCTGGAAGCACATATGGACCAGGACAGATGTCCTCCCTGAAGTAACATCAGTGAACCTGATGGGTTTTGACAACAACCCAATAGACTTCCGGAGGAGCAAAATGATGCAGAGATTTTAACTCAAATTAAGCTTGTAACATAACCTTTAATCAGCATTCTGTCTTTGCTTGATATCGCTGGTTGTCGAGCTCATTTGCTATCTGTGGCTGGAATGGCACAGCAGATGTGATGGGCTGAATGGCCTAATTCTGCCCCTATGTCTCATGGGCTTATGGTCTTATTTCACCACCACCACGGGAGCAGAATTAGGCCATTCAGCTCATAGAATCTGCTCCTCCATTCGATTATGGCTGATTTATTATCCCTCTCCACAGTACCTTTGACACCCTCACTAATCAAGAACCTATCAACCACCAATACCTAATAACTGGGCCTCCACAGATGCTCCGCTCTCTGGCTCCACTTTTCTGTCCTAAAGTCACCCCTCTATTCTGAGGCTGCCCCCCCCCACCCCCCGGTTCTAGACTCCCCACTTAGGAAACATCTTCTGCACATCCGCTCTGTCGAGGCCTTTCAATATTTTGTGAGTTTCAACGCGATCACCCCTCATTCTTCTAAACACCAGCGAGTACAAGCCCAGAGCCATCAAACACTCCTCATATGTTAACCCTTTCTTTCCAAGGATCAGTCTCACGAACCTCCTCTGGACCCTCTCCAATGCCAGCACATCCTTTCTCAGGTAGGGGGCTTGCGAAGCTGTTTCGGGGGAAGACTCCGCTGAGGAGGCAGTTTACTAGGACGTTGCGGGATTGGAGGGACTGTGTTAAAGGGAGAGTTTGGATACATTACAACGTTTTCCCTTGGCGTGTAGGAGACTGAGAGATGATCTTCTAGAGGTTTATAAACTCATGAGAGATGGAGGGTGAATTCACTCAGTCTTTATTCCCAGAGCTGGGGAATTGATTACTAAAGGCCATACAGTAGGTTTAAGGTGAAAGGGGAAAGATTTAATAGGAACTTGAAGGGCAATTTTTTTTTAAACACGAAAGCTGGTCAAACAGTTCCCCTCATTCTTATGATCCATAAGTTTCTTAAGGAACAAACAGCCAGAGGAAGCAATTGGGGCCAGGACAATAACAATATTTAAAAGACATTTGGGCAGGCATGTGGTTAGGGAAGGTTTCGAAGGTTATGGGCCAATTGCAAGTAAATGGGACTAACATGGTTGGTGTTTTGGTCAGCACGGACCAGCTGGGCCGAAGGGCCTGTTTCCACGTAGTACAACTCTGATACGACTGCCGACACGACACAGCGAGCAGAGCAGGGGTTCCCAACCTTTCTCATGCTACGGACCCCTACCATTAACCCAGGGATCAGTGGACCCCAGGTTGGAACCCTGAAGCAGAGGCATAATGTTTAGACCTGTGGAAGCGGCCCATTGTGCAAAAGAATCCTGGTTAACATGGCTGGTCAATTTCCCTCTCGACCCCACTCTCCTGCCTCTCCCCGAAACCTCTCATTCCCAATCAAGAACCTATCAACCCCCACCTTAAATGCTCCCAGTGACCTGCCCTCCACAGCTAACTGTAGCAATGAATTCCACAGATTCACCACCCTCTAGCTAAAGAAATTCCTCCTCATCTCTCTTCTAAATGGATGCCCTTCTACTTTGAGGCTGTCCTAAACTCCCCCACCAAAGGAAACACCCACTCCATAGTTGGATGCATCAGCAAGGGAGATGAGGCTGAGTACAGGGCTACGGTAGGAAACTTTGTCACATGGTGTGAGCAGAATTATCTGCAGCTTAATGTGAAAAAGACTAAGGAGCTGGTGGTAGACCTGAGGAGAGCTAAGGTACCGGTGACCCCTGTTTCCATCCACAGGGTCAGTGTGGACATGGTGGAGGATTACAAATACCTGGGGATACAAATTGACAATAAACTGGACTGGTCAAAGAACATTGAGGCTGCCTACAAGAAGGGTCAGAGCCGTCTCTATTTCCTGAGGAGACTGAGGTCCTTTAACATCTGCTGGACGATGCTGAGGATGTTCTACGAGTCTGTGGTGGCCAGTGCAATCATGTTTGCTGTTGTGTGCTGGGGCAGCAGGCTGAGGGTAGCAGACATCAACAGAATCAACAAACTCATTCGTAAGGCCAGTTATGTTGTGGGGATGGAACTGGACTCTCTCACGGTGGCGTCTGAAAAGAGGACGCTGTCTAAGTTGCATGCCATCTTGGTCAATGTCTCCCATCCACTACATAATGTACTGCGTGGGCACAGGAGTACATTCAGCCAGAGACTCATTCCACCGAGATGCAACACAGAGCGTCATAGGAAGTCATTCCTGCCTGTGGCCATCAAACTTTACAACTTCTCCCTTGGAGGGTCAGACACCCTGAGCCAATAGGCTGGTCCTGGACTTATTTCATAATTTCCTGGCATAATTTACATATTACTATTTAACTATTTATGGTTTTATTCCTATTTATTATTTATGGTGCAACTGTAACAAGAACCAATTTCCCCCAGGATCAATAAAGTATGACTATGACTATCTAGGCCTTTCAACATTTGATAGAGTTCAATGAGATTCCCCCTAATTCTTTGAAATTCCAGCAATTACAGGCCTGGAGTCTTCAACTGCTACTCATATGAATACCCTTTCATTCCCGGAATCATTCTCGTGAACCGCCTCTGAATTCTCTCCAATGTCAGCACATAGTTTCTTAAGTAAGAGGCCCACAACTGCTCACAATACAAGAGTAAATCCACAGATGCTGGAAATCCAAGCAACACACACAGAATGCTGGAGGAACTCAGCAGGCCAGGCAGTAGCTATGGAAGAAAGTACAGTCGACGTTTCAGGCGACCCTTCGAGTCCCAAAACGTCGACTGTACTTTTTTTCCATTGGCGCTGCCTGGCCTGCTGAGTTCCTCCAGCATTGCGTGTGTGCTGCTCACAATACCACAAGTGAGGCCTCACCAGTGCCTTATAAAGCCTCAGCATTACTTCTTTGTCTTTATATTCTAGCAAGTGGTTGAGGCAAGTACAATAGCTTTGGATAGGTACATGAAGGGGTGGGACTTAGAGGGGTACAGGCCAAACCCAGGAAATTGAGACTAGCTGGGAGGACACGGTGGTCAGCACAGACTTGCTGGGCCGAAGGGCATGTATCAGTGCTGTTTTGTCCTGCCCGGTCTGGATTAAACTATTAACTGGGGCCATACAGGGTCAGAGACTAGATGCCAAATTTAGCAGCAGCATCGCTTCCTGGGAACTGTGAATGGAGTTCAAAGTTCAAAGTAACAGAAAGAGCGCACGGCCAGAGACACAGCTGTAAGCTGCCAGTACCCCCACTCCAGATAGCACCTTCACACGTCACTGAGGCATTAGAAACGTCTCAGTGGTGATGAGTAATCTTCTGAGTGTTGTAGACACTGTCAGGAGCAATGGGATACACAATGACTTCTGGTGGTGGTGCTTGTTGGGGAATATTAATGAGCTGAGCTCTCAGTGTTTTTCCAGCAACAACACACAACAGACAAAACAGGGCTTTGATAGAACATAGGACAGAACAGAACAGGCACAAGCCCATCGGCCCACAATATCTGTACTGACTATGATGCTAATATCAACTACCTGCATACAGTCTATATCTCTCCATTCTCTCCCTGGTCAGAAGCCTAAATACCCTTTAAACTTTTTGCATCCATTTCCACCACCTCTCTTGGCAGCACATTCTAGGCACCCACCATCTTCTGTGCAAAAAAAAACCTGCCTCTCACATCTTCTTTAAATTTTCCCCCTCTCAGCTTAAACTGATGCCCTCTAGCATTTGACATCACTATCTACCCTACCTATGCTTATAGACTGCTATCAGGCCACCCCTCAGTCTCCGACACTCCAGAGAAATAGGCGGCACGGTAACGTAGCGGTTAGTGTAACGCTATTACAGTGCCAGTAACCCGGTCTAGTTCCGCCATTGTCTATAAGGTGTTCTCTCTCTGACTGTGTAGACTTCCTCCACGTACTCCAGTTTCCTCCCACAAACATATGGTGACCACCCAGTAAACAAGCAGCTGATTGGCTGCCAACATTGGCTAACAGCGTCAACAGTGCAGCACTCCACCAGTGACTTGTTGGCAGCATCGGCACTCCGGACCACCAAGTAAACAAGCAGCTGATTGGCTGCCTGAGGTTTGTTTACCAACTTGCATTTACCTGGCACTTTGAGCATGAGAGCAGGCCCTTTGCATCACCGTGCATCTGCCAAACATGATGAGAAATTAAACTTATCCCTTCTGCCTGCCATTAAATGCATATCCCTTCATTCTCAACATATTCATGTGTATGCCTAAAAGCCTCTTGAATGCCACTATCATATCTGCCTCCATCACCACCCCAGGCAGCTCAATCCTGATGCCCACCACTCTCGGTGTAAAACAGGTGCCACACACATCTCCTTTGAACTCCCCCCCCCCTTCCCCATCATCTTATATTCAACATTCTACCTCAGGGGAAAAAAATCTCTGACCATCAACCCTACCATCGCCTCTCAGAATTCTATAAACTTCTGTCAGGTTTCCATTCAAAAAAGAAATCCAAGTTTGTCCAACTTCTCCTTATAACTCATGCCCTCTAAACCAGGCAACATCCTGGTAGATCCATTCCAAACCCTCTCCTAAGCCTCCGAACCTTTTCTGCAAGGAGGCAACCAGAAATGCATGCAATACTCCAAGAGCAGTCTAGATCCGTAAAGACAGACAAACAACCAGTGTGCAAATACAGAAAGAGGGGGAAAGTGGGCACAAAATAATAAAAAATATATCAACAATAAATATTGGGAACAGGAGTTGTAGAGTCCAAGAGGTTATGTTGGGGTGAGTGAAGTTATCTGCTCTGGTTCAAGAGCCTGATAGTTGATCCTGAACCAGGCGGTGTGGATCCTGAGCTGCCTGTACCTCCTTCCTGATGGCAGGAGCAAGAAGAGAGCACGGCCTGGGTGGTGGGGCTCCTTGATGATGGGTGCTGCTCTCCTGTGAAAACACTCCTTGTAGATGTGCTCAGTGGTGGGGAGAACTTTATCATCGTAAACGGTAACCTTGCTTGATTCAGTGAAAACCCAAAGTTAGAGGGCGTGTTTAATTTACACAAGAGAAGAAGTTTCCTTATCACTGAAGCATCGGTGTTTTGACAACTATTCGCATTTTACTTTTGTTACACAACGGTCGAAGCGCAGCTGGACAGGAGGAGCTCTTCAAAGACGAGAATTCAGCTTGGCGTTGCCTCTGTGCAGTCCAACTCTCTCCAAAGGTTTCCTGCAGCAATCTGCCAATCACCTGGCACTCTTTACTCTGCTGCCCTTGACGTCTCGTCCAACCTGCTCTGAAGGTTCTAGAAATGTTTTTCAACTCCCTCGGTGTACATAAAGCCTGTCTGGATGGCATGCAAACAAGACACAGTGAATAGATCCAGACAGATCATGCTGTAAGTGTGACCCCGAAGGCAGAGAATAGGGCTAATGGGAGGATTCTGAGCAATGTGGAGAGCAGACAGATCTGGGGTCCATGTCCATACATTCTTCAAAGGTTTCTTTTTAAGCAAGATATGCTTTATTCACAATCAAAGTTACTTACAAGAAAACACCATTCCATGCCCTTGCATTATATATACATAGGTGGTCAATGCTGTTCATGTGGCACTCGAGGTTTATGTAAAATACTACAACCATTGAGGGGCTTCCTCCCCCCTTCTCCAGCAGGAGAAGAACCCTAAGCCGTGGTCCTTCCCCACCCAGCCCTTGCGGTGGCCGCAATGCTTCAACGCGTCGCTCAGCACGTCCTCCTGCAGCCTGGACTGCGCATTCCTCCATGGACATCTCGATGTGCCGGCAGTCCAATAGGTTTCGGGCCCACCCAAGAGCACCTTTCACCGAGTCGATGGTCTGCCAGCTGCACCTGATGTTGGTCTCCGTGTTCACCCCCCGGGAGCAGCCTGTGGGTGGGAGAGCCCTCCGTTAGGCAGCTGCTGGGGATGAAACCTTGCATCTTCCTCCACACCTTCTCCGCAAATCCACAGCGTGTGAAGGGGAGAGGTACCCATTTGTCCCCACTGCAGGACAGCGGGTTAAGGGGATGATGCTCCAGGCATGCAGGAGGGATCTGACTGGGCAGGCTCCTCTCACCGCCAGCCAGACGAGATCCCTCAAAGTTTCTGTGCAAGGCGATAGGGTGATGAAGAAGGTGTGTGGTGTGTTGGCCTTTGTTACCTCTGTATTTCCTCTGGAAGCTTCTTGGTTTCAGTAGTGGGTGTCACATTACTGGAATCCGACTATCTGATTGGTTAACTGTTATCAATGGAATTTCTGGTCTAGCTAGCCTGGTACAAGAAGATCGTGACTACTTTTTCGTCGGCTGTGCCTTTGTCTCTCGCAACGATTCTACTTCTTTAATCTTCTATAATACAGCCGTAAGCAACAAGTTTTACCTCTCATTCTTGACGTCCAAAGAACCTATAGGTGGGAGAAACATCAGGATCCAACAATGCTGAAGGTCAAGGAGCCTTCTCCAGCATCATCTGCAGTGTTGCATTTCTCCTTCAGATATTGACTCATTTGCCGCCAACATCCCCAGGTTTTGTTCAGTTTCCTGCATTAATGGATTCTTGTGTGTGCGTTTGTATGTGTGTTTTATCGTGTGTTTTTGTGTGCGTGTATATGTGTATGCGTGTGTTTTTGTGTGCGTGTATATGTGTATGCGTGTGCACATGTCCTGAACCGACAACAGGTTAGGCACAGAAATCTTTGCTTCTTGTTCGCTCATGGCACATCACACCACAGCCCGGGGGCGGCGGGGTGGGGGGTAGGTGATTGCTTCTAGTTCTGTACACTCTGTGTTCGGAAGAAGGCAACATTGCTAAAAGAAAGAAGTCCAGAAAAGTTTGCTGGGATGGTTGTAACCGGGGTAAGGGAAAACCGACTTCTGATGAAGAGTCCCAGACTTGAATCATGAACTGTTTCTCTCTCCACACACGCTGCATGATCTGATAATTATTTATTGCTGTTTCAGACCCAGCAGCTTTTTGCCTTTCATAAGGGATTTCAACGCCAGGGTTGGTCAGGACAATCCAGGGCTGTTCTCCCTTAACAATAAAGATCAGGGGAAGGTTTGACAGGGTGCAGAAGATCACAGCCTGTTTAAACAGTGTAAAAAGTGGAAACTTACCCTAATAGCAGGTGTTACAAGGAGAAGGGAGATCGCTGAGCAAAGATCCCAGGGGGAAAGTAAGATAAAACATTTTCACTTGGAGAGCAGTTCTGATCTGTAATTTACTCCCTGTACAGGTGCTGGAGACAGAATCAGGCTGCAGGGTACGCCTCAGAGGGTATAAGAGTTAAGGGCTGTTTCCTTAACTCTTTAAGAGGCCACTCAGCCCATTGAATCCATGCTGGCTCACTGAGCAATGATAATGAAGAAAGGTGGGCAAGGGCCCAGTCTAGCACTAGTGGCCATCTCTTCAAGGGCTCAGGCTCAAGGCCACTCTGTCTCTTTGTAATGAAACAAAACCACGGCTTTCTACAACAAATAACTCAACCGGTCACTCGAGTGGAGAAAGAGAATTGCAACATGCAAGGACTAACAGGTCAGAATCATAGGGAAAGGTGGATCTGGATAGGCCGTTATTCCTTGGAACGTCAGATTACGAGATGGATGGGTAGAGGGGTCCAAAACTAGGGGCCATACGTTTAGGGTGAGAGGGGGAAGGTTTTAAAGGGGCCTGAGGGACAACTTTTTACACAGAGGGTGGTGTGTGTATGGAAAACAAGCTGCCAGAGTAAGAGGTGGAGGCGGGTACAGTAGTATCATTTGAGAAAGACTTGGATGGGTACGTGGAGGGACAGGGCTTGCAGGGATACGGGCTGAACACGGGAAATTGGGACCAGCTAAGTGGACAACATGGGCTTGTTGGGCCAAGGAGAGGCACGCATGCAGTATTGCTCAGTGACTCTAGGGGGCGGCATGGTGGCGTAGTGGTTAGCCCAGTTCTATAACAGTGCCAGTGACCCGGGTTCAATTCCCACCACTGTCAGTAAGGAGTTCGTACGTTCTCCCGGTGACTGTGTGGGGTTCCTTCGGGATCCTCCTCGTATTCCACAGACGTACGGGTTAGTCGGTGAGATTGTTGTCCGGGAGGGCCAATTAATGTGCTGTATCTCTAAGTAATATGAGAGAACCTAAGTGGTGCCCCATGCCTACACTCTCCATGTCCTTGTCTGTGGTAGAGGTCAGGGATTTGACTCACAGGTTGTCGAATCAGATCAGACTCTTCCTCTGAGCAAAACAAAAGGCCGCCAGCTGACTGGCCGCAGGGGACTGTGGGTCAAGAAACAGGAGCAGTAAATCAGGCAGCTATTTCTAGTGCGAGGCCATTACTCACGGAGAGCAGAGACGGATATTTCCACCACGGGTCTGAATCTGCCCAGAACCCTTGGTTCACACCATTTCCTTCCTTCTGTGGGCGGGGTCATTTGCAGCACCTGCCTTCACCGATCGGGGCTCGGTTCCCGCCACGTTCTTCCCGTGACTGCGTGGCTTTGCTCCAGCTTCCCTCCCCGCCCCCCCCCCCGTGTTCCAAAGATGTACGGTTAGCGTTAGGATTAGTGAGTTGTAAAGATACCAGAAGCATGGCAACACTTGCAGGCTGCCCTGCACAATCCTCACTGATTTGATTTGACACAAATGATGCATTTCACTGTATGTTTTGAAGTACGCATGGCAAATAACGCTCATCTTTACCTTGTGAGGGAGCATCAGGTAGATGTGGCTCCCTGCAGAATGACCTTATAAAGTAGTGAGAGGTGGGAGTAGACAGCCAATCATTTTCCAGATTCAAACTGTCTAATACAAGAGGAAAGCTTTTAAAGTGAGAGAGCAACGGGGCTCATTTTAATGTTTGCTGCATCTTCCGTTTTGTTTTGTTCTCTGTTGTTTTGCCGAGCATTAGGGGTGTGCCACGTCAGCACCAGAAAGTGTGGTGACACTTGCCGGCTGCCCTATGCACACCCTTACTTGTGTTGGTTGTTGATGCAAATGTTGTTTGTCTCGTTGTGATAAATAAATCTGAATCTGGGAAAAAAAAAATCTCTGGCAGAAGAAATTCCTCTTCATCTCAATTCCAAAGGAAAGCAGAGAAAGGCAGGAGAATGGGATTGACGAGGAAGGAAAATATATCTACCATGATCCAGTGGCAGGGCAGACTCGATGGGCCAAATGGCCTAACGCTGCACCCATGCCCTATGGTCCGTGGTTTTACATGACTGGCCCTTTGTTTTGAAGCGGAGTGTCTCCTCCCACTCATAAAAACATCTCAACATCTACCTTTAGGATCCTATATGTTTGAATACAGTCACCCATCATTTATCCAAATTCCAAGGGGTATAGGCCCAGCCTGTCTGGCCTCCCTTGATAGGACATTTTTATCTGTAAACTACCCTATAACTTCCCTTTGTCTTATTCCCTCAGTTTTTCTCTCTTCCCAGTCCTTCTTTTTCTCTGCCGGCAGACATACAGTAACAACCAACACAAGTAAGGGTGTGCAGAGGGCTGCCCACAAGTGTCACCACACTTTCTGGTGCTGACGTAGCACACTCATAATGTTTGGCAGAACAACACAGTGCTGCACTAAGACTTTTGCACAAGACTGGATTTGTCAACATGGAGAGGAGAGCAAGTTTGTAAATCTGGCCGGATCAAAGGTTGTTGGGAATGGCGAGGGTGGAGCGCTGTGGGTGGGCTGTGGGACAGGTGGCAGAGAAGGGGTGCTGGGGTGGGGGTTGGCGCAGGTGCAGATACACCCAGCCTTGAATCCCCAGGCAAGGTCATTTGATTCCAAACAATTGGTTTATTGATCATTACAGAATGTCTCTCTGGTGTTTCCCACTCTCTCCCCTCTCCCTTCCCCTTTTCCCAACCATGATTCCCCTCTCCCTGCCCCCTTCCCACTCTCTGTCCACAATGGAAACCCATATCAGAAACAAGTTTATCATCACTCACACATGTCATGAAATGTTTTTTTTAATGGCAGCAGTACAGTGCAATACATAAAATTACTACAGAGCTGTGCACCCGAGACTTTAGAAGAAAACTCTGCAGCCCCTGACAGGAAAGGTTTAGAGCAGAGTTTTCCTTTCTTTCAGGCAATGGGGTCGGACACAACCTATGATTTGAATGCCAAATGAAAAGTTCCTGCCACGAGTGTCTGCTGTTCAAATTCCCACAAGATGTTTTTTCCCATCTCATCATGTCAGGACGTCCCAGTGAGTGAATGGGACAGAACGTGCTTGAACGTAGCCACTCCTAGACGACGTCAGGCTCTGGGCAGAAACGTGGCACACAAAGGTTCACAGATCATAGGACAGTACAGCACAGGAACAAAACAGTACTGTGCCGAACTAAATGACCTGACAGACTTGCAGGTAAAGTGTCACCTCACTTGAACAGACTGTTCAGGTCACTGAATGGTCGTTAAGGGGACTGTGTGATGACATGAACAACAATTTTGCCAACCTCCGGTAATTTCTCCCCTTCCCTCAGTCCCTCTTTTTCCCATTCCCCATTCTCGTTATCCACTCAACTTTGTCCTCACCTGCCCATCACCTGCCTCTGGTTCCCCTCCTTCCCTTGCTCCCATGGACCACTCTCCTCTCCTATCAGATTCCTCCTTCTTCAGCCCTTTACCTCTTCCACCTATCACCTCCCAGCTTCTGACTTCGTCCCTCCTCCCCCACGCACCCAGCTTCCCTTTCATCTTGGATCAGCCATCATCTTCCAGCTTGTAGTCCTTACCCTCCCCCACCTTCTAACCCTTCCACTTCCAGTCCTGATGAAGGGTCTCAGCCCAAAACATCGACTCTTTATTCCCCTCCACAGATGCTGCCTGACCTGCTGAGTTCCTCCAGCATTTTGCACGTGTTGCTCAAGATTTCCACCATCTGCAGAATCTCTTCTGTTTATCAGCATAAAAGTTGTAGACATTGTTCTAATGTAGGCAAAACAGTAAAATGCCATTGGCATGGAGCCAGACCTGACACACGTCCAGATGACGAAACCCTGGCCGTCTGTTGTCTGGATTTAGGTCAAACCATCAGCTGTGGATGGGAAGATCAGGTACACCCCTGATCTTCCAGTCATAAACTCAGAGAGCACGGCAGAACAGAAACACGCTCTCTGGCCTGTCCAGTCCATGCTGACCGTTTTCTGTTTAGTCTCATACCTTCCGTACACCCCTCATCCACGTAACTACCTAAACTTCTCGTAACTGTTGTACTTGGAGCTGCATCTACCACTTCTGCTGGCACACCACCCTCTCAGAGAAGAAATGCCCCCTCAGGTTCC
This sequence comes from Mobula hypostoma, assembly GCF_963921235.1. Taxonomy (NCBI): domain Eukaryota; kingdom Metazoa; phylum Chordata; class Chondrichthyes; order Myliobatiformes; family Myliobatidae; genus Mobula; species Mobula hypostoma. The sequence continues at coordinate 217,294,881 of NC_086099.1, forward strand.
ACTTAAATATTTCACCTTTCACCCTAAACCTATGACCTCCAGGTCTCGTTTCACCCAACCTGATGAGAAAAAGCCTGCACACATTTGCCCTATTGACACCTCTCATAATATTGTACGCCCCTCAAAGTTCTCCCTTCATGCTCCTACGCTCCAGGAAGTACAGTCCTAACCTATTCAACTGTTCCCTGGAACTAAATCCTTAAGTCCTGGCAACACCTTTGAAATTTTCTCTGTACTCGTACTCTTTCAATCTTTTCTATTTTTCTCTCTTTTTCTTTATCAACAAAATAGAACGTATAACATAAAACAGTACAGGCCCTTCAGCCCACAGTGTTGTGCTGACCATTTAACTACTCTACCATCAATCCTACCCTTTCCTCCACATAATGCTCCATTTTTCTATCATCTGTCTCTTGCACATCCCTAATGTATCTGCTTCTACCATCATCTCTGGCAGTGTTTTCCACACACCCACCACTCTCTGTGTAAGAAACTTCCCTTTGACATCTCCCCCCCGCCCATACTTTCCTCCAATGCCTCCTCATATTAGCTATTTCCATCCTGGGGAAAAGTCACTAAATAGGCTTGAGAAAGCCAAGAAGTCAGCTCTTGACGGGATAGGTACTCTTGCTCTTTGAGGTGGTTCCACGGACTTTTCTATATCTACACAAGAGGTTCTGCAGATGCTGGAGATCCAGAGCAACGCACACAAAATGCTGGAGGATCTCAACGGGTCAGGCAGCTTCAATGGAGAGGAGTAAAGAGTCAATGGTGCAAGTCGAGACCCTTCCTCAGGTCTGGAAAGGAAAAAGGGAAGAAGCCGGAATAATAAGGTAGGGGAGGGAAGGAATAGAATGGCAGGTGATAGGTGAGACCAGGTATGGGGGGGATAAAGTAAGAAGCTGGCAGGTGATAGGTGAGACCACGTGTAGGAGGGGGATGAAGTGAGAAGCTGGCAGGTGATAGGTGAGACCACGTGTAGGAGGGGGATGAAGTGAGAAGCTGGCAGGTGATAGGTGAGACCACGTGTAGGAGGGGGATGAAGTGAGAAGCTGGCAGGTGATAGGTGAGACCAGGTGTGGGAGGGGATAAAGTGAGAAGCTGGCAGGTGACAGGTGAGACCACGTGTGGGAGGGGGATGAAGTGAGAAGCTGGCAGGTGATAGGTGAGACCATGTGTGGGAGGGGGATGAAGTGAGAAGCTGGCAGGTGACAGGTGGAATGGGAAAAGGGCTGAAGAAAAATTAATCTGATAGGAGAGGAGAGTGGACCATAGGAGAAAGGGGAGGAGGACCTAGAGGGAGGTGGTAGGCAGGTAAGGAGGTAAGAGGAGAGCCTGAAGGGGGAGTAGAAAAAAAAGAGAAGGGGTGGGGGAGAAATTACCAGAAGTTAGAGAAATCGGTCATGCCACCAGGCTAGAGGCTACCCATATAGAATATGAGGCTGAGAGTGGCCTCACCAGGGCAATAGAGGCCGCAGCCCGACGATGTTGGAATTGGGAATGGGCTGTGGAACTGAAATGGCTGGCCGCCAAGAAATCCACCCTGTTGTGGATGGAGTGAAGGTGCTCGACAAAGCAGTGGTGCCTACGCCAACAGAGACTCCCGTCCGGTCTCACTGATATAGAGCAGGCCACGCTGGGAACCTATTTCCTACGCCTACCGACAGGGACAGCGTTCTCAGCTTGACCACTCAACCAAAGGATTCAAGATTCAAGATTATTTAATGTCATTTCCAGTGCACAAGTGTAAAGGAGAATGAAATAATTGTTACTCTGGATGCAATCCAGCACAAAAAAAAAACACAATTAGATAAGGAACATAATATTAGAAAAAAAAAATATATATATAAATACATACATAAGGTAGCTCATATACATTGATGGATTGTATGTCCATAAGGTGAAGCTAGACACAGGAGTGTCTGTACATAAGGTGGCTGACAGGAAATGATAAAGTTGTGGTGGTTGGGGGTGTGGTGGGGTGGGTTAGTGGGTAGAGGTGTTGATCAGCCTTACAGCTTGGGAAAAGTAATTGTTTTTGAGTCTGGTGGTCCTGGTGTGGATGCTACGTAGCCTCCTCCCTGATGGGAGTGGGACAAAGAGTCCATGAGCAGGGTGGGTGGAATCCTTCATGATGTTACATAGCACATTACAGGCCCTTCGGCCCACAATGTTGTGCCAACCCTCAAACACTGCCTCCCATATAACCCCACACCTTAAATTCCTCCATATACCTGTCTGGAAGTCTCTTAAACTTCACTAGTGTATCTGCCTCCATCACTGACTCAGGCAGTGCATTCCACACACCAACCACTCTCTGAGTAAAAAACCTTCCTCTAATATCCCCTTTGAACTTCCCACCCCTTACCTTAAAGCCATGTCCTCTTGTATTGAGCAGTGGTGCCCTGGGGAAGAGGCGCTGGCTATCCACTCTATCTATTCTTCTTAATATCTTGTACACCTCTATCATGTCTCCTCTCATCCTCCTTCTCTCCAAAGAGTAAAGCCCTAGCTCCCTTAATCTCTGATCATAATGCATACTCTCTAAACCAGGCAGCATCCTGGTAAATCTCCTCTGTACCCTTTCCAATGCTCCCACATCCTTCCTATAGTGAGGTGACCAGAACTGGACTCAGTACTCCAAGTGTGACCCTGTTGTGGCACCTTTCTGTGTCTGTCCTCGACGGCAGGTAGGCTGGTGCCGGAGATGCGTCGGGCAGTTTTGACGACGGTTGCAGCAACTCCCTGTCCGCCGCAGAACGGTTCCCGTACCGCGCAGTGATGCGGCCTGTTTGGAGACTCTCACCATCACTGCCAGATTACAATGCACTAGTAGGCAGCAACTTTAAGCAGGATGTATGCACGTGGAAAACAGGCTTTCGACTGAAAGTGACCACTGGGATTGTGTACACCTGAGCACCCCATAGCATGTGAACCGGCCGTCCAGCCCACAGAATCCGTGCAGCCTATTCGTCACCACCCAGTGCTACTGTATTCTCCAAATGGAGGATGCAATCGGTCAGATTGTAAACTAGAGAGAAAAAACAACTGCAGGTACTGAAAATCTAAAATAAAGAACCGACTCCTGTCTGCAAAAAGCAGTGGATGCAGCCCAGTCCATCACAGGCAAAGCCCTCCCCATCACTGAGCACACTTGCAAGGCTCACTGCACCCAGCACCCAGGCCACCCTCTCTTCCATCGGGAAGGAGGTACAGGAGCCTCCAGTCTTACCCCACAGGGTGCAGGAACAGTTATTACCCTACAACCTTCAGGCTTCTGAACCGGCGGCCGTAACTTCACTCACATCAACTCTGAACTGATTCCACAACCTACAGACTCACCTGCAAGGACTCTACCACTCAATATTAATTATATATTTGTTTAAAATTATTATTTGCACAGTTTGTCCCCTTCTGCACATTGGATGTCTGTCAGACTTTGTTATGTATAGTTTGTCATAAATATCCTACTTCTTAACTTTCCTGTGAATGCCTGCAAGAAAATGAATCTCGAGGAAGTATATGGTAACATGTACATATTCTGATAAGAAAATTTAACTTGAACTTCGCTTTGGCCACTCAAGTACAGACGTAGGGCAACTACAGTGCCTGACCAGCCGAACAAAATCTTCAGGACGTGGTTGGAAAGTCGAGCATGCAGAGGGATCCCGCACTGACACAGGGCAACGATGCACACAGCACCGACAGTCAGGACTGAACTCAGATCACTGGAACTTTTCAAGGGGTGTGGGGGCAGCAGTTCTACTAGAAGCACCACTGTGTCACACCTTCTCCCTTCTGTTTTTTTTTGCCTGTTTCAGTACCTTGGACAGATAAAGTGTTTGTCAATGTCTCCCCCACTCTCCACCTTCAGTTACTCTTCCCTGCCCCTTCCCCGACACATCACTTGATCAAAACGTAGCAAATGGTTTCAAGAATAAAGCGATTTATCCACCATGCTTAAAATACTCAAGACCCAGTGCTGTTCTGCGGAACAATGTGGGCGCGGTACGTCGGTGGTGACCATTGTGGGCGCGGTACGTCGGTGTGGACAATGTGGGCACGGTACGTCGGTGGTGACCATTGTGGGCGCGGTACGTCGGTGTGGACAATGTGGGCGCGGTACGTTGGTAGTGAACATTATGGGCGCGGTACGTCATTGGTGAACATTGCGGGCGCGGTACATCATTGGTAAATATTGTGGGTGCGGTACGTCGATGAACTTTGTGGGCGCGGTACATCATTGGTAAATATTGTGGGTGCGGTACGTCGATGAACTTTGTGGGCGCGGTACGTTGGTGGTGAATATTGTGGGTGCGGTACGTCGGTGAATATTGTGGGCGCGGTACGTCGGTGGTGAACATTGCGGGCGCGGTACGTCAGTGGTGAACATTGTGGGCGCGGTACGTCGATGATGGACATTGCGGGCGCGGTACGTCGATGATGGACATTGTGGGCGCAGTACATCGGTGAACATTGTGGGCGCGGTATGTCGGTGGTGAACATCGTGGGCGCGGTACGTCAGTGAACATCGTGGGCGTGGTACGTCGGTGGTAAATATTGTGGGCGCGGTACGTCGGTGAACATTGCGGGCGCGGTATGTCGATGATGGACATTGTGGGCGCGGTACGTCGGTGGTAAATATTGTGGGCGCGGTACGTCGGTGAACATTGCGGGCGCGGTATGTCGATGATGGACATTGTGGGCGCGGTACGTCGGTGGTAAATATTGTGGGCACGGTACATCGGTGAACATTGTGGGCGCGGTATATCGATGATGGACATTGTGGGCGCGGTACGTCGGTGGTGGACATTGTGGGCACGGTACATTGGTGAACATTGTGGGCGCGGTATATCGGTGGTGAACATCGTGGGTGCGGTACGTCAGTGAACATCGTGGGCGCAGTACGTCAGTGAACATCGTGGGCGTGGTATGTCGGTGGTGAATATTGTGGGCGTGGTATGTCGGTGGTAAATATTGTGGGCGCGGTACGTCGGTGAACATTGCGGGTGCGGTACGTTGGTGGTGGACATTGTGGGCGCGGTACGTCGGTGGTGGAAAGTGTGACAACACTTGTGCGCTGCCCCCAGCACACCCCTAGGTGTAATGGTTGTTAAGGCAAACAACACATTTCACTGTACAGTACCATGCAAAGTTCTCAGGTACACACATGTAGCTAGGATGCTTAAGACTTTAGCACAGTACTGTAGTAATTCTATATATTGCACTATACTACTGCCACAAACAAAGACAAATTTCATGACATGTGTGAGTGATGATAAACCTGATTCTGATATGGGTCTCTATTGTGGACTGAGAGTGGGAAGGGGGCAGGGAGAGGGGAATCAAGGTTGGGAAAAAGGGAAGGGAGAGGGAAGCACCAGAGAGACATTCTGTAATGATCAATAAACCAATTGTTTGGAATCAAATGACCTTGTCTGGTGTCTCAGGGCTGGGTCTGTCTGCATCCATGCCTCCCGCCCCAGCAGCCTTTCCCTTCCACCCGTCCAACATTCCTACCCTGGTGCTTCACCCTCTCCATTCCCAACATCCTTTGCTCCCACCAGATTTACAGACTCGCTCTCTGCTTCACATTGACAAAAATAATACTGGGCAAATGTCTTGGGCACCCTTGCGATAAATATGTGCCCACAACTTCTGCACAGTCATATACGTTTCAGTGCACGTGTGATAAATAAATTTCAATCAAAATCTAATCTCACAAACTGGCTTTGACAACAGGTCCCTTTACTTCAAAATCAGCTTTGTCTGCCAATTCAAGCCTAGCCTACAAAGCAGCAGAACCACTGCCAGCCATATTTCAGGACTACTTCATCAACTACCATTCAAAGCAACAGGTTTGAAATAGACTGTGGTGGAGTCCAAGTCCAGAGGTATACTTAAGGCAGAAGTTGATCATTCCCTGATTGGTCAGAACATCAAAGGATATGACAAGAAGACAGGTGTATGGGATGGAGTGGGATCCGGGATCAGCCATGAGGGAATGGCGGAGCAGACTCGATGGGCTGAATGGCCTAATTCTGCTCCTATGTCTTATGGCTTCACCATGGGCAATAGTCTCCCCACCATTGAAGGTGATGCCTCAGAAAGGCAACATCCATTGTGATGGTCCTCACCACCCAGGACATGTGCACTATCACCAGAGAGGAGGTATGGGAGCTCCAAAACGTTTCAGGAGCAGCTCCTTCCTCCGCAATTAGGTTTCTGAACAGACAACGTACCCACGAACACTGTCTCAATATATTTGTTCTTTTTTGCACTACTTAGATTTACGGAGTCACAACACAGAAACAGGCCCTTCGGCCCATCTAGTCCATGCCGAACTACTAATCTGCCCAGTCCCATGCACCTACATCCAGACCATAGCCCTCCATCCCCCTCCCAGCCATGTACTAATCCAAACTTCACTTTCATGTTGCATTTGAAACCACATCCACCACTTCCACTCTACAGCTCGTTCCACACTCTCATCATCTTCTGAGTGTTCCCCTTAAACATTCCACCTTTCACCGTTAACCCATGACCTCTGGTTGTAGTCTCACACACCTCTGTGGAAAAAGCCTGCTTGCATTTACCCTATCTATACCCCTCATCATTCTGTATACCTCTATCAAATCTTCCCTCATTCTCCTGTACAGTACTCCAGGAAATAAAGTCCTAACCTATTCAGTTCATCCCAGTAATTCACATCTTGAAATGTCAGTTTATAAATTTTCCTTATTCACACCTTATAAACTTTCTTTTGCACTCTTTCAAGCTTATTGATACATGTCTTGTAGGTAGGTGTCCAGATTAAGCATCATCAACATCTTGTACGACTTCAACATAACATCCCAACTCCTGTACTCAGTTCTCCAATTTATTAAGGCCATTTACCAGTGATGGAACTTCCAATGAATTATGGATCTGTGTTCCCAAATCCCTCTGTTCTACCACACTCCTCAGTGTCCTGCCATTCACATTTAAGTCCTACTTTGATTTGTCCTCCCAAAGTGCAAAACCTCACACTTGTCCGCATTAAATTCCATCTGCCATTTTTTCAGCCCATTTCTCCTGCTGGTCCAGATTCCGATTAACAGAGGGCAGATGAAGGATTTATGCCAGGAACTTAAGTTGCAACTTTATAAAACTCTGGTTAGGCCACACCAGGAGTACTGCATACAGTTCTGGTCACCCCCTAGGAGAAGAATGTTGGGGCTTTGGAGAGAGTGCAGTAGAGGTTAACGGGGTATGTGCTATCATGAGAGGTTGGATAAACTTGGGTTGTCTCCTCTGGAGCGCGAAAGGCTGAGGGAGATCTGACAACGGTTTACGAGGTTATGAGAGGCACAGATTGAGTGGACAGAGAAGGTCTGTTCCCAAGGTTGAAATGTCCAATACCAGGGGGCAGACATGGAAGATGAGTGGGGGTAGGGTTGAAAGAGGATGTGAGGGGTAAACTTTTTTACTCAGGCAGTTGTGGACGCCTGGAATGCTCTGCCTGATATGGTGGTAGAGGCAAATACGTTCGAAGCTTTTAAGAGAAGTTTGGATAAGCACACGGATGCAAGGAAAATGGAGGGATATGGACATTGTGTAGGTGTTATTTTTTAAATTTGGTTCGACACCACATTGCGGACGGTATGGACTGTTCCTTTGCTGTACTGTTCTGTGTTTTAATTCACACTTTAATACTCGGAGGGGTAGTGCTGGCTTGTGCTTCCAGCTCCGATCTGCCACTCTCCCCTGACCCGTTCTGACTCCCAGGGACCTTGAGAGCAGAACATCACTCAACTGCACCATTCTTCTTCTAGCTACGTCAGTTGTTGTTTTTAATCTCTCCGTGCTAATTGCTTGACAGGTTGTCATCACCTTCATTTTATCCAAAATTAGGTCCAATTAAAGTGGCAAATATATATTTCTTCATTCACAATTGTACACCGCTCAATTATTGCTTTGATCGGAAAGGATTTAAATCGGCTTGGGATTTTCTTTCTCTACACACAGAATGGCAGTAGATTTAGCACAATTACCATCCACCTGACACCAGACCTTAAGCAACCTTTAACACACCTAAGCTTCCACTATTCCCTCGTGGAGTACACATAAATGCATTGTGTTTTTGGGTTCCTCCCCTCGTGGAGTCATAGAATCTGCACGGAAACAGGTGCTTTGGCCCATCCAGTCTGTGCTGACTATTCACCAGCCATTTTACAATAACCCTATGTTAATTCCACAACCCCTTCATTCTTCCACTCACCTACCCGCCAGGGGCAATTTTACGGCGACGCATTTTACCTACCAACCCGCGTGTCTTTGGAATGTGGGAGGAAATCTGAGAGCCGGGGGGTGGGGGGGGAGGGTTGGGCAAAGCCTACGGAGGGCGTTCAAACTCCGCACAGGCAGGACCCCAGGTCAGAACCAAACCCGGGTCACAGGTTGGATGGTTGGTGTTTCGGCACCGACCAGACAACTGAGGTTCACTAGAGACCCTTCAGCGAGTTGCATCTTGGGAGGCCTCAAATGGATTTCCTTGAAATTGGACAAAGCTAATGCTGAGGGAAAAGCAGATGTCAAAGTGCAAATGGGAAATGACAGCATCTGGAAACAGGAAAAACCTGCTATACCTTGCATGTAGACACATTCTGCCAATTTACATAATCCTGAACTTACATTGCCAGGAAAAGTAAACTAGTGACGACTTCTTAATTCCCCAAGTCTCTTAAACCTTTTAGGTCTAGGTGATCATTTGATCTGATGAAGGATCTCGGTCTGAAATATCGACTGTTTATTCCTCTCCACAGATGCTGCCTGACCTGCTGAGTTCCTCCAGCATTTCATATGCGTTACTCTGGACTTCCAGCATCTGCAGAATCTCTTGTGTTTATGATAATTTGCGCTGTACTGGCATTTGAGAAGATTAAGCCATCTAAGTCTCGTGTGCTGAAAGGTTGCAGGGTCTCTCCATCCCTGCCACTTCTGCAGTGCCAGATTTCCACAGTTTTATTGAAATCTCTCTCTGCCCTAGAATTATTGTACCTCCCCCCCCCTAAATTTCCTTTATCCTGTCAGCTCTGGAGAAGGGTGACACCAGTGATGATCTGATCAAGAGATACCAGTTCTTCTTTCTGGAGGCTCAGTAGTCCGAAAATGCAGATTTAGAATACTCTGTTACCGAGGCAGAGGTAATTTTATTTTGAAATGCATCAAGTTTTTTTTCGCAAGAGTGGTAGAAGCAAACCCGAAGAGCAACTTTCAAAGGGATGTATATTTGGAAAGGAAAAAAATCAGTGGGACTCTGGGGAAATAAGACTCCTTCCTTTTCGTTCCATCACAACCACAGCAGGCAGAATGATCACAACCAGTCCCAAGATCTCTGCCATTCCAAGGACTCCAGGCTGATCAGGATGGTCTACAGTAGAAACTGGAAAAGTGGTACCACAACAGTCATGGACAATTATGTAACCGACTCACTGCCCTTAATGTTCCAGTAACGAACCCGGCCCCAGCCCTGAATGTTTTTTTTAAAGAAATAGGCCCAAACATACAACACAAGCGATTGTTTCTACAGCTGCTGACTCGAATCAAAGACTTTCTCCCCCGCTGCATCAGTGTTTGCTTCAATAAACATTTCTCTCAATAACAACCTCTCTCTCTTCACACTTTACAAAGGAGACCCTTTTTGGATTTGGACTGAGATGGGGGTGTCCCTTACCTCTAAATGTGACACCCTTTCGGATTTGCACTGTGATTTGGGAGGAGGGGGCGGGCGTGGGTGAACGGGGTCTGGGGAAGGGGAGGGGGGCGGGTAGTAACACTGCAAACACATGGTCATAGAGCTCTCAAAGGACAACAAAAGGGCACTTACACGTCAAGTTCCCCAGATGCCCTGTTTCCCAGTCAGTAGGTGTGCAGTAAACTCCTAACATATGTCAGTAAATCCAGTCTTGTCACTATGTCTGCCGCTGAACAACTTCACTTCTTCCATCTTCGGCTGTTTTCCTCTTTTACGGTGTTATTTCTCCCGTGTGTGTGTGTCGCAAGCAGCGCCCGGTCGGTGTCCAGCTCGGCAGCGAGGTGTTTCAATTGTTCCTTAGCTCCGAATTCCCTGCCGTTGTTGTCTGTCGAGGCGGGGGCGGGCGGGGGGTAAATATATAAAAGTTGAGGCTGGCAGCGGTAGGCTGTTGTTGAGAGGAAGATGCTACCGGGGATGTGTGGCGGCGCGTTTGATGGACTGTGACACATGCAACCCTGATCTCAGAGGCGTTGCCTGTGGCTTGGCCCTCCCAGTCTCCCAGCGCTTGCCTTCCTCCGACCGCCCGCCCGCCTGTCGACACGGCAGGAGCCACAGCAAGTGGGCGCCTGGTGGCCCGACCCAACTCCAAAATAATTAGTGTGGGTCACCCTTCCAAAACTCCGGGGTGGGGAGGGGTATCCGGGTTTGGGGACGAGGAGGGAGATAGTTAAGAAACAAATAGATTGCTACCTATAGAAGATAGAGAGTTAGGAAACGGGGTAATAGAGAGATCAGAAAAGCATAGGTAGATAGGTCGATCAGAGATCAGAAATCATATATATCGATAGTGATAGATAAATCAGAAATATAGGTACAGATAGACTAAAGATCATAGAACAGGGACAAATCGATCAGAAACATACAAAAAGGTAGCTAGGTAGATCGGGAACATACAGATAGACAGGCAGAAATAGTTGGACAAATGGGTAGATGAGACGGGTAGATCGATAATACATAGGCGGGTGCGGGTAAATAGACAAGCGGTAGGGTAGATAGACAAGTTAGAGATGGAGTAAGTAGATAGGGAGATGGATGAAGAATCGAGACAGATGTAGGCATTAGGATAAAGACAATCGATAACGATAAGCACAAGCTGATAAATGTGTGTTAATTATTAACTAATATGGATAAAGTATTACTTATATGTTTTCCCATTTACGATCATTATTGTTCCTCAAAAAAACAATTCACTGTGGTAAACGAGGATTTAAAAGTTAGCCCGGGTGATCCGGGCCGTGCCGGTCAGCAGCTATCCTCGTCCGTCCACCACAGCCACCTGCTCCCCTGTTCTTTTAATGTCCAGAATAAACAGATGGCTCCATTTGCTATTTAAGGGTGAAGCTGTGGCCAGTTCCTACCTGCCTTTACTATTCTACGGTTCCAGATGGTGCTGGGGACCGCTACAGACCCTTCTAATTCACAATTACATTTAATGTTCACGTAATAAAATCAGAACCTTGGTTAAAGCCTCCCTCGCCCTATCCGACTTCTTTTTTTTTGCCCTCCCTTCGTTCGAATTTTACGTTCGTTTGTTATTCTAGTCTGGTTTACTTCCGCAGAAACGTTTTTCCAATAAACACAACCTTCCCGTGGATTTGACACGCCACAGAATCGAAAATAGTAACAGGTTAGCTGTGTGATCGTATCTTCATATAATTAAGTATTGTATAATAACAGGCGTTTGGGGGAAAATGTGCAGAGAACGAACTATGAGGAGGGACAGCAGGGGGTGGGGAAAGAAGGGGAGGGTGGAGATGTTTAAAACTCCAATAAAACTGTGGATTTGGTGTGGGGGGAGCAAAAAATGTTGGGAACGTTTGACGTGAAAATGGCGGGAAAGAGCTCAAAACTTCTTATATATCTTAAAACTTCTTTTCTGTTCTCACCCCCCCCCCCCCAGAGTACATTTTTGCTGCTGTCAGTATCTCCGACTCGGTTCCAAGTCGATGCGTTTACGGGTTGCCGTTGAAGTATTATGAAGAGCCGTCTCTCAGGACGTGAATACCGGCAGGAGTGTCTTCGTCCCTTCTCCACTCTTGAGTTCGACTTAATAAGGCATCGTTTGGCAGTACAATAATTTTGTTCCCATTTCAAGGGAGAAGATAAACTGCACCGCGCTTTATAAGGATGTGATTAAATGCCATATGAAGTTCTACTGTCTGATATGCAGATTACTGTCTCGGTGATCGGCGGCTGTACAAGTTTCGAAGCTCTCACCACAAGCCTGCACTCACCTATATACCGCTGCAGCCCGCAAACATATTGGGCAAGAGCTCCCTCTATCGGTCAGCGGGGAGATTTCCCCGCCGGTGGGCAGTATGATGGCAGCTCATAATGGGTAACAGACTGCGAACCCACCAAAGTCCAGTCGATTGCTCTCCTGGGTCATGTGAACGGTTTTTTTTGCCCAGATTTACGCCTCGTTATACGAAGGTTGTGCAAGCTTTAGAGAGAGGGTGCAGAGGAGATTTACCTGGATGCTGTCTGGATCAAAGGTCCTATGAGGAAAGGTTGAGCGAGAGGGTTTTGTCTTTGGAGCAGAGGGTTTTTTTATATGGCATGGACCAGAACCATTAAGCAAGGAGTCCGTGGATCCAAGGTTGGGAACCCCTGCTTTAGAGCAAAGGAGGATGAGAGGTGACTTGAAGATACTAAGAGACATAGATCCAGTGTACAGCCAGAGACTTTCTCCCAGGGCAGAAATGGCTGATATAAGAGGGGTATAATGTTAAAGTGATTGGAGGAGAGTATGTGGGGGGGAGGGGGAATTGTCAGAGATTTGTTTTTTTTTAATACAGAGAGTGGTGGGTGCATGGAATGCCCTTCTAGACGTGGTGGTAGAGGCAGATATATTAGAGACAGTTAAGAGACTCAGAGAGGCATGAACATGATAGAAAAATGGAGGGCTATGTAGGGGGAAAAGAGTTAGATTGATCTCAGAGTAGGGTAAAAGGTTGTCACAACAGCGTGGGCCAAAGGGCCTGTACTGTGCTGTGGGGTTCTATGTTCTATTCAGGGACTTCACTGGGCAAACGAAGACCCGGTGGATGGAAGAGATCCAGTACCGAGGGTGCCACAGTAGTGTAGTGGTTAGCACAATGACACTACAGCTCAAGGCGTTCCAGGATTCGGAGTTGAATCCCAGACTGTCCTGTAAGGAGAGTGTTCTCTCCGTGGAATGTGTGGGTCTTTCCCCGAGTGCTCTGGTTTCCTCCCACAGTCCAAAGACATACCGGGTAGGTCAATTGTAAATTGTCCCATGGTCAGGTTCGGGTTAATCAGGGTTGTGGGATTGCTGGGGCAGCATGGCTCAAAGGGCCAGAAGGGCCTACTCGGCACTGTATCGCCAAATAAATAAATGAAGCAGGAAGAGTCTCAAAATAATTTATTATCAAAGTACAAATATGTCACCGTATACAACTCTGCATAATAGATTAATAACCATAATAGAATCAATGGAAGACTGCACCAACGTGGGTGTTCCAACCAGTATGTGAAAGACAAACTGTGCAAATACAAAAATAAAGAAATAATAATAATAAATAAATATCAGGAACATGAGATGAAGAGTCCTTGGAAGTGAGTCCATAGGTTGTGGGACCATAATGCCATGGAGCTTGGTAACAGGGCCTTCAACCCAACTTGTCCATGCTGACCATGGAGCCCACCACACTAGACCCATTTGCCCATGCCTGGCCCATGTCCCCCCCCCCCAAGTCCTTCATGTCCATGTATGTAGTTATCCAAATGCCTTTTCAATGTTGTTGAAATGTCCTTTTCAAGTGGCTCAACCACTTTCTCCGGCTGCTCCTTCCATACGTTCACCAGCCCCCGTGTGGAGGAGTTGCCGTCCCTCAGAGCCCTTTTGAGTCTTTCATCTTTCACATTAAACTTATGCCCTCTAGTTTTCAGTTGCCTTTCCCAGCAAAAAAAGGACTGAGAGCATTCAACTCATCTGTGCCCCTCATGGTTCTATACAAGGTCACCCTTCAGTCCCCTACATTCCAACCCTGCCCAGCCTCTCCTTGTACCTCAGGGGCTCGAGTGCTGTCAGCATGCTCTCACTAACGCTGTACACAACACTCCGGTGCAGCGTGGGGGGGGGTTAGTGTAGCGCTTTACCGTGCCAGCGATCGAGCTTCAATCCCCACCCCTGTCTGTAAGGAGGTTGTACACTCTCATGACATGTGGGTTTCCTCTGGGTGCTCTGGTTTCTTCCCACATACATTCCAGAACAAAAGAGACATGCGGGTGGTGAGTTGTGAACATGCCATGTTGATGCCAGAAGCGTGACACCACTTGCGGGCTGCCCCTAGAACATCACATTGGTCATCGACGCAAACGCCACATTTCACTGTGTGTTCCGAGGTACGTGTGACAATTAAGGTGAATCTTTATACTTAGTACCCTGACAGATGAAGGCCAGCATGCCAAACGTCCTCTTTACCACCCTGAGAATCTGTGACACTGCTTTTAGCGAACTCTATACCTGTACTCCTCAGCCCTCCTGTACCACAACACTCCCAATCCACATTACAAGTGTTACCCTGGTTTCACTTCCCAGAACGCAACACTGGCCCCTTGTCTGAATTGAAAGACATTTGCTAGTCCTTGGCCCACTTCCCAGCTGATCAACATCCCATGTCATTTTTGATCACTTTCTTCACTGTCTCATAACTTTCTTCACCATCTGTGTCATCAACATTTATTCCTCAATCAACAATAGTAACACAAGTTGGTGGAAACATCAGTCTGATGAAGTTTCATTGACTAGAGTTTAAAAGAATGAGGGATGTACAATCCCATTTGAAACCCCCCCCCCCCCACCATTGAATGTTGAAAGGCCTAGATAGTGTGGATGTGGAGAGGATGTTTCCTGTAGTGGGGCAGTCTAGGACCAGAGGGCACAGCCTCAGAATGGAAGGACGTCCCTTTAGAACAGAGATGAGAAGGAGTTTCTTTAGCCAGAGGGTGGTGAGTCAATGGAATTCATGGCCACAGACAGCTATGGAAGCAAAGTCATTGAGTATATTTAAAGCAGAGTTTAACAGATTCTTAATTGGTAAGGGTGTCAAAAGCTATGAGGAGAAGGCAGGAGAATGGGATTGAGAAGAAAAATAAATCAGCCATGATTGAATGGTGGAACAGACTTATGGGCCAAATGGCCTAATTCTGTTCCTATGCCTTATCCCCAAACCATTAATTCACATTCTCTCTCTACCTGACCAACTGTGAGGCAAAGTACTGCTCCAATGCCATATTAAGTTTGCTGATGACACCCCTGTCGTTGGCCTAATCAAAGGTGGTGATGAATCGGCCTGTAAGAGGGAGGTTGAAAACGTGGTTGAATGGTGCTACAACAACAACCTGTCACTCAACATCAGCGAAACCAAAGGGTGTGTATTGACAACAGGCGGAGGAAACCGGACGTCCATGAGCCAGTCCTCACCGAGAGATCAGAGATGCAGACGGTCAGCAACTTTAAATTCTTTGGTGTTATCGACCAGAGGATCTGTCCTGGGACCAGCACGCAAGTGCCATTTCAAAGAAGACATGGCAGCTCTCCTGCTCTCTTAGAAGTTTGTGCAGATTCAGCGTGTGATCTCAAACTTGAACAAACTTCTATAGATGCACAGCGGAGAGTACCCCAACTGGCTGCAAAATGGCCTGCTATGGAAACATCAGCGCCCAAGAATGGAAAAGCCAGCAAAAGGTGATAGATACAGCCCAGTCCATCACAGGGAATGCCCTCCCCACAACTGAACACATGTGGGGAGCGCTGGCACCAGAAAGCAGCATCCATTGTCGAGAACCCCACCACCTAGACTATGCTCTGTTCTTGTTGCTGCCTTTGGAAAGGAGGTACAGGATGAAAACAATGACATCGCGTGGGTAATGTGCTAATGAAAACTGAGAAAGGTGATAAAACCATTAGCTTGGCCGGAAGAATGCTTTCAACCAGAGAGTGCGAAAATACACGAGTTTGTTAAAAAGTACAAATCTTATAAAAATACAAGATAGAGGGGATCTGATAGAGGTATACAAAATTATAAAGGATATAGATAGGGTTAACACAAACAGGCATTTTCCACTAAGGTTGGATGGGACTACAACCAGAACTCATGGGTTAAGGGTGAAAGGTTAAGGGGGAGGGGAAGGGAGGGGAGTCGACGGGAACATGAGGGGAAACTCCTTCACTCAGAGGGCCGTGAGAGTGTGGAATGAGCTGCCAGCACAAGTGGCGCATGCGAGCTCGATTTCAACGTTTAAGAGAAGTTTGGATAGGTACATGGGTGGAAGGTGTATGGGGACTATGGTCCCAGTACAGGTCGATGGGAGTAGACAGTTCAAATTATTTTGGCATGGACTAGATGGGCCAAAGGGCCTGTTTCTGCGCTGAGTCTATTATTTGAAAAAAAGACAGTGATTCCGACTATGGAAAAGCAGAGGATAAAATGTGACTTGGATACCAACTACCAATGATTCATGTGTACACAGCAAGTGAAAATACATGCATTATTCAGTTTCGTAGCTCCTAATGGCAGCTTACTGCTCTATAAAGCATTCGCATATAAACTAGTAGGCAGACAAAAGAAATGGTCCGACAGTCATAGAAATGTCAACGTGTCGACACCATGCATGCTAAAGAGAGGCATGGCCATCAGCTGGATTCACCGGCACTACGTGGGCTGAAGTAAAATGAAAGGTTGTACCCTCAGCTAATGAGGGCAATGAACGGCAGCCCCAGTGGAAACCACAGCACACAGCACGGGCTGTAAGGACCTCTTACCATGCTGTATTTCAAAAAAAAATTAAACAAAATATTCCTGTACTGAGTGGAGCTCTCTGCCCCTGAGCAAGATGGCCCGGGACCTGTTCTGACTGGAGTTTAGAAGAATGTGTGGGGTCGGGTGGGGGGCTCATTGAAACCTATCAAATGTGGAAAGGCCTAGGTAGAGTGGATGAGGAGAGGATGGTGGTGGGAGTCTAGGACCAGAGGGCACAGCCTCAGAGTAGAGGGGACCTCCATTTAGAATAGAGATGAGGAGGAATTTCTTTAGTCAGAGAATGGTGAATCTGTGGAATTTGTTGCCACAGTCAGCTGAGGAGGCCAGATCATTCAGTACATTTAAAGTGGAGGTTAATAGATTTTTGATTAGTCAGGGCGTAAAAGGTTACAGGAAGTAGGCAGGAGAATGGGGTTGAAAAGGAAGATGGATCAGCCGCGATCAAATGGCGGAACAGTCTTGATGGGCCGAATGGCCTATTTCTGCTCCTGTGCGTTATGGTCTCAGATGTTAAATCTCTCAAATGGACGTAAAAGATCCCATGCCAATCATGCCAAGAACATGGGAATTCTGCCAGGAAGCTGGTATAAAGCTTTCCTCACCCCTATAGTCCTGACAAGGGAAAGAGGACGTGCAGCTCAGTAGCCACGAGATAAGTCAACCGCGGGAGAGTTTAGAAAAATAGTGCTTTCTGCCAACAAGCAGTGAGAGTTGGGAACTCACTATCTGAAAGATGAAGATAAAAGAAAGATTGGCTTTGTTTCTCACATGTACATCGAAACATGCAGTGAAAAGTGTCAAACTGTATTAAATCAAGTCAGCAAAGGATTGTGCAAGTGTGGCACCTTTGGGCACCAACATAGCATGCCCGCACCTCACGAACTGGAAATGTTTGCCTTGGGAATGTGGGAGGAAACCAGAGCACCTGGAGGTAACCCATGCAGTCACAGGGAGAACGTACAAGTTTCTTCCAGAGAGTGGCGGAATCGAAGGCATCGCGCGAACCGGTACACAACCATGCCATCCTTCAGAAACCATCCCAGCATTCAACAGGATCTGAAGGACTGTCGAAGAGCCGTGCTTCGTGGGGTTGAGGACTGAGAGCTGGGGAGGAGGGGGTGGGATTAACTTGAGAAAAAACGTTGGGAAACTTGCAGTAGGTCAAGCAACATGGGGAGAGAGACAGCTAATGTTTCAGGTCACAGATCCTTCGGCAGAGAGTTCGCAACACTTTCAACTTGTTTTTCCCTGATTTCTAGTATCTTTCACTTATTGATTCTCAATCAATGGGTTGACCCTATTGTCCAGTCTTGTCTGACATGGACAAGATGGGCCGAATAGTGCCGACTGTGTCAGAGATGTCCATGATCCCAAATCACTCCCCTTTGTTTCTCACCCCCCCTTTGTTCTCCCTCATTCCTGTAGCACTTTCACCCTCTCTTTTCTCATCCCCCCCCCACCCTCTCAACCAGCCCATCACACCCCTTCAGTTAAGTCCATAAAACATAGGAGAAGATCTAGGCCTGTTGGCCCATCAGTCTGCTCCACCATTCGATCATGGTTGATTTTTTTTAAACCTCATTTTCCTAACTTCTCCCTGTAACACTTAAACCACCTTACCAACCTCTATCTTAAATATACCCAGTGACTCAGCCCCCACAGCCATCAGATGACAATGAATCCCACAGATTCATCACCTTCTGGCTGAAGAAATTTCTCCTCATCTCTGTTCGAAAGGGATGCCTCTGTATTCTGAAGCTGTGCCCTCTGGTCTTAGACTCAACTACGAATGAAACAATCCTTTCCATATCCCCTCTATCCAGGCCTTACAGCCTCTGGTAGGATTCAGTGAGATTCCCCTTCTCTACCTCGTCCCTTTATCCCATGGTCCACTCTCCCCTCCTATCAGATTCCTTCTTCATCAGCCCTTTGCCTCTTCCACCTATCCCCTCCCAGCCTCTTGCTTCATTACCTTTCACCTCCCCCCCATCTGACCCCTCACCTATCACCTGCCGGCTTGTACTCCTCCCACTTCCCCTTTTGCTTCTGGCTTCTTCCCCCTTCCTTTCCAGTCCCGATGAAGGGGCTCATCCCGAAATGTCGACTCTTTATTCCTCTCCATAGATGCAGCCCGACCTGCTGAGCTCCTCCAGCATTTTGTGTGTGTTGCTCGAGATTTCCTGCATCTGGAGAATCTATTGTGTCACTGTAAATGCTTGCTGCCTGTGAGACTTTGCTGTGAATAGATTGACTGTTCATTTACTTGACAATCACTATCCCTCAAAGGCGCCTTTTTTGCTTCCAAACTCTTTGACACATCATTCAAATATAAAAATCTGCTCTATAAATGCAGGTCCTCTCACAAGTGTAAAAAATGCAAACAGTGCTAAAAAGAATAAAAACTTTAAAAGGCTGTAAACCAGATTGGTACATAATTGATTTGATGAAATTTAATTGTAGTTCTTAACAGTGGGCTTTAAATCAGAATGATAGGAATTGTATTGTAGAACGTAACAGCATTACTTTCAGCTAAAAGCATGCCAACATTTACAAATATCATCTTTCATTTCACTCATGGTCAGGATATGGGATTCCAGAGTCGGCCATTATTTATTAGGAGAACAGGACCTCATGTTGTGCCTGGGTAGTTTATAACATAATGGCATGAACACAGAATCCTCCATTGTTAGGTAATGAAGCACCTTCACTAACTCTGAAAGACTGAAGTTGGGTAAAATACTGAAAGGCTTTTATTCGCTGTACAATACGGCCTCCATGCTGAGTGTCTGCCCCTGGACTGAGGGGGAGGGGCAAGGCGAAATCACCTTTATTCGGGAGCTGTGGGAGGAGCCACAGGGGCAGTCAGCAGAGGGGCGTGTCCAGACAGGTAACCCAGTTACAGCATATATATGGTTTACCACAGGTAACCTGCTTCCCCCTCTGTTCCTTTGTTTCTCATCCTGATTTACTCATCTCCTCTCTCACACACTTCCTTTCCCCGCAACCTCCTGTTACCCAATTTCTTTCTCCTCCCCCAGATAGTTCCATCTGCCTCTCACTCATACACTCAACCACTCAGTCTACCACGTGTTCCCTTCCCCGCGCTGTTCCTACATACACTGCATCCCTTCCTTATCGTTGCTCCGCCCTTCACCTCCCTTCTGATCATAGCCTGCAGCCCTTTGCGGCCTCCACCAATCACCTCCTGCCCTCTGCCACCATCTCCATCTCTCCCTCCTCCACCAGGTTCCACCTGCCCATCAACCCTTCCACCTCACCTGGATCGACCTTTCACCTGCCAGCTCTCACCTCACCCTCTACCCTCTCAACACATTGTACAGACTATCTTCCCTCCATATTTTCCGGTCCAGATGCAAGGTTTCAACCCCAAGCATCGTCTATGCCTTCACAGATGCTGCCTGACCCACCGAGGTTCTCCAGCATACAACATAGAACATTACAGCACAGTACAGGCCCTCCGTTCCACGATGTTGTACAGAACTTTTAACCAGCTCCAAGATCAATCTAATGCTTCCTGCAGCATAGCCCTCCATTTTTTTCCTTCATCCATGTGCCTATCCAGAGTCTCTCAAATGTCCCTAATGTATCTGCCTCGATCACCACTCCTGGCAGTGTATTCCATGCACCCAATACCCACTGTATGAAAAAGTATTCTGACATCCCCCGCCCCCCTTTCTTTCCTTCAATCACTTAAAATTATGCCCTCTTGCCACCCTGGGGAAAAGTCTCTGGCTGTCCACTGTAACTATACCTCATCATCTTTTCGATCTCTGTCATCACCTCTTATCCTCTTTTGCTCTAAAAGGAAAAGCTCTAGCTCAGTCAACCTTTCCTCTGAAAACATGCGCTCTCGTCCTGGTAAATCTCCTCTGCGCCCTCTCTAAAGCTTCCGCACCTTTCTTACAATGAGGCGACCAAACTGAACACGAGTGTGGTCTAACTAGAGTTTTACAGAACTGCAATGTTACCCTGCAGCTCTTGAACTCAATCCCCCGACTAACAAAAGCCAACACACCATACACCTTCCTAACCCCTCCTATCAACTTGTGCTGCAACTTTGAGGGATCTGTGGATGTGGACCTCAAAATCCCTCTGTTCCTCCACTCTGTTAAGAATCCAGCCGTTCCCCCTGTATTCTGCCAAGTTCAAACTTCGAGTGAATCTCTGCACACTTTTCCAGGTTTGGTCCATTTGTCATTCCTTGGCACAAATCTGTATCCTATCAGCTCCCGTTTTAACCTACAACAAATTCTACACGATCCACAACACCATCAACCCTTGTGTCATCTGCAGTGCAAGACTTAGTGGTCTATAATTCGCAGGATTATCCCTATTATCTTGCTTGACAAAGCAGCTTGGGTTTTTTCCCTGCTCCTGATCTCATCATCTGCAATCTATCGTGTCACGTTATTTACGTATCTCCTATACGCTCTGTGTTCTGAAATGGTGGTGGAACCCCTGACTTCTCTTTTTGTTTTCTTTTTAAACTCAATTTAATGGTAAGACCCATCCTTGATTATACATCCCTAAATGCCCCTGTTGGGTGGAGGGGTGGAGCTACATCTCTACCAAAGGAGGTGCAAGGTGCTCCTTCCCTCCACTAGTCTGCAGGTCACCCTTGGGCAAGGTGTAGCACCTGCTTAGCTCCCCAGATCAGGGTGACGTGAAGCCACGGGAGTAGGTGGTGGATGGTTGTACGAGCAGCTATTGCAGATCACAAGTCCTGGTTACGTGACCACTGACGCCAAGCAGACAATCCCAGAAGAGTAATGACACTGTTCAGAAGGCAGCAGTGGCAAACCACTTCTGCAGAAAACAGTTTGCCAAGAACAATTATGATCAAAAGACCATGATCGCCCATATCATACGATAAGCACGAATGAACAAACAAACAAAATGCCCCCGGGAAGGTGGCAATGAGCTGCCTTCTTGACATTGTGCAGTCTTTCTGATGGAATTACCCTTACCCTGTCGAGGAGAGAATTCCGGGATTTCAATCTGAAGCAATAAAAGATGAGGGGTATATTTCCCAATCAGTATGGTGGAGGGGAACCAGAAGGCGATGGTGTTCCCCTGTGCCTAAAGCATATTGTCCTTACTGGTGGTAGAGGTTGTGTGGTTTGAGAATCGACTGCAGCCCCTGTGCACCAACGGTGGGAAGAGTGAACATTTTAGGAAGTGGGTGGGGCATCAACTGAGGGGGCTACTTTGCCCTGGGTGGTGTCAAGCTTTTTGAGTTAGAGTTGTTAGAGCTGCCTTTGTCTGTCAGCGAGTACCTCACTTCTGCCCTCGTCCTTCAGCAAGCACCTCACTTCTGAGGAGAGCCGAGTGCTGTGGAACTGAAACCAGACTAGCACTAATGGTGGAACTCCTTGCTAAATAGAAACCATAGAAACTACAGCACAGAAACAGGCCTTTTGGCCCTTCTTGGCTGTGCCGAACCATTTTCTGCCTAGTCCCACTGACCTGCACAGGGACCATATCCCTCCATACACCTCCCATCCATGTATCTGTCCAATTTATTCTTAAATGTTAAAAAAGAACCCGCATTTACCACCTCGTCTGGCAGCTCATTCCATACTCCCACCACTCTGTGTGAAGAAGCCCCCGCTAATGTTCCCTTTAAACTTTTCCCCACTCACCCTTAACCCATGTCCTCTGGTTTTTTTTCTCCCCTTGCCTCAGTGGAAAAAGCCTGCTTGCATTCACTCTATCTATACCCATCATAATTTTATATACCTCTATCAAATCTCCCCTCATTCTTCTACGCTCCAGGGAATAAAGTCCTAACCTATTCAATCTTTCTCTGTAACTGAGTTTCTCAAGTCCCGGCAACATCCTTGTAAACCTTCTCTGCACTCTTTCAACCTTATTTATATCCTTCCTGGTAATTTGGTGACCAAAACTGAACATAATACTCCAGATTCGGCTTCACCAATGCCTTATACAACCTCATCATAACATTCCAGCTCTTATACTCAATACTTCAATTAATAAAGGCCAATGTACCAAAAGCTCTCTTTACGACCCTATCTACCTGTGACGACACTTTTAGGGAATTTTGTATCTGTATTCCCAGATCCCTCTGTTCCACTTCACTCCTCAGTGCCTTACCATTAACCCTGTATGTTCTACCTTGGTTTGTCCTTCCAACGTGCAATACTTGTCAGTATTAAACTCCATCTGCCATTTTTCAGCCCATTTTTCCAGATGGTCCAAGTCCCTCTGCAGGCTCTGAAAACCTTCCTCACTGTCTACTACACCTCCAATCTTTGTATCATCAGCAAACTTGCTGATCCAATTTACCACATTATCATCCAGATCATTGATATAGATGACAAATAACAATGGACCCAGCACTGATCCCTGTGGCACACCACTAGTCACAGGCCTCCACTCAGAGAAGCAATTCTCTACCACCACTCTCTGGCTTCTTCCATCGAGCCAATGTCTAATCCAATTTACCACCTCTCCATGTATACCTAGCGACTGAATTTTCCTAACTAACCTCCCATGCGGGACCTTGTCAAAGGCCTTACTGAAGTCCATGTAGACAATATCCACTGCCTTCCCTTCATCCACTTTCCTGGTAACCTCCTCGAAAAACTCCAACAGATTGGTCAAACATGACCTACCACGCACAAAGCCACGTTGACTCTCCCTAATAAGCCCCTGTCTATCCAAATGCTTGTAGATTCTGTCTCTTAGTACTCCCTCCAATAACTTAACCTACTACTGACGTTAAACTCACCGGCCGATAACTTCCTGGATTACTTTTCGATCCTTTTTTAAACAATGGAACATGAGCCACTCTCCAATCCTCCGGCACTTCACCCGTAGACAGCGACATTTTAAATATTTCTGCCAGGGCCCCCGCAATTTCAACACTAGTCTCCTTCAAGGTCCGAGGGAACACTCTGTCAGGTCCTGGGGATTTATCCACTTTAATTTTCCTCAAGACAGCAAGCACCTCCTCCTTTTCAATCTGTACAGTTGCCATGGTCTCACTACTTGATTCCCTCAATTCCATAGATTTCAAGCCAGCTTCCTTAGTAAATACAGACGCAAAAAACCTATTTCAGATCTCCCCCATTTCCTTTGGTTCCGCACAAAGCTGACCACTCTGATCTTCAAGAGGACCAATTTTATCCCTTACAATCCTTTTGCTCTTAATGCACTTGTAAAAGCTCTTTGGATTATCCTTCACTTTGACTGCCAAGGCAACCTCATGTCTTCTTTTAGCCCTCCTGATTTCTTTCTTAAGTATTTTCTTGCACTTCTTATACTCCTCAAGCACCTGATTTACCCCGTTTCCTATACATTTCATACAACTCCCTCTTCTTCTTTTCAGAGTTGCAATATCCCTTGAGAACCAAGGTTCCTTATTCCTATTCAATTTGCCTTTAATCCTGACAGGAACATACAAACTCTGCACTCTCAAAATTTCCCCTTTGAAGGCTTCCCACCTACCAATCACATCTTTGCCAGAGAACAACCTGTCCCAATCCACGCTTTTTAGATCCTTTCTCATTTCTTCAAATTTGGCCTTCTTCCAGTTCAGAACCTCAACCCTAGAACCAGATCTATCCTTGTCCATGATCAAATTGAAACTAATGGTGTTATGATCACTGGAACCAAAGTGCTCCCCTACACAGACTTCCGTCACTTGCCCTAATTCGTTTCCTAACAGGAGATCCAATATTGCATCCCCTCTAGTTGGTCCCTCTATATACTGATTTAGAAAACTTTCCTGAACACATTTTACAAACTCTAAACCATCTAGACCCCTAACAGTATGGGATTCCCAATCAATGTATGGAAAATTAAAATCCCCTACCACCACAACTTTATGTTTCCTGCAGTTGCCTGCTATCTCTCTGCAGATTTGCTCTTCCAATTCTCGTTGACTATTGGGTGGTCTAATCTAATCTGTCCTTCCTGAGCACTGCTGTAATATTTTCCCTAACAAGCAATGCTACTGCCCCACCTTTCATTCCTCTGCCTCGATCACATCTGAAACATCGGAACCCTGGAATATTAAGCTGCCAGTCCTGCCCCTCCTGTAGTCAAGTTTCACTAATTGCTACAACATCATAATTCCACGTGTCAATCCACGCCCTCAGCTCAACCGCCTTCCCCGCAATACTCCTAGCATTGAAATATATACACCTCAGAAGATTTTTACCACCAATCACAACCTTTCTATTAGCAGATTTGCTTAAACTTTCAACATCATTTATTTTCACCCCAGCCAATGAGTGTGAAGCACCAGTCAGGCGTTTT
Source organism: Mobula hypostoma (assembly GCF_963921235.1). NCBI lineage: Eukaryota > Metazoa > Chordata > Chondrichthyes > Myliobatiformes > Myliobatidae > Mobula > Mobula hypostoma. The sequence goes on from NC_086099.1 coordinate 217,319,769, forward strand.
CTGGGTCACATCTGCTGAGTATGTTGTATTCATTCATTATGTGCTGTGTTGTACGACATGGGTGACCATGATTGTTCTTGGCAACTTGTTCCACAGAAGTGATTTGCCATTGCCTTCTTCTGGGCAGTGTCTTTACAAGACGGGTGACCCCAGCCATTATCAATACTCTTCAGAGATTGTCTGCCTGACGTTAGTGGTCACATAACCAGCTCTTGTTACACGCACCACCTGCTGCCATGGCTTCATGTGACCCTGATCGGGGGGGGCTAATCAGGCGCTACACCTTGCCCAAGGGTGACCTGCAGGCTAGCGGAGGGAAGGTATGCCTTGCACCTCCTTTGATAGAGATAAATCTCCACCCCTCCAACCAAAATGTTGTACTAGGGTGTAGAATTGTTATTTGTTTACTAGTCAAAATATCCTATATTTGCTTATAATTTTAATATAATCACCTATATACACATGATCATTCAATGAATACATGCGTGACCGTTCAGTGAACACACACGTACATGTTCAGTAATTGTAGCATGGCTAATTTGCAGCAGTTATCATGCCACTGCGTGTGGGTATTTCATAGGTTGCATCTTATCTCTCATCTGAGTACGAGATGATCATGACCTCTTTTTCTTTGTTCATTTTGTTCCAGTAACACAATAAAATGATAGTAATCGTCAAGTTATATTCCTCATTCCTGACTTCTGAAGAACTGGGATGGTAGCACCGAGCCAATAGGTATTAACAGAATTTTTTAACTGAATTGCATCGTTATGAGGGTTGATGATAAGGTGTTTTTATACAGGTGGTGAGTGTTTGAAGGCAATATCTTTGGTTCCCAGTCTGGAGACCACGGACCCCTTGCTTAATGGTATTGGTCCATGGCATAAAAAAGGTTGGGAACCCCTGGACAAGATTAAGATTAGCTTTACTTGTCACATATATACACCAAAACATACAGTTAAATGCATTGTTTCGTGTCAACAGCCAGAGTCCAAGAATGGTGCTGGGGTGCAGCCCACAAATGTCACCAAGCTTCCGGCCCCATCCTAGCGTAGCCACAATTCACAAACCCTGACCATATGGGCTGACGGGCCGGTGAAGTGGCAATCAGCACTGGGCTTCAAGATGGATGGTCCCGAGTTCAAACCCAGCTGGGTCCTAACCCTGTATCAGCGCGGAAGGCAGGCCTGGCAATCTGCTTCCATATCTCGGAAACCCCCTGGACAACTGCACTATCCGTAGGGTCGCCATGACAACACTCAACAACCGGAACTACATCCAGAGCACCTGGAGGAAAGCCATCTGGTCCCAGGGGAGAAAGTACAAACTCCTTACGGACAGCAGAGGGAATCCAACACCAGTCGGTGCTTGTTGGCTCTGTAAACCAGTTGTATTTACCACTAAGCAATGGAATGAGCTGCGAGAGACGTGGTAAAAGTATGACATTTAAAAGGGATTTGGATGATTATAGAGTCAGAGAGCAATACATTAGGGATACAGGCCCGTCAGCCCAACCCGTTAATGCTGACCATGGTGTCAACCCAGTTAGTCCCAATTAGTTTTCAGCTATCAACTGACGAATGGCATGAAACTTGTTGTTTTGAGGCAGCAGCACAGAGCAATACATAAAATATAATATAAATTACAATAATAAATACATATTTAAAAATTAGATAAGCAAAAAAAAAGGTAGTGTTCATGGGTTCATTGTCCATTCAGAAATCTGATGATGGGGGGAGGGGGGAGAAACATCTGTTCTTAAAACATTGAGCGTGTGTCTCCAGTCTCCTGTAGGGCCCATGTCGCTCGGAGCCTCCCCCTCCCTGTACTCAATACGTTCTCCATAAGTGATGATATACTATCTGCCTCAGGCACTTCAAATGGATAGGAAAGGCTTGGTGAGATGTGGGCCAAATGCAGGCAAATGGGGCGAGTTCAGTTGGGCAAATTAGTCAGTGATGAGGATTAGCGATTGCGGTTGAGTTTCCGCTGCTGTAAGGAGTTTGTCTGTTCTCCCTGTGACCGCATGGTTTTCTCCCAGTGCTCCAGCTTCCTCGAACAGTCCAAAGACGTATGGGGTAAGGGTTAGTGAGTTGTGGGCACTGGAAGCCTGGCGACATTTGCGGGCTGCCCCAGCACATCCTCAGACTGCGTCGGCCGCTGACGCAAAATGACGCATCTCATTTCGAACTACATGTGACAAATGAAGCCAGCCTTCTCTATTCTCTTTTGCTGCATAACTCCAGGACCCTATGAGGGTAGAGCAAAAGCTGGCCTCTGGGGGGGAATGCTGTCGACAGAGCCCAGGCGTGTAGCCGCAGTGACTCACATGCAAGAGAACAGTTTCAATAACAAATGAACTTGATAAGCTCCTGAGGCAGAAGATAATTATAGGGTTGCAATTGGAAGAATAACTACACACAGTTATATCATTGTGCATCATAAAAATACCAATGCCAGCCTGGTAAATCTTTGCAACATTTCCTCTGTAGCAAGTATATCCTTAGCGCAAAACATACAAGAATGTTGCAGGTACTCAGCAGGTCAGGCAGCATCTATGGAGGGGAATTAAACAGTCAACGTCCTAGGATGAGACCCTTTTCAAGGCAAAAGTCCATATATCCTTTTGTATGTGTGTGCACGGCTGAGGAACTGGTACAGGAGGCACAGTTTCAGATTTCTGGATCATTGGGCTCTCTTCTGGGGAAGGTATGACCTGTACAAAAGGCACGGGTTACACCTGAACCCGAGGGGGAACAATATCCTTGCGGGCAGGTTTGCTAGAGCTGTTGGGGGAGGGTTTAATCGAATGTGGCTGAGGGATGAGTAACTGAGTGATAGGGCTCAGGATGGGGCAGTTGGTATACGAGCAGAGGTAGCGTGCAGTGAGACTGCCAGGAAGGACAGGCAAAATTGCAGTCAGTGAGATGAGTTGCAGTGTAACGGGGACAAAAATCAAAAAGGGTGAATAAAAGAGAACTGAAGGTGTTATATTTGAATGCATGCAGTATATGGAATAAGATCTTACAACACAGTTAAGACATTGGCAGGTGTGACATTGTGGGCATTGAAAAGGTGGCTGAAAGATTATAGTTGGGAGCATAACATCCAAAAACACACAGGACAGGCAGGTAGGCAGATGGGGTGGGTCGCTCTGTTGGAAAAAAGTGAAATCAAATCCTTAGGAGGTGGAGGTGACATAGGATCGGAAAATGTAGAATCCTCAAGGGTAGAGTTAAGGAACTGCAACGGTAAAAATACCCTACGAGGAGTTATATAAGGACTTCCGAACAGTAGCCAGGACGTGGGCTACCAATTACAGCGGGAGATAGAAAAGGCATGTCCAAAGGGCAACGTTACGATAGTCATTGCTGATTTCAAGATGCACATATATTGGGAAAATCAGGTTGGTACTGATTTAGGATCCCAAGAGAGAATTTGTAGAAAAATCTATGAGATGTTTTTTAGAACAGTTTGCGGTCGAGCCCACTAGGCAATCAGCTAACCTGGTTTGGATATTGTGTAATGAGCTGGATTTGATTAGGAAATTTAAGGTAAAGGAACCCTTGAGAGAGAATGATCATAATATGATAGAATTCACCCTGCAACTTGAGAAGGAGAAGCTAAGGTCAGATGTATCAGTATCACAGTGGAGTAAAAGGAATTACAGAGGCATGAAAGAGAATCTGGCCAAAATTGACTGGAAAAGAACATTGGTAGGGATGATGACAGAGCAGCAACGGCTGGAGATTCCGGGGGCAATTTGGAAGGTGCAGGATAGATATATCCCATAGTATTCTAAAGGCAGGATGACACAGCCGTGGCTGACAAGAAAAGTCAAAGCCAACATAAAAGCAAAACAGAGGGCACATAATTGAACAAAATTAGTGGGAAGTTAGAGGATTTGGAAGCTTTTAAAAACCAACAGAAGGCAACTAAAAAAGCCATAAGGAGGGAGATGATGAAATATGAAGATAAGGTAGCCAATGATATCATAGAGGATTTTCAAAGTTTTTTTTTCAGATATATAAAGAGTATAAGAGGGGCAAGAGTAGATATCGGACGACTGGAAAACGATGCTGGAGAGGTAGTAATGGGGGACAAGAAAGCAGCAGACAAACTGAATAACTATTTTGCAACAGTCTTCACTGTGGAAGATATTTACAGTATGGTGGAAGTTCAAGAGTGTCAGGGAGCAGCAGTGAGCACAGTTGTTATTACTAGGAAGAAGGTACTTGGGAAGCTGAAAACCTGAAGGTAAATAAGTCACCTGGGTCTGACGGACTACACTCCAGAGTTCTGAAAGAGGTGGCTGAAGAGACTGTGGAGGCATTAGTAATGATCTTTCAATAATCACTAGATTCTGGCATGGTTCCCAAGAACCGGAAAATCCTCAGGAACCATCCCAGATTCTAGTGATTCTTGAAATGTAATTCCACTCTTAAAAAAGGAAGAGAGGCAGAAGAAAGGAAATTATAGGCCAGTTAGCCTGACCTCAGTGTTTGGGAAGATGTTGGAGTCGATTATTAAGGCTGTGGTTTCAGGGTACTTGTTAGCACATGGCAAAGTAGGACAAGGTTAGCCATGGTTTCCTCAAGGGAAAATCTTGCCTGACAAATCTGTTGGAATTCTTTGAGGAAATAACAGGCAGGATAGGCAAAGGAGAATTGGTTGATGTGGTGTACTTGGATTTCAGAAGGCTTTTGACAAGGAGCCACACATTAGGCTGCTTAGCAAGATAAGAGCTCATGGTATTATAGGAAAGATACCAAAATGGATAGAGCATTGGCTGACGGGCAGGAGGCAAAGGGTGAGAATAAAGGGAGCCTTTTCTGATTAGCTGCCGGTACTAAGTGGTGTTCTGCAGGGCTCGGTGTTGAAACTGCTTCTTTTTACATTGTATGTCCATCATTTAGATAACAGAATTGATTGCTTTGTGGCCAAGTTTGCAAATGATACGAAGATAGGTGGAAGGGCAGGTAGTGTTCAGGAAGCAGGGAGGTTGCAGAAGAATTTAGACAGTTGAGGAGAACGGGCAAAGAAGTATCAGAAGGGATGTAGTGTCGGGAACTGTATGGTCATGCACTTTGCTAGAAGGAATAAAAGCGTAGACTACTTTTTAAATGGGGAATCTTTATGTAGGATTCCCTAAAGGTTAACTTGCCGGTTGGGTTGGTGGTGAGGAAGGCAAATGCAATGTTGGTATTCATTTCAAGAGGACTAGAATATAAAAGCAAGGATGTAGTGCTGAGGCTTTATAAAACATTGGTGAGGCCTCACTTCGAGCATTGTGAGCAATTTTGGGCTGCTTATCTAAGAAAGGATACAATGACATTGAAGAGGGTTCGAAGGAGGTTCACCAAAATGATTCCGGGAATGAAAGGCTTGTCATATGAAAAGCATTTAATAGCTCTGGTCCTGTACTTGCTGAAATTTTGAAATCTCATTGAAACCTATTAAATGTTGAAAGGCCTCGATAGACAGGATGCTTCTCATGGTGGGGGAGTCCAGGACCAGAGGGAACAACCTCAGAATAGAGGGGTGTCCATTTACAGCAGAGATGACGAGGAATTTCTTTAGCTAGAAGGTGGTAAATCTGTGGAATTTGTTGCCATAGGCAGCTGTGGAGGCCAAGTCATTGGATATATTTAAGGCAAAGATTGATAGGTTCTTAATAAGTTTGGGATGAAGGTTTATGGGGTAATTCTACCCTAATGTCTTATGGTTTCTTAATCTAACACAAGTGATTCTGCAGATGCTGGAAATTCAGTTCAACACACACAAAACGCTGGAGGATCTCAGCTGGTCAGGCAGCGTCTATAGAAAGGAATAAACAGTCGATACTTTGGGCTGAGACATTTCTTCAGTGATCGGTCCTACTGAGTTCCTCTAGCATGTTGTGTTTGTCCTTCTGAATCCGAGACCAATCCCCTCTGGTTCTGGATTCACTCTTCAGGGGAAAAGCCCGTCAAGGGCACAGTCCATCGGGGAAAAAAAACGTTATCCTCTCTGAGTTTGATTAATACACCCCGTGGCCACTTTACTGTACACCTGTTCATTGATGCAAATCTCAACAATTGTGGTAGGACTCCCTACTCTTATACTGGAACTAAGAGCCGACATTCCAGTAATTTTCCCTACTGTGAGCGGTTTTGGGCTGCGTGTGTAATAGCATTTGAGCGCAAGGGCCCCCAGATCTCATTGCGCTGCAGCTTCCTGCCATTTTCTCCGCATAGACAACACTCTGCAGTTTTTCTCTTCCTCACAAACTGGAACAGCTTCCTATTTTTGCACTTCGTACTCCACTTCCCAACATTTTCCCTCCTTGCTCAAGATTTAAATTTATTTATCAGGAGTACATGGAAACGCATATTGAAATGCATCGTTTGGGTTAACAACCAACACAGCCGAGGGTCGTGCTGGGGGCGGCCCGCAAGTGTTGCCACACATTCCAGCACTAACATAGCATGCCCGTGATGCCCAGTACAACAACACAGAACACAACGACAGCAAAACAAGTCCTGTTCCACACACTCACACTCCTCCAACTGCAGGACAGATTCCAGTCGACAGCCGACTCACAGGCTTCCCATTTAACATCTCTCTATGGAGCATGAATGGCATCTACCACTGTTGCCTTTTCCCTGATCCCTGTTATGCCATCAACAGGTTCTCTGTCAATTAAGCATGATCTTCCTTGTGAAAATCCTTGATGGCCATTCATTACTAATTGTCCTTCTTTGCAAATACATTCTCTAAAAATACAAGGGCACAGTCCATCAGGGCCAAAGATTTTATCCTCAGAGTTCAATTAGTTTATTTAATACACTCAGTGGCCACTTCATTAGGAAGATCTGCTCAATAATGCAAAACCAGCTAATTATGTGGCAGCAACTCAATGCATAAAAGCACGCAGACATGGTCAAGAGGTTCGGTTGTTGTTCAGAAGAAAACATCAGAATGGGGAAGAAACCACAGAATGATTGGGGTGGTTTGAGTATCTCAGAAACTGATCTCCTGGGATCTTCACACACAAGTGTCCAGAGCTTACAGACAAAACACAAAAAAAAATCCAGCGAGTGGCAGTTCTGTTGGTGAAAATGCTTTGTTAATGAGAGAGGTCAGACGGGAATGGCCAGACTGGTTCAAGCTGACGGGAAGGTGACAATAGCACAAACAGCCACACATTATAACAGTGGTGTGCAGAAGAGCATCTCTGAACGCACAACTCGTAGAACCCTGAAGAGGATGGACTACAGCAGAAGATCATGGACATAGATTCAGCGGCCACTTTATTAGGTACGGGGGCAGGGGTATCTAATAAAATAAATAATAATTGGCCCCCGAGTGTACGTCTCCTTTCACTGTGTTCAGCGCACACACTTAATCTACTCCTCTCATCGACCTCTCATTCTGTCTCTCCAAAAAATAAACATTGAATAGTAAATAATATTTCTGTTACCTTCCTGTAATTTGTTATCTTTCACTTATTATTGCTGCCTATTACATAAAGGCCACTTTCATTGATTTTTTTTGTAAATTATTTTATTAATTTATTTTCCTAGGTGATTTAACTTCATCATTTCTCTGCACTCATTATAACTTCTCCGTGTTGTCCATGTTATCATGTACTCATTGGATGTCGATATACTTCATGCTTGCCTTCCTTTAATCACCCATTTTCTCTTACACCTTTATTCACCCATGGACTCCTGTGAGTGTTTTGGAGGCTTCTTCATTTTTGGTGGAATACGTGTTCCTGATGAAGCTCTCGACCTGAAACATAGACCGCTTCCTCCCCTGTTGAATTCCTCCAGCATTTTGTGTGTGTTGCTGTGTATTCCTGTGCCCTGTTGAACACTTTGCCCAGCGCTGTGCCTGCCAATATTGTACCATTCTGCTTTCAGTTGCTCAAAATAATGTTTTCCTGCAATCTGTGGACCATGTATTTTCCACAATGAAGTCCTTCCCTGTTAGTGTGTCAAAGCATGGTCAATTACAGTTATTACTACCTCCATCTTCTCTGCTGTGATTTCTCTGATTTGTTAATTTGTTGAGTCTGGTCTGTACTGTGCTGCAATGTTCTATATTTGGGATTGTTGAGACAAGGCTGCAGAAAGCGTGGGTCATAGATTTAAGACATTTCAGTATCCAATAGCCAACGATATATTAGGGAGGAAAGAGAGGAGGGGTTAAAGATGCATATCAGGGTAATACAAAGGGCAGTGGAGAAAAGGAGTACAGCGATGAACATAGAATACTTAAAGTAAGCAGAAATTATAGACACTGATAAAAGATAATGAAGGATCAAACACTGATTAGTGAAGACTACTGAGCCACTGTTCTGCCTGTTTAGGTAGGTAGTGTCACGATGTGCACAGGTGTGGAGGAAAGAGAGTCTCTGATGCAGAGAGAGGCAGTGACATGTGTTTATTCATAATAATTCTAAAAGAACACTGAGCTGAACTGAATATGTCTGGATTCTTTTGATTGCAATTTATACAATTTGGTTTTTTTTCCCACCCGTGGGGGAGGGTTGATTTTTTTTCTTTGAACGAGCTGCATGGTTTTTCTTTGTTTTGTGGCTGTCTGGGGGAAGACAAATCTCAGGGTTGTATACTGCATAGATACTTTGATAATAATTTGAATTTTTGAATCTTTGTTGTTCAGACCAAACATCAGGATGGGGGAAAATACGATCTAAGTCACTCAGACCATGGAATGATTTTTGGTGCCAGTCAGGGTGGTTTGAGTATCTCAGAAACTGCAGATCTCCTGGGATTTTCACACACAAAATCCCCCCTGAGTTTACAGAGAATGGTGCGAGAAACAAAAAACAACCAGTGATTAGCAGTTCTGTGGGCAAAAGTCCCTTGTTAATGGGAGAATGGCCAGACTGGTTGAAGCCTACGGGAAGGCAACAGTAACTCAAATAACTATGTGTTACGACAGTGGTGTGCAGAAGAGCATCTCTGAATGCACAGCACCTTCTGTACCTAATAAATTAGCCACCGAGTGTATATACCCCGGAAGAGGAGACTGAAGAATGGCCAGTCCCAGCACATGCTCAGTTTGTAACCTTCCAGTGTATGTTTCAATGTACATTTGATTAATTAACAAATTTAATATTCTAATAATCAACAATTCAAGTACATCTTCTTCTACTCTGCCATCAGATTTCTAAATGCTCCGTGGATCCATAAACACTTCCTTTCTATCCTTTTTTGTTGCAAAACAACAAATTTCACGTCACACAAATCAGGGACAATAAATCTGAATCTGCTTCTCGTGATTTTATAAACCATCAACCCTCAGCCTCCTTCACTTCACAGAAAACCATCTCAGTTATAGAGAACTGCAGCACAGAAACAGGCCCTTCAGCCCATCTAGTCTGTGCCAAAGCATTACTCTTCTTAGTCCCATTGACCCACACCTAGTCTATAGCCCTCCATTCCACTCCCATTCATATAGCTATCCAAACTTGGCTTAAATATTGAAATCAAACTCACATCCACCACTTCCACTACAGCTCTCACCACCCTTGTGCGTGAAGACGTTTCCCTCAAAAATTTCACCTTTCACCATTAACCCATGACCTCTGGTTCTAGTCTCATCCAACCTCAGTCAAAAAAGGCTGCTTGTGTATCACCTTGATCATTATGCGCCATGTCGTATAATTTGAGCAATCATGGTCTCTAAAAGCATGAGCATTCTTGGCTAATTTCTCGACAGAAGTGGTTTGCCATTGCTGTTTTATGGGTGGTGTCTTTACAAGATGGCTGACCCCAGCCATTGTCAATGCTCTTCACAAATTGTCTGTCTGGTGTCAGTAGCTGAATAACCAGAACTTGTGATACGCACCAGCTGCTCATACGACCATCCACTGCCTGTTTCCATGGTTTCACATGACCCTAATCAGGGGCTAAGCAGATGCTATACCTTGCAGAAGGGTGACCTGCAGGCTAGCGGAGGGAAGGAGCGCCTTACACCTCCATTGATACCTCCACCCCACCACCCATATACTGTATGCTTGTATACACCCCCGATAATTTTGTATATCTCTATCAAATCTCCCCTCATACTACTACGCTCCAGGGAATTAAGTTCTAACCTATTCAAACTTTCCTTATAACTCAGGTCCTCAAGTCCCAGCAACATCCTTGTAAATTTTCTCTGCTCTCTCTCAATCTTATTGATATCTTCCCTTTGGGTAAGTAACTGGTTTCTTAAGGTCAGTATAGCCAGAAGTGGTAATGGGGACAAGCTCGCACTACTTATTAAATGCTCCCAATTGTGTGCCTTTTATCAACCAAGTCCATCTCCTGGCCTTCACATGTGGAACTGTAAGCCCAGTGGTTCATCTGACAGGAGCAGCAAAAGTGGGTTACTGGCACCTTGAAGCCAGTCGTTTCAGGCAGATGGGGGCTCCTTAACCAATGGTTAGCAGTTCAGCTAAGAGAAAGAGAACTCTAAATCTCAAACCTCGGCTGACTTGCAGCTACAGTATACCCACTCATGGGGAAGGCTTAGGGGGTAAACCCCCGAGGAAAAATCCAGAACACCACCCAGGTGTTGCATTCCATACATCTACCACTCTCAATGTTAAAAAAAAAACCTCTGATCCTCCAATCACATTAAAATTATGCCCCCTTCTATTAGCCATTTCCACCCCGGGAAAAAGTCTTCGGCTGTCCACTCGATCTATGCCTCTCATCATCTGGTGCACCTCTATCAAGTCACCTCTCATCCTCCTTCTCTCCAAATAGAAAAGCCCTAGCTCATTCCTCATTAGACATGCTCTCTAATCCAGACAGCATCCTGGTAAATCTCCTCTACACCCTCTCCAAAGCTTCCACATCCTCCCCAGGGTGGTTGACCATGCAAATAAACAAGGAGGCTCAGACCCCAAATATAAATGATAAAATAATTCTCCTCTCTGCTGCTCTGGAGGTGTAGTTAGCATTTTGAAACATTTCTCTCCGCGTAACCATCATGCGACGCAGCGCTGAGTGTCAGCCACTGCTTTTCAAGTTCAGTGACCCTCACCTAAGCGTCCTCATCACGAATCTGTCGAAACATTTCACAGATCAAAATTATTGCTACATTGAAAATGAAGTCTGTTAAAGACATTGCCATTGCTGATCTCATGAAGATCTTCCGGCACCTTAACCCCAGTCTTGCCCTGATCTGTATAATGAGATTACCCACAAACTTAATCCTCAATGACTGAAGACTGAGGGGGCGATTAGATAGAGAACAAGATGATGAGGGGTAGAGATAGGATTGGGTAAATGCAAGCAGGCTTTTCCCACTGAGACTACAACTACAGGTCAGGGGGGTAAGGGTAAAGGGTGAAAGGTTTAAGGGGAACATGAGGGGGAACTACTTAGGGTGGTGAGAGTGTGGAACGAGCTGCCAGCAGAAGTGGTGGATGTGGGGTCGATTTCAACGTTTAGGAGAAATTTGGAAGAGCACGTGGATTAGAAGGGTATGGACAGCTATGGTCCAGGAGTAGGTTGATGGGACTAGACAGAGTAATTGGTCAGCATGGACTAGATGGGCCGCACTGCCTGTTTTCTGTGCTGTAGTGCTCTCTGACTGTATGACTTTAGTAAGTGCAGAATAACAAGTCCAGTACTGCTGTCTAACTCTGTCATTTTACGATTCCTGTAATCTATACAGTGTTCATGATGGTAAGTGCTATCAAACCACAGTAAATTAGATACAGAATAATGGCTAATTGGAAATGATTGCAAGACTATATAATCTAATCTAAGTATTAAGATGATCTCATAAACCAATAAAGCAACACTCAAGTGATTAATAATATTCAAATACATGTGAGTAATTTAAAATCTTTCTTTGGCATTTCATATTGCATTGTAAATATGAAGTTAGAATTTTAGGGGAACTGGGGTTCAGAGATAGAGGATAAAGTAGATGGTTCCACTTCGAACCTTCCCCCTGGTTCCTCGCCCTCTTTGAAACTTTACCTTGCATAATGCTAGCAAACTACTGTCCTCACCACAAGAGATTCTGCAGATGCTGGCAATCTAGAGTAACACACAAAATGCTGGAGGCACTCAGCAAGTCAGGCAGCATCTACAGAGAGCATCTTAAGAGACAATGTTTTGGCCTGAGACCCTTCAACAGGATACTATAAACAGTCCTGCTGAAGAGTCTTGGCCCAAAACCTCAACTCTTTATTGCTCTCCATAGATACCGTCTGACCTGCAGGGTTCCTCCAGCATTTTGTGTGTGTTAAGCTCTTGTCCTCCACTTCCACAATCTTTCAGTAAATGAAAGCAGAAGGAGCAGCACTGTGGCTTTTCACTGGGCACAATACAGCCCTCCAGGCTCAACAGCGGATCTGAAACTGGCATGGTACTATTAGGCAGAGGATGGTGGTAGGAGATTGCTTTTGCATTTAGAAGCCTGTGTCTGGTAGCGTGCCCAGGAATTGGTGTCTGGGTCCTTGATGTTTGTTATAAGATCAGAAAACATTGGAGCAGAATTAGGCCATTCAGCCCATCATCTGCTCTCCCATTCAATTATGGCTACCAGATTTCACTTTCTGGTTAACGGTAACCCCTCAGGAAATTGAAGTGGGGAATTTAGTGATGGCAATGCCATTGGCTGTCTGTGGCAGCAATGGACAAAACCACAAAACCACAGGACATCCTTTGAAAGTGTTTGGAGGAAGGTGCAGGGGAAGATGTCAGAGATAGTTTTTTTTAAACTCAGAGAGCAGCAAGTCATGGAACACACTACCGGGAGTAGTGTGATGACTGTGATTGAAGCTGATGAAGTGGGAATGTTTAAGACTCTCTTAGATAGGCATATGGAAATGATAGGAAAATGGAGGGATGCAATCTAACCCTTGCCTCCTGTGCAGGAGGCAAGGGTTAGATTGATCATGGAGTAGATTTATACAGGTCGGCACATCATTGTGGGCTCAAGGGCCTGTACTTTGCTGTACCGTAAAGAGTTTGAATGTAAATCTAGGAGATGTGATTATTAGGTTTATAAACAACATGAACAATGGTGACATTGGTGGAAGTGCAGAAAGTGGTCTCATGTGACGTGTTTGAGTTGGTAAGATGGATAGAGGGATGGCACAGAATTCAGAGTCTCACAGCTTTGAAGCAGATCCTTTGGTTCTACTGATGCACGCCAGCCACGATTCTCATGTGAGCTAGTCACGTTTGCCCATCTTTGACCCTTATCCCTTGGAACCTTTCCTATCCGTCCACCTGGAGGAACTCGGCAAGTCAGGCAGCACCTGTGGAGAGGAATAAACGATCAACACTTCAGGTCAAGACCCTTCACTGGGACTCATAGATGAGCAGTGCTGATCATGGGTCTCGTCCCGAATCAGCAGCTCGTTATTCCTCTCTGTAGATGCTGCCTCACCTGCTGAGTTCCTCCAGCATTTTTATGAGTTGCTCTGAATTTCCAGCATCTGCAGAATTTCTTGTCGTCCTATGCACCTATACAAATACCTTTTAAATGTCCTGATGAGTGTGAAATGGTGCACTTTAAGAGGACTCAAACGGCTCGGATACACACAATGAATGGTAGGATCAAAAGGCAGACTGAGGAACAGAAGAACCTCACCTTACACATCCAAGGACCCTTAAAGATGGCAGAAAAGGTAAATAAGAAGAATAGGATACTAACTTTTGTTAGCTGGGAATAGAATATGAGCAGGAATTAATAGTACGACTTTATAAAACCTTGGTTGAGATCACAGGCAGAGAGAGTACAGGAATTAATAGTACAACTTTATAAAACCTTGGTTGAGATCACAGGCAGAGAGAGTACTGTGTACAGTTCTGGTCACCACACTGCAGAAAAGATGCAATTGAACTGGAGAAGGTGCAGAGGATTTTCGCCAGCACGTCCATTCACGAGGATATTGTCTGGTTTTGGAGGGTTCAGTTATAAAAGGGCACAGTCTGTAAGCGACAAAGCCTCACAGAAGAGAATCAATTGGCATGTTCAAGAACTGAACTTCAGAAGTGATGACTTACTGTTGAGATATATTGCTGATGCATCCTCTTTTTTCCCCAAAATTCTGCAGATTATGGAACAGCACATGTGAGCACACTAATTAAGAAAGGGGTGGAGTGTGGTAGTGTGGTGGGGGTGTTTGACCTTGAATACAGTGCCTATAAGAAGTATTCAACCCCCTAAGCAGCTTTCATGTTTTATAGTTTTACCACATTTAATCACAGTGGATTTAATTTGGCCTTTTTGAACACTGATCAACAGAAAAGACTCTTTCGTGTCAAACTGAAAATAAATTTCTACAAATTGGTCAAAATTTATTACAATTATTAAACACAAAATAACTGATTGCATAATTACTCACCTCCTTCAAGTCAGTATTTAGTAGATGCACCTTTGACAGCAATTACAGCCTTGAGTCTGAGTGTGGATGGGTCTCTATCAGCTTTGGATATCTGGACTCTGCCCATTCTTCTTTACAAAACTGTTCAAGCTCTGTCAGATTGCATGGGGATAGTGAGTGAACAGCCCTTTCAAGTCCAGCCACAAATTCTCAATTGGATTGATTTGACCAATCCAGGACATTAACTTTGTTGTTTTTAAGCTATTCCTGTGTAGCTTTGGCTTTATGCTTGGGGTCATTTGCCAGAAAACAAATCTTCTCCCAAGTCACAGTTTTCTTGCAGACTGTATCAGGTTTTCCTCCTGGATTTCCCTGTGTTTTGCTGCATTCATTTGACCCTCTACCTTCACAAATCTTCCAGGGCCTGCTGCAGTGAAGCATCCCCACAGTATGATGCAGCCACCACCATGGTTCACAGTAGGGATGGTGTGTTTTTGATGATGTGCAGTGTTTGGCTTATTGCAAATATAGTGTTTAGTCTTATGGCCAAAAAGCTCAATTTTGGTTTCATCAGACCATAGAACCTTCTTCCTGCTGACTTCAGAGTCTCCCACCTACCTTCTGGCAAACTCTAGCTGAGGTTTCATGTCAGATTTTTTCAACAGTGGATTTCTCATCGCCATTCTCCCATAAAACACTCATTGCTGTATGCACAGTCTCTCCCATCTCAGCCAATTAAGTTTGTAATTCCTCCAGAGTTGTCATAGGTCTCTTGGTGGCCTCCCTCACTAGTCCCCTTCTTGCACGGTCACTCAGTTTTTGAGGATGGCCTGCTCTAGGCAGATTTACAGCTGTGCCATATTCTTTCCATTTCTTGATGATTGACTTAACCATACTCCAAGGGATATACAGTGACTTGGAAATTTTCTTGAATCCATCTCCTGCCTTGTGCTTTTCAATAACCTTTTCATGGAGTTGTTTTGAGGGTTCTTTTGTCTTCATGGTGTAGTTTTTGCCGGGATACTGACTCACCAGCAATTGGACCTTCCAGATACAGGTGTATTGTTACTACAATCAGTCAAAACACCTTGACTGCGCACAGGTGATCTCCATTTAACTAATTATGTGACTTTGAAAACCAATTGGCTGCACCTGTGGTGATTTGGTGTGTCATATTAAAGGGCGTGAATACTTATGCAATCAATTATTTTATGTTTTATATTTGTATTTAATCTCTATCACTTTGTAGAGATCTGTTTTCACTTTGGCATGGAAGAGTCTTTTTCTGTAGATATGTGCCAAAAAAAAAGCCAAATTAAATCCACTGTGATTTACCTTGAGATTCATTTTCTTGCAGGCTTTTACAGGAAGATAAAGAAATAAAAGAGAACTTATGAAAAACTTTATGTAAGCAAAGACTGACACACAACCAAAGTGCAAAAGACATATTGTACAAATAATTTTTAAAAATGTAAATAAATAATCCAGAGAACATGAGTTGTAGAATTGAGGTGTCGCTTTGAAGTGAAACATGAAGAGAATCTTGGAAGTGTCCAGTAGGTTAGACAGAGTCTGCTGTGGAGTGAGAAGGTGTCCAGTAGGTTAGACAGAGTCTGCTGTGGAGTGAGAAGATTCTCAGTAGATTAGACAGAGTCTGCTGTGGAGTGAGAAGGTGCCCAGTAGATTAGACAGAATCTGCTGTGGAGAAGAAGGTGTCCAGTAGATTAGACAGAATCTGCTGTGGAGAAGAAGGTGCCCAGTAGATTAGACAGAGTCTGCTGTGGAGAAGAAGGTGTCCAGTAGATTAGACAGAGTCTGCTGTGGAGTGAAAAGATTCTCAGTAGATTAGACAGAGTCTGCTGTGGAGAAGAAGGTGTCCAGTAGATTAGACAGAATCTGCTGTGGAGAAGAAGGTGCCCAGTAGATTAGACAGAGTCTGCTGTGGAGAAGAAGGTGTCCAGTAGATTAGACAGAGTCTGCTGTGGAGTGAAAAGATTCTCAGTAGATTAGACAGAGTCTGCTGTGGAGTGAGAAGGTGTCCAGTAGATTAGACAGAGTGAGAAAACCACTCTCTGTCCCAACGAGGCCTCACTGCCCAATTACACGCATGTGAGCAATGAACCTACTATCTCGTAAGTCTTCGGATTGTGGGAAGGAACCGGAGCACTCAGAGGAAATCCACATGATCACAGAAAGAGTGTACAAACTCCTTCAGGCAGCTGCGTGAATTGAACCCACATCACTGGCTCCATAATAGCGTTACGCTAACTGCTACACTATCCTGCTTCCACCAAAGCTACAGACATTTCCATTTATCTCCACAATCTGAAACATTGTATTAAAATTCTGAGTTTGATTCCTATTTTCTGGGTAATTGGAGCGGACTTGTGAATTACTATTCCAGAAATAGACTAATGCCAGTATCACTGGAGGTAACCTGTCATTTATAAGATTGCAATTAGGTGCAGCCCTGGAGATACAAATTCTACAGAATCCTGAAATGTAATTAGTTGCTAAGGAACTTGTGTGATAACATGAGTGTGGGGCTGCTGTAATATGTATTCTCAGTAGATGCTTTATATAGTACCTCCCACACCGAATAAGGTGGCCACTCAGTGTACATTCATGGTCTTCTACATCCACTTGCAAGCTCTTCTGCACGCCACTGTTGTTACGTGTTTATCTGAGTTACTGTCGCCTTCTTATCAGTTTGAACCAGTCTGACCACTCTCCCTGACCTCTTTCATCTTCGTCCACAGAACTGCCACTCACTGGATTTTTTTTTTTTGTTTCCCACACCATTCTCTGTAAACTCTAGAGACTGTTGTGCATGAAAATTGCAGGTGTTCAGCAGTTTCTGAGATACTCAAACCACCCCATCTGGCACCAACAATCATTCTACAGTCAAAGTCACCTAGAGCATATTTCCTCCCCAGTCTGATGTTTGGTCTGAACAACAACTGAACCTCTAGACCATGTCTGCATGCTTTAATGCATTGACTGGCTGATTAGACATTTGCATTAACGAGCAGGTGTAAAGTGTCCACTGATTGAGTGTGGGAGGCAGCCATGCCTGGGCAGCATGGTAGCATCCTGGTTAGCGTCACACCCTCCAACGCCAGCGATCGGATGACCTGGCTTCGATTCCTGCCACTGTCTGTAAGGAGTTCCTAGCTGTCCCTCTGATTATGTGGGTTTCCTCCGGGTGCTCCAGTTTACTCCCACGTTCCAAAAGACACGGGTTGGGGTTAGTAAGCTGTTCATTCTATGTGGCAAAACTTGAGGGCTGCCACAAGCACATCCATCAACTATGTTGGTTTTTTAAACAAATGATGTATTTCATTGTGTATTTTGATGTTTCATAGAACATAGAATAATACAGCGCAGTACAGGCCCTTCGGCCCACAATGTTGTGCTGACCCTCAAACCCTGCCTCCCATATAAGCCCCCACCTTAAATCCCTCCATATACCTGTCTAGTAGTCTCTTAAACTTCACTAGTGTATGAGCCTCGATGTATGTGTGACAAATAAAAAATGTTAATCTAATCATTCAGAATTAGCAGGTTTAATTTTTATCTATCTATTTGTTTATTGAGATACAGTGTGGAATAAGCCCTTCCAGCCCTTCAAGCTGCGACGTCCAACAATCCCCCAAATTAACCCTAGCCTAATCACAGGACAATTTACAATGACCAATTAACTCAGCAACTGCTCTGTCTTTGGACTGTGGGGAGAAACTGGGATACCCAGAGGAAACCCATTCAGTGATGGGAGAACGTGCAAATTCCTTAGAGGCAGAAGTGGGAATTGAACCCGGGTCGCCTATGCTGTGAAGTGTTGTGCTAACCACTGCACTATTGTGCCACCCCAAATATCAATGGCAATTAACGTGAAATTCGTTGTTTTGTTGCAACAGTACATTGCAATACATAATAATAAAAACTGTAAATTACATTAATATATATATTAAAAGTTAAATTAAATAAATCGAACAAAAAAAGAAAAAAAAAGGGGTGATGTGGTGTTCGTGGGTTCAATGCCCATTCAGAAATCGGATGGCAGAGAGAAAGAAGCTGTTCCTGAATCATTGAGTGTGTGCCTTCAGGCTCCTGTACCTCCTTCCTGATGGTAGCAATGAGAAGAGGGCATGTCCTGGGTGATGGGGGTCCTTAATGACAGGTCCTTAATAATGTGTCCTCATCTTTTGAAGGTGTCCTCAATGCTGGGGAGGCTGGTGCCCAGGATGGAGCTGGCTGAGTTTACAACTTTCTGCAGCTTTTTATGATCCTGTGCAGTGGCTCAACTCCTCCCCCATACCAATGGGAGATGCAGCCAGTTAGAATGCTGTCCATGATACATCTGTAGCACTCTGCGATTGTCTTTGGTGACACATCGAATCTCCTCAAACTGCTAATGAAACGTAGCCGCTGTTGTGCATTCTCTGTAGCTGCATTGGTATGTCGGACCCAGGATAGATCCTCACCAATGTTGCCACCCAGGAACACGAAATTCCTCGCTATCTCCACTTCTGATCCCTCGATGAGGACTGATGAGTGTTCCCTTGACTTACCCGTTCTGAAGACCACAATCAGCTCTTTGGTCTTACTAATGTTGAGTGCAAGATTGCTGCATTTCTCCTGAACGTTAGATTTCCTTACGGACCGTGGAGGGAATCGAACCCCAGTCAGTGATCACTGGAGCTGTGAAACGTTACGCTAACTGCTGAGCCATTAACATGGACCTTCACAAAAGATCAAAGCAATTGCCGATCTTGGCGCAAGATACAGGATTACTAGATAACTGACTCTCAGTGGCACGGGGGGCCATCCATGTAAATTCTACTTCCCATTCACTTTCCAACATGGCAGTCCATGGCCTCCCTTACCGGCGCAGTGAAGCCACGCTCAGGTTGGAGGAAGAATGCCTTTATATTCCGCCAGGTTAGCCTCCAACCTGAAGGCATGAACATCAATTTCTCGAACTTCTGGCAATTGCCCCCACCCCACCACCCCTTCACCATTCCCCATTCCTGTCTCCCCCTCTCACCTGATCTCCTTACCTGCCCATCACATCCACTGGTGCTCCTCCCCCTTCCCTTTCTTCCATGGCCTTCTGTCCTCTCCCATCACATTCCCCCTTCTCCAGCCCTTTTTCTCTTTCACCAATCAACTTCCCAGCTCTTACTTCACCTGTCCCCCTCCCCGGTTTCACCTCTCACCTTCTACATTGTACTTCTTCCTCCCCTGCCCCCAAGCCCCCACCTCTGACTTCTTCCTCCTTTCTTGCCAGTCCTGAAGAAGGGTCTCGGGCCGAAAAGTCAACAGTTTACTCGTTTCCATAGACGCTGCCTGGCCTGCTGAGTTCCTCCACGGTTTTCACCAGGATGTGTAGAATTGATAGTTCATTGATTACTGTAAGTTGCCCCGAGCAAGCAGATATTGGGGGTAATTTATTATATTTTTATTTGTTTGGAGATGCAGTGCAGAACAGACCCTCCCAGCCTAACGAGCTGCCACACCCAGCAGCCTACCTATTTAATGCGAGCCTAATTTACAATGACCAACTGCGAGTCTTTGGGAGGAACCCAAAGCACCTAGGGGAAACCCACATGGTCACGGGGAGAGCGTACAAACTCCGTACAGGCGGCTCCCGAATTGAACCCTGACGTCCCGAGCTGCAGTAACATCATGCCAACTGCGACATTAATGGGGATGTGGGGAGAATAAAATGATACTCCTGTACAATCAGCGTAGAACATAGAACAGTTCGGCTCAGGAAGAGGCCTTTGGCACACAATGTCGTGCTGAACCATTTAAACCTTTAACTAGGTTTAACTAAACTAACCTTTTCCGTCTCTATCCCTCCATTCTCTGCACATACATGTGATTATAAAGGAGCCTTTTGAACCCCCCTGTTATATTTATCTTCACTACCACACCAAGTGACGCATTCCACCCACCCAATAACCTCTCCCTGCAAAATACTTGCCTGTTTAAAATTACTCCCCTCTCACCTTCAACGAATGGGCTCTAGTTTTTAGACATTACAGCCCCGGGGGAGAAAGATACCAGCAATCTATCTACTCTATCTGTACCTCTCACAATCTTATAAACTTCCATCAGGAAATGGGTCAGCATGGATTGGGTGGGCCAAATGGACTGTTTCCAGTCTGTGTATCTCTGAACTGTTGGATCACACTGTAGTACAGCTGCCAGCATAACGCCCTACAGTGAAAGTTGTAATTTTAGGTTACAGCGCCCTTGAATGGAAAGTCCTACAAAAAGTAGAATTCTTGCGAAAAGTGAATGGCCCTCACCACCATTGAGCACATCTACATGAAACGCTGTCGCAGGAAAGCAGCATCAGGACTCTCACCACCAGGTTCAGGAACAGTTATTACCCCACAACCATCAGGCTCTTATCCCCCCCAACCAAAGGGGATAACTTCACTTACCCCATCGTTAGAATGTTCCTACAACCCAAGGACTCACTTCCAAGAACTCTTCATCTCATGCTCTCAATATTTATTTATTATTTATATATTTATTTATTTGTTATTTCTTTCTTTTTGTATTTGCTCACTTTGTTGTCTTTTGCACACTGGTTGAACACCCTACTTGGGCAGTCTTTCATTGATTATTATTCTATAGATTTATTGAGTATGCCTGCAAGAAAATGAATCTGAGGGTCATATGTGGTGATTATATGCACTTTGATAATGAATTTACTTTGAACTTTGTAAGATCAGGGTCCAAGACCTGCTGCTGTCTGTAACAGGTTTCTATGTTCTTCTTGTGACTGTGTGGGTTTCCTCTGGGTGCTCTGGTTTCTTCCCACATACCAAAGACATACGGGCCGGGGTTAGTGAGTGGTGGGCGTGCTATGTTGGCACCGGAAGCATGGAGCACTCCCAGAACACCTCACACTGTATTGGTCATTGACGCTAACCATGCATTTCACTGTGTGTTCCAGTGTACATGTGACACAAAGCTAATCTAATCTTTGAGCATGAGATCCCCCTTCCAACTACACTATCCAAAAGGCACTTTTGCAATACAGATATCAGACACCCGAGTATTGGTTGCAATTACCACTAAGCAAGCGCATTTCAAAATCTCCTAACTTTTCTCTTGACCTTGTCAGCCAGTCACCGAGTATAGAGACATGTGCCCTGGAAACCGGCCCCTCGAGCCCCCCACCGAACCATCAGCTGCTCACCTTACCGTAATCCTACTTTAACCTGGATCCCTGGTACCGCAAATCAGGGGCTTCACTCTCTGTGCTAGCTGAGTTCTCTCACCAGGGAGAATTAGCTGCAGTGTGTCAGTGAAGCTACAGCACAGAAACATGCCCTTCAGCCCACCTAGTCCATGCTGAAATGTTACTCTGCCTAGTTCCATCGAACTACACCTGGACCATGGCCCTCCATACTTCTCCCATCCACGTACCTGTCCAAGCTTCTCTTAAATACCGCAATCCACTGTTTCCACTGGCAGCTCGTTCCACACTTCTCACCACCCTCTGGGTGAAGAAGCTCCCTTATGGCCTTTGCTGTCACTTGATATGAAATGCTGCCCAAACTGAAGACTATTTTTCTGAATACTAGAGGGCAGAAAATCAACGATTCTCATTAAAATACAAGCTGCTGAGAGGATGTGACCCAATGACATGGACAAGTAATAAATGAGCTTTTACCTTACTTTGAACTCCACGATTTTGTACCGGTAATGCAAGTGAACGAGAGGAATGGACAATTGAGGAAAATTAAATTAAACACGTACTGCAGAGTAAAATGAATCCCTGGAGCCCCAGTTCTGTGCGGTGAGACAGCAGCCAGAAGTGAGAGCTCAGTGAGTGTTTGAAACTTACAACAGTGGAGAGACACTTCGACCCACGATGTTGTGCTGACCTCTTAACGTACTCTAAGATCAATCTTCTATCGAGATCAATTTTCTATCATCCATGTCCCTAATGTATCTGCCTCTATCGCCACCCCTGACAGGGAGTTCCACACACCCACCACTCCCTGTGTAAAGAACTTTCGTCCAATCACCTTAAAATTAGGTTCCCTGGTATTAGTCATTTCCATCCTGAGAAAGTATCTGGTTATCCACTCTATGCCTCTTAACATATTGTACGAATGTCTGCCGAAACAAATCTTCTACTCCTGACTTAAAGAAGGCAAACGTAAAAGAGGCAGACAACAGAAGAGATTCAAAGACGTCTTAAAAGCCAGCATGAAGAAGTGTAACGTCGACATCAACAATTGGGAAACCAATGCCAAGGACAGGAAACTCTGGCGAGCCATCATCCGAGAAGGAACAGCAACTTTCGAAGCCAACAGATGTGCAGAATTAGAAGAAAATGGAAAGAGAGGCAGCAACAACCAAGGCCCGATCTGCCATCTGGAACTACCTGTCCTGAATGCGGAAGAACTTTCAAAGCCAAGATTGGAATCATAAGCCACTTGAGAGCCCATAAGTAGATGAACAGAACGAAGACCATCATCCTCGACCTCGAGGGATAGCCATGACGACGACAACAACACCTCTATCAAATCTCCTCTCATTATTTAATTTAGCTTTGTTATATACATACTTACTGTAATTTACAGTTTTCATGTACTGCTGCCACATAACAACAAACTTCACGATGTATGCCGGTGATACTACTGATTCTGATTCTGCTTTGCTTACCGGAGAATGTTTTACTTCTCAAGTGAACATTGAGCATATGACATTATTTCTCAAAAACCTGTTCAGGTTCGGGTTTATTTATTTATCACCTGACAGTGAAATGCCTTGTTGGCATCCACAACCAACACAACCTAAGGATATGCCAGGGGCAGCTTGCCAGTGTCACCACACCGCCCGGCAGCCACATAGCATGCTCAGCAGAACCACACAGAACACAACTAAACCACAGTCGTGCAGTGGTTAGCACAATACATTACACTACCAGGAACCCGGGTCCAATACCCACTGCTGTCTGTACGTTCTCCCCGTGACCGCACGGATTTCCTCCAGGTGCTCTGGTTTGGTACCGGTTAAAGGCGTACCGGTTGGTAGGTTAATTGGTCATTGAAAATTGTCCCGTGATTAGGCTCGGGTTAGATGGATGGTGGGTGGTACAGCTTGAGGGACCTGTTCCACGCTTTATCACAATCAATTAATGCACAAACAGCAATAAATACACAAACATCAATTAATGCACAAGCAGCAATAAATACACAAACAGCAAAACAAGCCCCTTTCCTGCCCCATGATTGATGAAAGCCAATACACCGTATGCTTTCTTAACTACAGAGTCAACCTGCACAGCTGCTTTGAGTGCCCTATGGACTCAGACCCAAGATCCCTCTGATCCTCCACACTGCCAAGAGTCTCATCATTGATACTATACTCTGCCGTCATATTTGACCTACCAAAATGAACCACCTCACGCTTATCTGGGTTGACGTCAAGAGATTGGGGCCGAGAGGAAAATTTGATCAGCCATGATGAAATGGCGGAGTGGACATGATAGACCAAATGGCCTAATTCATCTCCTATATATTATGCTCTCTAACCCAGGTGGCATCCTGGTAAATTCCCTCTGCACCCTCTCTAAGCTTCCACATCCTTCCCATAATGAGGTGACCACAACTGAACACAGCACTCCACCTGGGGTCAAACCAGAGTTTTATAGAATTGCACATTACCTCCCAGCTATTGAATTTAGTCACCCAAATAATGAAGGCCAACATACTATTCGCCTTCTTAATTGCCCTATCAACGGGGGCAGCTACTCAGGAATCTGTTGGCATGGACTCCGAGATCCCCCTGTTCCTACTAACGCTGTCATGTACCTGTGCATGTGATAGCAAACTTGGCACTGACTTTGACCAAGATGACCCATCTAACCTCGTCACCGCTTGCATTTGGTCCATATCCCTTGCCCGCCCACGTATCCGTCCAAATATCCTTTAAAAGGTGCAACTGTACCAATCTCTACCACTTCCTCTAACAGTCCACTCCAGATACCACACTCTGTGTCAAAAGAGTTACTCGAATCCCTTTTAAACATTTCACCTTCAATGTCAGTCTGATGAAAGGTCCTCAACTTTAACAGCTGAACACTTTCATTCGGTGTCAATGAAGCATTTAACAGGTTTCCCAGTCTGTGGTAACCAGGTGCTGTGTAACCTGAGTTTTCTGTCTTTGCTTCAGATTCCAGTATCTGCAGGTTTAATTGTTTTCTACAGGTTAAGTAAACCTTCAAAGCTCAAAGAACGAGGATTCCTCACTGAAATTTAGCAAATTCCAACAAGGCAAGACAGCCCTGATGTGGGGCGGGTATATCCCCTGGCTGGGAGGTCACGAGAAGGGCAATCACAACAGCCCACGCTGCCCCAGACACCCCAGCACTAACATTGCTGTGTTTTTTCCCCACTGTTATCAGGCTTTTGTGTGATAAGATGGACTCGTATCCTCACAGTCTGCCTCGTTATGATCTTCCACTTTATCATTGACCTGCTCTGCACTTTTTCAATAGCTTTTATACTTTTTTTTTAATGTTATTTAGTGATACAGAAGGGTAGCAGGCCCTTCCAGTCCAACAAGCCCGCATCACCTGTGACCAATTATCCTACTAACCTCTACACGTGAGCACATTTACCTGTGCACTGGGATTGTGGGAGGAAACCCATGTGGACACGGGGAGAATGTACAAACTTCTTACAGACAATGCTGCATTGAACCTGGGTCGTTGGCACTGTCGCAGCATTACGTCAGCGACTAATGTTATTATTTTGCCTTATTTCAGCTCAGTGCACCGTGTGAAAAGTATGCAAGACAAGCCTTTCACTCTATCTCAGTATATGGTTCCTTAACGTTGTTACAGCCAGGGGTAGTAATGGGGACAGGCTCCCACTACCTATTAAATGGCATGCTCCTCAAAAGGCCTCTGACAACCAAGTCCAGCTCCTGGCCTTCACAGGTGGCTTAGCTACTAGGCGCAATGGATCTGTTTCTATGGGCAAGAGAAGGGGCAACGGAGATTTACAGGCACCTTAAAACCAGTTGTTTTGGGCAGATGGGGCTCGTCAGCCGTGGTTGGCAGCTCATCTAGAAGGGAAACTCTGATCTCAAACCTCCACTGCCTTGGCTATACCCACTCATGGGAAGGCTTCGGGAGTAAACCCTGAGGGAAAAGTCTGGAGCTGGAGTCCTTGAGGCAGTCCTACATTGAATTCAACACTGACTGGCAACTGCGATGCTGCTGGTGCCAAACTGTATCGGTCTCTGCTGTTCCTTTGGGTTCGACAGCTGTGTGGAGAGGGGGGAGCTTGCTACACGGGCAACAGCTCGCTCTCCATATCGTACTGCCCTGGTTAGCATATCATGTAGACAATGAGAATAGTCAACTTTGACCAACAGAGGGCCTCTGGTACAAGTGACAATAATAAACAAATAATCAATACTAGGTAATGATCACTGTCGACAAGAATTCATTATTTCAGTCAGTACCCTAGTAATATTAATAAATAAACAGAAATGAACTAGATTTGGCATAGCATCCTCAGTTACAACACTAGTCTCTGTATCAATACTAAAATGCAGACGTGGCTGTAAAGACTTTGCGATGTAAGGACAATTGTTTAAATTATAATTATATTACTGTGCCACCACAGGAAGCTCCTCTGAAATGAAACAAACTGTGAAGTCCTCTGCGGTGAAATGTACTTCCTCAGCAATCTAGTTTAGCTCTTTAAGGCCATAAGATATAGGAGCAGAATCTGGCCCATTAAATCGGCTCTGCCATTCCATCATGGCTGATTAATTATCCCTCTCAACCCCATTCTCCTGCCTTCTCCTCATAACTTTTGATGCCCAGACTAATCAAGAACCCATCAACCTCTGCTTTAAATGCACCCAATGACTTGGCCTCCACAGTCATCCGTAGTAATAAATTCCACAGATTCACCACTTCCTAGCTAAAGAATTTCCTTCTCATCTCTGTTTAAAACTCTGGACTACTGGAAACGTCCTCTCCACGTCCAGTCTATCTGGATCTTTCAATATTCCATAGGTTTCACTAGTACACAAATATTGGAGAGAACATGTTTCACTGTGGAATCAGAATTGGTTCTCCAATCACCAACACAAGCCAAGTTATTATTTAGGCCAAGCAAGCGTAGGACATTATCCTTGGAGTGTAGAAACCGGAGGGGAGAGCTTGTGGAGGAGTATACTGATAATGTTCATATGTGATGCATCGTGTCATATGACGTGGGTGATCATGGTCTTTCCATAACCATAATTGGTTCTTGGCAAATTTTTCTACGGAAGTGGTTTGCCATTGCCTTCTTCTGTGCAGTGCCTTTACAAGACGGGTGACCCCAGCCATTATCGATACCCTTCAGAGATTGTCTGCCTGGTGACAGTGGTCGCATAACCAGGAATTGTGATCTGCACCGGCTGCTCACATGACCATCCACTACTGCTCCCATAGCTTTACGTGACCCTGATCCAGGGGCAAAGGTGGGGCTTGTGCTAAGCAGGTGTTACACCTTGCCCAAGGGTGACCTGCAGGCTAGCGGAGGGAAGGAGCGCCTTACACCTCCTTTGGTAGAGATGTATCTCTACCCTCTACCCTATAACGTTTATGAGGGTCTTAGATAACATGTTATTTGGGAGTCTGTACCTATCAAGATAGTGCAGAGGCACAGTAGAGTCGTGGTTAGTGCAATCACTTTATAGCACTAATTGGGACTCAATGCCTGCCTCTGCCTGTAGGGAATTTATACACACCCTGCATGACCACACGGGTTTCCTGCAGGAGCTCTAATGTCTTACCACATTCCACAGATGTGCGGATTAGGGTTGGCAAGCTGTGGGCATGTTGCGTGGGCACCAGAAGTGTAGCGACGATAGAGCACATCCTCGGGCTGCGTTGGCTGTTGACGCAAAATGACGCATTTCACTGTATTTCCCCGTGCACGTGTGATACACAAAGCTAATTGCTTCAAACAATATGCAACATTTGCGGAAGTATTTTCTCCTGCATAAAAGCAGAGTGCTGAAGCAGAAACTGTTGCATGTTAAATCTGTCTGAACCAAATCCTCATCGGCCTTTTGAAGGGTGTTGCACCACCAGATTTAGTAACAGTTATTATCCTGCAACTACCAGGTTCCTGAACCAGTGTGGATAGCTTCGCTCACCTCAACACTGGACTGATTCCACAACCTATAGGCTCACTTTCAAGGATTGTACAATTCATATTCCCAGTGCTATATAACATATATAATGTACATTTGGCCCATCAAGTCTGCTCCACCATTTCATCATGACTGATTCAATTTTCCACTTAGCCCCAATCTCCTTCCTTCTCCCCATATCCCTTCATGCCCTGACCAATCAAGAATCTATCAACCTCTGCCTTAAATATACATAAAGACTTGGCCTCCACAGATGCCTGTGACCAAGAATTCCACAGATTCACTACTGTCTAGCTAAAGAAATTCCTCATCTCCATTCTAAAAGGACGTCCCTCTATTCTGAGACCTGTGGTCTTTGACTCTCCCACCATAGGAAACATCCTCTCCACATCCATTCTATCAAGGGCTTTCAACATTTGATAGGCTTCAATGAGGTCTCTCCTCATTCTTCTGAATTCTAGTGAATACAGGCCCAGAGCCATCAAACACTATTCAAATGACAAGCCATTCAATCCTGGAATCATTTTCATGAAGCTCCTTTGAACCTTCCTTTGAGAAAGAGAGCAAGAGAGAGCGTGAGAGAGAGCGAGAGCGACTACGAAAGAGAGAGCGAGCACGCGCCATGGCAGAGTGTTCCAAAAAGAAAATATAAAACATACGTCACCCAAGACTACACTAAAGTGTACCCCTGCCTAATAGGGGTCAAAAATAATGACAGTGTTGTTCGCTGCACTGTTTGCAACAGTGACTTTTCTATTGCCCATGGTGGGTTAAGACTGTAAATGACATGTTGAGGTGAGTTTAACAGGTGTCATTTGTTCAATAGCGTAGTTAACGTTATTTTAACTAGCTGGCTAGCTGCTAAGGAGCTACTCTATTGCAGACATCCCACCTCTCCTGGAAGTTCCGGGAGTCTCCTGCAAATTGATGGTGCTACCTCCCTGAAATGAGTTTTTGCAGGGTGGGATGTCTGGAACTGGGCAGGTTTTTGTTTTAAACTCAGAGAGTTGTGGGTACTCGGAATGGACTGCCAGGGCTGGTGGTGGAGGTAGCTACGACAGACGCATGTAAGAGCCTCTTAAATTGGCACATGAAAACGCAGAGATTGAAATGAGACGGACATCGCGTAGCCAGCAGAAATGAGTTCAGTTAGGCGTTTAGTTAGTTTGGCACAACATTATGGACCGCAGGGCCTATTCCTGTGTTGTATTGTTCCATGCCCCATGAATATGCAGGAAATGGAGGGGATATGGACCACGTGCAGGCCGAAGGGATTAGTGTAATTAGGCTTAATTAACCTCATTTGTTTGGCATAGGGAAGTAGGCCGAAGGACCTGTTCCTCTTCTACATTCAATATATCCTTCAGCCACCAACCTGCCATTATTTATTTTTATTTATTTGTTGCGATATAGCATGGAACAGGCCCTTCTGGCCCTTTGAGCCAATCTGCCCAGCAACTAGCCTAATCCAGGACAATTTATTAACCTTGGACACTGGGAGGAAACCAAAGCAACACATGCGGCAGGTCGCTGGTACTGTAAAGCGTTGTGCTAACCCCACGCTACTGTGCTAACCCCATAGGTAAGCATGAGCACAGCGTGGCTCACGGGCACTTGCAATGCACGCGGACTCCCATGTTATTCATAAACACAAGAAATTTTACAAACACTGGAAATCCAGAGTAACACACACAAAATGCTGGAGGAACTCAACAAGTCAGGCAGCATCCATGGCGATAAACAAACAGTCGACGTTTCGGGCCAAGACCTTTCTTCAGCTCCTGACGTCAACTCTTTATTCCTCTCCATGGATGATGCCTGTCCTGCTGAGTTCCTCCAGCATTTTGTGTGTGTTGCCCTCGTTCCCTTGTTCCTAGCACTGTGAAACACGACTGTCAAGAACTTTGGAATGATCTCTGGCCTCCACAACCCTCTGTGGCAATGAATTCCACAGATTTACCACCTTATGGCTAAAGAAATTCCTCACCTCTGTTCTAAAATGACTTCCTTGTATTCGGAGACTGTGCCCTTTGGTCCAAGACTTCCCCATCACAGAAAATATCCTCTCCACATCCACCGGGTTGTGGATAACTTCACTCACCACAACTCTGAACTGATTCCACTACCTACAGACTGGCTTTCAGTGACTCCACAGCTCACGTCCTCAGTATTTTTAAAAAATTTGCACAATCTGTCTTCTTTTGCATATTAACAAGTACAAGATGCTGGAGGAACTCAGCAGGCCAGGCAACATCTATGGAGAGGGGTACACAGTCAACGTTTCAGACTGAGACTACTCATCGGGCCAAGGTGTTGAAGTTTATTCCTTTCTGTGGACCCTGCCTGACCTGCTGAGTTTTTTTTGTGTGCGTTGCTCTGGATTTCCAGCATCTGTAGAATCTCATGTTTATGTTTCCTTTGCACATCAGTTGTTGGTATCGTTTTTCATAAATTCTGTTGTATTACTTCATTTTCCTGTAAACGCCTTCAAGTAAGTGTGTCTAAAAGTAGTACACGGTAGCATATACGTACGCATTTTGGTGATAAATCTGACTGACTTTTTCATAAGCCTGGACGCTGGGAAATCACAGCCACATCTCGGCTATTGCTACTTCAGTCTAATTGATTCTTTCAAATGCTCTCAGGTGGATGACCTCCACTTGACCTACTTAACTCTATTAGTTTCCAATTAGAAGTACGCTTGTCAGTTCAGGTGACATCTCCAGACAACTTAACCTAATTGGGTTCCACTTGAGTGACCATGCAGAGTTACATACGGTCCTCTCGCCTGCGTGGGTGAAAGGTCTTTGACTATTAACCCTACTTTCTGCAGGTGCAATTTGTTCAGCTCTGGTCGACTCATTATGGGAAGGTCGTGGACGTTTTAGCAAGGGTGCAGAGGAGACTTTGCCAGGAAGTTGCCTGGACTAGAGAGCCTGTCTTATGGGGATAGGTGGAGTGACAGCTTTTCTATTTGGAGAGGAGGAGGGTGAGAGGTGACTTGATAGAGGTGTACAATATGATGAGGCATAGATTGAGTGGTCATCCACAGACTTGTTCCCAGGGCAGAAATGGCTGATACAAAGGGGCGTAACTTTAAGGTGGTTCGAGGAATATCAGAGGCAGTTTTTTTTTAAAACAGAGAGTGGAACACTCTGCCAGGGGCAGTGGTAAAAGCAGATACATTAGGGACATTTAACAGACTCTTAGATGGGCACATGGCTGAAAGAAAAATGGAGGGTTATGAGGGAGGGAAGGGTTAGATTGATCGGAAAAGTAGGTTAAAATTTGCCTTTTGATTTTCTGCCTCTATCAGGTCACCTCTCATCCTCCGTCACTCCGAGGAGATAAGGCCGAGTTCACTCGACCTATTCTCATGTTATGTTGGTCCATTGCTGTGGTTGTTTGACAGTGCTGTTTATGGGAACTTGCAATGCACACTGACTGCCTTGTTCCCATGGGTGGTAGAGTTTTTAAAAAATGATCAGGTAATAGCTTTTGCTCTGCATTACACTCAGTGGTCACTTTATGAGGCACACATGCTCATTATTGCAAATATCTAATCAGCCAATCCAGTGGTAGTAACTCAATGCATAAAAGCATGCAGGCATTGTCAAGAGGTTCAAGCAACAGACACAAAATGCTGGAGGAACTCAGCAGGCCAGGCAGCATCTGTGGAAAAGAGTATAGTCAACGTTTCAGGCCAAGAGCCTTCAGGTACTCTAAGTGACTTTGACTGTGCAATGACTGCTGGTGCTAGATGGGGTGATTTGAGTATCTCAGAAATGGCTGATCTCCTGGGATTTTCACACACAATAATCTCTAGAGTTTACAGAGAATGGTGTGAAAAACAAAGAACATCCAGTGAGCGGCAGATCTGTGGGCGAAAATGCCTTGTTAATGAGTGAGGTCAGAGGAGAATGGTCAGAGTGGTTCAAGCTGACAGGAAGGTGACAGTAACTCCAGTAACTACGTGTTACAACAGTGGTGTGCAGGAGAGCATCTTATAATACACAACACATCAAACCTTGAAGCGGATGGGCTACCGCAGCAGAAGACCATGAACACACACTCAGTGGCCACTTTATTAGGTAGAGGAGGTATCTAGTTATGTGGCCACTCTGTACTTGCAGTGATCCCTTGTAGATAGTTAATTGTAACTTTGTTCCCCGATTCAGGAGGTGAACAATTGACACCCCACCCCCCTCAATTATGTGTGCGTACTGTATGTGTGTGATTTGAGTAGTTTTAATGCACCTCAGGGAAAGCAGTCAGGTTTAAACCGCTGAGCACCAAACCCTGCCCATGCCCTCCTCCAACTCCAACTCCAACTCACACTCACACTCACGCACCAGGGAGGTACCCAGCACAGAAACAGGCCCTTCAGCTCAATTCATTCATGCTGACTAAGCTACCAACTTGAGCTGGTGCTTTTGGCTCATATCCCTACAAACCTTTCCTCTCCGTGTACCTGCGCAAATATCTTTTGAATATTCTACCATACCCACCTCTAGTAGCTCCACTGGCAGTCTGTTCCATGTACCCACCCCGCCCACCTCCCCCATGTGCAAAAAGTTGCCCCTCAAACCCCCTTTTCCTCGCACCTTAAACCAATACCCTCCCTTTTTGACTCTCCTGCTTTGAGAAAAAGACTGCAACAATTGCCCCTATCTATGCCTTCATAATCGTATAAACCTCCATAAGGTCAAACTTCAGCCCCTTTCACTACAGGCGGAAAAACACATTTGCAGCCTATCCAATCTCTCTTTATAACACAACCTTCTTCCCCTCCACCTCATAATGATCTCACACCTTTTCATTTTCCTGCTCTGTGCTTTCCCGTAGCTGTTACACTTTGTTCTGCATTCTGTTATTGCTTTACCCTGTTCTACCACAATGCACTGTGTAACGATCAGATCTATTTGAACAGTATACAAGACAAGCTTTTCACTGCCTCTCAGCACATGGGACAGTGAGAAGCCAATTCCAATCAGATTTCTGAACAGTCTGTGAACACTACCTCACTCATCCTCTTTTGTACTATTAATTTATTTCTGTAAATTATAGTAAGTTTTTAAAAAATGTTTTGCACTGTACTGCTGCCACAGAACAAATTTCACAACACACAGTACTGTGCAGAAGTCTGAGACACCCTAGAGTTTTTTTTAAATGGATTCAGATGGTATGGCTTCCACAGAGCCATGATCTCAACATCACCGAGGCTGTCTGAGATTATTTGGAGAGACAGATGCAAGCAGGGCAGCCAAGGTCTGCAGAAGAACTGTGTAAAGTTCTCCACAATGCTTGGAAAAATCCACCAGCCAAATTTCTTATAAAACTGCACGTAAGAGAATAAATGTAGTTTTTAAAGCAAAGGTCTGCATACCAAACATTGATCTGATTTTGTTTTTTACTGTTTACTGCTCCTTATGGTATTTTTTAATGTTTAGAAACTTTTCAATTCATTATTTTTGAAAGTATCTCACTTTGCAGATTTTTTTTATGTGTGCCAAGTCTTTCGCCTCACTGTATGTCAGTGACAATCAACCTGACCCTGAAAGAAAAACCTCCAGTCCCAGTAATGCCCTGTTGAATCCTCTCTGCAAACCCTCTAGCTTAATCACATCCTTCCTATAGCACGGCAGCCACTGGAGTCAAACCGAAGGAAGAGAGCCAGGTCTCGGATGGCAGGAACATTAACGGGGGACTTGTAAAGTCAGGCTGGGTCTGATGCAGAACTGTTGTGGAGAGAGGTGGCAGGTCAGTTGAACACTCTCTCAGACCCACCTTTAAGGACTCCTACAACCCGTGTTCTTAGTATTATTTTTTATTTTCACTGTTGGTCTTCTTTTGCACGTTGGTTGTTTGTCAGTCTTTATTTCCGTATAGTTTTATATAAATTCTACTGTGTTTTATTTTTCTGTAAATGCCCGTAAGAAAATGAATCTCTAGGTAGTATATGGTGACCTGTACAAACTTTGAAGATAAAACACTGCAGCCCAGTACAGGCCCTTCAGCCCACAATGTTGTGCTGACTTTTTAAAGCCACTCTAACATCAATCTACCCCTTCCCTGCCACATAGCCCTCCATTTTACCATCATCCATGTGCCTATATAAGAATTTCTTAAATGTCCCTAATGTATCTGCCTCTATCACTGCCCTTGGCAAGCATCCCATGCACCTATCACTCTCTGTGTAAAATAAAACTTAGCTTTGACATCCCCCCCCCTTACTTCCCTCCAAATACCTCAAAATTATGTCCCCCTCATAATATTGATAACAAATTTATTTTGACCATGATAATGCCCAGATAATCTGTTGCACCAGTGGTGTGGGCCAGGCCAGTGTGCGTGAGGAGTGCACGTTCCTGTCCTGACATTTTCTGCCAGACTTTGACAAAAGTGCTGGATGTCTTTTCGCCAAACAGAGGAAACTTCTAAGATGAGCTTTATCTGTCTCACACACACACACACCCACCCACCCCGAAACATTGTTTTGTGTCAACAGCCCGAGGATTGTGCTGGGGGCAGTCCGCAAGGGTCACCACACTTCCAACACCAACATAGCATGCTCGAGGGAAACGTACAACTTCCTTAAGGGCAGTGGCAGGAATTGGACCCTCAGTCGCTGATTAGTAGCGCTGAAAGGTGTGACGCCATTGTGCCATCTTTGTCGTTGGCCCAAGCCTGGACATTGTCCAGGTATGTGTACATCTGAGCAAGAGCTGCTCAGTCATCTGGGGAAAGGTAAATGGTATTGATCATTCTGTAATGGTCAGCCTTAAAATAGAAGGAATGGAACATATTTGATTTTTCTAAGTGTATTGAGGGCAGTGTGGCTGATACAGTTTACATCTACTTCAGTGAGGCCTTTGATGAGGTCACAGGTAGAACTATAGAACAGCACAGCACAGAAATAGGCCCTTCAGCCCATTTAGTTCATGCTGAACTGTAATTCAGCTTAGTCCCATCCACACTTGCATCACCCTCAGGTTCCCCTTAAATATTTTACCTTTCACCCTCGCCTACAGACTTGTCACCATACACCGTACCTGAGATTCGCTTTCCTGCAGGCACTTACAGGAAAATAAAGAACCGCAATGGAGTTTATGAAAAAACAGACAAACAACCAATGTGCAAAGAAAACAAACTGTTGAAATAAGAAATAAATAATACTGAGAACACGAGTTGTAGAGGCTTGAAGATGGATGTGTAGGTTGTGGAAGCAGTTCAGAGTTGCGGTGAGCGAAGTTATCCTCGCTGGGTTCAGAAGCCAAAGGGTAATAATAACTATCCCTGAACCTGGTGATGTGGGACCCAAGGCTCCTGTACCTCCTGCCCAGTGGTCACAGTGAGAAGAGGTCATGGTCTGGATGGTGGGGTTGCTGCTTTCCTGTAACAGCGCTCATTGTAGATGTGCTTAATGGTGCCACACATGGAGCCGCCAAATAAGAGCCCGTGGTATTACAGCGAAGGTACTAGCATGGACAAAAGATGGGCTGACAGGCAGGAGGCAAAGACTGGGAACAAAGGAAGCCTTTTCTGCTTGACTGCCGGTGACTGGTACAGGTATTTCACAGAGGTTGGTGTTGAATTTGCTATATTTCACATTATAGGTTAATGACGTGGGTGACAGAATTGATGAACTTGCGGCCAAGTTTGCAGACAATGCGAAGATAGATGGAGAGGCAGGTAATGTTGAGGAAACAGGGAGTCTGCAGCATATAGATAGGTTTCAGATCAGACTCGAATAGCCTAGTCTAAAGGTCAGTTCATGTCATAGGTGTTCCTGGTTTCTTGTTACTCCTTTTTCCATTGCTATTTGTGTGATTTAGATCGAGGCGATCTGGCTCTGTGGCCTTCAGTCAACAAACAACTCAGCACTAAACTGAACTGAACATTTCTGGACGGTTTCAAGGACTGTGTGGTTTGATGTTATATATTCTGTGTGTTTTTTGCTCATTTTCTTTGCCATTTGCCCAATTTGTTCTTTTATTTTGCGCGCTGGGTGTTTGATGTTTTTCTTTGAGCGGGTCCCAAGGTGTTTCTTTGTTTTGTGACTGCACAAAGATGAATCTTGGGGTTGTATACTGCAGGCATACATTGATAATAAATGTACTTTGAATCTTTGAAGGAAATTGGAAAGTAACAGCAAAACCGGGGGAGATAAGATAGAAAGGTAAGCAACCTTTTCCCACATGGAATTCAAGCTGACTCTCCTGAAAGAATAAGTAACCAGATCTCTCACCTTTTACTCGACTCCCGGTGTGAACAAAATCCACAACGGATGATTTTCAGAAATTCATCGCGGTTGTTGAAGAAAGCCGCTCCAAATCATTCTTCATGTTTACCCAATCTGCTTGGAGATCAAGTACTTGCCATGGTGAGGCTGCAGGGCCCCAAACCTTCAACACCAGGCCTCTGTCTTCAGGTCTCTGTGACCCTAATCCAATACGGGTAAAACAACTCCTTGTTGGGGGGGATGTTGCTGCCAGTTTTCCTCGCTCCAGTCAGCACACCTCAGTACCGAAGTGACGATCAGTTTGACCAAATGACCCTCGGCTCCACACCACAGTAGTCAGTAAGGGTGTTCCACCACTAGGAGATCACCAGCTGAACCTAACCCAAACAAGAATACATTTGTAATATTTATTCCTCTCCTTAGATGTTGCCTGACCTGCTGAGTTCCTCTAACATCTTCTATGGGTTGTGTTTATAATTTGTAATGTCTTTCTCTATTTGAAACATTTTTTTACAAAGGAAGTTCTCACCTGGATTCACTTGTTACCTGCCAGCTTATTCTCCTCTCCCTGCCGTTACTTTTCTATTCTGGCTTCCAAGACAAAGGGTCTTGGCCTGAAATGTTGACTGTTTATTTCCCTCCACAAATGCTGCCTGACCCGTTGAGTTCCTTCAGGAGTTTGGGTGTGTTTACCTCTTCTGACATCACATTAAACAAAACAAATTAGAGTGACCATTTTCTATAGTTACTTCTATGTTTCATATGGTGTTAGATATACACAGAGTGGAAACGGGCTCTTCAGTGTACCAAGTCCGCATCGATCATTAATAGCCCATTTACAGCAATCCCACATTAATCCCAACTTTTTTAAACACACGTTTTATTCCATATCTGTACTTTAACCATTAACTGCCGACCCACACTATTTTGGGATGTAGGAGGTTATGTTGCAACTTTATAAAACTGGTTAGGCCACATCTAGAGTATTGCATACATTTCTGTCCCCCCCCCCCCCCCCACTATAGGAAGGATGTTGAGGCTTTGGAGAGGGTGTAGAAGAGGTTCACCAGGATGCTGCCTGGTTTAGAGAGCATGTACTATCATGAGAGGCTGGATAAACTCGGATTATTTTCCCTAGAGTGCCAGAGGCTGAGGGGAGTTCTGGTAGAGGTTTATAAGATTATGAGAGGCATAGGTAGAGTGGACAGGGAGTATCTGTTTCCCAGGGTTGAAATGTCTAATACCAGAGGGCACGTATTGAAAGTGAGAGAGAATAGGTTCAAGGGGAATGTGAGGGGTAAGTGTTTTTACTCAGAGAGTCATGGACGTCTGGATTACGGTGATAGAGGCAAATATGTTAGAGGCTTTTAAGAGCCGTTTGGATAGGCACATGGATGTGAGGAAGATGGAGGGATATGGACATGGTGTAGGTAGGAAGGATTAGTGTTTGGGTGTTTTTTGATTTACTTTTCAGTAGGTTCAGGACAACCCTATGGGCTGAATGGCCTGTTCCTGTACTGTACTGTTCTATGGTTAAACCAGAGCACTGAATGGAAACCCACACAGTCACAGTGGAGAGCGTACAGAGGCCACATGGATAGCAACCAAGGTCAGGATTGAACCCCTGGCTTCAGAGCTGTGAGGAAGAGATTTTACTGGGCCTCTCAAATTGTACAATTCAGCTTTCTACTTTGATACACTGTCAGACCATTCTCCTCTCCCCTCAGCGTCACCATGATCAAAAACCAGACCTGCCACGGCTACATCACAACGGCAGATCAGAGGCCGGTTACTCGGTAGTAAGTAACTCTGATCAGAGGCAGGTTACTCTGACACCTAACGGCAAAGATTAAAGATTAGCTTTATTTGTCACAGATACATCGAAACAGACGGTGAAGTGTGCCATTTTGCGTCAACGATCAACACAGTCCAAGCATGTGCTGAGGGCAGCCCGCGAGTGTCGCCACACTTCCGTCGCCAACACAGCATGCCCACAACTCGCTAACCCTAACCTATACGTCTTTGGAATGCGGGTAGGAACCCGAGCACCAGGAGGAAACCCTCGCAGTTATAGGGAGAACATAGAAACTCCTTACAGACAGCAGCAGGAATTGAACCCTGATTACGGGCACTATAAAGAAATTGCTCTTGGTATGAAAAATTTACCCCTCCAATTCTCCTTGACCTTCTTCCATCTCAACATATTTCTGTGCATACAATCTCATTTTGGCATGGTAAAGACACGGGATCTCCACCATATCAAACTTCTTATATACATCCCTCGTGTCACCTCTCAGCCTCCTTCACTCCTTCACTATAGACCCAGCCTATACAATCTCCTCTGACCACTCAGTCTCTCCAATCCAGGCAACCTTCTTGTGAATCTTTTCCACACCCTCTCTAGTTTAATCACATCCTATAGTGTAGCAAGTGGAACTAGCAATACACTGATCCTGAAACTGAATTTAAAAGACAATAGGTCGTTTCTATTAGAGGTTTAGACTTGTTATAATCTACTGGTTTGGAAAAATATATTTCAAGATTCAGGACTGTTTCCTGTTATTTGTCAGTGTAAAGGAGAGCAAATGATTGTTACTCTTATCTGATGCAATATTTTTAAAAAACACAAAAAGCATTAATATACAGGCATCCATTAGTCTCATGAGACCATGGATTTGCGCCTTGGAAGGTTTCCAGGGCGCAGGCCTGGGCAAGGTTGTATGGAGGACCAGCAGTTGCCCATGCTGCAAGTCTCCCCTCTCCACGCCACCAATGTTGTCCAAGGGAAGGGCATTAGGACCATACAGCTTGGCATCAGTGTCGTCGCAGAGCAATGTGTGGTTAAGTGCCTTGCTCAAGGACACACACGCCGCCTCAGCCAAGGCCCGAACTAGCCACCTTCAACTAGACGAACACCTTAACCACTTGGCCACGCGCCAACGCAAAAAGCATAAAGAACACAGTAAAAAACAGTAAATATGTATACACAAGATTATCTTATTTACATAGACTGATATACACCCAGTGGCCACTTTATTAGGTACACCTCGTTAATTCAAACATCCAATCATAAAAGCACGCAGACATGGTCAAGAGGTTCAGTTGTTATTCAGACCAAACATCAGAATGGGGAAGAAATATGAGCTAAGCGACTTTCACCATCGGTGCCAGACGGGGTGGTCTGA
Organism: Mobula hypostoma; assembly: GCF_963921235.1. NCBI lineage: Eukaryota > Metazoa > Chordata > Chondrichthyes > Myliobatiformes > Myliobatidae > Mobula > Mobula hypostoma. Next base: position 217,358,749 of record NC_086099.1, read on the forward strand.
GTATCTCCTGGGATTTTCACACACAACAGTCTCTAGAGTTCACAGAGAATGGTGCAAAAAGCAAAAAAAAAACAATCCAGCGAGCAACATCTCTGTGGGTGAAATTGCCTCGTTAGAGGAGAATGGCCAAACTGACAGGAAGGTGACAGTAACTCAAATAACCACCTATTACAACAGTGATGTGCAGAAGAGCATCTCTTAATACAGGATACAGGATTTCACTTCTATATGGAATAGAGTGGCCACTGAGCTAATCTTATGCATTTATATTTATTGTGTTTTAATGTGTTTTTATGCTTATTACATCTTTTTTTATGCTGCATCAGATCTCGAGTAATAATCATTTTGTTCTTCTGGACACTTTTGTACTGAAGAATGACAATAAACAACCTTGAATCTTGAAATTTTCCAAAGCAGTAGAAAGCAGCAATAACAACACTGAATTTATATTATTTCTTTTAATATGGTGAAATGTCCCAGGCACTTGACTGGAACATCATGACACACGATTACAAGGTCAAAACATGTGGAGATATTAGGAGAGGTTTGTCAATTATTTGAAAAGCTTTATCAGAGAGGTAGGATTTAAGAAGAGAGAGAGAACAGAAAGAGTGGTTGGTTTAAGGAGAGGCTTGAGCTTAAGGCTCAAAACAACTGAACATCATTCTGGAGTTGTGCCAAATTAATCAGAGCCACATAGGGTTCTAACAAAAGGGAAGTGCAAGAATCAATTGAAATAAGACACGGAAGATAATGTTACACGCAAAGGAAGGTAGCACAAGGTTGCACGTCGATTTGCTGTGCAGTCTGAACAGCACAAATCAAAACATTTATTCCTGATCCTGAACTGCCACGGTTAAAAACGTTTGATGGATTGGCACTTCAAAGACAAATGTAATCCGTCAGGATTAGCGTTCAGATTGTCAGTGCAGTGCACTTAGACCTAACTCTGCAAATGAGGTTACCGCCGTCGCTCTTTGCCGAGCGGGAATGAATGCCGGGGCTCTCACGTTATTTTCAGTCATCCTGCAGAAAGTTGAAGTGACAAGAAGAAAACTGACCTGAGGGTGGGGGGCGGGGGTGGGAGGCTGAAATGATAGAATATAGAACATAGAACAGCTCAGCACACCATTCCTCCTACCGTGTCTGTGCCAAACATGGGCACAGTAGTGTAGCGGTTACTGTAACCCTATAACAGTGCCAGTGACCCGGGTTCAATTCCCACCGCTGCCTCTAAGGAGTTTGTGCGTTCTTCCCGTGAGTGCGTGAGTTTCCTCCTGGTATCCTCCAACACACATTCCAAAGAGGGTTGGTGTGTTAATTGGTCACATGGGTGTCATTGGGCCGTGCGGGCCCGTTGGTCTGCAAAAGCCTGTCACTCTGCTGTACCTTTAAATAAAATAAAACAAAGCAAGCTGGAGCTTTTCGCCTGTACATGTTGGAGTGGCGCAGTAGTGTAGCAGTCAGCGTACCACTATTACAGCACAGACTGGACGATCGGGGTTCAATTTCCATCACTGCCTGCGAGGAGTTTGTACGTCCTGTCCGCGCCACGTGGACTTCCTCCGGGTGCTCTGGTTTCCTCCCACGTGGCCAAGAAGGTGTGTGGATTCGGATAAGGGTTGGGAGTTGTGGGCACGCTACGTTGGCCCTGGATCCATGGGGACACCGGCGTTATCCTCACTGACTTGCCACAAACAGCATATTTCAATGTACATTTCAATTACGTGTGATAAATAAATCCAATCTAAAATCTATCCCTGCTCAACCACTCCCTGCAAATTCATGCATCTGCCTGTTAAACGCCGCCATCATATCTGCCTCACCATCAGCCCTGGCAGCACGTTCCAGGCACCCCCCACCCTCTGGCCCAAACACTTGTCCTGCACTTCCCCTTTAAACTTTCTCCCTCTCATCTTAGAAACATAGAAAACCTACAGCACAATACAGGCCCTTCAGCCCACAAAGCTGTGCCGAACATGTCCCTACCTTAGAACTACCTAGGCTTTACCCATAGCCCTCTAGTTTTCTAAGCTCCATGTAGCCATCCAGGAGTCTCTTAAAAGACCCTATCGTTTCGTTAAATGCATGTCTATCCCTATCTTAGTTCATGTCTATCCCTAGCTTATCATGTGGGCATGTGGCCAAGTGGTTAAGGCATTGGACTAGCTACCTGAAGGTCGTGAGTTCGAGCCCCAGCCGAGGGAACATGTTGTGTCCTTGAGCAAGGCACTTAATCACACATTGCTCTGTGACGACACTGGTGCCAAGCTGTATGGGTCCTAATGCCCTTCCCTTGGACAACATTGGTGTTGTGGAGAGGGGAGACTTGCAGCATGGGCAACTGCTGGTCCTCCATACAACCTTGCCCAGGCCTGCGCCCTGGAGAGTGAAGACTTTCCAGGCACAGATCCATGGTCTCGCAAGACTAACAGATGCCCTATCTTAAATGCATGTCCTTAACATTTCTATCTACCTCAGGGGGGAAAAAAGATTCTGTCTACCTTATTAATGTCTCAAATATAATTATATTCTAACCCGTCTCCCCTCAGCCACCAGCACTCAAGAGAAAACACCCCAAATCTGCCAAACCTCTTCATTCCCTCTATTCCAGACAGCATCCTGGTAAACATCTTCTGAACCCTCTCAGAAGCCTCCACGTCCTTACTGTAATGGGGCACCCAGAATTATACATGATATTCCAAAATTATAGAGTCATAAAACATTACAGCAAGGAGTCAGTCCCATCAGGCCTACTTGCTCACGACGATGGTGTTGCCCAGTGAGCAGATCCCTTCTGCCTGTGTTTGGCCCATTGCCCTCTAAGCCTCCCCTCTCCAAGTTTTTATCTGGCTTCTTCCCCTTTCCCTTCCGGTCCCGATGAAGGATCTCGGTCTGAAACGTCGGCTGTTCATTTCCCTCCCTAGATGCTGCCTGACCTGCTGAGTTCCTCCAGCATTTTGAGTGTGCTGCGCTGATGGTGCTTACCGTTGGGCTGAGTTGGTCAAGGGGTATTCACTGCGCTCACAGGCTTGTAGGAGGCTAGTAGATAACCTGACGTATTAAGGAAAGGGGACACTCATTATTCTTATCGGAGCTAGCAAAGGGCGTAGTCCAGGAGCAATGTTCAAGTTGGCCAAGTTTCCACTGACTTAATGCTCCAGCTTGGCTCTAGCTAAAGACTGGCTTCATTTGACCCCTCTACATCGGAACATGCAGCAGAATGCATCGTTTTATGGCAGTCAAACCAGATCTGTGAGGACTGTGCTGGGACAGACCTCAAGGGCCCCCATCTGGCACCAGCCTGCCCACAACTCACTAACCCTAATCAGCATGTCACTGGAACATGGGGGTGAACTCAGGTGGTCGCAAGGAGTTTGTGCGTTCTCCCCACAGTCAGCACAGGAACCGGACCCTGGCTGGTGAAAGCTGGCACCGTAAAGCGATGCGCTAACCACCACACCACCGTGCCGCGCTGGGAGAGGTTGGGTAAGCTCGGGTGGGTTTCTCGGGAGCAGCAGTGGCTAAGGGCAGACCCGATGGAAATTTATAAGATTATGAGAGGCATAGATAGAGTAGACAGACAGCTGGGGTTGGTGGGGAGAAAGATCTAAAGCTGATCTTACAGCTGGTGCTGCAGTCACGTTACACTACCTGTGGCACCAGCATGCTCTCCGCACTGTATTCCGGAACTATATTCAGCATTGTGTCACTGCTTTTACCTTTGTTCTTCCTCAATGACCTTGTTTCTGCATCACCGTATCCCAGTACACGTGACAATAATAGACCAATATTGTTAAGCTTAACAGCATCGCCACAGAGGAAAGAGGAACTCGTTCAGCGAGGGTTTATCAGAAAAATACCTGGTAACCGTGCCAATCTACTTCCTCTTTCCCAGCGTGACAATCCTGTTGAGCGTAAAGGCGGAGTCAAACACTGCGATGCAAAAGATTGACGATGCTCCAGCTCTGCTTCTCTCCCTGATGAGCTCAATTACTTCTGCGCTCGCTTTGACTGAGAGAACAAGGTCACCCTCAAAGCGGATCTCCCACCTGGTGAACTGCCTCTCTCACTTTCCACCTCCGATGTCTGTGCCACTCTGAGCAGGGTGAATGTACGGAAGGCAGCTGGTCTGGATGGAATATCTGGCCATGTGCTCAGACTCTGTGCAGGGCAGTTGGCCAGGGTCTTCACGGACATTTTCAATCTGTCTCTGGCCCAGGCAGTTGTCCCCACAAGCTTCAAGATACATTCCACTACCGCGGGCCTGAATGACTTCTGCTCAGTTACACTCACCCCCATCATTGCAAAGTGCTTTGAGAGACTGGTTCTATCACATCTGAAATCCTGTCTGCCCACTACCCTGGACCCCATCAATTTGCCTATCGCACCAACAGGTCAACAGAGGACGCCATCTCCACGGCACTTCACTCTGCCCTGACCCACCTGGACAGTCCCAACCCTTACGTCAGAATGCTGTTCATTGACTTTAGTTCGGCATTCAATACTGTGATCCCCTCCAAGCTGATCACCAAACTTCGCCAGCTTGGTATCAGCTCATCCCTCTGCAATTGGACCTTGGACTTTCTGACTAACAGACCCCAATCAGTTAAGTTAGACAACCTCTCCTCCTCCACTCTCACCCTGAACACCGGCGTGCCTCAAGGCTGTGTGCTGAGTCCTCTTCTGTACTCCCTTTTCACCTATGACTGCGTTCCTGTACATGGTTCTAACTCCATAATCAAGTTCGCAGACGACACCATGGTAGTTGGCCTGATCAGAGGGGATGATGAGATGGCCTACAGGGATGAGGTCCAGCACCTGGCCGCATGGTGTGCCGACAACAACCTGGCCCTTAACACCCAGAAGACCAAGGAGATCATTGTGGACTTCAGGCATGCTAGGAGCCACGCTCACATCCCCATCTACATCAACGGAGCTATAGTGGAGCGTGTATCAAGCTTCAAATTCCTTGGTGTCCACATTTCCAAGGATCTCACCTGGTCCCTGAACTCCTCCATCCTGATCAAAAAGGTGTAACAGCGCCTTTATTTCCTGCGGAGCATCAAGAAAGCTCACCTCTGTCCCAGGATACTGACGGACTTTTACCGCTGTACCATTGAGAGCATACTCACCAACTGCATCTCAGTGTGGTATGGCAATTGTCCCGTATCGGACCGCAAAGCACTCCAGCGTGTGGTGAAAACTGCCCAGCGGATTATCGGCACCCAGTTGCCCACCATTGAGAGCATCTACCATAGACACTGCCTGGGCAGGGCAAAAAGCATTATTAAGGATGCATCTCAGCCTAACCATGGACTTTTTACTCTCCTCCCATCTGGTAGGTGCTACAGGAGCCTCCGCTCCTACACCAGCAGGCACAGGAAGAGCTTCTTCCCTGAGGCTGTGACACTGCTGAACCTCACATCACAGCGCTAAGCAGTATTGCACCCATATTGTACTGTCTCAGTACTTTTATATTTGTGTGCTGTAGCACTTACTTTTTATTCTCATTTATTTTGTAAATAACACTATTCTTTGCATTTCTGGTCAGATGCTAACTGCGTTTCATTGGCTTTGTATCTGTAATCGGCACAATGACAATAAAGTTGAATCTAATCTAATCTAATCTAATCTAATGTCATTGATTCTGAGCTGAGCTGAACTGTCCAGAGTAATTTAAACCACACCCCATCCCAGTGCCGGGTCTATTGTTTTGCAGCTTGTGACTCATTACTCTCCGAGGATCGTCACCTTGTCATGGTGAAGAGACTTGTGAGTTGCTGAGATCCCGAGAGTGATGCCGTCTGGAGTTTAGCTATGTGGTGCTTAGTTCCTGGTAGGGTCACTAATGGTGGTAAGGTCAAAGGGGAGGTTCCAGACAAGGAGGATCCAGCCAGGGCCTCAACGGTGGCGCTGGTGGAAAGTGATGGTTCCTAGTCTCGCACTCCATGCCACTGGACCCTGACCCTGATCTATGAAGGACCGCGTAGTGGCTGTCTGCACGTCAGCCTCCCCACGGTAAACAAAGTCACACACAGGAGTGCTCCATTAAGGGAATCCACCCTACAACCCCTTACCAGAACATCATACTCAACTCCAATGATTGCTGTGACGCCCCAAGTCCACATTCAGGTATTTTTAAATTATGACCAGTGTTTTTGCCACTATCGAGTCCCAGACCCCACCCCCCATCACTACCACCATCCCCTGAACGATAGATTTTTTAAATCACCTTTCTAATTCTTCTACTAATTACTCTACGTCTATGACCTCTGATAAAAGTACAAAAGTTCAAAGTAAATTTATTAGCAAAGTACATATATGTCACTTTATACAACTCTGAGATCCATTTTCTTGTGGGCATACTCAGCAGAATCAATGAAAGACCGCACCAGCCGGGCGTTGAAAGTGTGCAAAAGACAACAAATTGTGCAAACACAAAATAAAGAAATAATAATAATAAACAAATAAGGAATAAATATTGAGACTATGAGATGAAGAGTCCTTGTGGGTGAGTTCATAGGTTGTGGGAACATTTCAGTGATGGACGTGTGGAGTTGATTGAAGTTATCCCCTCTGGTTCAAAAACCTGATGGCTGAGGGGTCGTAACTGTTCCTGGTGGTGATGTGAGTCCTGAGGCCCCTGTACATTCTTCCTCATGGCAGCAGTGAGAAGAGAGCATGTCCTGGGTGGTGGGGGTCCCTGATGACGGATGCTGCTTTCCTGCGACAACATTTCATGTCTATGGTGGGGAAGGCTTTGCCCATGAAAGACTGGACCATATCCATTACTTTTTGTTGTATTTTCCATTCAAGGGCATTGGTGTTTCCATACCAGGCTGTGATGCAGCCAGTCAATATACTCTCCACTACAAATTTATAGAAGTTTGTCAAAGTTTTAGATGTCAAGCGGAACCTTTGCAAGGTCCTAAGGAAGTAGAGGTGCCACCGTGCTTACTTTGTCATTGCACTGGTGTGCTGGGCCCACGACAGATGGTAAGAGTGGGCTCTCTCACCTCTGCCCCTCTGACCCTCAAAACAGGTGCCCCTCAGGGCTGCGTACTAAGCCCCCTCCTTTACTCCTGTATACCCATGACTGTGTCGCCACCCACAGCTCCAATCTGCTAATTAAATTTGCTGACGACGCTACATTGATTGGCCTTATCTCAAATAATAATGAGGCAGCCTACAGAGAGGAAGTCATCACCCTGACACAGTGGTTTCAAGAAAGCAACCTCTTCCTCAATATCGCAAAAACAGAGGAGCTGGTTGTGGACTACAGGAGGAATGGAGACAGGCTAACCTCTATAAACATCAATGGATCTCGGGATGAGAGGATGAACGGCTTTAAGTTCCTCAGCATAAACAACACTGAGGATCTCACGTGGTCTGTACATACCGGATGTGTGGTGAAAAAGGCACAACAGCACCTCCTTCACCTCAGACGGTTGAAGAAATTTGATATGGGCCCCCCAGATCCTAAGAACTTTCTACAGGGGCACAATTGAGAGCATCCTGACTGGCTGCATCACTGCCTGGTATGGGAACTGTACTTCCCTCAATTGCAGGACTCTGCAGAGAGTGGTGCGGACAGCCCAGCACATCTGTAGATGTGAACTTCCCACTATTCAGAACATTTACAAAGACAGGTGTGTAAAAAGGACCCAAAGGATCATTGGGGACCTGAGTCACCCCAATCACAAGCTATTCCAGCTGCTACCATCCGGGAAATGGTACTGCAGCATTAAAGCCAGGACCAACAAGCTCCAGGACAGCTTCTTCCACCAGACCATCAAACTGATTAATTCATGCTGACACAACTGTATTTCTATGTTATATTGACTATCCTGTTGTACATAATAGTTATTATAAATTGCTATAATTGCATATTGCACAGTTGAACAGAACATAAGGATTTACTCCTCGTGTGTTTGACGAATGGAAGTAATCAAGTTAATTCAATTCAATGAACTGTTGCCACAAAACAACAAACTTCACGACATAGTTTATTTTCAGTGATAATAAACCTGATTCTGATTCTAATATTACATACATCGAGTGAGTCTCGCCTCAGCCCAACCCAACTTAACCAATTTTGCTTCATAGCCACAGTATTTCCCTAAATTCCCTCTCCACTGCAGTCATATCTTTCCTGTAGTAATATGGTGACCAGATATTACAGTGTGCAAGCTATGAGCTAACTGTTGTACAGGTACGCAGTTCTAACATAACCACACAACTCTCTCTCGAAAGCAAAGTGTCAAATTACAAGCAGGAATTGCAGAAACCTGTGTAACATTACCAGGAATATGAAAGATAAGGGGTCATTTGATTGAAGTTTACATTAGAATTGTCACTTTGGAATAGGTTTATTATTGTCACATTTATCGGGATACAGCGAAAAGCTTGTCTTGTATACTGTTCATACAGATCCAATCGTTACACAGTGTATTGAGATAGAACAAGGTTAAGCAATAACTGAATACAGAATAACAGCTACAAAGTAAGTACAGTGCAGGTAAACAATAAAATACAAAATCATAATGAGAATAAGACCATAAGACACAGGAGCAGAATTAGGCCATTCAGCCCATCAAGTCTTCTACACCATGCCATCAAGGCTGATTTATTACATCTCTCAATCCTATTCTCCCGCCTCCTTCCTGTAACCTTTGACACCCTGACTAGTCAAGAATTTACCAGCCTTTCCTTTAAATATACCCAATGACTTGGCCTCCACAGACTCACCACTCTCTGGCTAAAGAAATTCCTCCTCATCCCCGTTCTAAAGGGAAGTCCTTTTATTCTGAGGCTGTGCCTTCTGGTCCTAGAATCTCCCACCATAGGAACCAAGCTCTCCACATCCATCTTATTTATCTGGATAGAGAGAAACTATTTGTGTTATTTACTGAGGCTAGAACTGGCAAAGTAAAACTTACTGCCAAGCCTTTCAGGAGCAGTTCAGGAACATAATGATATGCAGAGGGTGGGAAAAATTCGGACCTCCCATTCACAAGTGGCAATAGCAGCGATGCCACTGGTTAATTTTGCATTCTTCCCTTCTCTTAGGCAATCCTTCAGGAGCAAAGGTGGCTCCCTTGTGTGTCAGAAACTTTAATGATGCAATGCGGCTAGAATGTGTCTCATCACCTCAGACTCCTCCACAGGTATGGCAGGACGGCAGATGGGGCAGACAGTGAATAGACTGTAAGGTTTGGGCTTCCAGTGTGTGACCTCGAGTTCCCAATACCATCTTGAGAATGTTTGTTCTTCAATAAAGACAAACTTGCATGGGTAAAAACACTGGAACTATTTTAGTTACAGATTTACAGAATGGTTTCAGCTCAACCACATTTTACTCCAGACACTCCAGCCCATCTAGAGTGTGTGTGAGTCCCATTCACTAGCATCACTTCCAATCCCTGCATTGCACACTAGGAACTGAAGTTCTGTATTATGTACACACATAATAACGCATCTCCCCCCTTTAAAGAAAAACAAACACAATGCTATGTCCCCATAAACTTGCAAGAAACAATAATGCTTTCCAACAAAGATATTTACATTAATATCAATTGTAATGAGCAAATCTTAAGGAGAAGATGGCGGCACGACGGCAGCGCGCACGGCCTCTCCGGTGAATCATATCTGTAATCTGTCAAGTAGGGGACCGTGCACAATTCTGATTTGATAGAGAGGGACGTGAGAGTATGGAGGAATAGCTGGAAAACTTCTGAAATGCCCGCTTCGCTGCCGCTGCTACTGTGTGGTAACCAGAATCTCCGGGGCAGAAGGCCCCGAGTCCTCAGGTTTGCTTGTTTCAGCGGCTGGGGCTAGGTCGAAGGCGCTCGGTAGAGGATGGCACTCAGGAGGCTGTATCGGAGGGGCTGGCCAGAGGCTAAGTTTTCGGATGGATGGACTCAGTGTCGGCTGTGGTCGGCTGCTTCCAAGGCATCGGCAAGTTGACGGTGCCTGGAGGTTTATGGCGGGGAGTTTCTCCCTTTTGCCGCCGTTATCGGGGACTCGGGAGTCAATCAACTCGGGGACTTTGAGACTTTTTTTACCGTGCCCATGGTTTGTTCTTCATCAAATTATGGTATTGCTTTGCACTGCTGTAACTATATGTTTTTAATTATGTGGTTCTGTCAGTATTAGTTTTTGGTTTGTCCTGTTTTCTGTGATATCACTCTGGAGAAACATTGTATCATTTCTTAATGCATGTATGCATTTCTAAATGACAATAAAAGAGGACTGAGTGTTCTCATAATCTTAAAAAAAAAGACCCTTATTCGCTCAACAACTCTCAATTGGTCTCTGAGGTGGTTTAATGGTCCTTTTTAGTCTGCTACTTTCCATAGGTATTTACTTGTATTTGATGCATTAATATTTGTAACTTTCTGAAAATTCTGATCAACAAGTTTATTCTTTACAACTGGTGGCCCCGTCGGTGTACTGGCAGGTGACATGTCACAGCTACAGGTTGTGGCTTGTGGTCATAGATCCAGGTGGTTCCTTCTTAGGGGTGTCCCTTACTCCATCTGGATTTGGTAGGAATGTGGAGCAACTGTCTGTGGCACATACCCTCACATGGACCATGTGCCAGAATCATGATCTCGCATTCACACTTGATCCCCAGGCTTCAGGACTGGTAGGCTTTTCACAGTCTTGTCGTGATATTGTTTCTGTATCTCCTTCCTTTTTACTCTAGCCACTTTGACCTTGTGTGCTCCTTTAGGTGTCACAGGTTGTTGTGCACTGGAAGGTTGGTGTGTATGTGTTGACCTATCTGCATCTGGGCTGGTGAAAGGCCATTCTGCAGTGGCGCACTCCTGTAAACCATTAGACTTTTGTGGAAATCTCTCATCCATCTTGCGCTTTCTTCATGAGACCCTTCGCTACCGTGACCGAACTCTCTGCTAGGCCATCAGATTTTGGGTGATGTGGGCTCGAAGTTAAATGTCAAAACCCCCAATCATTGGCAAAGGACTCAAGCACACAGCTCGAGAATGGTGGACCATTGTCTGATACCACTTCTCCTGGAGCTCCGTGCCTCACAAACACAGCTTTCAAGAAGGTGATGACCACTTTGCTGGATATTGATTACAGTGTTGCAACCTCTGGGTATTTGGAAAAGCAATCTGTTACAACAATGTGACTCATCCAATTACATTCAAACAAATCCACTCCAACTGTGAAGTATGACCAGTCTGGTACATGGTGTGGTGTAAGTGGTTCTGCTATGGTCTGTAGGTACGACCTTTCTCACATGAAGCAGCGTCTGGCTGATGTCTCGGTTCATTCTTGGTCAGTACATCACCTCACAAGCTCTTTGTCTACATTTTTCCTCACCAAGATGCCCTTCATGTATCTTCTGGAGCACTTCCTTGCGTAGCGACAGTGGATTCACAATCCTGATCTCTTTGAGGACCACCTCTTTCATTACTGGAAGTTCAGCTCTGTATGCCCAATAATCCTGAATACACATTGGACAGTCATTCTTAGTTTCTGGCCAGCCTTTCTATATTACCTCTTTGAGTACTTTCAATGTTTCATTGTCCCTGCTGCTGTCCTAATCTTTTCTGTTCTATTAGGAGATACTGGAACGGAGGTAACAATCATGTCAACAGAGGCTTGTATATCTACATTGATCTCTTGGTAGCTCTTTTCTTTCTTGTTGACTGCTCGAGACAGCATATCGGTGTCAAACATCTTTTTTCCCGGCGTGTAGATCATCTTCACATCAGCCTTATCAACATGCACTGTATCCTCATGGGACAGTCATTCAGTGGTTTGGACATAATTGAGACCAATGGTTTATAGTCTGTCTCCACTTCAAAAGCTTGTCCATAGATACACTGATGGAACCTTTTGCATGCATAAGTGCTGGCAAGAAGCTCTTTCTCTATTTGTGCATAGTTGGTTTCCGCCCTTGATGCGAAGGCCACAGGTTGCCACGTGTCATCATGTTGCTGCTGTAGTACTGCTCCAGAGCCATACCGGGACACATCAGCCAAGATCCTAATACACCCCTCCGGATCATTAAACTTCAGCAAGGGCTCTTCAGTTCGGATTCCTTTCAGCCTATGGAAACAGTTTCTTGCTCATTGGACCAAATCCACTCATTTCACTGCTCAAGGAGTGACCTAAGTGGTGCTGACACAGTAGACAGTCAAAGGATGACCTTAGCCAGGTAAGTCACCATCCTCAGGAACGTCTCAGCTCCTCTTTGTTTTGGGGCCTCTCCACATTCTCAATGGCTGACGTCTCTCTTGGGTCAGGCTTCACTCTTCTGATATGACATCTCCAATGAAAGTCAGTGTCTTAGCACCAAACTCACATTTCCCTTTAGTTAGTTTCAAATTGACATCCTGTATCACATCAAGTACCTGTCTCAGTCGTGCATCATGTTCTTCCTTGGTGGGCTCCCAAATGATGATGTTGTCCATCACGGTCTCGACACCAGGTATGCCCCCAAAGATCAGGTGGGTGGTTTTATGATAGACTTCAGGTGCAGACAGGAACCCATTAGATAACCGAAGAAAGTGATATCTTCCCTCTGGTGTGTCAAAGGTACACAGTCTCAAACTCACCTTATCAAGCTTCATCTGTCAAAGCCCAGATGTCAGGTTGAGTTCGTTAAATCACTTGGCACCTGCAAACCAGGACATGATCGTGTTGACAATTTAAAATGCTCTCTTTTGATGGCTTTATTGAGATCTCTTGGGTCTAGACATATCTGCAATGTTCCATTTTTCTTTTGCACCATGACGAGTGTGCTCACCCAGTCTGATGGCTCTTCAATTTATCCAGTTCTTGTTTAAGTTTGTCTCAAAGTGCAAATGGAACTTTACTGCATACATGGACAACAGGAGACACTGCCTCATCGATATAGATTTTGTGTACACCAGGTAAGCATCCAAACCCATCAAAGGCATCGGCATACTCTCCGTGAGTGTTGTGTGTGGTCATCTTTGGACTGTGAAGCCTCTGTGAAAACTCTTTTCAACCAGTTGAGCTTCTCACCTGCACTCAGACCTAATACTGACTCTACTCCCTTTTCTACAACCAGTAGCTGTGCCTTTAGGTGCTGCCGTCGTGCTTGAAGGTCACCATACAGCCCACTTTGACTAGAATACTCTCTCCAGTATAGCCTGTCACTTTTAACTTCACTGGGTATTTCTTGCTCTTGGACTTGCGAGTGATGTAATCATCCATAGACAACCGTTTCACCTGCCTGCATCAAGCTTGAATGGAATTACTGTCTCATTCACCGTCACTGGAACGATCCATTCTGTTTTACCAGCACCAGTCTGCAGAGAATCTACAAAAGCTTCCTCAATTTCCCCATCAACCGTGTGTACCTTCCTCTTAGTAGCCCCAACTTTGCAGCACTTTGCAAAATGATTCTTCTTCCCACAATTATTGCAGGACTTTCCACAAGCAGGACATTTCATTGGAATGTGCCTACCTCCATATTTGCTATATTTGTTGTTTGAGCCTAGGTCTTTCCTCTGCTGTTGCGTTGTGAGATGCCTTGTGCTCTGCCCCTCTGTTTCCACAGCACGCTCTGTTGTTTCTGCTCTGTGCAGCTCTTCAGTTTGAGTTTGTGTGGTCTCCACAGCTCTACACGTATCCACAGCCTCTTCCAGCATTACATCTGTTTCACGGAGCAGACTTTCCCTGAGCCAATTACCTGGCATTCCACAGATGATTCTGTCTTTAACTAGAGAGTCTCTCGAATCTCCAAGCTCACAAAACTTACTCAGTGTGTGAAGCTAAGTACTGGTCGGACCTGACACTTTGTTTCTGGTCACAGGAAAAGAATTTATATCTTTCAAAGGTGATGTTTCTACTTAAGGCAAAATACCCCTCAAATTTTGTCATGAGTGTCCTATGTCAAGGCTGTTTTGAATTTGAAAGCTGTTGTAGATATTGTCCAAAGCATCTTTGCCAATTACATGTAGAAAGATAAATGCTTTAAATTTTTCCTCTGCCCAACCAGCTCTACTCTCCACTAAATATGTATTGAATCGCTGTTTGAAGTGTTTCCAATTATCAGCTAGATTGCCAGTAAACTGCAAAGGTGTGGGAGTACTTAGCCAATCCATTGAGGGGACTTTTAGGCTCTCACCTCAATTTTTTGGTGAACTTCGAGACAGTGTGCTCTCTTGCCGGCAGCTTCTCTCTGTCAGAACCAATGTCTCTTTCTCAGTCACTCGCGGTATTCATTTACGCTTCGTATTTACACCTCACACCGACTTCTGACACCGTGTTATGTTTATTCTTTAACAAAGGCAAACTTGTATGGGTAAAAATGGTAAAACTATTTTATTTACAGATTTACAGAATGGCTTCAGCTCGACCACATCTTACTCCAGACACTCCAGCCCACCAAAAGCACGTGTGAGTCCCGTTCACCAACGTCACTTCCGGTCCTGGCAGAACCACCACATTGCACACTGGGAACCAAAGTTCTCTATTATGTTCACTCATAATAACACACAGTCCTTGAGTTGTACTGAGCCAGGGTTACTCAAAAGTACATGGGGATAATTCTGTACTACATTTTCAATCAAGGAATGTCGGCAAAAGGAGGACATTGATGTTAGGTCATGGTACAAGGGGTTAAATAGCCTCTCTATATATCGAGACAGTCCAAGGACAACTATGTACATTTGAAAATACCTGAGCTTCACGGTAACAAAGAGAGAAAATCCTGACCTTATGTAGTGACTTGCACAGTCATATAATACCTTATCTATACCCCTCATAATTTTGTTCCCTTCATTCTCCTAAACTCCAGAGAAAAAGTCCTGACCTATTCAGCCTTTCCCTACACTCTGTCTTAGATACACCCAACGACCTGGCCTCCACTACTGCACGTGGCAACAAATTCCACAAATTCACCATCCTTTGGCTAAAGAAATTTCTCCACATCTGTTTTGAAAGGGCGCCCCTCTATCCTGCCCTCTTGTCCTAGACTCCCCCACCATGGGAAACATCCTTTCCACATCTACTCTGTCTAGGCCTTTCAATATTCCAAAGGTTTCAATGAGATCCTCCCTCATCCTTCTGAATTCCAGCGAGTACAGACCCAGAGCCATCAAACGTTCCTCGTATGATAACCCTTCCATTCCTGCAATCATTCTTGTGAACCTCCTCTGGACCCTCTCCAATGCCAGCACATCTTTTCTAAGATGAGGGGCCCAAAACTGTTCACAATACTCAAGGTGAGGCCTCACCAGTGCCTTATAAAGCCTCAGCATCACATCTTTGCTTTTGTATTCGAGACCTTTTGAAATGAAAGCTAACATGGCATTTGCCTTCCTCACCACCGACTCAACCTGCAAGTTAACCTTCAGGGTGTTCTGCAAAAGGACTCCCAAGTCCCTCTGCATCTCAGATTCCTGGATTTTTGCCCCCTTTAGAAAATAGTCCGCACATTTATTTCTACTACCAAAGTGCATGACCATGCATTTTCCAACATTGAATTTCATTTGCCACTTTCTTGCCCATTCTCCTGATCTGTCTAAGTCCTTCTGCAGCCTACTTGTTTCCTCAACATTACCTGCTCCTCCACCAATCTTCATATCATCTGCAAACTTGGCAACAAAGCCAACTATTCCATCATCTAAATCATTTATATACAGAATAAAAAGAAGTGCTTCCACACCGACCCCTGTGGAACACCACTAGTCACTGGCTGCCAACCAGAAAAGGATCCTTTTATTCCCACTCGCTGCCTCCTATCAATCAGCCAATGCTCTAACCATGTTAGTAACTTTCTTATAATACTATGGGCTCTTAACTTGGTAAGCAGCCTCATGTGTGGCACCTTGTCAAAGGCCTTCTGAAAGTGCAAGTATACGATATCCACTACATCCCCTTTATCTATCCTACCTGTAGTCTCCTCAAAGGATTCCAACAGGTTTGTCAGGCAGGAATTTCCCTGAAGGAAACCATGCTGACTTTGTACTATCTTGTCCTGTGTCACCAAGTACTCCATCACCTCGTCCTTAACAATTGACTCCAACATCTTCCCAACCACTGAGGTCAGGCTAGATGCAGGAAGATTGTTCCCGATGTTGGGGAAGTCCAAAACGAGGGGTCACAGTTTGAGGACAAAGGGGAAGCCTTTTAGGACCGAGATGAGGAAAAACTTCTTCACACAGAGAGTGGTGAATCTGTGGAATTCTCTGCCATAGGAAACAGTTGAGGCCAGTTCATTGGCTATACTTAAGAGGGAGTTAGATATGGCCCTTGTGGCTAAAGGGATCAGGGGGTATGGAGGGAAGGCTGGTACAGGGTTCTGAGTTGGATGATCAGCCATGATCATACTGAATGGCGGTGCAGGCTCGAAGGGCCGAATGGCCTACTCCTGCACCTATTTTCTATGTTTCTATGTTTCTAGATGGTCTATAATTTCCTTTCTGCTGCCTTCCTCCTTTCTTAAAGAGTAGAGTGACATTTGCAATTTTCCAGTCCTTTGGCACCATGTCAGAGTCCAATGATTTTTGAAAGATCATTTTTAATTCCACCACAATCTCTAACACGACCTCTTTCAGAACCCTAGGGTGCAGTTCCTCTAGTCTGGGTGACTTATGTACCTTTAGGTCTTTCAGCTTTTTGAGCACCTTCTCTCTTGTAATAGTAATTGCACCCACTTCCCTTCCTCCACACACTAAAACATCAGGCACACTGCTGGTGTCTTCTACAATGAAGTCTGACGCAAAATACTCATTTAGTTCATCAGCCATCTCCTTGTCCCCTGTTATTATTTCTCCTGTCTCATTTTCTAGCGGTCCTATAACCACTCTCATTTCTCTTTTATTTTTAACATACTTGGAAAAACTTTTACTATCCACTTTGATATTATTTGCTAGCTTGCTTTCATATTTCATCCTTTTCCTTCTAATGATTCTTTTAGTTACTCTCTGTATGTTTTTTAAAAGCTCCCCAATCCCCTGTCTTCCCACTAATTTTTGCTTTGTTGTATGCCCTCTCTTTTGTTTTTACAATAGCTTTGACTTCCCTTGTCAGCCATGGTTGTACTATTTTACCATTCGAATATTTCTTCATTTTTGAATACACATGTCCCGCACCTTCCTCATTTTTCCCGGAAACACACGCCATTGCTGCTCTGCTGACATCCCTGCCAGCAGCCCCTTCCAATTTTATGAGACAAAAGTTAGCCAGAGAGTTTTTGCCTGGGTGGAAATGACTAATACTAGAGGGCATAATTTAAGGTGATTGGAGGAAAGTATAGGGGAAATGTTAGAGGTAAGTTTTTTTTTACAGGGAGAGTGGTGATTGCATGGAACGCCCTGCCAGGGGAGGTGGTAGAGGCAAATACGTTAGGAGCATTTAAGAAGCTCTTACATAAGCACATGGATGATAGAAAATAATGGGACCTATGTAGGAGGGAAGGGTTAGATTGATCTAAGAGTAGGTTAAAAGGTCGCCACAACATCGTGGGCCGAAGGGCCTGTACTGTTCTATGTAAAATGTTAAACAATTTTGACTGGATTACAAAGTGCAGTAGTGTAAATTGTCTGTAAAAATCTGAATGAAAAGTCCACCTATCTTGAGAACATTTAGATAAAAGATTTTATTCTTACTGAACATGACAATCTGTCAGAGTATTCCGCCGTCTTAGTCATTAGTTAGCTGATCGTTATAAAAGGCTAGCAACCTACTACAAGCATCAATCCGCAAGTTTTCGTCAATAGATTTAATGCAAAATCCTCAGTTTCAGAATGGATGGAAAGTTATTAGGGATGATTAATTCAAATTCTGAGTGTAGCTTTTTATTGATTCTATTGTATTTCTTTGTTCTATTATGAATGCTACAAGAAAATGAATCTCAGGATTGTATATGGTGACATATGTACTTTTATAATAAATTCACTTTGAACTTTGAAATTCCTTGCAACGTAAGCATCATAATTGGGTGTTTTAGATTTGCTTTTTAGCTGGGTTGGCACAAAATTGTGGGCTGAAGGTCCTGTTCCTGTGCTGTACTTGTCTATGCTCTATGGAGAAATTCCAGCCCAATTTAAACACCATCTTGAGTGACTAAATGCCGATCCTTAGAGTTATAAACATCAAGCTAAGCTCATTTAAGTAATTCCATTATGAATTTAACTCAAATGCTATTAGTTCTCTAGCCCCTGATTTTTATTTTTGCTAATGGAACATTTGAACAAATGGATGATTTTATAATTGTATTTACGTGGCAGATAAATACCTGCCTCTCCAATCACGTTTTATAGCTCAATAAGCTCATGTATCAAAATTCCTACCACAAGACCGTGACAGAGCAACACTAGAATTCAAAGGAAACGAGACCTGATCATATTGAAAGAAGCATTATTGATTCAATTCACTCGGGAAGTGGAGGAGTTAGTTGGTTATAACCTGTCCAATGGAAAATGAGTGAGCATAACTTCTGTTCTGTACATAGAGCAGCACAGTACCACAGAGCATACGAACCCTTTAACCTACTCCAATTCCAAAAGTTCAAAGTAAAAACATTTATTATCAGAGTACATACACGTCACCACATGCAACACCGAGATTCTTTTTGCTGCGGGCATACTCAGCAAATCTATAGAGCGGTAACTGTAAACAGGATCAGTGAAAGATCAAGTGGAGCATAGAAGGCAACAATCTGCTGAAATGCAAATATAAATAAATAGCAATAAATAACGAGACCATGAAATAACAAGATAAAGATTCCTTCAAGTGAGATCATTGGTTGTGGGAACATCTCAACGGATGACTGTAGTTCTTCTCTTTTGTTCAAGAGTCTAATGGTTGAGGGGTTGAGGGGTAGTAACTGTTCTTGAACCTGGTGGTGCGAGTCCTGAGGCTCCTGTACCTTCTACCTGATGGCAGCAATGAGAAAAGTGCATGGCCTGGGTGGTGAGGATCTTTGATGATGAATGCTGCTTTTCAATGGCAACATTTCACATGCTCAATGGTTGGGAGGGCTTTACCCATGATGTGCTGGGCTGAATCTACTAGCTTTTCCACTCAAAGGCATTGGTGTTCCCATACCAGGCCGTAATGCAGCCAGTCAATACACTCTCCACCACACATCTATAACTCTTATCTGTCAATCTAACCCTCCCTTCCCAAATGCTCTCCATTTTTCTTTCACCCTAAGAGTCTCTTAAATGTCCTTAATGTATCTGCCTCCACCATCACCCATGGCAGGGCATTCCATGCACCCACCACTCTCTGTGTAACCGCTGACATCCCCCCCCCCCATACTTTCCTCCAAATACCTTAATGTTACAAAGCCCTGCATTAGCTATTTCTGCCCTGAGAAAAGAGTCTCTGGTTGTCCAGGCTGCCTAGGCTTCCCACCAACTTGTACACCCCTATCAATTAACCTCTCATCCTCCTTCACTCCAAATAGAAAAGCCCTAGCTCACTCAACCGATCATGAAACATATTCTCTAATCCAGGGAACATCCTGGTAAATCTCCCCTGCACCCTCTCTAAAGATCCCACATCCTTCCTACATCCAGCTTGCTTCCCCCCAATTCCCTTAATATTCTTCTACCTCCTCAATTGCTTTGATTCCTCCAATTGGTCAGGCACTTTTCATCTCCAATAGTTTAATTTACCCATCAATCAAAGTCACACAAAACTCAAAAGGAGTTGACCGAAGTGCATCTAATTCACTGCATATCTGTCTGCGTCAATCAGGGTGCAATTGGTGACTAAGCAAACCTACTATTATTGTCAGCTGGGAGTTGGGGCACACGACTGCTTGTCTCATTATAATAGTGTCTTATTGTACTAACATTATACTGTCTTACATAAACATGCACCTCGCACTTCATATCAACCTGTCAATCTTTAGGCCATCACGAGAAAATTTAACGAAGGGTCTCGGCCCAAAACGTCGACTGTACTTCTTCCTACAGATGCTGCCTGGCCTGCTGCATTCACCAGCATTTTGTGTGTGTGATCTTTAGACCATACCGCTCAAGGACTGGTGCTAATTTTATTTTGTGACTGTACGTACAGGATCATAACTATATGTGCTGTGTGTGACTACATGTAGGGTGTTCTGCACCTTGGCTCCGGTGGAACAAGGTTTAATTTAGCTTTTGCACTGTGTTTGTCAACATGGAGTGGAGAGTGAATTTGTAAATCTGGTGGGAGCAAGGGAATGGCGAGGGTGGATCGCAGTGGGAGAGGTGTGGGACAGGTGGCAGAGGAGGAGTGCCAAGGGTGGGAGGAGGTGCGGGTGCAGACACACCCAGCCCTGAGACACCAGGCAAGGTCATTTGATTCCAAACAATTGGTTTATTGATCATTATGGAATTTCTCACCGGTGCTTCCTGCTTCCTCCCCTTTTCCCAACCATGATTCCTCTCTCCCTGCCCCCTTCTCGCTCTCAGTCCACAGCAGAGACCCATATCAGAATCAGGTTTATCATCACTCACACATGTTGCGAACTGTTTTTGCAGCAACACTACAGTGCAACACATAAAATTACTGCAGTACTGTGCAAAAGTCTTAGGGACCCTGGCTATGTACACGAGCCTCAGGCCTTTGCACAGTACTGTATGCATGTGTACGCTGAAATGACATTTAATGTGAACTTGAAACCAATGATATGGTTCACGTTGTCCCATTCAGCAGCTCAGAAATTAGGCATGATCCTGGTGACCCTCACCAATTTTTATGGGCGTACCAGAGAAGATAACCTATCCAGATTCACCAGCAGCTTTGTACGGCAACTGCTCTGTCCAAGACCACAAGACATTGCAGAGATATTGACTCAGCCCTGTCAGCCTCCTGTTCGATGTTTCTGCCTACATGCTGAATCCACTGCCTGCAGAACGCACCAACGTAATTAAAGTCAGCACCCACCTGGGGCGTTTGCGGCACTGTGGCGTAGCAGTAAGCGTAATGCTTTTCAGTGCCAGGGCCAGAAAATTAGAATTCCGTTCCCATCGCTGTCTGCAAGGAGTTGCTGCATTCTCCCTGTGACCGCGTAGATTTGCTGTGGGTGCTCCCGTTTCCCCCCAATGTTCCAGTGACTCGAGGGTAAGGGTTGGTGAGTTTGGGCATGGAGAGTCAGAGCTGGAAGCTTGGACACACTTGCACATTCTGAGACTGCGTTGAATGTTGAAGCAAATGGCTCATTTCACTCTGTGTTACGATGTACGATGTACGTGTGACAAATAAAGGTCTCTCCTCCCTACCTCCCATCAGGCAGAAGCTTGAAAGCACGTAAACCAGGTTCAAGGACAGCTTCTATGCCACTGTTATAAGACTTGAATAGACCTTGTATGTTAAAGATGATTTCTTGATCTTTCGGTCTACCATATCATGGATGGCTTTTGCAATTTATTCATCTATCCGTGCTGCACTTTCTCTGTAACTGTAATACAGTAATCTGCAATCTGTTTTCCTTTCCTTATGAATTGATTTGTCTGGATGACATACGAACACCGTATCTCAGTATCATCATCATTATGTGCCGCATCGTGTGACATCATCATTATGTGTTACGTTATATGACATCATCAGTATGTGCCATGTTGTATGACGTAGGCCAGCGGTCCCCAACCACTGGGCCGCGGACCGGTACCAGGCCGCAGAGCATGCGCTACCGGGCCGCGAGGAAACGATATGATTTGGCGATATGAGTCAGCTGCACCTTTCCTCATTCCCTGTGACGCCCACTGTTCAGCCATTACGCACGCGAGGTCATTACCCGCGCATCATCCATGTCAGCGTGGGAAGGAGATCAACTCCTCGAGCTTGCAGATGGCAGCAGGCTGAAAAGTATGTTTGACATAACATCTCTGCCGACATTCTGGATCAAAGTCAAGGCTCAATATCCTGAGATAGCCACGAAAGCACTGAAAACGTTGCTTCCATTTCCAACATATCTCTGCGATGAATGTAACAAAAACTAAATTGCGGAATAGACTGGACATAAGGAACCCCCTTCGAGTATCACTGTCTCCCATCACCCCTCGATAGGACCGTCTTGTTGCAGGGAAACAAGCCCAGGGCTCCCACTGATTCAGCGATATTGGTGAGTTGCAATGATTTTATATGTTCATACGGGGAAAATATGTGCTATGTGTTTAATATCCAAACGTTACTTAAAATGTTATGATGCAATTGACTTATATAATCATATAACAATTACAGCACGGAAACAGGCCATCTCTGCCCTTCTAGTCCGTGCCGAACGCTACTCTCACCTCATCCCACCGACCTGCACTCAGCCCATAACCCTCCATTCCTTTCCTGTCCATATACCTATCCAATTTAACCTTAAATGATAATATTGAACCTGCCTCTGCCACTTCTACTGGAAGTTCATTCAACACTTACTTCAAGCTCCCCTGTCCTTATCACTATATTCATGCGATGAAAATATGCGCTGTGTTTAATATTAAATTCATTAGATAAACCCTTTTAGAAACGAAATTGAGTGTATTAGCCACTTATCATCGATATTCCGGTCGTGATTAACACTCCCCCCCTCCCCCTCCCAAACAGAATCGCTAAAAACGATTTGTAGAAAAATAATCGGCAAGTCACACATGCGCACTGGTGCCCGCGCAAGGCTTCATGGTCATTGTAGTCTTTCTTTAGGTAAACACAACATATTTGAATGCTACTCTTGTCCATTGGCAACCATCACACTCACCACCCCCCCCCCCGCCCCCCCCCCCCCGGATCAGCCGGTCTGCGAGAATATTGTCAATATGAAACCGGTCCGCAGTGCAAAAAAGGTTGGGGACCCCTGACGTAGGCGATCATGGTCTGTGACCATGATAGATCTTGACAAATTTTTCTACATTGCCTTCTTCTGGACAGTGTCTTGTACAAGACAGGTGAACCCAGCCATTATAAATACTCTTCAGAGATTGTCTGGCTGGTGTCAGTCGTCGCATAACCAGGACTCGTGATCTGCACCAGCTGCTCGTACAACCATCCACCACCTGCCCCCATGGCTTCACGTCACCCTGATCGGGTTGGAGGGGCTAAGCAGGTGCTACACCTTGCCCAAGGGTGACCTGCAGGCTGCAGAGGGAAGGAGTACCTTACACCTCCTTTGGTAGAGACGCATCTTCACCTCACCACCCAAATACCTCAGCATATGGTAGAGCAACAGTTCAACATAGAGCACACAAGGCATAGGAGCAGAATTAGGCCATTCCATCATGGCTAATTTATTATCCCTTTCAACCCTATTCTCCTGCCCTCACGCTGTAACCTTTGATGCCCTTACTAATCCAGAACCAATCAATCTCTACTTTAAATATTCTCAATGAACCTGCCTCTACAGCCTTCTGTGGCAATGAATTCCACTGATTTGCCTCCATCCAACTACAGAAATTCCTCCTTGTCTCTATTCTGAAGGGATATCCTTATATTCTGAGACTGTGCCCTTTGGTGCTAGACTCCCTCCCCTACTATAGGAACAAAACAGATGGGCTGAAGGGCCTGATTCTGTGCTGTAGGGGTCTATGACTACGTGCCAATAATAAACCAATTAGCAATTACTATTTGTGGCTACCTTGACAATTCATGGAAATTCAGGATCACATTCCATACATCAGAAGCAAAGACAGTACAAGTTCAAGTTTATTGTCATTCATCTGTATACAGTGCCTATAAAAAGTATTCACCACCCCCCCCCCCCGGAAGTTTTCATGTTTAATTGTTTTACAACATTGAATCACAGAGGATTTAATCTGGCTTTCTTGACACTGATCAACAGAAGAAGACTCTTTTGTGTCCAAGTGAAAACAGAACTCTACAAAGTGATCTAAATTAATTAGCAATCTAAAAACACAAAATAATTGATTGCCTAAGTATTCTCCCTCTCTTAATATGACACACCAAATTACCACTGGTGCAGCCAATTGGTTTTAGAAGTCACGTAATTAGTTAAATGGAGATCTGTTTTTGGGGACCTGTGTGCAGTCAAGGTGTTTCAATTGTTTGTAGGAAAAGTACACCTGAACTCACATGAAATCTCAGCTGGAGTTTGCCAGAAGGCATGCGGGAGACTCTGAAGTCAGCTGGAAAAAGGTTCTATTGTCTGATGAAACCAAAATTGAGCTTTTTGGCCATCAAACTAAATGCTATGTTTGGCATAAGCCAAACACCGCACATCATCAAAAAGGCACCATCCCTACCGTGAAGCACGGTGGTGGCTGCTTCACGCTGTGGGGATGCTTCACTTGCAGCAGGCCCTGGAAGGTTTGTGAGGGTAGAGGGTGGGGTGCTTTTTATACGCATTGTACATCTATGCCGCCAAATGAAACAACATTCCTCCAGACCAAGATGTACAACACAGGGCATATAACTCACACACAACACAATTTTACTTGTGGTAATATTACATTTAACAAATAGTAAGATTTATTCCAGTGGATTGACTTTTAGTATGAGTACATTTATGACACAAGTTAAAAAGTAAACAGTATAACTCTACTGGCAATCTTCAGAGATTGTCCGCCTGGCTTCAGCAGTCGCATAACCAGGACTTGTGATGTGCATCAGCTGCTCATACGACCATCCGCCACCTGCTCCTGTGGCTTCACGTGACCCTGATCGGGGGGGTTGTGCTAAACAGGTGCTGCACCTGGACCAAGGGTGACCTGCAGGCTAGAGGAGGGAAGAATTGCCTTACACCTCCTTTGGTAGAGACGTGTCTCCACCCCGCCACCTAAAAAACTTATACCATCTAGTGTTTTTGTACATCTGCTATGGGGACAAGCTCCCTATTGTTTACTTCATCTCAGTCTGTCATGATTTTGTATAGCTCCTTCAAGTCTCCCCATAACCTCCTCCACTTCAAGGTAAACAAGCTCTAGAATTCTTCAACACAAGAGGTTCTGCAGATGCTGGAAATCCAGAGTAACACACAGAAAATGCTGGAGGTGTTCAGCAGGTCAGGCAGCATCTACGGAGAGACGTTTTGGGCCAAGACCCTTCATCACGATTCCATTCACCCACGGATTCCTGTGAATGTTTATGTTTCTCTTTCATTTTCAGGGGAATATGTATACCTGATGAAGGGTCTCGGCAAAATATCGACTGGTTGGTGTAAAATGGAAAACACCTGCACACATGTAGAGGATAGCTAACAATTCACTTCTCCACCACCTACCAATCAAGAATAACTTAATGTCTACACTCAGTAGCCACTATATTAGATACACCTATATAAATGCTAGTTAATGCAAACATCTAATCAGCCAATCATGTGACAGCAACTCAATGCATAAAAGCATGCCGACATGGTCAAGAGGTTCATTTGTTGTTCAGATCAAACATCAGAATGGGGACAAAATGTGATCGCAGTGACTTTGACTGTGGAAAGATTGTTGGTGCCAGACAGGGTGGTTTGAGTACCTCAGAAACTGCTGATCTCCTGGGATTTTCATGCACTACAGTTGCTAGAGTTTACAGAGAATGGTGCATGAAACAAAAAAAATGTCCAGCGAGTGGCAGTTCTGTGGGTGAAAATGCCTTGTTAATGAGAGAGGTCGGAGGAGAATGGCCAGACTGGTTCAAGCTGACAGGAAGGTGACAGTAACTCAAATAACCACTCGTTACAACAGTGCATCTCTGAATGCAGACCACGTCAAACATTGAATTAGGTGGGCTACAGCTGCAGATAACCACAAGCAAACACCAGTCACCACCTCATTAGGTCAGGAGATTCCTAATAAAGTGGCCACTATGTATGTTTACAGAAGACTTCTTTGTCTGTACTCAGTGTAATTCTGTCCCATAAACTGAGACTCCGTACTCCAGCCGTAACAGGATGCAATGTCACTGGCTTTTCACTTACCATAGGGTTACATTACAGAGAGTAATTGGTGGTAGGAAGTGGACTAAAGGATTGGATGATGCTCAAACTTCACATTTATGGATTGACAATCTCATGAAATATTTACAGCATTACAATGCCATTATTGGCTTTATACTGCATGCCTGCACTCGAGATCTTCCTTACATTAACCCCTTCATCTATCTGAGATTGCGCTGCTTCTCAGCAAACTGAAATCAGATACCAACTTTGAGCGCCCTCATTAGGCAAGAAAGGTGAATCTACCATTCTGCACAGTCAAAGACTGGCAAGATTAATATTTTGGATTGGGAAACCTTGATGTCTTTCAGCATGGATCTCATCATCCATCAGAAATATGCTTCCATCTTTAATAATTAGCATTCATTAATATTAACTAACAAAATACCTCACACAATTTTCAATGTCACCTTTCAAATATATAGATACTGCTAAATGAACTGAGGCAAGCGTGATTTACAAATTATACATGCTGACGTTTTATTTTCTGGCAGCTAATTATATAAAGCTTTTAATGGTGTGCTGTCATTGACAAATTAACCCCACGCTGCTAATGTTGTGTCATCTTGAAGATTCATGCTGCTAAAAATCAAAATAAATGCGAATCAACATCTATCAAAATTGTATTTTTAAAAAAAGACAGAGAAGTAGTTACGAAAAAAGAGAAAGAGATCAGAATCGGGTTTATCATCACCGACAGAGGTTGTGGAATTTGTTGTTTTGTGACAGTGGTGTGGTGCAAAGATCAAAATATTATAATAAGTTATATTATTAACCAAACAAATAGGCAGTGCAAAAGGTGAGGTTGTGTTCACTTGTTCATGGTCCATTCAGAAATATGTCGGTGGAGGGAAAGAAGGTATCCCTGAATTGTTGAGCTTGTACCTTCAGGCTCACATTACACAAGATGCTGGAGGAACTCAGCAGGCCAGGCAGCATCTATGGAAAATGGTGAACAGTCGACACTTCAGGCCGAGACCCTTCATCAGGATGTTTACTCTTTTCCATAGATCCTGCCTGGGCCCGCTGACTTGCTGCAGCATTTTGTGTGTGTTGCTCTGGATTTCCGGCACCAGTAGATTGTCTTGTGTTTGGGATCTTCAGGCTCCTGGTACCTCCATGGCACATCAGTAGAAATTTGTTCAAGTGTCCTCAAACTCCTAATGAAATATCGTCGCTGGTGTACCTTCTTATGTTGGCCCGGAAAACGTTTCAGATCAAGATTCTTTCATCAGATCAGAGTAAAGTCACAGGTAAGAACTATTTTATTTTCAGGAAAACGGTAGGAGAAGGGAAGGATTAACAATAGTGCCGACAAAAAACAAGGAAACACACAGCAGGTCAGGCAGCGGCCACGGAGCAAGAAACAGACTTAAATTAAGTTAATGATCCTTCCTCAGATTCTAAGTTATTTGCTTACAGACTTGAGATTCAGATTTATTTACGAATCACGTGTACATTGAAGTGTACAATGAAATGCATTGTCCGCGTTAACAGCCAACGGAATCCCAGGACGTGGCTGGGGGCAGGCCGCGAGTGTCGCCACAATTGCCAGCACCAACGTGGAACGCCCACCATGTACGGAGAACAACAACAGCAAAGCAAGCACCAGCACACACAGACAGTTCTCCAGCCAACTCGTTGGCTCGCCTGCAAGGTCAACGCTATTGTTCATCTTAAACACCTCCAATCTAGAGTGTCAGGTACGTACTGGTAGACCAGGTAACAGTGATGAATTCCCTTCACTGAATAACATTCACGATACAAGTGGGTTTTTAAAACTGCCCAATTGTCTCTTTCTTCTTTTTTCTTAAGCTCAGCGCCCCTACTGTGGCATAGAGCACCAAACACCTCACCAGATTCCTTCCTCCTGGATCCAGCTTTCAGGTGTAGCACATCTTCGAAGATCCTTCCCCTCTCAGATATGAGCTCTTTGGAGCCTTTGTTGGCATTTCTGCGGCTCTGGTCTTTTACGAGATGGGCTTGCTAGCCCTATGCCCAACCCTCCTCCTTTAGCAACCTGGCTTCTGACTGTCCTTGGTGGATTTGTATTGTGCTGACACCTAGATTCCACAGTTGCTTAATTAATTGAATTTAAATTCCCCAGCTGCTGTTGTGGAACTGGAACTTGTGTCTACAGCAATCATTTAACAACCGCTGTCCTCTCTAACAATCGATTTTGGCCACTCTGTTTTAGTATGGCTTTATGAGGTGTCAAGTTGAGTGTGGCTGAGCTGGGGAGCAGACAGATTGCTGATGAGTTGTCCAGTACATCTTCAAATGTCCCTTCATCAGAAATCGAAAGGAAGTGGTGGGGCGGGGGGCAGAAGGAAGAATAAATAGAGGGAAGGGAAAGAGCAGGTTGTGAGGGTGGGGAGAGGAAAGCGAAGGGCTAACAGGGTCCTGACGAAGGGTCTCGGCCTGAAACGCCGACTGCACCTCTTCCTAGAGATGCTGCCTGGCCTGCTGCGTTCACCAGCAACTTTGATGTGTGTTGCTTGAATTTCCAGCATCTGCAGAATTCCTGTTGTTTGGGCTAACAGGGTACTGGAATAAGGGAGAAGAGGTGACAACGTTAGATGTCAGCACTGAACTCGGGTCCCTGAAGCTATGAAGCGGCAGTCTACCAACTGCGCCAATGGGCCACGATTTTCTCTTGATGGTGTTCGTTAAGCTTCATCTCTTTGTCAAACTTTCAGTCATCGCTCCTAAGCTGTTGCTTGATGTCACTGTTTCTCGGATAGCACAAGAGTGCAGCAGTTAACATAATGCTTTAAAATGCCAGCTGTAGGGTCAATGTTCAACTCCTGCCCACGCGGTCAAGGAGTTTGTGCGCTCTCCGCTTGACCACGTGGGTTTCCTCCGGGTGATCCAGTTTCCTCCCACAGTCCAAATATGTACAGGTTAGAGTTGGTGAGTTGTGAGCACACCATGTTGGCACCAGAGGCATGGCAACATTTGCGGGCTGCCCCCCCCACCCCGAGCACAACCCTCATGGATTTATTTTGATAAAAGTGACACATTTCACTGGATGTTTTGATGTACATGTGACAAATAAAGCCATCTTGTCTGGTATTAGCTCTGTTAACAGGGCCATACAGAAACCTCAGCTGCTGTTAGATTATTTCAGGGTAACAGTGAAAATGCTGTTTTGCACATCACAGTCCATGAGCTTCCTTGACAAGGACAGTTTGTAATGTCCATACTTCAAAGTTCAAAGTAAATTTATTATCGAAGTACATATAGGCCACCATATACTGTACAACCCTGAGATTCACTTCCCTGCAGGCACTCACAGTAGAACAAAGATATACAATAAAATCAAAGAAAAACTACACACAAAGACTGACAAACAACCAATGTGCAAAAAAGACAAACTGTGCATAAATAAATAGGTAACTAAATGAATGAATAAGCAAATAGTAAAGACAGATAAATAATACTGAGAGCACGAGTCGTAGAGTCTTTGACAGTATACGTTTCTTAAAGGGAAATTCCAGGCTGCAGGTTGCAGTGATAACAGTTCAGAAAATGCACATCTAGGAGGTTTGTAAGCTGCCTGCAAAACGTCACCGCATGTCATCAGCGCCATCTTGAGAACGTAGCAGTGGTGAACTGTTTCCTGGAACTACTGCTTCCCCTTATCATTAATGTGCTGTGAGGCAGAGAGTTCTAGAACCACAAGCGACACCAGCTGCTGGAACCTGGAGCAACTGGAGGAACTCAGCCAGTCAGGAGGCGTCTGCAGAGGCAAAGAGTCAGTCGACGCTTCAGGTCGAGACAATGCGTCAGCAGTTCCTACATTTAGACTTAATGCTAACGAGTGGTGTCATGACAACCTTTCCCACAATGTCAGCAAAAAATTAAAGAGCTGGTCACTGAATTCCAGAAGGAATTTGGGGTGGTGAACACACTCCTGTTTACATCCACGATACTGAGGTCAAGAGGAGTTCCAAGGAGTGAACATCATCATTGGCCTGTTCGGGTCTAGCCACGGCCAAGGAAGCTCACCGACACCTTTACTTCCTGAGGAAGCTGAAGAAATTCAGCATTTTATAGACACACCACAGAGAGCATCCGATCCAGACACATCACAGCTTAGTAGAGCGACTGCCCAACCAGACCACCAAGAAACAACAGGGGGTTGTGGAGCAGCTCAGTACAACTTAGATGCCAGCCTTGCCCCTCCCTGGACCGTCTACACTCCTCTCTGCTTCAGTCGAGCAGCCAGCATATTCAAAGACCCCCACCTACCCCATTCTTCTCCCTCCCCTCCACCTTCCAATGGGCAGGAGATACAAAACCCTGAAAGCATGCACCATGAGCCACCTAGAGCAATGAATTCCACAGATTCACCACCCTCTGGCTAAACATTACTTCAGTACACTGATGCGATGAAATAATCCATATGGGTGATAAGGAAAAGAAAGATACTTGCTGTACCTCAGTGCACGTGACAAAAGAAATCGATTCCCCAATTAATCTTCGACATTGCCGGGACATCTTTTTCCAGCAATGGGCTCTGAGCGTAAGGGGTAGGAATTGAATCTGACTCCACCAGAAATCCATAATTGGAAAGGTTTATTCAAAAGAAACTTGGTGAAAATGGCACAGCAGAAGAAACGAATTTCCCTGCCTGAAAGGGAACGTGTGAAATATTTAAGGCCAGTTTTCTTTTGTCATATGCACATCGAGTCATCAAAACGTACAGTGAATTACGCCGTTTTTTTTGGTCAATGACCGACACAGTCAGAGGATGTGCTGGGGCAGCCCCCAGGTGTCACTATGATTCTGGCACCAGAATAACTTTCCCACAGCTTACTCGCCGTCGTCAGCTTTCCCACAGCTTACTCACCATCGTAAGTCTTTGGGAGGTGGGAGAGAACTGGAGCGCCTGCAGAAAACCCACACAGTGGGTCATGGGGAGAATGTGCAGACAGCGGGAGGAATTGAACCCGGGTCACTGCTACTGTGAAGCGTTACGCTCCTCCTCCCACTCTATTCTAATTTATAAGACCATAGGACAGAAAAATACAATTAGGGCATTCAGCCCATCAGGTCTGCTCCTACATTTGATCATGGCTGATTTATTATCCTTCTCAACCTCATTCTCCTACCTCCTCCCCATAAGCATTGACCCCCTAACCAACTAAGAACCCATCAACCTCCACTTCAATGACTTTGCCTCCACAGTCAGCTGTGGCAATGAACTCCACAGGTTTACCAGACTCTAGACTCCATCAGTACTGGAAACATCCTCTCATCATCCATTCTATTTAGGCCTTTCAATATTCTATAGGTTCAATGAGATTCACCACCACCCCCCCCCCCAGCTCATTCTTCTAAATTCCAGTGAGTACAAGCCCATCAAGTCCCGCTCGGTGGCACAATAATATCAGCGCCGGACTCAGGAGTGAAGACCCCTGAGTTCGAATCCAAGTCGGGTTGAGCATCGAGCTAGCAACTCAGCCTCATAAAAACAAGAATAGCTTGCTACGGAAACACCGTCATGGCAGTGCCCCGATAACTCCACTGCCAAGTTAAGGGCTATTCTTTTTCTTCCTCTTCTTCTTCTTCTACAAGCCCATCAAACATTTCTCATACATTAAACCTTTCATCATCCTTGTGAACCTCCTCTGGACCCTCTCCAGTGCCAGCACACCCTTTCTAAGATAAGGAGCCCAAAACTGCTCATAATGCTCCAAATGCAGTCTGACCAACGTCTTATAAAGCCTCAGCATCATATCCTTGCTCTTTACAGAACACAGGAGACCATCCCACTGAGAGAGAATCAGCTGCCAAGGAAACCAGTCCTAGCAATCCCATTCCTCCTCTCTGCATTTCCTTGCACAAGCCCACCGACTCCCTTCACCCTTTCAGCATTCCCCGTACTAAACAGTAACACAGCAGCCATTTAGCCTACATCTTGTAAACCAAGGAATTGTACAGGTTTGGAGAGAACGGAGATTTTAAAGTACCTCTTCCACCTAATAAAGTGGCCACTGAGTGTGTGTTCATGGTCTTCTGCTGCTGTAGCCCATCCACTTCAGGGTTCAAAGTGTTGTGTGTTCAGAGATGCTCTTCTGCACACCACTGTTGTAATGCGTGGTTACTTGAGTTACTGTCACCTTCTTGTCGGCTTGAACCAGTCTGACCCTTCTCCTCTGACCGCTCTCATTAACAAGGCATTTTCACCCACAGTATTGCCATTCGCAGGATGATTTTTGTTTTTTGCACCATTCTCTGTAAACTCAAGAGACTGCTATACGTGAGGATCGCAGGAGATCAGTAGTTTCTGAGATATTCAATCCACCCCATCTGGCACCAACCACCACTCCACAGTCAAAGTCACTTAGATCTCATTTCTTCCCCATTCTGATGTTTGGCCTGAACAACAACTGAATCCCTTGACCCAATTGCATGCTTTTATGGGCTAGTTTGCTGCCACAGATTAGGTATTTGCATTAACAAGCAGGAGTACAGGGGTACCTAATATAATGGCACCCACGTGTATTTCATGGAATTACAAGTTTTCTACTGCAGAGAAAGAGGAACACAGACCAAATGCTGGAGGAACTCATCAGGCCAGGCAGCATGTAAGGAGGGGAATAAACAGCTGACGCTTCAGGCCGAGACGCTTCACGAGGGTTGAAAAGGAAGGGGGCAGAAGACAGAATAGGAAGGTTGGGGGAGGGGAAGGAGTACACGTTGGCAGGTGATCGGTGAAGCCAGGTGAGGTGGGGGGGGGGGTGGAATGGGGAAGGGGAGTTGAAGTGAGAAGCTGGAGACAAAAGGTGTTAAGCTTGTGGTACAAGGAAGCCGAGTAGCTCTGAGTGACAAGAGACGGAAAGGTGAGGAAGACATGCAACTGTTTATTTTGCTTGTAAGTCATCCGCCCAGAATGCCCTCTCACATGACGTAACACACAGGGAAGTCTGGCAGCAACCCGTAAGGGTCAAAATATACATAACACTAGGTGGCAAAGGTAAAGGGCTGAAGGATGAATATGATAGAAGGGGAGAATAGACTATGAAATAATAAAGGGAAGGACGGGCTCGGCCCAAAACATCAACTGCTAATTCCCCTCCATACAAGGTGCCTGACCTGCTGAGTTCCTCCAGCATTGTGTGTGTGTGTGTGTGTGTGTGTGTGTGTGTGTGTTGCTCTGGATTTCCACCTTCTGCAGAATGTCTTGTGCTTCTGATTTACTACAAAGAAAGGGGCTGCTTGTCCCAGATGCGTCACACTGGTGTTATTATCTCACAACAACCTGTTTTCTATCAGATCCACCTTCCGATGCTTCCTTCATTTTGTGCCTAGTTACCTCCCTGTTGAAGTGCATACAATTTGGTGTTGACTGGTAAGGCTGTGAATTCAGCTACATACTGGTTTGACAAGACATGCAACTACTGTAACCCTCCATTCTCGCACTTGGGAGTGAAGTCAGACTGAAATCATGGACTCCTGGAACAGCAGGTTTTTTTTTGCATTGGGTTCCCTGTTATTTGCATGCATGCTTTGCCTGGGTGTGGCTCAGAATTAATTGGCATAATGGTTATGTTCCTGGGCTAATGTGAGAGTTCAAACTTCACAGTGACTGTGAGAACTTGAAATCAAGTGGTTTCAGTAAAAGTGGCCATGCATTGTGGACCTCAGTTTACAGGAAGAAAGTGGTCTTTCAGAGTTATAAAAGAGCACAGTACAGATCCTTTGGCCCACGATGTTGTGCCAAACTAATAACCTACTCTAAGATCAATCTAACTCTTCCCTCCCACAGAGCCCTTCATCTTTCCTTCACCCATGTGCCTGAGTCTTATAAATGCCCCTAACGTATCTAGCAGTTGTGAAAAGTCCACCCTCATGGTGGAGGAGCGACAACTTGTATTCCATCTGGGTAGGCTCCAATCTGATGGCATGAGTATTGTTTTCTCTTTCCAATAAACAAATCTCCCCCCTCTTCTATTCCCCACTCTGATATTTTGCCTCATCTCTCCTGCCTATCACTTCCCCCTGGGTCCCCTCCTCCTTCTCTTTCTCCTATGGTTCTCTCTCCTCTCCTATCAGGTTCCTTCTTCTCCAGCCCTTGATCTTTCCCACCCACCTGACTTCACCTATCACCTTCTAGCTATCCCCACCCCCCAATCTCTTTAGGCTGGGATCTTCCCTCTTCCTTCTCAGTCCTCAAGCAGGGTCTCAGCCCATAACGTCAACTATCTATTTCTGTAGATGCTACCTGACTTGGTGTTCCTCCAGCATTTTGTGTGAGTTGCTCCGGATTTCCAGCATCAGACTTTCTCGTGTTTGTAGTTATGAAAAGATGTCCTCCTTTGAGAGAGATTGGAAAGTTCCTCTCTTATCTCCTCCTCTCTACCCCATGATCTGCCCATCACCTCTCTGGTTTCCCACCTCCTTCCTTTTATTCCATCATCCATTGTCCTCTCAAAGTAGATTTTTTTTTCTTCTGCCCTTTAGCTCTTCCACCTATCACCTGCCAGCTTCTCAAATCGTTCACACACACACTCTCCTACCCCCTCACCTGGTCTCACCTAGGGTCTCTGTCCAAAATGTTGACTGTACTCTTTTCCATAGATGCTGTCTGGCCTGCTGAGTTCCTCCAGTATTTTGTGTATGTGTCACCTATCACCTATCACTTTCTCAAATCAATCCCACATACTCTCCTTCCCCCTCACCTGGTTGCACCTATCACCTATCAGTTTCTCAAAGCAATCCCACACACCTTCCTTCCCCCTCACCTGGTCTTATCTATCACCTTCTCAAATCTATCCCACACACCCTCCTTTCCCCTTACCTCGTCTCACCTATCACCTTTCATTAACAAAGCATTTTCATCCATAAATCTGCCACTCATTGGATGCTTTTTTTTTTGGTTTTCACACCATTCTCTGAAAAATTTTGTGCATGGAAATTCCAGGAGATCAGCAGTTTCTGAGATACTCAAACCACTCTGTCTGGATTCCAGGTCAAAGTTTCTTAGATCACATTTTTTCCCCATTCTGATGTTTGGTCTGAACCTCTTGACCGTGTCTGCATGCTTTTATGTATTGAGTTGCTGCCATGTGATTGAATATTTGAGTTAACGAGGTGTAATATGTACCTAATAAAGTGGCCACTGAGTGTATGTCAGTCTCCAAAGACATGTGGATTGGTAAATTAATTTGGTACTGCAAGTTGCAATTCAAAGTCAAAGTAAAATTAGTATCAAGTTACATACGTACATACTACCTTCAGATTCATTCTCTTACAGGTACTTACGGCAAAATAAAGTAATAGAATAGAATCAAATAGATAAACAACCAATGTGCAAAAGACAACAGATTGCTGCCGCTGCTACTGTGTGGTCCAGAATCTCCAGAGGAGAAGGCCCCGAATCCTCAGCTTCGCTTGTTTTGGCGGCCGGGGCGAGGTTGAAGGTGCTCGGCAGAGGATGACACTCGGGAGGCTGTATCGGAGGGGCTGGTCGGAGGCTCGAAGTTTTCAGACAGACAAACTCAGTGTCGGCTGTGATCGGCTGCTTCCAATGCATCGGCAGTTGTCGGTGCCTGGAGGTTTATGGCAGGGAGTTTCTCCCTTTTGCCGCCTGCTATCGGGGACTTGGGAGTCGATCGGGACTTTGAGACTTTTTTTTTATCATGCCCATGGTCTGCTCTTCATCAAATTATGGTATTGCTTTGCACTGCTGTAACTATATGTTATAATTATGTGGTTTCTGTCAGTGTTAGTCTTTGGTTTGTCCTGTTTTTCTGTGATATCACTCTGGAGGAACATTGCATCATGTCTTAATGCATGCATGCATTTCTAAATGACAATAAACGAGGACTGAGTGTTCTCATAATCTAAATTGTGCCAATTTAAAAATAGATAAATACTGAGAATGTGAGTTGTGAGTCCCTGAAAGTGAGGATTATGGAATCAGTTCAGAGTTGATGTGAGTGTTGTTATCCACACTGGTTCAGGAACCTGATGGTTGAAGGGTAATAACTGTTCCTGAACCTGGTGGTGTGGGACCTGAGATGAGTGGTTAGATCTGGAAAAAGCTGGCAGAAAATTGGGCTGGGGGGGGGGGCAGGGAAATGTCAGAACCAAGATGTTTTTTTTAAACGCGGAGAGTGGTGCGTGTGTGGAACATGCTACATAAAGTGGTGGCAGAGGCAGGTACTGAGGGACATTCAAGAAACCCTTAGATAGGCTCATGCATGAAAGAAAAATTGGAGGACTCTGTACGAGAGAAAGGTTAGATTGATCTTGGAGTAGGTTAAAAAGACAGCACAACATTGTGGGCTTTTGTCTTCTGCACATTGGTTGTCAGTCTTTGCTCATGTATAGTTTTTCATAAATTCTATCGTGTTTCTTTATTTTCCTGTAAATGCCCACAAGAAAATGAATCTCAAGGTAGCATATGGTGATATACATGTACTTTGACGGCAAATGGAACTTCAGCTTTATACCTACCCTATCTACACTCCTTTGCAAGCTCATCGTGTCTAACTCCCAACTTACTTTCCAACCCATCTTTGTGTCATCAGCAAACCTACATAGAATACTCTCAGACCTTCAACTTAAGATGGCTTCTAAATAAAATATAAGATTGATTCATAAATTATAGATTTTAAACAAGGTATAAGGCCGTAAGACACAAGAACAGAATCAGCAGCTTTAAGTTCCTGGGTGTTGACATACGCCGTGGAGAAGATGTTCGCGATAATGGGTGAGTCTAGGACCAGGGTGCACTGCCTCAGAATAGAAGGATGTCTCTTTAGAACAGAGACTAGAAGGAATTTCCTTAACCAGTGGGTGGTGAAGCTCTGGAATTCATTACTACAGACAACTGTGGAGGCCAATAATTGGGTATAATTAAAGTGGAGGTTGATAGATTCTTGATTAGTCAGGGCATTAAAGGTAACGGAGAGAAGGCAGGAGAATGTGGTTAAGATGGATAATAAATCAGCCATGGTGGAATGACAGAACAGATTCAATGGACTGAATAGCCTAATTCTGCTCCTGTGTCTTATATCCTTGGCCAGCTCATAGATGCAATCATAAGAAAAGAACGCTAGTATCTTTACTTTCTTAGGAGATTAACTCGGTTGGACCTGTCGCCGAATACTCGAACAAGCTGTTGAAAGTGCCCTGACGAGTTGCATCGTGATCGGATTTGAAATTTGAAAGCAGGTACGTATGAAGCTGCAGAGAGTAGTGGTCTTTGCCTTAATACATCCCTCCCCGCCATTGGTAACACCGACAGAAGATTCCTCGCCATCAAGGCCGCGCCATCTTCTCACAGCTCACATCAAGCAGGACAAACAGAAAGCCAAAGTCACACACCACCAGTTCGGTCCTTGAAACAACTTGTACAACCTTAACCACTACTTCTGTTCAGCAACGTTATGACCACCATGACTACTTTGCACTAAAATGGAATTTGTTTTTTTTTCTGTTTTAATTGCGTTCTTTCCTGTAAAGATTGTCTATAATTAATGTTTTTCTTGTGAATGCTGCTTACGTGATGCTAGTACACATCTGTGATGCTGCCTCAGGCCAGTTTTTCGTTGCTCCTGTACATACATAGACTTGCACAGATGACAGTAAACTCAAATTTGACTTTGACAGAATTAGGCCGTATGAAATCTGCTTGGACATTCAATCCTGGCTTTCTTTTATATTTTCTCAACCTCTTTCTCCTGTCTTCTTCCCATAGCCCTTAACCCCCTTACCCATCAATCTCTACCTTAAATACACCGGATGACTTGGCCTCCACTGCCTTCCCTTCTGTGGCAATGAATTGCACAGAGTCACCACCCTCAGGCTCAAGAATTTCCCTCAGAAATCACCAAGGAAAATCTGTGGCTCCAATGGATCAGTGTGCTTGCTACCTTGAAAGTAACTTCATTGTCTTCTACCTTTGCAAATATATACCATCCATTTCGCAATGAGAGAGGTTGGATAACAACTTGGGTTGTTTTCTCTGGAGAAGCTGAGGCTGAGGGGAGATCTGATGGAGGTTTATAAGATTATGAGAGGCATAGATAGAGTATCTTTTCCCGGGGTCGAAATGTCTAATAGCGGAGGGCATGCATTTAAAGTGAGAGGGAATAATTTCAAAGGAGATGTGAGGGGCATGTCTTATAAATATCTATACACACAGACAGAGGTGGATGCCTGGAATGTGCGGCCGGGACTGGTGGTAGAGACAGATGCATTAAGAGATTTTTAAGAGACATTTGGATAGGCACATGAGCATGAGAAAAATAGAAGGATAAGGACATTGTGCAGACAGAAGAGATTAGTTGCCCATTTGATTACTCTCTCTTTCTCTCTCTCTCCTTTTTCTCCCTCTGTCCCTCTGACTATACCCCTTGCCCATCCTCTGGGTTTCCCCCCCTCCCCCTTTTCCTTTCTCCCTGGGCCGCCTGTCCCATGATCCTCTCATATTGCTTTTGCCAATCACCTGTCCAGCTCTTGACTCCATCCCTCCCCCTCCTGTCTTCTCCTATCATTTCGGATCTCCCCCTCCCCCTCCCACTTTCAAATCTCTTACTCACTCTTCCTTCAGTTAGTCCTGACGAAGGGTCTCGGCCCGAAACGTCGACTGTACCTCTTCCTAGAGATGCTGCCTGGCCTGCTGCGTTCACCAGCAACTTTGATGTGTGTTGCTTGAATTTCCAGCATCTGCAGAATTCCTCGTGTTTACTAATTTAGTAGCTGGTTTGTAACAACACTGTGGGCCAAAGGCCCTGTTCCTGTGCAGGTCTGTTCTATGTTCTAGAATGTTCTAGCTCAGAAAAGTAGAGGGCTATGCAGTAGGGAAATTCTAGGCTGCTTCTAGAGTAGGTTACGTGACTGGCACAACATTGCGGGCCGAAGGGCCTGTAATGTGCTGTAGATTTCTCTGTTCTTGTCTCTTCTTGTTGAGTACCTGTAACATGAAGGTCTTGTGGATATCCAAATGCACCGCATCTTTTGATTCCCCTGTATATACCTTGCTCAATTTGTCAACCATGACATCCCTATCCTAAAATCATATTGATTCTATTTAATTATATTATGGTTTTCCAAATCATCTTTTCCTCTTCCTTATTTAATGGACTATAATATTTCCCCAATGACAAACATTAAGCTGCAGCTCCCTGCTTTCTCTCTCCCTCCTTTAGTTCATAATAGTTTTACATTTGGTATTCCCAGCTTCCTTTAAAGATTAGCTTTATTTGTCATACGTACATTGAAACATACAGTGAAATGTATCATATCAGATCAGTGAGGCTCGTGCTGGGGGCAGTCCACAAGTCTTGTGACGATTCTCATTGTTCGGGTGTTTTCTGAAGTTAGGATACACAGCAACTATTAAATTCAACAGCAACCATACTTAGGTTCCAAAAACTTCTATAGTTGTACCATGGAGAGCATTCTGACAGGCTGCATCACTGTCTGGTATGGGGGGGGCGGTGGGGCTACTGTGCAGGACGAAAGAAGCTGCAGAGGGTTGTAAATCTAGTCAGCTCCATCTTGAGTACTAGCCTACAAAGTACCCAGGACATCTTCAAGGAGCGGTGTCTCAGAAAGACAGTGTCCAATTATTAAGGGCCCCCAGCACCCAGGATATGCCTTTTTCTCACTGTTACCATCAGGGAGGAGGTACAGAAGCCTGAAGGCACACACTCAGCAATTCAGGAACAGCTTCTTCCCCTCTGTGATCGGATTCCTAAATGGACATTGAACCTTTGGACACTACCTCATTTTTTAAAAATATCTAGTATTTCTGTTTTTTGCACCATTTTTAATCTGTTCAATATATGTATACTGTAATTGATTTACTTATTTATTATTATTATTTTATTTTGTATTTTTTTTTCTTCTTCTATATTATGTATTGCATTGAACTGCTTGCTGCTAAGTTAACAAATTTCACATCACATGCTGGTAATAATAAACGTAATTCTGATTCTGATTTGAATGCGGATTGCAAATGGAATTTAAGATACGGCTCAGAACAATGGGTTTCCTGAAGTTGTAGGCTGGGGCCAACCGCAAACAAAGAAACACTTCACTTGGACCTGAGATGTCTGCATATGCATGAATGCAACCTAGAGTCAGAGGGAATTAACATTCATTTTGGGTGTCTGGAGTCTGGGTGCGAAGAAGGAAGTGTTTGAAAACTATATGTAATTGAAAGGAAGCATTGTCGGTACTTCCTAACTGTAGAGTTGTCCTGCTGTTACCTTTGACCTTTAGCATTTAAAAATATGTAATATTCAACATAGAACATAGAAATCTATAACACATTACAGGCCCTTCGGCCCACAATGTTGTGCCAACCATGTAACCTACTCTAGAAACTGCCTAAGACTTTCCCTACCACATAGCCCTCTATTTTTCTAAGCTCCTATCTAAGAGTCTCTTAAAAGACCCTAGTTTATCCGCCTCTACCATCGTCGCCGTATTGGGTCAAGCAGGCCTTTGCTTCCAAAAGTGTCTCAATATAATGCCCGTTCTTTGTTTTTGCTGATAAAACACTTCTATGTCCACCAGCTTCAGTGTCTCGCCAGTGACTTTGTTCACAGTTTCAACATTTTGAATTATCCTATCCCACAACTCACTCAGCCCCAGCTGTGCATCTTTTCAATGTGAAAACCAGAGGACCCAGAGGAAACCCACGCAGACACAGGAGAACGTACTGACAGCGGCGGGAATCGAACCCCAGTCGGTGATTGCTGGTGCTGTGGAGTGGTGTGCTGACCGCTAGGCTACCATGGCACCCCTTATAACAAGCCAGTTTTCATGATTCACTGATTTGGCAGACTTTCATCCTCCCTCCTTTTTGACCTTAATTTTACGTAGAAACACAGATCATTCCTGGGTTACGAAAACCCGACCCATGAATACACCAACATACGAATAAACTCCCAGAGTATTATTAAATTCAGAAGTCTGGTGTATACAATACAAAAGACAGAACTAGTTTCCTTGCACTCTCCACTTTCAATGATTCCTGTTTTTTAATCAGTTGGATGTGTTTTTTTGAGTGGTGGGATGGAGATACATCTCTACCAAGGGAGGTGTGAAATGCTCCTCTCCGCTAGCCTTCAGGTCACCCTTGGACAAGGTGTAGCACCGGCTTAGGGTCATGTGAGGCCACAGGAGCCGGTCTGAGCAGCTGGGACATATCACAAGTCCTGGTTATTCAATCCCTGACAATCTCTGAAGAGTATCGACAATGACTGGGGTTACTCGTCCTGTAAAGACCCTGCCCAGAGCCCAGTGATTTTTGTGTATTTTCTGACGGAGGGTCAAAATCAACCTATGGATGTGTGTAAGAACAAAACCCGATTGTGACCTGGGCATGGCCTGTATGCAGACCAGGAGCAGGATGAGAAGACCAGGCCACACAAACCTGCTCTGCTATTTAATAAGACTAGGGTTGATCTGACTGTAATATCAGGTCACATTTAATGCCTACTCATGGTAACCTTTCACTGTTCTGAAGAAGTGTCTTCAAGCTGAAGCAATAACTCTCTTACACTGTCCATAGATCTGCTGAATCACTAGGGTGGCTCAGTAGCATAGCGGTTAGAGTAACGTCAATACCGTGATCAGTGATCAGGGTTCACTTCCCACCGTTAGAAGTCTCTACATTCTCCTCATGACTGATTCCCTCCAACGGGTCAGAATTGGTAAGTTGTGGGCATGCTACGTTTGAACTGGAAGCACGGTGACCGTTGCAGGCTGTCCCCAGCACATTTTTGGACTGTGTTGGTGGTGACACAAACGAAACATGTACGTGTTTCGATGTACATGTGACAAATGAAGCTAATCTCAGAGCCCACGTTGGGGAGACTTATTTTCCGTGATGTGCTGAGCTGTGTCCACAACTCTTTGCAGTCACGCTAGGAGCAGTTACGGAACGAAGCCGTTATGCATCCTGATAGGTACATCGATAAAAATTGCAAGTGAAAATCTGAGTTTTTTTGCATCAGACGCTTGTTTTGCACAACCCTTTTCTTCCACTGTCTTGTATAATTTATGTGTAAGACACGCTCTGTGTGATGTCTGAAATTGCATGCCAGCCATACTGTTGAAGGTTCATTGTACCTCGACCTCACCATACTAGTGTAAATGACCACAAACTTGGCCAGATGCCTTTACTTATCAAGAATTTATCTGCCTTAAAGATCATCCAGGGCACTGTTCCCAATATATTCATCTTCATTCTCTCCCTCTCCATCTCA
This sequence comes from Mobula hypostoma, assembly GCF_963921235.1. Lineage (NCBI taxonomy): Eukaryota > Metazoa > Chordata > Chondrichthyes > Myliobatiformes > Myliobatidae > Mobula > Mobula hypostoma. The sequence goes on from NC_086099.1 coordinate 217,400,866, forward strand.
AGACTCATAACTGTTGAAAGACAAAACATTATGCAAGATCTTGCTGAGTATCGTGTAGTCTTGGCCACCCTGTTATAGGAAAAGATGTTACTAAACTAGAGAGAGTGCAGAGTAGATTTGCTAGAATGGTGTCTGGACTTAAGGGCCCAAGTTACGAAGGGAGGTTGCATGAAGTTCTGGCCCTTCGTGTCGCACTGCCCAGCGATCTCCCAATTTAATCTGAGCCTAATCACAGGACAGTTTACAATGACCGATTAGCCTACCGATCGGTACATCTTTAGACCGTGGGAGGAACCAGTGCACCCAGGGGAAGTCCACACGGTCACGGAGAGAATGTACAAATTCCTTACAGGCAGCTGTGGGAATTGAACCCGAGTTGCCGGTACTGTAAAGTGCTATGCTGACCACCACCATGCCACCTTCAGTCCCTGGAATATAGGAGATAGATGGGGGTGGGAGTTACACAAGATCACGAGGGGCATAGATAAGATGAAAGCACATAGTCTCTTTCCCTTGGAAGGGCTGCTAAAAAAACAAGAGGGCATACGCTTAAGATCACAGGAGAAAAATTTATAAAGGGCATCAGGGACAGCTTCTTCACATAAAGGGTGGGACGTGTTTGAAACGAGCTGCCAGAAATAGTGGTTGAGGCAGGCTCATCAACAACATCTAGGATGGGTGCTTGGATAGGAGAGGTTCTGAGAACCTGGGCCAAATACATGCAGATGGGACTAGCTGGCTGGTCATACAGTCGTCATGGCGATATAGGCCAAATGGCTTGTTTCCATGCCTCTGGGACTCTGTGACTATAAAAGAAAATTGATTCATCTCTGTTTTAAATGGGAGGCTCTTTATTTAGAAGGTCAGATGGAATTTAGAGGGGAGATCAATACATGTTTGCACTTTAAAGGTATGAGGGAGGAATTTGTTGGAGCCAGGATCATAGTGAATGGGGAAGCAGGTTTGAGGAGCCAGTGGCCTGCCTACTCCCACTGCTGTTTGTGACGCTAAGCCACAGGTAAGAGATACACGTGTCACAAGCACGGACCTGTTGCTTTTGGGGAGTCAACCATCGCGGACATCTTCAAAAGGTAGCACCTCAAAAAAGACACGATCCATCGATAAAGACCCCCACCACCCAGGACGAAAGATGGTGGCATGTTCAGACACAGCGACCACTCCAGGTCCAGGTGTAATAGTTTATCCATGTCCTGTACATCTTGGTTATGATTGGAAAACAATGCTGGCTATTAAGTAATATCTAAACTTGACTTGACTTACCCTCTTCTCATTACTACCATCAGGGAAGGGGTACAAGGGCCTGAAGACACACACTCAATGTTTTAGGAACATATTCTTTCCCTCTGCTATCAGATTTCTGAAGGGTCCATTAACCCATAAACATTATCTCACTATCCCTCTTTCAAACTATCTGTCTATTTTTCTATTCCTTTCTTTCTTTATGCGTAAGAGTTAACGCAATCGCTTTACAGCGCCAGCGACCTTTAATCCTGCTGCTGTCCGTAAGGAGTTTGTACATTCTCCTCATGAGCGCATGGGTTTCCCCCGGGTGCTCTGGTCTCCTCCCACATTCCAGACGTTCAGTGAGGGTCCGTAGGTTGTGGGTATGCTCCGCTGACAACCAAAGCGTGGGGGAAGCATGCTGACACCTGCGCGCTGCCCCCACACATCCAAAACAATGACACAAGCAACACGTTTCGCTGCACCTTTCGGTGTCTATCTTTAATCCTTTATGTCTCAGACTGTACTGCTGCCACTAAGTAACAAGTTTTTATGGCATTTGTCAGAAATGATAAACACGATTCCGAAGCCCTGACAACATTCCGCAATAAACGTGAGAAATTCTGCGGACGCTGGGAATCCAGAGCAACGCACACAAAATGCGGGGGTAACTCAGCAGGTCGGGCAGTGTCTGTGGCAATGAATAAACGGTCGGCATTTCAGGCCAAGATCCTTCATCAAGACTGGGTAGGGAGGGGGAAGATACCAGAATAAAGAGGTCGGGCGAGGGGAGGGAGGCTAGCTGGAAGATGATAGGTGAAGTTAGGTAAGTAATAGAGATAAGGGCTGGAAAGGAAGGAATCTGATAGGAGAGGAGAGTGGACCATAGGAGAAAGGGAAGGAGGAGGGGATAGGCAGGTGAGAGGAGGTCAGAGGCCAGAGTGGTGAATAGAAGAAGAGAGGAGGGAGAGGGAGATTTTTTTAAACCGGAAGGAGAAATCGATATTCATTCCATCAGGTTGGAGGCTACCCAGATGGAATATAAGGTGTTGCTTCTCTACCTTGAGGGTGACCTCGTCATGGCAAAAGAGGAGGTGAACCGAACCGAAGTGTAGGAATAGGAATGGGAATCAGAACCAAAGTGTTTGGCCACCAGGAAGTTCCGCTTTCGGCATTCAGATTCAGAATCTGATTCTGTACGTGTGCTTACGTGGAGCTTGGAACTTGCCACCAGCTAACGCGCAGATGTAAGACGTACTGAAGCATGGCTACGGATCACACACGATACAGTAAAACACGGAGAGCACGGGGAATTTCGGGAGGTCTTCAAGAAATTACAGTCAGGAGGTATGATGCTGAGAATCTAAGTGTGGGCACACTCGCGGCTATCAGCTGTACCACGATGGGACACCGGTGATATTTCAAACACTGCTGGGAAAAGGTCTGTTTAGAGAAACAAGGCTGCACAATCTCCTGGTATTTTCCACACGTCACAAGGTGGATCATTTCCTGAGAGACAGCACAAGTGATTTATTTCCTTTATACAATCGAACTAACTGACAGTGATGAACTAGTTGCCCCTTAGTATCTCCTGAGAAAGTTTAACGGCAGCTCACGTGCCATTACCCGCACCGCATTCTCTCTGTAGCTGTTGCACTTTATTCTGGTATCGTTTTACCCTATCTATACCTCCTGCAATTTTGTATACCTCTATTAAATCTCCCCTCATTCTCCTACGCTCCAGAGAAAGAAATCCTAACCTGTTCAACATTTTCGGACATTTCAGGTCCTCCAGTCCCAGCAACATCCCTTTAGATTTCCCTGCACTCTGTCAATCTCTTTGGTACCGTTCCTGTAGGTAGGTGACCAGAACTGCACGCAAAACTCTAAATTAGCCCTCACCAACTGTTATGTATTTAATATTTCAGTGATATTTGAGTAATCTTGTACATATATTAGTTGGTTAAACCTTGTTGTTTGCTTCATTAATTCATTATGGGTTCTACGAATTGCATATGTCATCACACTGCCACGTGATAAGTGCACACCTCGTTTAAAGTAAAGAACAAACTAAGTCTTGCCTTTCGGACTCTCGGTCATTTTCTTTTAATTAGTTTAGTGGTTTAAAGTTACAAGACATCACACCGACGTCTGCTACAATTTCAACATAACATCCCAACTGCTGTCCTCCCTTTGATTTATGAACTCCAGCGTGCCAAATGCTCTCTCTTTACGGCCCTATCTAACTGACACCACCTTTATGGAATAATGCATCAGTCTTCCCAGATCCCTCCGTTCTAGAGTACCCTTCAGTGCCTTGCCACTCACCATGCAAGTCCTACCCTGGTTTGTCCTCCCAAAGTGCAACACATCACACTTGTTTGCATTGAATTCCGTCAGCCATTTTACAGCCCATTCAAAAGGCATGTGGATCTGAGTGTGGATAGGAGGGGTTGAGATGGATATGGGCCAAACGCAGAAAAATGGGGCTGGGTAGGTGAGCGCTGTGGTCAGCATGGGCAGGTTGGGCCCAATGGTTATTTCCAGGTTGCATTACTCTATGACACGACGAGTACTTAAAGGAAACATTGAGAAGACAAAAATGCGTTATGTCTCAAAAAATAGTTTCATCAGAACACAGCAATCAGATAGTACTGTTGAAACAGCAATAATACTGCAGTCAAGATCCAAAGCTTTTAGGAACAGAGGCATTTTGTATATAAATAAATCTTCCATCTGTCACTTGACCAGCTATTCTGACAATCTGCGTACTGAGCTTAAGTAACTCGTGACACCCACAGACAGCAAAGAGATTTTAGCTAGACTGGATAGAAAAGATGTCAAGGAATATGGGCCAAATCCAAATGAGACTAGCTCAGGTAGACAACTGGGTCAGTACACATGACAAGGGCCGAAGGGCCGGTTTCCTGTGACTCCAGGCATTGGATTCAAAATCATGTTTACCCAAGGCATCACACAGCTACCTTGTTTACATGGAAAGCTTTGTTATCATGATCCCAAGAAAACGACCTCACTATTCCGCTTCTTATTTTATTTAGTAATTTAGTAAGGTTTTGCACTGTTCTGCTGCCACAAACAACAAATTTTCATGACCTGTGACAGTGATAATAGACCTGATTCTCATTCTGATAGGAGGTAGCGACCTCACCTTCAGCCTCTTGCCTCTCTGCCTATCTCCTTTCTGACCTCCCTCTGTTTTACTAACAGCTGACGTTGGAGACGTGCTGGCGATGGAGAGGTTCGTGGGAATGATCTGGGGAATCAAAGGGTTCACATATGAGGAGTATTTGATGGTTCTGGGCCTGTACTAACTGGGGTTTAGAAGAATGAAGAGGGATCTCATTGAAACCTATCAAATGTTGAAAGGCCTCGAGAGAGTGGATATGGAAAGGATGTTTCCCGTAGTGGGGGAGAGTAGGGCCTGAGAGCCCAGCCTCAGAATAGGACGATGACCTTTCAGAACAGAGATGAGGAGGAATTTCTTTAGCCAGAGGGTGGTGAATCTGTGGTATTCATTGCCACAGACAGTTGTGGAGATCAAATCATTGGGTATATTTAAAGTGGAGACTGATAGATTCTTGATTAGTAACGGTGTCAAAGGTTATAGGGAGAAGGTGGGAAAATGGGGTTGAGAGGGATAATAAATCAGACATGATGGAATGGTGAAGCAAACTCAGTAGGCCCAATGGCCTAATTCTGCTCCTATGTCTTATGGAATTCAAGATTGCTTCCTTAAATTTTAGGCATGTCACTTTACATTCCACTCCTCATGCCTGCAGCTTATTTAAATCCAGATTCACAGCTCAGTGTCCAACTAGATTCATCATTGAATTCCCCACCCTACCTGTCCTTCCTCAATACAAGTTTCTGATTATTATAGCTCAGGTGTGTCGTCAATTTGTTCATTCACTTCCTGATTTGCGCTATGTTCCCTTCTAATCCTTTCAACCTTGCCAAAGCCTGAGCTACATAGTTATTTCTTTTTATCCCTTGCCACAGGTTTCTTCCTTGAATGAGTATGCACCATGACAAGGCCTAACACCATTCACAAGGCCCACTAGAGAATCACCAACGTGAACTGGATTCACAAGCAGATAAACAGATCAAATTATAAATCATTTCCACCACACAGCTCTTGCTTCTAGTGTTCTTCTGAAAGACTTGTTCACAAGGCATTACGTTCGGCAAGAGTCTTGCTGAAGACTAAAACATTTCTTTCTTAATTTCCTCATTTCTGGCAAAGTAACTTTGTGAACAAAGCATCAGACATGCAAGAAAAGAAAATAAAATGGTATTACCTTCAGAAAATATACAGTTCTTTCTCCATTTTTCTCCTACGTTACTATGCTGCTTGATATCTTCTTTGTTAGATCACAACAGCGGAGTTAAGTTGAGCATTAATTGGACCAAATGACTGCTTACAATGATCTCCCTGCCCAAGGGCAGATGGGAGGAATGGCACCTGACAGGAAACAATATAATTTTTAATACAGAAACAAATCCCAATGTCATCGGAGTATTCTTCTGGGTTATTGCAGAGCTTTTGTAAGCTGTTGTGTTTACTTCACCTCAGCAGACAACAAGGGAGGTTCCTGTTTATGACTAGAAGCCTCATTTTGTTTTTGCTAAAGACCTCCCCATTCTAAATTTCACCTATAGAAAATCTAGGGTGTTACCCCTGGTCTGTGATGGAAATGACAATTCACCTGACGGTTGGAGGCTAGTTTCCTCACAGCAAAAATTTAATAGGAGGAGAAAGAGCTATGTTACTGGACTGGTAGGACTGAGACCTTGATTATCAATTCAGAGAGACAAGAGTTCAAATCCCACCACAGTCATGGAAAAATCTGAATTTACTGAATAATTTGGTAAAAAAATAACAAAAACTATTCTTGGTAATCATAACCACAAAACTAACGTTGTTGTTTTTTAAAAAAACTTTTAGAGGAACTAATTTGGTCAGGCAGCACCTGCAGAGCAATGTGGAAATTAGTGTTTGAAGGTGAGACCCTTCATTACCTCCTCCACCTGTTCTGTCAATCCTCCAAGTGGGTCCCATCCCCGAACTGTTCCCACTGCCCTCCCCACATCCCTTATTTGGTTCCATGTTCCACCTTCCTTCACTATCAGATACCATCATCTGCAGCCCTTTGTTGCCCCCACCTATCAGCCTCCGGCCTCTGTTGCTATTTTCACTCTTCCCTCCACCACCTGTTGCTCATCCCGCCAAACCTGGATGGACCTATTGCCTGCCTGCTCTTGTCCTATTCTTCCCTCTTTATGCTGCCTATCTCCTCCCTCTCCTTTTTCATTCAGATGAAAGATATTGACCTGAAATATCTGCTGGTTATTTCCCTATGCATATGCTGCCTGGCCCATTGAGTCTGTCCAGCTGTTGGTTTTATATATTTGTGTTGTTGTGAAAAATCCATTTCATCCTGTGACTCTTACATGGTGGAGACCTACCCAACTGACTCTTCAATTACTACTAAGTCTATCCTGGGCCTAACGTATTGATGCTATCATGAAGAGGGCACATCCGCAACTACATTTCATTAGGCGTTTGAGGAGATTTGGTAGAAGAGATTTAGTTTAATTTGGCATTGTGTTTGGCATGGACATCATGGGTGGAAATACCTGGTCGTGATCTATATAGAGTGCCCCATTTTATTAGGTACTGTACCTCCTTAACCCAACATTCTAGCCACCGAGTGTATGTCCATGGCCTTCTGTTGCTGTAGCCCATTTACTTCAGGGTTTGATGTGCTGAGTTTTCAGAGAAGCTCCTCTGTTGCAGCGTGGTTATTTGGGTTACTGTCAGCTTGAACCATTCTGACGATTCTCCTCCGACCTCTCTCATTTACAAGGCATTTTCACCCATAGAATTGCCTCTCACTGGCTGTTCTTTTTTTGTTTTTCACACCATCCTCTGTGAACTCTGGACAAAATCCCAGGAGATCAGCAGTTCCTGAGATACTCAAATCCCCCATCTGGCAACAACGATCATTCCACAGTCAAAGTTACTTAGATCACATTTCTTCCCCCATTCTGGTGTCTGCTCTGAACAAAAAACTAAACCCCTTGACCATGTCTGCATGCTTTTATGTATTGAGTTGCCACCACATGATTGGCTGATTAGATATTTGCATTAATGAGCAGGTGTGCACATGTACCTAATTTCGCGACCACTGAGTGTATGTTCTATTTAATGAAGGATTTAAAGGCAACACACAAAATGGTAGAGAAACTCAGCAGGTCAGGCAGCATCTATGGAGAAGAATAAACAGCCAATGCTTTGGGTTGAGGGCCCTCATCAGAAACTTTGATTGAGAGCATGTGAAGTATCACCAATGTAGGTGAGAAGGGATTAACCAAGGGGAACAGAATGGAGTTGAGAACTGCAGACATGAGTTCAATGGGGCAAGAGAGACATGTGAAAAACTAATTAAACTTTAGAGTTATGATCTGTAGTCACTGCCTGCAAGGTTAGTGTAAACAGAACTTATCAGTCCTTCAAAAAGCGATTGGTGAAGAGAATTGGTAACCCATGGAACATTTGGGGAAAAGTGGGAAACAGATATTTTGGAATTGCCCTGATAGTAGCCTGCAAAGAAGGGCTGAATGGCCTCTGGCACCATAACAATTCAATGATTGTAATGTGTAGTTTTCAGACTGAGATAGTTCAAGTTTATTATCATTCTACTGTATGCATGCAATACAGCTAAATGAAACAACGTTCCTCAGGGAGCAAGGAGCAAAACATGGTATATATTTCATACGCAACACACACAAAATGTTGCAGGAATTCAGCAGGTCAGGCAGTATCTGTGGAAATGACTTTCAGGCCAAGACCCTTCTTCAGGACATCACAATCAGCACATAAAATAAAATAAACACAGTAGTATTAACAGATCAAAATATTATTCTGTAGATTCACAAGTTAATAAATTGTGGGTAGATTAGGAAAATCAGGTTGGTGCTGGATTATAGGAGGAGTAATTTCCGGAATACCTACGAGATGGCTTTTTAGAGCAGCTCGTGGTTGAGCCCACTAGGGGATCAGCTATTCTGGTTTGGGTGTTGTGCAATGAACCAGAATTGATCAGAGAGCTTAAGGTAAAAGAAAGTAATCATAATATGATTGAATTCACTCTGAAATTTGAGAAGGACAAGCTAAGGTCAGATGTACCAGTATTACAGTGGAGTAAAGGGAATTACAAAGGCATGAAAGAGGAGTTGGCTTGAGTTGATTGGAAAAGAACACTGGCAGGGATGACAGCAGAGAAGTAATGACTGGAACTTATGGAAGCAATTCCGAAGGCATAGCACATATACATCCCATATATGCTGTATACATGCATTTAGTTATAAATAAAATTCCACTTCAGCATGCTACTCCAGGAAAATAATGTATTCATAAATGCTGGAACATGATTCTTGCAGTATGCCATGGTAGTATAGTGATTAGCATAATGCTATTACAGTTCAGAGTATCCTAACCAGGTATCCCAACTCTCTGCTTTCTATTAATTAATCAATCCTCTATCCATGTTAATACATCACCCCCAAATCTATGTGTCCTTATCTTATGGATAAGTCTTTTATGCAGCATCTTATCAAACGCCATCTGGAAATCCAGGTAAATAATGTCCATCTGTTCCCCTCTATCCACTGTGCTTGTTATATCCTCAAAGAACTCCAGTAAGTTTGTCAAACAGCACCTGCCTTTTCTGAGTCCATGCTGAGTCTGTCTGATGGATCTGTTTCTTTCCAGATGCCACGCTATTTCTTCTTTAATGATAGCTTCAAGTATCTTCCCAACTACAGATGTTGAACTAACTGGCCTATTGTTACCTGCCTTTTGCCTACAACCTTTTTTGAACAATGGCGTGATATGTCTTCCAATCCACTGGAACCTGCCTACAGTCCGGAGAATTTTGGTAAATTATCCTCTGCCATAACTTCTGCCATTTCTTTCAGTATCCTAAGATGCATTCCATCAGGACCAGGGGACCTATCTATCTTCAGGCCCACAAGTTTGCTCAACACTACCTCTTTAGTGATAGCTATTGGATCGAGGTCCTCACCTCCCGTTGTGTCCATAACATCTCTCTTTGGCATATTAGATGTGTCCTCCACTGTGAAGACTGATACAAAATAGTCAATCAAAGTCTCTGCCATTTCCTCATTACCCAGTATCAATTTCCCCTTCTTGTCCTCCAAGGGACCTACATTCAATTTAGCCACCCTTTTGCACTTTATATAATTATAAAAACTTTTACTATCTGTTTTGATATTTTGTGCTAGTTTATTTTCTTAATCTATCTTCCCTTTCTTTATTGCTTGCTTTGTAGTTCTTTGTTGCTTTTTAAAGTTTTCTCATTCTTCCAGTTTCCCACTACTCCTAGCGATTTTGTACACATAAGGTTTTAGTTTGATACCTCCTTTTATTTCCTAAGTTATCCGAGGCTAGCTCTCCCCACCCTTACTGTACATGGAATATACTTTTGTTGAGCACCATGAAAAATCTCTTCGAAAGTCTTCCACTGTTCCTCAACCATCCCACCAAATATTCTGTTTTCCTAGTCCAAACTAGCCAAATCCTCCCTCGTTTCATTGTAGTCTCTATTGTTTAGGCATAATACTCTGGTTTTAGATCAAACTATTGCACCTTCCATTTGTATGACAAATTCAATCATACTCTTTCTAAGAGGATCCCTAACTACAAGATCACTAATTTTATCTGTCTCATTGCACAGGACCAGATCTAAGATAACATGTTCTCTTGATGTTTCTGGAATTTGTAAATTCTGGAGGGACATTACAACTCCATAGTGTATACAGATAAATCCTGTGCAGCATATGCATAGTTTATAGCTCAAAGTTCAAAGTAAATTTATTATCAAAGTACATCTGTGACCACGTTATTAGGAACATCCTGTACCAAATAAAGTGGCCACAGAGTGTATGTTCATGGTCTTCTTCTGCTGTAGCCCATCCACTTGAAGATTCTATGTGTTGTGTTTTGAGAGATGCTCTTCTTCACACCATCGGTATAATGCATATTTGTCTGAGTTACTGGTGTTTTCCTGTAAGCTTGAACCAGAGATCTCTGACCTCTCTCATTAACAAGATGTTTTCACCCACAGAACTGTCGTTCATGGATGTTTTATGTTTCTCACTCCACTCTCCATAAACTCTAGAGGCTATTGTGCTTGAAAATCTCAGGAGATCAGCAGTTTCTGAGATACTCAAACCACCCCATCTTCACCAGCAATCATTCCACAGCCAAAGTCACTTAGATCACATTTCTTCCCCATTCTGATGTTACACCTGAACGACAACCGAATCTTTTGACTATGTTTGCATGCTTTTATGCATTGAGTTGCTACCAGGATTGGCTGATTAGATATTTGCATTAACGAGCAAATGTTAGCTACTAAAGCCACCACTGACTGTGCAATAGAATTTATGAAAAACTATAAATAACAAAGACAAACGACTAATGTGCAAAAGAAGACAAATCATGCAAATAGTAAAACACTGAGAACATGGGATGTAGGGCTCAGGGGGTTTGTGGAGGCAAAGGAATGATACAGGGTCTTGACTTAAAATCCATTTGTCTCTATGCTACTGGCTTGTTCTACAGAGATCCTCCAACAGTTTGTTAATATGATCATGTCTTCTCTCCTCTTCTCCGCCCATAGCTCTCATGTTCCTCATCTTCCGTGAATGTATTTAATTTCCTTTGTAAATCTCCCCAGCGATACAGCCTCCAGAGACCTCTGGAGTAGAGGATTCCAGAGTTTCAAAGTAGAAAATAATTTTATTATGAAAGTACATACTGTATATGTGTAATGTATGAAGTAAAACAAAGTATATGTCACCATATGGAGGAGAAGATGGTGCAGCCCTCCGGTGAAAAATGATATCGTATCTGTTAAATAGGGGCCGTGGACAATTCTGATTTGATGGAGAATGGACGTGAAAGCACAGAGGAACATCTGGAGAAATTTCTGAAACGCCCATTTGCTGTTGTCGTTACTGTGTGGTGGTGAATCTTTCGGAGGGTAGGCCTCAAAATCCCCGGCTTTGCCTGCTTTTGGCGACCGAGAAGGAGGTCGAATCGTTCGGACAGAGATGGCGCTCGGTACTCAGTGTCGGAGAGCTGATCAGAGCTCGAAGTTTTCGGATGACTCAGAGTCAGATTGTGGTCAGCATGGCAGGGAGAGTTTTTCTTCCTTCTCCCGTCTGCGTGAGATGTGGGACATTTGAGAAATTTTGAACTTTACTGTGCTCATGGACTGTTCTTCATCAAGCTATGGTATTGTTGCACTGTTTGTAACTATAGGTTATAATTATGTGGTTTTGTTAGTTTTTTCCGCCTTGGTCTCTCCTGTGTTTTGTGATATCACACCGGAGGAAATAATGTATCATTTCTTAATGCATGCTTTACTAAATGACAATAAAGGAGGACTGCGTGTCTTCATAATCATCATCATCATCAACATATACAGCCCTGAGATTCATTTTCTGGAGGGGATACTCAATAAATCCAATGACCATAGAGCCAATGGAAGGCTGCACTCAAAAGGGTGGATGACAAGTGTGCAAGAGACAACAAACTGCAAATTCAAATGAAAGAGAAAGAAATAAAAAATAAATAAGCAATAAGTATCGAGAACTTGAGATAAAGAGTCCTTAAAATTGAGTCCATAGGTTGTAGAATCCAATCAGAGTTCTGTGTTAGGGAGTCACGTCAACTGAAGTTATCCCCTTTGGTTCAAGAGCCTGATGGCTGAGGGGTTGTAACAGTTCCTGAACCTGGTGGTGAGAGTTCCGAGGCTCCTGTAACTTCATCCTGATGGCAGCAGTGAGAAGAGAGCATGACTTGGATGGTGGGGTCCTTGACGATGGATACTGTTTTCCTGCGGTAACGCTCTGTGTAGATGTGCTCAATGGTGGGGAGGGTTTTACCCGTGATAGACTGGGCCGTATCCTCTACTTTTTGTAGGATTTTCCATTCAAGGGCATTGGTGTTTCTGTACCAGGCTGTGATGCAGCTAGTCAATACACAGATGTAGAAGTTTGAAAAAGTTTTGAATATTACGCAGATCTTCACAAGCCCCTATGGAAGTAGAGGTGCTGTTATGCTTTCTTTGTAATTGCACGTTCATGCTGTGCCCAGGACAGGTCCTCTGAAATGATAACACCGAGGAATTTAAAGTTGCTGACCCTCTGAAATTCTGATTCCCCAGTGAGGACTGGCTCAAGGTCCTCTGGTTTCCTCCTCCTGAAGTCAATAATCATCCCTTTGGACTTGCTGACATTGTGACAGAGGTTGCTGTTGTGGTACCACTCGGCCAGATTTTCTATCTCCCTCTTATTCATCACTACCTTTGATTCGGCCAAAAATTGTAGTGTTATCAGCTCACCTAAATATGGCATGGGAGCTGTGCTTAGCCATACAGCCATAAGTGTAAAGTGAGTAGAGCAGGGGACCAAGCACATAGCTCTCATGGTGCACCTGTGCTGATGGAGATTGTGGAGAAGATGTTGCTGCCAATCTGAACTGACTGGGGTCTGAAGTGAGGAAATGGAGGGTCCAATCAGACAAGGAGGCATTGAGCAAAGGTCTTGAAGCTTATTGGTCAGTTTTGAGGGGATGATAGTATTGAATACCGAGCTGCAGTTGATTTGTGCATCTTCACTGTCCAGATGTTCGAGGGTTGAGTGAAGAGCCACTGAAATTACATCTGCTATGAGCCTGTTGTGCAAATTGGAGCATATCCAAGTCACCTCTCAGGTAGGAGTTGATAGGTTTCCTCACCAACTTCTCCAAACACTTCATCACTGTGGATGCAAGTGCTACTGGACAATTGTCTTTGAGGCAGCCTCTGCAAAAAGTTGCTGCTCACTCCCATCTTCATTGAAGTGAAATGAAGTCACCAACTCCCTCCCCCATCAACCTTGTTACTATGAGAGGTACAAAAACTTTTTAAAATGTAGAAATCAAAAATAATTACCAGCAATTAGTGTTGTAAAGCACAGAAACCAGCCCCTTGGCCCATCTAGTCTGTGCTATGCGATTATTCTACCTAGTCCCATCGATCTGCACCCAGACCATAGCCTTCTGTACCTCTCCTTTCCATGTACATTCAAATTTCTCCTAACAGAGTCATTATCTAATTAAGACAATTATCAAATTATTAATAATTTAATTCTTTAGGAATGAGAATTTAGGGGATAATTTGTCCTGCAACAGTGACAATGAATGCACACGTATAGTAGCAACTCTGTTTTCATCCCAATAAAGTTAATGGAACTGAGTTTTGGAAGTGTAACTATTATTGCATGCACATATTTATTGCTACCAATTAAGGATAATTATTTTTAAAAGTAAAATTTCAATGCCAGACAAATTATTTGGCAGCAATTGAGACTTAAAAGAGCTTCAAAAATCCACTTACTACATATTTTTAATGGTTTGTTTAATAGTCATAAATTCACATCTTTCCTGTGCTTAAAAGCTGAACGTTCCAGCAAGCCATGGTTTGCAGGGTAGCAAAACATCAAACAGCAACTTCACAACTCCCATAATTAAATGCATGGGTGTGGATGTCAGAAGTTGTTCCATGATCAAGGTAAGTAATGGTTGTCGCGCTGATATTTCTATGACAATATCATGATTCCTTTGTAAAAATGTTCAGCAGTCAACAGTAATGTCATAGTGCCAATGAATAATGATGAATTGATGTCTCTTTTGCATGGTGTTAAGTTAAATATTGGGAATGATTTATAATAAAAGACTTGAATTCACTTCAACAAATTAACAAATGGTTATAGTTATAAATCTGTTTTCCATATGTTAAGGCATCATTGCGAGAGGCTGTGATTAAATCCCATTTCAAAATTTTTGTGGGCAATATATTGTATTTAAATTGCAGTATGTGTCAAACTTAATTATCATATTAAATATTATACAATATGTAAAGAAATTGCTGCAATAAGCATCAATCTGCCTGTGACTTGACAAGCAAGAAAAACAGACAGAAAGGGAACAAAATTGGGTGGCATCGAGAATTAAATTGAAAGAAAGATAATGTCATTTGATTGAAGAAAAGGTTTAGGAGAAGCACTAGAAAGGAATAATTAATTATAAAATTGGGGGAAAGGCAAATAATAAGGCAGTTTTTTACTTATGTATCTATTGGGCAAAGAAGTGCCAGATGGAATACAATGTAGGGAAGTCTATGCTCGTGAACTTCAGTTCATTAAATGAAGGTGTAAACTATTTTCTAGACATGGGGTGAATTAGGATATCAGAAGGGGACGTGGATGTCCTTGTGCAGACCACCCTAAAGGTTAACTTGCAGGTTGAGTCGGTGGTGAGGAAGGCAAATGCAATGTTGGCATTCATTTTAAGAAATCCAGGATACAAGAGCAGGGATGTGATGCTGAGGCTGTATAAGGCACTGGTGAGGCTTCACCTTGCGTATGGTGAACAGTTTTGGGGTGTCTTATCCAAGAAAATACGTGCTGGAATTGAAGAGGGTTGGAGGGAGGTTCATGAGATTGATCCTGGGAATGAAAGGGTTAACACCTTTGCTAGCTCTGGGCCTGTACTTGCTGGAGCTTACAAGACTGAGGAGTGAGCTCACTGAAATCTGCACTGTTCTATGATTAGTAAGGATGTCAAAGGGTTACGGGGTGAAGGCAGGAGAAGGTTGTTGATAAATCAGCCATGATCAAGTGGCAGAGCAGACTCAAAGGGCCAAACGGCCTAATTCTGCTCCTATACGTTCTTAATTTTTAAATTTCATGACAAAAAGGATAAATAGTGGCTAGGCATGTAAAAGTACACAAGATCTATTACATGGGCTCCACCTATAGGATCTAATAATCAAAACCAATTTAAAACCTGCTTTGCTTTCCATAATTGGTACTTGCTGTCCCTTACAAAGACTTTGACTGTCACTGAGTAAAGTTCCATTTGGAACAGTCACCATCAAATAGCCCCAAGTTATTTTTGAATCCAATCATGGGATTCTGTGAGCACTCAGCACAGATATCATCTCTATTGAGCAAAGTGGATAATAAGAAGGCACATGATTGGGCTTGGATCTAATTTTATAGCATTTTTAAAGGGTTAGCATATATGTGATGGGGTGAAAGGCCTGTTTAATTGCTATGAGTATGGTTATTTATGGTAATCCTGAAGCCAGTCCAGTTAGATTTCTAGCCATTGGCATCCAGCATTATCTCAGTGGTTGGGCATTTGACAATACAGGGCATGAGAAAGTGGTTAAAATTTCTCTTTTTTTATTCACTGATTTATTTTCCAACTAAAGTGCAACACTCGCGTGGCCTGAATTCAACAACCACCCCTACACATCATTGAGAAGATGGTGTTGATCTGCCTTCTTGAACAGCCGCAGTACCCCATAGAACACAGAACAAAGAACAATATAGCATATTTCAAAGTTTGAAGTAGATTTATTACCAAAGTGGGTACATACCACCATATACTACCTTGACATTCATTTTCTTGCAGGCATTCACAGTACAACAAGGAAATACAATATAATCAATGAAAAACTACACACCAACAAAGACTGACAAACAACCAATGTGCAAAAGACCAAAAATGTAAATAAATAAATACTAAGAAACAAGTTGTAGAGTCCTTGAAAGTGAGTCCATAGGGTGTGGAATCAGTTCAGTGTTGTGGTGAGTGAAGTTACCCACTCTGTTCAGGAGACTGATGGTTGAAGGGTAATCTGGTGATGTGGGACCTTTGACTCATGATGTTATGATGATATTTAACCTCTCAAAAATCAATCTAACCCTTCCCTACCATAAGCCTTCTATTCTCCTTTCATCCATGTGCCTATCTGTGAGTTTTGACCTAGGAACAGGAATAGGCCATTCAGCCTATCGAGTTTGCTCCACCATGGCTGACTTATTATCCCTCTCAATCCTGTTCTCCTGCCTGCTTCCCGTAACCTATGACGCCAAGAACCTATCAGCCTCAGCTTTAAATATAGCCAATGACTTGGTTTCTACAGCCGTCTAAATGGCAATGAATCCACAGATTCACTACCCTCTGGCTGAAGAAATTCCTCCTCATCTCCGTTCTAAATGGGCGTCCCTCTATTCTGAGGCTCTGCCCTTTGATCTTAGACTCACCTGAAGAGGTTTCAGTGTGATTCCCCCCTCGCTCTTCTAAACTCCAACGATTACTGGCCCAGAGCCATCAAACGCCCCTCATGCATTAACCCTTTCATTCCCAGAATCAATTTTGTGAACCTCCTCTGGATGCCAAGACATCTTTTCTTAGATAATAGGCCCAAAACTGCTCACAATACTCCTAGTGTAGTCTGACCAATGCCTTATAAAGCCTCAGCATTACATCCCTGCCCTTGTATTCTAGTTCTCTCGAAATGAATGCTAATATTAAATTTGCCTTCCTCGCCACTGACTCAAACTGCAAGTTAACCTTTAGGAAATCCTGCACAAGGACTCCCAAGTCCCTCTGCACCTTGGATTACGAATTTCCACCCCATTTAGAAAATATTCCACGCCTTTATTCCTTCTACCAAAGTGCATGGCCATACACTTCCTGACACTATGTTTCACCTGCCACTTCTTTGCCCGTTCTCTTAATCTGTCTAAGTCCTTCTGCAGACTCCCTGCTTCCTCAACACCACCTGCTGCTCCACCTATCTCCGTATTGTCCGCAAACAGCCACAAAGACACCAATCCTGACATCCAAACCATTGACATATGACATGAAAAGAAGTGGTCCCAACACAGACCCCTGTGGAACAGCACTAGTCACTGGTGACCAATCAGAAAAGGCCCCTTTATTCCCATACTTTGCCTCCTGCCAGTCAGCCAATCTTCTATCCATGCTAGTATCTTTCCTGTAATACCATGGGCTCTTATCTTGCTAAGCAACCTCAAGTGTGGCACCTTGTCAAAGGTCTTCCGAAAATTGTGTTCTTGGATAAGTACACAACATCAACTGATCCTCCTTTGTCTATCCTGCTTGTTATTTCTTCAAAGAATTCCAACAGATTTATCAGGCAAGACTTTCCCTTAAGGTACCATGCTGACTGAGGCCTCCAAGTACCCCAAAACCACACCCTTAATAATTGACTCCAACATCTTCCCAACCACTAAGGTCAGACTAACTGACCCATAATTTCCTTTCTTCTGTCTCCCTCCCTTCTTAAAGAGTGGAGTGACATTTGAAATTTTCCAGTACTCTGGAACCATTCCAGAATCTATTGATTCTTGAAAAGTAATTACTAATGCCTCCACGGCCTCTTCAGCTACTTCTTTCAGAACGCTGGGGTGTAGTCCACCTGGTCTAGGTGACTTATCTACCTTCAGACCTTTCAGCTTCCCGAACACTTATTTCCTTAGTAATAGCAATGACACTTACTTCTCCCCCTGACACTTTTGAATATCTGGTATAATGCAAGTGTCTTCCACAGAGAAGACCGATACAAAATACTTATTCAGTTCGTCCACCATTTCCTTGTCTCCCATTACAACCGCTCCTGTATCATTACCCAGCGGTCTGATATCTACTCTTGCCTCTCTTTTACACTTTATATATCTGAAGAAACTTTCAAAGGTTCATTTATTATCTAAGAATGTATCCATATACAACTCTGAAATTCACCTTCTCCAGATAGGCATGAAACAAAGAAAGAATATGAAAGTCTTTAGAGAGAAACATCAAACCCACCCCCACCCCCTGCACAAAAAAGAGCGGCATTCCAATCATTGAGTCCAAAACCCCCTCCCTTTGCACAAAACACAACAAGAACATCAACCCCCAAGCCCCCTCCCCTTGAACAACAAAACAGAAAGGAACGGGCGAAAAACACAGACTATATAAAACACAAGTCCACAGTCCATAAACACAATAGTTCAATCCATAATGCAGAACCACAGCAACGTCCTCCTTCATCATCGAAAGCAGAGGCCTATCCATCTGCCACTGTGAGCCACACAGTGATAGGCTGCTGACAGACTCCTTCTCTGGCAGCGGTCAAAAGGAAGGCCGTCGGCACTGAACTCCCCCTCGCCCTCCACATTCACCTCGAAGCTTTAATCGGCGATTAACAAATGCATTAGTTGGCAAAATGGTGTCAAACATTGGGAGTTTCTTCTAAGTTTCTGCACATTGAGGCTGTCGAGGTTCGTGCTCACTTCTCGGAATCTTCTTAGAGACAGCTGGATTACTCAGTCAATCTCTAGACTGTAAATCACAGGCTCTAACAGCTCCAGAAACACAGTTAAGGTGAAAACAGACATAAAAGAAGCAGAAATGACATTTTCATGGGCTTTCTGGAAGATGTCACCCAAGGGAGCGTCGTACACTGGCGCCATCTTATCCTCTGATATTATTGGCTAGCTTACCTTCATATTTCATCTCTTCTCTCCTTATGGTTTTTTAAACTGCTTTCTATTGGTTTTAAAATGCTTCCCAATCCTTTACAAACGAATCCTCTACCTTACTATTAATTTTTGCTATATTGTATGTCATCGCCTTTGCTTTTATGCTGTCTTTGACTTCCCTTTGTCAGCCTCATCCTCCCTTTCGAATACTTCTTCATCTTTGGGATGTATCTACATTGTGCCTTCTGAATTGCCCCCAGAAACTCCAGCCTTTGCTGTTCTGCCGTCATCCCTGCTCGTGTCCCCTTCCAATCAACTTTGGCCAGCTCTTCTCTCATGCCTCTGTAATTCCCTTTACTCCACTGTAATACTGATATATTTGACTTTATCTTCTCCCTCTCAAACTGCAGGGTGAATGATATCACATTATGATCACTGCCTCCTCAGGGTTCCTTTACCTTAAGTTCTCTAATCCAAGCTGGTTCATTACACAACACCATTCCAGAGTAGTTGTTCCGCTCGTGGGTGCAACCACAAGCTGCTCTAAAAAGACACTGTGAGCCACACAGTGATAGGCTGCTCACAGACATGGTGACTGAGAGGCATTCTACAAATTCCCTCTCTTGGGATTCAGCACCAGCATGATTTTCCCAATGTTAAGTGCATATTGAAATTCCCCATCACTATTGTTACATTGTTCAAAGTTCAAAGTAACTTTACATCCAAGTACATAAATGTTACCAGATACAACCCTGACTGAGATTTATTTTCTTGCAAGCATACTCAGTAATCAAAGAACCATAATAGAGTCAATGAAAGACCGCACCCAACATTTTCCTTTTTATATGCCTTTTCTAGCTCCCATTGTAATTTGTATCCAACTTCCTGGCTACTATTTGGAGGCCTGTATATAACTCCCATCAGGGTATTATTACCCTTGCAGTTTCTTAACTCTTCCCACAAGAATTCTACATCTTCTGATCCTATGTCACCTCTTTCTAAGGACTTGATTTCAATTTTTACCGATGCAGCCAGGCCACCTCCTCTGCCTACCTTCCTGTCCGAGGATACACCTTCAATACGAAGTACATCTTTGGATGATAAGCTACCAACTGTGATCTTCTTTCAGCCATGAATTAGTGATGCCCACAACGTCATACCTGCCAATTTCTAATTGTGCTACAAGATCTTCTACCTTGTTCCATATACTACATGCATTTAAATAAAACACCTTCAGTCCTGTATTCATCACCCTTTTTGATGTTGCCCAAATGTTATACTTCAACTCATCCCCCTGACTGCAATTTTTCCTCATCATCTATCTGTCCTTTCTCACAGTCTCACTACACACTGCACTTAGTTGGATGCCAACTGCCCCATACTCAGCCCTATCATTCCAGTTCCCACCCCTCTGCCAAATCAGTTTAAACCCTCCCCAACAGCTCGAGAAAACCTGCCTGCATAATATCAGTCTCCCTCGGGTTTGGGTGTAACCCGCCCCTTTTGTACAACTCATACATTCCCCAGAAGATAGCCCAATGATCCAGAAATCTGAAACCCTTCCCCCTGCACCACTTCCTCAGCCATGCATTCATCTGCAAAATCATCCTGCTCTGATCCTCACTGGCATGAGGCACGGGCAGCCAACCAGAGATTACTACCCTGGAGGTCCTGCAGACACTTTAACTCACCTCACTGATCTACAATCAACTATGCCCCTATACTTCCCTCCAGTTGTATTAGTTGGCCATATTTGCCATTTCCACAGATTGATGTGCTCCCATGCTGCTTCTGGTGAGTGAGTTCCAGGACTTAGACTGAAGAAAGAGTGACATAAAGGATGATGAGTGGAATGGAGGACTACCTGCAGGTGGCAGTGTTTCTACATGCCTGATGCCCACGGCAGTGCTGGGAGATTGCCGATTTAGCTGGCGTCTCTGAGAGTAACTATCCACCCAACTTCCCCCTCACCTGGACTACCTGCCGGCTTGTACTCCAGCCTCAACCCCCCTTTCTTATTCTGGCTGCTTTTCCTTTCCCTTCCAGTCCTGATGAAGAGTCTCAGCCCAAATCGTCACCTGTTCATTCCTCTCCATCGATGTTGCCTGACCCGCTGAGTTCCTCCAGCGTCTTGTGTGTGTCGTCACCTGAAACAGGGAGTGCTTCTCTGAGAGGAGAGAAGGTGAAAGGGAAGATGTGGTAACTTCTACTTTGAAAAGGCACACTCGACAACTTCATGCCCAGAGAAACAACTTTATCTCAAACGTCAAAACCGTTATGTATATATAGAGGCTTTCACAACCCGTACGGCATGGCAGGAACACTATATACAAATCACACCGGAAGTAAAAAGAACGGAAGTTAAACCCCCTCCATTATCCTAATTAGTATTAACTTACTTTTAATAATGCTCACATTACAACACTTCTCCCCCTTTAAAATCCAACATTCCCCAAATGTAAAAAACTAGGAAATAAAAACAGTGGTGTTATTAACTTATACTAGTATCTCAGCAACAGTTTATCATACAAAACATCTGGAAAACGTGACAGATTCAAAATTCAATCTAACAACAACAAAAAAAAACTGTCCCATCAAAGATTCAGTCTGTCAGGAGGTTTACGCGTGCGCTGTGATCTGCGCACTACTCCCGGTAACCCAGCAGGCACCACTGGTGAGGGTGTTTTGGGTGGGTCTGGTGTTGGGGGCATGAGAGGGGTCTGTGTGTCTGCGTGAGAATGTCCAGCCTCCTCAGGGGACCCCGACCCCTCTGCCAGCATCTCACCCTCTGGCAAAATCACTGGTGGACATGCTTCCACCGTAGTCCGTCTCACAAATGGAAACTCCATGGAACTGTCTGCCTCTGAGCCGGTATCATGACGCAGACGCACATGGTCCTGATGTCTGCAGAAAACACGCCCATCAGTCAGCTTAACAACATAGGAGACGGGACCACTCTGCTTAAGAATAACCCCAGGCAGCCATTGCTGATTGTTTCTCACATAGACATTGTCATCCGGTTTTAACTGTCTCTCTCGTGCATGTCGATCATGTCCCTCTTTCTGCTTTTCCTGCTTTCTCTCCACTTTCGCCTTCATGTCCGGGCACAGCAGGTCCAATCTTGACTTGGCCCTACACCCCATCAGCATCTCTACTGGAGTGTGGGCAGTCGTAGTCTGTGGTGTGAGGCAGTATTTAAACAGGAAACCTGAAAGCCAAATGCTAAGAGAGTCTCCTGTCAACTGCTTCAGGCCTTCCTTCACTGTCTGAACAGCCCACTCAGCCAAACCATTGGAGGCTGGGTGGAAAGGGGCCGTCCGAATGTGATGAACGTCATTCTGCTGCATGAACTCACTGAACAGTTCACTGGTGAACGTCGGGCCATTATCAGTGACCAGAGTGTCAGGCAACCTGTGGACTGCAAACACTTGCCTGAGTTTGTCTATGGTTGAGGGGGCTGTGATGTTGCTCATGATGTGAGCTTCGATCCATTTAGGATGCGCATCTACCATAACAAGAAACATCTGCCCCATAAAAGGGCCAGCAAGGTCTAAATGTGGCCTAGACCAGGGGTGGTCTGGCCACTCCCATAGATGCAAAGGAGCTGGTGGTGGCATATTCTGATTAGTCTGACATTGCGTGCATGATTTTACCTTGTTCTCCAGATCCTGATCCATTCTTGGCCACCAAATGTAGGATCTTACAAGGCTTTTCATTCGAGACACTCCTGGGTGAGTCTCATGAATTTCCTCCACAATCTGTAAACGGCCAGGGGGAGGCACGATGACCCTCCCCCCCCCCACCGAAAATGCAGCCATCCTGCAGACTGAGTTCCGTCTTGCGTTTGGCGTAAGGCCTCAGTTCCTCTCCTTCCACGACTCTGGGCCAACCTCGTAAAAGAAAAGTCTTGACTTGGGACAGGACTGGGTTCCTCTCTGTCCACTGCTTGATCTGGGTCGCCTTTACAGACGAATCTGACAGCCTCTCCAATGAAAACACAGTCTCTGAAGGCACATATGTAGCAACAGGTGTCTCAGGTAAAGGTAGCCAACTCAGTCCATCAGCGTTTGCATTATCCCCACCCGTTCTGTACACTATAGTGTACTGGTAGGCGGACAAGGTAAGAGCCCAATGCTGTATGCTGGCTGAGGCTAGCAGTGGGATGCCTCTAGTCTCACTGAACAGGCTCAGCAGTGGTTTGTGGTCCATATAAATTGTAAATACGCGTCCATAAAGGTACTGATGAAAGCGTTTGACCGCAAAAACAATGGCCAGACCTTCTTTGTCTAGCTGTGAATATGCCTTCTCAGCAGCTGTCAGGGTACGTGAAGCAAGATCAATAGGCTTCTCTGAACGGTCCTCCATTACATGTGAGAGAACTGCCCTGTCTCCATAGGGTGAGGCATTGCATGCCAGGGTGATCTCCTTGTCTGGGTCATAGTGAACAAGCAGCTTCGCTGAGTGGAGAAGTTCTTTCACTTCCTTGAAAGCTTTCTCCTGCTGTTCACCCCACTGCCATTTAGTGTCATTGTGAAGCAGCTTATACAGTGGGGTCAAAACCCTTGAGAGGTCAGGTAGAAACTTGCCATAATAATTCACCATGCCCAAAAATGATCCGAGTTCCGTGACAGTCTTAGGGCTTGAGGCCTCCTTAATAGCTCTCACTTTGTCCTCCACAGGGCAAAGCCCCTCAGCTGTGATCTTGTGTCCCAGGTAAGTCACACTCGATGCCAGGAACACACATTTTCTGCGTTTCAACCACAGCCCTGCATCTGAGAGCCTCTTCAGCACCCGTCCAAGATTAGCCAGATGCTCCACCTCGGTAGCCACCGTGATCAAAATATCATCAAGATAGACTGCTACGTGCAGAATCCCCTGCAGCAAAGTGTCCATTGTCCTTTGGAAAATGGCAGGGCTGGATGGCACTCCAAACACCAGGCGATTGTACTTGTGAGTATTAATTGTGACATACTCCTTTGAATCCTCATCGAGCAGCAGCTGTTGGTAGGGGTGGCTCATGTCCAGCTTTGTGAACAGCTTACCCCCTGACAGGGTCGCAAACAGATCATCCACCCCCGGCAATGGGTACTCCTCCAGCCTAGAGACCTGATTCACCGTCAGCTTATAATCCACACATATCCTCACCGTTTTGTCTGCCTTCAAAACTGGAACAATGGGAGCTGCCCACCTTGAAAACTGGACGGGCTCAATAATGCCCAGCCTCTGTAAACGTTCCAGCTCCTCCTTGACTTTGCCTTTCATGGCACAGGGCACCGACCTGGGTTTAAAAAAACGTGGTGTAGCCTCAGGGTCGACATGGAGTTTCACTGTCACACCCTTCAGCGTTCCTAGCTCGTCGCTGAAAACGTCACTGTACCGCTGCAGAATGTCCTTCGTCGTGTGTGCACACGTAATTTCGTGCTAGCTTAGCCGGATTTTGCGAAGCCAATCGCGACCCAAAAGACTGGGCCCCCTGCCCTTAGCTATCACTAGCCTGGCTTCAGTCTTCTGACCCCTGGCTGAAATGTCCACATATAACACCCCTAAATGAGGTATGGGCTGCCCCGTGTAGCTCCTAAGTTTGAGCTTTGACGGTCTAATGGGAGGCAGGTTGGACCCCCATGTCCTCCTGTAGGTCTCCTCACTAATGACTGATGTAGTAGTCCCTGAATCAATCTCAAACTTAATGTCCTTTCCCCTGACAGTGACTGTGGCATAATATGGTTCAGGTGGTTCCTCATCTGTTTCCACTGCAAACATGTTGTAGGCACACGCTGCCTCTTCATCTGCTTCTTCTAGATGGTGTGTGGCTGCCTGAGTCTGTTGGGCTTTCCCCTGCCCAGGCTTAACTTTACCCTTTGAACTTCTGCACTTTTTAGCTAAGTGTCCCTTTTTGCTACAAGCATGGCAGACAGTGTCTTTGAATTTGCAATCATTTGCATAGTGCGTCCCTCCACACCGGAAACATTCCACCCGCTTTGCCTGTTTACCAGTCTCCCTCCTGACTTGGTGCACTGCCGCCGACTGCGACCCCCCCCCCCCCATGTCCTTTCTGGATATCCTTGACATTATTAGCAGCCATCTCCATGCCTTGGGCAATCTCTAAGGCTTTCTTGAAAGTCAATGTTGGGGTTTCCCCTAACAAGCGGCGTTGTATGCCGTCATTATTAATGCCGCATACCAATCTATCACAGAGCATGTCTTCCAACACCGCGCCGAAACCACAAAATTGGCCACAGACTGACCTGGCTTCCTGAAACGGCTGTGAAACTTACACTGTTGGACTATCACAGAAGGTTTTGGATTGTAGTGGTTTCCCACGAGCTTGACCTGTTCATCATATGGAATGTCCCCCGGCTTCCACGGTGTGGCTAAGTTCCTTATTAGCTTGTAAGTCTTCGCCCCACACGCACTCAGGAGAATAGAGCGCTTCTTAGCTTCCTCAGTAATTCTATTAGCACAGAAAAAGTGTCCCAACCTTTCCTCATACTCCGGCCAGTCCTTGGTTCCCTCCACAAATACACTGATAGTCCCAAACGTAGCAATCTGAACGTGAGGCCCCTTATTGGCGCTGCTGCTCCTGTTCGAAACGCGCCAACACATCCACAAAACCAGTTCACCTCGTCGCCAAAAATATGTGGTAACTTCTACTTTGAAAAGGCGCACTCCACAACCTCATGCCCAAAGAAACAACTTTATCTCGAATGTCAAAACCGTTATGTATATATAGAGGCTTTCACAACCCATACAGCATGGCAGGAACACTATATACAAAGCACACTGGAAGGAAAAAGAACGGAAGTAAACCCCCCCCCCCATCCTAATTAGTATTAACTTACTTTTAATAATGCTCACATTACAACAGAAAATATAACACCTGCAAGCAAAATCAGGGATTTTGATGAAAAGTCTTGTTTGACTAATCAATTTAAATTCTTCTAAGATGTGACTAGTAGTTCTCATTGTTCCCTTCTTACCCCTCCTCTTTATCTGCCCATCACCTCTCTCTTGTTCCTCTCCTCCTTCCCCTTCTTCCAGGGTCCATTGCCCCTCCTATCAGATTCTTTCTTCTTTATATTTTCCCTTTATATTTTCAACCAATCACCTCCCAGCATCTTACATTATCCCCTCCCCTATCCACCACCTTTCTCTCCTATCAGTCACAGGCCAGCTTGTACCACTTCCCCGCCCCCACCTTCTTCCTGTGGCTTCTGCTCCTTTTCTTTCCAGTCACGACGAAAGGTCTCACCCTGTAACTTTGATTCTTCATTTCCCTCCACAGGTGCTGCCTGACCTGCTGAGTTCATCCAGTACTTTGTGTTTGTTGCTCAGTGGGTAGACTGGAGCTGGAGTGCCATAGGGAGGAGGGAGAGGGTCTTTAGAATGGTCAGATGCTAATCAAGCAGGCTGCTTTATCCTGGACAGTGCTGAGCTTTGTAATTTTAATTTTATTTAGAGAGATACAGCATGGTAACAGACCCCCTGTGGCCAAACAAGCCCGCGCCCATATGACCGATTAATCTACTAACCCGTACGTCTTTGGAATGTGGGAGGAAACCAGAGCACCCGGAGGAAACCCACATGGTCACAGGGAGAACGTAGACCGCGATGGAGTTGAACCTGGGTCTCTGGCACTGTAATATTGACATGCTACCATGCTGGCCCAACCCCTATGGCCTCTGTTTAGCCATTCCCATTCATGCAAGTGAGTATTCCATCATGCTCCTGACAGTTCTGGTAGCTTCAGTGCGAGGCCCTGATTCAAGGTGCCCAACCTCTGGCTTGTTCTTATGGCCACAGTGTTTATATAGCTGAGTTTCTAGCCAGTAGGTAAAGACTTGGCAATGGTGGTGCCTTTGAACGTCAGGGTAGGTTTTAGACGGTTACTTGTTAGAACGGTCATTTTGTGCAGTGGATACAAGTAAAGCATAAAATCTTCCATAAACATATAAGCAAAAAAAAAGATAAAACAGTCCTACAATGTTGCGATGAACTTTTAACCTACTTCGCAATCAATCTAACCCTTCCCTCCTGTATACACCATAACCTCCATTTTTCTTTCATACATGTGCCTATCTGAGAGTCTCTTACAATTCCGTAATGTATCTGCCTCTACCACACCCCCAGCAATGCATTCCAGGTACTTACCACTCTCTCAAACATGAGAAAGGGGTAGAAAGCTCAATGAGGTGGGGGGGGGGCGAAGTAACACAAACTGGCAGCCGGCTGCCTGGCCTGCTGAGTTCCTCTAGCATTTTGGGTGTTTAACTTACCACCGTCTGTGTGTAAAATCCTACCTTAGATACCTCACCTCAAATTTTCTCCAATCACCGTAAAAGGATGCCCCCAGGTATTATGCTGCTCTGGGAAAAAAGACTCTGACTGTCCTCTCTGTCTATGCATCTTATAAACCTATACACCTCTCTCAAGTCACCTCTCATCCTCCTTTGCTCCAAAGTGAAAGGCACTGGCTCGCTCAACTGTTGCACATAAGACATGGTCTCCAATCCAGGCAGCATCCTGGTATGTCTCCTCTGCACCCTCTCTAAAGCTTCCACATCCTTCCTGTAACGAGGCGACCAGAACTGAAAACCAGAGGCTCTTGATCTGAATACTCAATTAACTGAAGGCCAACATACCATTTACCTTCTTAAACATTCTATCAAGTTGTGAGGCAATTTGGAGGGCTCTATGGATGTGGATCCTGAGATACCTCTGGTCATCCACACTGCCAAGAATCCTGCCATTAACCTTCTACTCTGCGTTCAAGTTTGACCTCCCAAAGTGTAGCAACGTGATAGGTTAAAGAGACGATAACATGATACTTGAAATATACGATAACCAATACTTACAAATTCTCAATAGGAATGGACAAGGGCAATATGGATTGATGAAAGGGAAATCATGATTGACAACACCACTGTAGTTTTTCAAAGTTGTGAATAAAATATTAGTGTCCTTGATCAAAACATATTGGATTGAGGGAAATATACTTGCATGCATTGAAAATTGGCTGACAGACAAGAATGAGATTAGTATAAATGAGGTTATTTTTCAAGACGCCAGGCAGTGGAACTGTGATTAGTGGAATACCACAGAGATCTACACATGGCCCAAGCTATGTAGTAACTTAGATGAGGCATCCAAATGTAAATATCCACATTGGATTCAAGATTCAAAATTACAGAATGGCTACAAGGTGAAGGAAATCAATCGGGCCCTTAAAAGGGCCGACGAAAAACCAGGAAACCTAACAACAAGGAGGAACCCGTTGCTACCGCCTGTCTTCCCTGTATTTCCATGGTTTCTGGAAGGATTGCCAGGATCCTTAAGAAATATGGAATTAATACCATCCATAAACATTTAAGGAAGCTCAAATCAGAGCTTCTACAGGTCAAAGACTCAGGACGCTAGCATTTACAGGATTCCTTGTGAACACAGAGCGTTGTATATCGGCCAGACAGAGCGCACAGTGGAAACTCACATCAAGGAGCACAGGAGGTGTAACCGTTTGGGTTACCTGGAGAAATTGGTGGTAGCAGAACACTGCACTCACAATGGCCAAAGAATTGACATAGACAGTACAAACTATTGTGCCACACCAATGGCTTCTGGGATGGCCTGGTGAAAGAAGCCATTGAAATAAAACTAGAGAAAAGGGATTTTAACAAAGACAAATGTCTCACTCTAAGTAAGAACCGGAATTTGATTGTAAACAAGGTGGGACAGCAGAAACCTGATTGGATGAGGACCAACCATTCGGGAGGTATATACGACGGGGGTATAAATACCACCAGACCGGACATGCCCAGGCATCATCCCTGATGAAGATGGCACAGTATGTCAATGAACCATCAGTTAAAATCAATACTTGTACCCGGTAGGAAGCCCGAGAAGAGTTTATTAGCCAGATAGAACTTCTAAGGATATATTTTTATCAATGAAACATTATTCAGCACTCCATGCAAGCATATGCAATTCTGATTAGAAGTACGCACTACTGAACAAATGAAAGCACAACACAGGTAAATGAAGAAATTATAACTATAGAAAAAACGTTAACCAATAGAAGAGCATGACCCTTCAAGAAGACATCCAATGACCTGAGCAGACCAGATGTCGACAAGGAAGCTTTGAACAACAGGCTTAGAGTCGGAGGGGGGAGCTTAGTCAAGATGGCGCTAAACGGCGACTCCTTTGCTGGCATCTTTGGAAACAGCTCTTTTTCCATCTTTAGTATCTCTATTTTTCCTTTTCAGGGTTCTTTTGAAGACCCAGACCTGGAGTTACATGCTGACTTGCGCATTGGTGCGTGGCCAGGTGGTTGTTGGTGCGTGGCCAAGTGGTTAGGGCATTGAACTAGTGATCTGAAGGTCGTGAGTTCGAGCCTCAGCTGAGGCAGCGTGTTGTGCCCTTGAGCAAGGCACCTAACCACACATTGCTCCTGCACGTTTATAGCCCAGAGGCAGCGGATGGTGCAGTATGGAAAAGACAAGACTTTGGCTCTTTACAGAAATGGGACCCGTTCTCGGGGTTCCTGAACATTGTGGTGTGAGTCCCAAGGCTGCTATACCTTCTTCCTGATGGCAACAGCGAGAAGAGAGCATGGCGTGAGCGGTGGGAGTTCCTGATGATGGATGCCGCTTTCCTGCAAGAACCATCTGTGTAGATATGCTCAATGGTGGGGAGGGCTTTACCTGTGATGGACTGGGCTGCGACCACTACTTTTTGTAGGATTTTCCATTCAAGGGTGTATCCATACCAGGCTGTGATGCAGCCAGTCAATGTACTCTCCACCACACATGTATAGAAATTAGAAAACAGAACATAAAACCGTACAGCACAGGAAGAGGCCTTTCACCAATGCTGCTTGTACCAACCATGATATCCATCCAAACTAATCCCATTTGCCTGAACATTGTCTACGTCCCTCCACTTCCTGCCTCTTCATGTGCCTATCTAAATGTCTCTTAAACATCACCATAACATCTGCCCCTGGAGGTTGCAGGGGCATGAGTGGCACTTGTTCTGCTTGCAAGGAAAAGTGCCAGGAGAAAGTTGTGGGGGGGTGCTGGGAGGGAATGACGTGATTGGTGGTGGGATCCCGTTGGAGATAGCAGAAGTTTCGGAGAACTATATGCTGGTCGTGGAGGCTGGTGGGGTGGTTGTTGAGGACAAGGAACCCTATCATTGCTGGCGTGGTGGGTGGATGGTGCGAGGGCAGACATGCACGAAATGGAAGAGATGCGGGTGAGGGCAACGTCGATGGTGGAGGAAGGAAGCCATAACTGCCCCATGCCTCTTCCCTCACTACCACTGAGGGTCCCAAACAGTCCTTCCAGGTGAGGCAACACTTCATCCGTAAAGCTCTTGGTGTCATCTACTGTATCGCCTGCTCCCAGTGTGGCCCCCTGTATATCAGTCAGACCCAACATAGACTGGGAGATGGCTTTCCCAAGCACCCACACTCTGTCTTCCCAAAAAAGTGGGATCTCCCCATGGCCACCCATTTCAATTCCACTTCCCACTCTGACTTGTCAGTCCATGGCCTTCCCTACTACCTCAGTGAGGTCACACTCAGGTTGGAGAAGCAACACCTTAACTCTGTCTGAGTAGATTCCAACCTGATGGCATGAACATCGATTTCTCAAACTTCCAGTAATTGCAACACCCTCCCTTCACCATTCCCCACTCCCATTTCCATCTCTCACCTTATCTCCTTACCCGACAATCACCTCCCTCTAGTGCTCCTCCTCCTTTTCTTTCTTCCATGGCCTTCTGTCCTCTCCTATCAGATTCCCCCTTCTCCAGCCCTGAATCTCTTTCCAAGCTCTTCACCCCTCCCCCTTTCCCAGTTTCACCTATCAATTACTACGTTGTACTTCTTCCTCCCCTCTCCCACACCTTCTTACTCTGACTTCTCATCTTTTTTCCCTCCAGTCCAGTCTACCTGAAACATCAACTGTTTACTCTTTTTCCACAGATGCTGCCTGGCCTGCTGAGTTCCTCCAGCATTTTGTGTGTGGCACTTGGATTTCCAGTTGGCTCGATGATAGGATGCAGATGGCAATGGCCAAAGGTTGCTTCTCGGATTGGAGGCCTATGACTCGTGGTAAACACAAAATACTCTGCAGAGGCTGGGGTCAAAGCAACACTCACAACACGCTGGAGGAACTTAGCAGGTTGGGGAGCATCCGTGGAAATGATCAGTCAACGTTTCGGGCCGGAACCCTTTGTCAAGACAGAAGAGGGAGGGGGCAGAAGCTCTATAAAGATGGTGGGAGGAGGGTGGGAAGGAGAAGGCTGGTAGGTGCCAGGTGAAAAACCGGTAAGGGGAAAGATAAAGGGGTGGGGGAGGGGATAGGCAGGAAAGGTCTATCCCCTCCCTTCTTTATAGGGCCTCTGCCCCCTCCCTCTTCTGTTCTGACGAAGGGTTCCGGCCTGAAACGTTGACTGATCATTTCCACGGATGCTGCCCAACCTGCTGAGTTCCTCCAGCATGTTGTGAGTGTTGCTATGACTAGTGGTGTGGCATGGTCAGGGCTGGGACCTGTGTTGTATGTTATTGATGTAAAGGATCTGGATGTTAAAGTATAAGGCGAGGTTGGTAAGTCTGCGGATAGTAGTAAAAGAGATGGTATTGTAGACAGTGAAAAGGACTAACAAAGTTATCAGCTAGGTAAGGTGGCAGTATCTGTTAGGCTCTCCAGCTGGTGGAACCACGGCATGGGTGATCCTGACCACAGTTGGCACAACTGAGTTGGGGCTGCACATCTGGTTTGCACATCTGTTCCTCCTCCTCCTCTGATTGGCCCAAATTCTCCTTCGCCCTCCCCCGCCGCTTCCTGTGTCGTCATCGGAAGTGCTGCAGAGGCTGTCAACATGCAAGATGGCGGCTCATCATCGGCAGAACACGGCGGCGCGAAGAAAAGTCCAGGTGAGGGTCAGCCACCCGTCCGTGGCGCCGCCGGGGCCGACGCTTGTCTGAACCCAGCGCCTGGAGTCGCTGCAGGTGCGGCCCCCCCGGTCTTTCGTGCTCGGTGAAGGAGGAGGATTCCCAGTCACGGCTGGCTCCTCACTGGAGCCGTGTCCAGGAGGAATCCCCCGTCACCCGCCCAGTATCTGTCCTCTAGTCTAATACCGCTGAGACTGATCTGGTTATTATCACTAGTTCAGGCAGCTATTATTAATCTGGTTGTTATTGCTGGTTCAGACGGCCGTTACTGATCTTGTTATTACGGTTTACTCCAAGATTGCCCTCATTGAAACAGTGACTACACTGCAAAAGTGCTTCATTAGCTTGAGGTCTGATAGCAAGCCCGTTTCTGACTTACCGTTGGGAATACATTACTTATTTTAACTCCTGTTATTTTCTCATCATTTATTCTAGCTTTGAAAAATATGGTGATTGTTTGGTCACGCTCGTTTGCAGTGATCTTCACATCTGTATTTAAGATAGTATGGATGATGGTAGACATGTTTGCAGACAGTTGAGAGCAGACACATGTAATGCTGCTGGGGAGTGACGGGGGATGCGTTAATCATAATCATAATGACTCCCAGTTAACTACTTTTCTTTGTTTTAACAGTCTCCTTGTTTTTAAGTCACTTTATTACCCTGCACCTCTTCAATCTCCTATATTGATGTTACTCCAATTCTGATCTCTTACCCATCCCTGAATGTACTGTCCACGTCACTGGGAACTACTAGAGCCCTGAATTTAGAATTACTGTACCTCTAAGAACTTTTCTGCCATGCTGCACCAAAATCTAGCATCCATGACAGGACCACGGGCCTTAAAAACAGTCACTTTCCCCAAACAGTAAGGCTAATCAACACCTCCACCTACTAACCCACTCCTCCATACCCCAACCACCATGACTTTATCATTTCCTGACAGAGTCACCTTATGTACAGACACTCCTGTGCCTAGTGTCACTTTATGGACATACATATAACCTATGTATTTATGTTTTTTTTATTGTAGTGTTCTTTATCGTATTGTGCATATTTTTATCCTACATTGGATCCACAATGGTAACTATTTTGTTCTCCTTTATACTTTTGTTCTCCTGTACTGGAAATAACATGAAATAATTATGAATCTTGAACAGTCCCGAAAAATAAGAGATCATATTAAAACATGTAGTTCTAAATGGACGTTGAACCCATGAACTCTACCTCACTTTTTAAACTTATCTCTGTCTTTAATTTAACTATATACTTGCTGTAATTTACTTATTTTTTCTATCTTTTCATGTATTGCATTGTACTGCTGCCACTTAGTTAACAAATTTCACGACATATGCTTGTGATATTAAAAACAGGAGAAAATCTGCAACACACACAACATGCTGGAGGAACTCAGCAGGCCAGGCAGCATCTATGAGAAAGAGTAAATAGTCGACGTTTTGGGCCAAGACTTTACTGTCTTCCGTAGATGCTGCCTGGCCTGCTGAGTTCCTCCAGCATTTTGTATGTGTTGCCAGTGATATTAAATCTGACTCTGATGGAATAAACTGTTTAGAAACTGAGGAGGTTTTCCCTTGGAATTTAGAATCAGGGATATAGTTTCAGAATAAGGTGTTGTACATTTACTATGGAGAAGCCCTTTACCTTTGAAGAAGGTTGTGAATCTTTGAAAATCTGTACCCAAATGAACCTTGCAAGTCCTTGAATGAATTCAGGGATCCAACAGGAAAATGTTTGGACCATAAGGGAGTTGTCAGGAATACACAGGAAAGTGAGGCGAGGGCAGGTCAAACTAGCCATGAGTTTATTAAATAGTGAAACTGATTATGGCCTACCACTCTTTTGTTCTAATGTGTTTGATCTCGAGAACTTTTCAAGGCATTTAACACAAGAATAATGGTTTAATGTACACACGTACATTGCCAATGCTTTTTGCCATCTCTATCTTTGATGTGTGTGGTTAAGATTTGGTAGCTGTATTTGACAGTCAGTATGCTTAATCAGGAAATCGGTTTGACTTGATATAATTTAGTCTAGTGAATCCTCTCCTCGAATTACATGGAACCACTAAGCGCATTTCACATGTTATTTTAGAATTAGGTTCAGTAATGGAACCAGTGTGACAATATTCTGAATGTGTGAAAGACAGCTGGGAAGCACCTAGTTAGGATATTCTGTACTAATTATTTGGCTAGACACCACATCTTTTTCTAAGCTCGCTGTGACCCATTTCAAGAAGGATGAAATTTGAAATCTGGAACCTGTAGTGCAGACGATAAACACGAGAAAATTTGCAGATGCTGGAAATCCAGAGCAACACACACAAATGCTGGTGGAACTCAGCAGGTCAGGCAGCATCTATGGAAATTAATAAACGGTTGACATTTCAGCCCGACACCCTCCTTCAGACTGCTTGTTTTCATGCTTGAGCTGATCTTGCGAGGAGTTTTCACAAGCCCACCACTGCATATTGCACATGTCCAAGTAATAACTTGAAAGCTTTAAAAGAAAAAGAAATCAAAGATGCATCACTGCTTTTAATCCCCACAGAGCCTTTGTGAACAATGCGTGGGAATTTGAATATCATTGTACATTTCTCCAGCAGGAGAGCCTTATTTTTATCTATTTTGCTGTGATGAGCAATTAGTTTTTATTAGCTTCTATAGTGACAAGCGGTACTACCATTTTGTAGATTTGCCATAAGACACGAGATCAGAATTAAGTCATTCAGCCGATCGAACTTACAATCAAATAAGCCATTTATTAAGATTTTGCCATATCAGGTTGTATGTACATTCCCACATTGCTGATGGCAAACTTTCACCCCACCCATTTGCATATCAAACGTCTATTAGCTTTACATTCAACATATTCAATGGCGTGCTTCCACCAAAATTAATCATCCTCTGAGACAGGGGTTCCCAACCATTAACTCCTCGGTTAATGGTGGGGGTCTATGGCATAAAAAGGGTGGGAACCCCTGGCCTAAGAGAAACCATTTTGTCTCATCTCCATAGCATGATCACTTGAGTCAAGTATGATATTCTCCTAAGACCGTGAAGCCACACCATTTCACCATTAACCAAGGGGTCCATGGAACCCAGGTTGGAACCCCTGTCCTAAGGAGTTATTGCCTTCATGGAGAATGCCTGTTTAACCTGGGCAGGCTGATGGATGGGTGGCTATCACATGTTCCTTCACAAATCAGGGTCAGGATCCAGTGGCATGGAGTACAAGAGGACTGGGGACCCTTCACAGCTGCAGCTTTCCTCTGCCATCACTGCTGTTGTGATGTGCCATCATCTTCCACCAGTTCCACTGTTGAAGTCTTTACTGGATCGCTCTTTGTCTGGAACATCTCACTTGACCTTACCGCCATGGGTGACCCTACCAGGAGCTGAGCTCCAGGCGGCATTGCTCTGGGGATCACAAGCCTCTCTACCATCATGATGTGATGATCAATGGAGAAAGATCTCTGTATTTAGTGGGCAGCCTCTTTTCTAAGTTGTAATTCCTCGCCCACCCTCTCTCCTTCACCTCTAGATTCTCTCAATAAAGAAAATCTTTTCACATCAGCCATCTCAACACTCCTCAAAATTTTGTGTATTTCAATCATCCTCTCCCTTTCTTCTAAGCAAGAGCAGTTATGGAGAAAGCACAGTAGCACCTTTACTTTCTCAGGAGTTTTCTGAGATTTGGCATGACACCCAAGACCTTGACAAACTTCTATAGAAGTGTAGTGGAGAGTATAATGTCTGGCAGCACCTCAGCCTGGTATGGAAACACCAATGCCCTTGAACGGAAAATCTTATGAAAAGTAGTGGATACGGCCCAGTCCATCACCGGTAAAGCCTGCCCAACCACTGAGTACATCTACATGAAACTCTGTTGCAGGAAAGCAGCATCCATCTTCAGGGACGCCCGTCACCCAGGACATGCTCCCTTGTTGCTGC
The DNA here is from genome assembly GCF_963921235.1 of Mobula hypostoma. Lineage (NCBI taxonomy): Eukaryota > Metazoa > Chordata > Chondrichthyes > Myliobatiformes > Myliobatidae > Mobula > Mobula hypostoma. The sequence goes on from NC_086099.1 coordinate 217,436,470, forward strand.
CCCATCGGAAAGAAGGTACAAGAGCCTTGGTACTCACAGCAGATAGGTTCAGGAACAGTTACCGCCCTTCAGCCATCAAGCTCGGGAACCAAAGGGGATAACTTCACTTGCCCCATCATTGAACTGTTCCCATAGCCAATGGACTCACTTTCAAGGATTCTTCATCTCATTTCTCAATATTTCTTGCTTATTTATTTATTGTAATTATTTCTTCTTTTTGAATTTGCAGTTGTTTGTCTGCTGCACTCTGGTTGAACGCCCTAGTTGGGCAGTCTTTCATTGATTCTGTTATAGTTATTCTATAGATTTTTCGAGTACGCCCATAAGAAAATAAATCTCAGGGTTGGATATGGTGACATGTATGTACTTTGATAATAAATTTTGCTTTGAACTTTAAACACCAGCAGACATAAACCCTAATCTTTTAAGAGCAGTGCAGCACTTTGGCTCATGATGTCTGTGCTGACTGTAATGCCAAATGTAAACTGGTTCTACTGTATTTGTCTGTGCATGATCCACATCTGTCCATTTCCTTCATATTCATGTGTCTGTCTAAATCCCCCTTAGACAGCATTATTGTGTCCACCTCCTCCACTACCCTTGGGAGTGTATTTCAGCACCTACCACTCTCTATACATAAAGGAAAACTTTTCCTATGCAAGCAATGCACACAAAATGCTGGAGGAACTCAGCAGGCCAGGCAGCATCTATGGAAAAGAGTACAGAAAAAAAGATCTCCAGTCCTGCTGAAGGGTCTCAGCCTAAAACATCAGCTGTACTCTTCTCTATAGATGCTGTCTGGTGTGCTGAGTTCCTCCAGCATTTTGTGTGTGTTGCTTGGGTTTCCAGCATCTGCAGATTTTCTCTTGTTTGTCCCATGCATCTCCCTTGAGCTTTCTGCTTTCATTTTAAAGCTGTGTTCTTGTATTTGATAATTTCACCCTGGGAGAAAGCCTAGCTAGTTACCCTATTGAAACCTCTAATTTTGCAAACCTCTATCTGGTCGCCCCTCAGCTTCGTGCTCTAGAGAAAACAATCCAAGTCCGTCCAGCTTCTTTCTTTTGGCTAATATTCTCTAATCAAGGCAGCATTCTGATGAATCGCTGCACCCTCTCCGAAGCTTCTATACCAGGGTTTCCCAACCTTTTTTATACCATGGACCTCTACCATTAACCAAGGGGTCTGTGGACCCAGGTTGGGAGGCCCCTGCTCTATATCCTTTCTATAATGGGGTAACTGTACAGAACACTATTCTAAGTGCATCCCAGATGAAGATTGATATAGCAATGTAGTCTAACCAAAGTTTTATTCCAAGTTTTCTCAAAAGAAAGCTGCCATTCCAGATGTTAGCCTACTAAACGAGCTTTGAACTGCTGCACACAGAAAGTGCTGGAGGAACTCAGCAGGCCAGGCAGCATCTATGGGAAAAAAAAGTACAGTCGAAGTTTCGGGCTGAAACCTTTGGGCAGGACTGGAGAAAAAAAGCTGAGGAGTAGATTTAAAAGGTGGGGGAGGATAGAGGGAACCTCCAGGTGATAGGTGAAGCCTGGAGGGGGAGGGATGAGGTAAAGAGCTGGGAAGTTGATTGGTGAGATGAGGTGAGAGAGGGAAAAAGGGATGGGAAATGGGGGGGGTGCGGGGTTGGATGATGGAGGGGTTGTTTGGGGGCATTACCAGAAGTTAGGGAAGTCAATGTTCATGCCATCAGATTGGAGGCTACCCAAACGGAGTATAAGGTGTTGCTCCTCCAACCTAAGTGGCCTCATCACAACAATGGAGGAGGCCATGGATGAACATATTGGAATGGAAATGGGAAGTGGAATTAAAATGGTGGTCAGTAGGAAATCCAACTTGTTTTGGCAGACAGAGCAGAGATGCTTGGTGAAGCGGTCTCCCAGTCTACGTCGGGTCTCACTGATATGCAGGAGTCCACACCAGGAGCACCAAACACTGTAAATGACCTCAACAGACTCACAGGAACTGCTAATGCATTTGTATTGTTCTTGAGATTAGGAAACCAATACAATACACCCAGTTTCCTCGGCATTGCAGAGTACTGTCCTTTTCCACTATTTGAAGAAAATCCCACTTTACTTATTTCTGACAAAGGACAATTTTGTATTGTGCCACATATGCTCCATTTGTTCAATCTACCTTTCATAGCCTCGTCTTTTTCCTTTGTTTTGGTTTCCAACCTGTTTTGTACCGTCAGCAAATTTAACAAACATGCCCTCAGTCCAATTCACACACTTTGCAGTAAGTTGAGGCTCCAATACCAGTCCCCGTGACGTGAAATCTTGTTAAATTTTGCCGAACAAAAAAGGACCCATTTTCCACTCTAAACAACAGGAATTCTGCAGATGCTGGAAATTCAAGCAACACACATCAAAGTTGCTGGTGAACGCAGCAGGCCAGGCAGCATCTGTAGGAAGAGGTGCAGTCGACGTTTCAGGCCGAGACCCTTCGTCATTTTCCACTCTGTTTGTTGTTAGTGAGTCATTCTTTTATCTACCCTGTTCATAGGTCCTATGCCATGATCTTCATTCTTGTACAATAATATTTCATGCCAAACTTTATAACAGGCATTCTGGAAATCCAAGTACGACCACAGGTTCCTCTTCATCCACAGCACCTTGAGAAAATATACTCAGTGGCCACCTTATTAGGCACAGGAGTAGAACCTGGAGTGGTCTTTTGCTGCTGCAGCTTGTCCACTTCAAGATTTGATGTGCTATGCAGTGCCCTTCTGCACACCACTGTGATGCAAGGTCATTTGAGTTACTGTCGCCTTCCTGCGAGCTTAAACCAGTCTGGCCTTTCTCCTTTGACCTCTCATTAACAAGACATTTTCACCCACAAAATTGACACTCGCTGGATGTTTTTTGTTGTTTCTCGCACCATTCTCTGTAAACTCTTAGAGATTGTTGAGCGTGAAAATCCCAGGAGATCGGCAGTTTCTGAAGTACTCAAACCACCCTCTTTGACACCAGCAATCGTCCCATATCTGCATACTTTTTTTGCACTGGGTTGCTGTCACATGATTGGCTGATTAGATATTTGCATTAACGTGCGGGTATACCTAATAAACTGGCCATAGTGTATATTGAAAAATGAAAGCGTAAACAGCAACATTGTTTTCTCAATAATGCATGGTTCTGTTGGGAGAATAAGCCTAGAGCTGGGGTTCACAGACCCTCGGTTAATGGTCGGGGTCCATGGCATAAAAAAGGTTGGGAACCCCTGACCCAGAGGAAGGTCCAAAATTTCTACTGGCTGATGATACATCACAGTGTTCTATTCATGGTAATTTGATTAAAACAGCTTGTCAAAGATTGTAGTAAATCTAGGCTGGCAATTTTGTTGAATATTTACTTTCAACTAGAGCCATTCTGGCAGCTTTTCACTTTCTGCTGCATTCCAGCGCAGGTTCCCTAGAGATGAAAACCTTAATCCCAAGTCTTTGCTTTGCCATAAAGCAGGGGTGGCCAACCTCTTACATTCCAAGCGTCAATTTTTTCACACACGAGTTCGGATGCACCATACAGCTCTTGTACCCCATTCAATTCTTGTAAACATATGTTAATATAGACATATTTAGCATTTTTACATGATATATTGATTTAATATAAAAACAAGATAAACATTACTTATCTTAATGAGACAAATATATTTTGTTGTCTTTTGATTTCTTCATTTTTCTTAATCACATATTCTTTCCATAACTCAGACCCAAGCGCTAGCTTCAGTTTTCCTTCTATTTCAGTCTGATGTTGTGTTTTATAGTGTCTATTAAGATCATGTCTTCTTTTATGTGAGAAAGTGTTTTCACAAACAATGCACAACGGTTTTCCTGACGGACCCGCTATAAATAAGAGCTCGTTTTCCCACTGTTCATTGAATTCACGCTTACTATTACTTTCTGCTTTTCTTTTGCTCATTTTCTTTTGCACTGATGGGTAACTGAACGTAAAAATAAGGCTTAATTTTTGAAAAAGTACAAAACTGCAAATGTTCACAAAGGATGAACAAAGGACAACTCCATAGTGCACGAGTGTCAATTGTAAACTGGCAAAAACCTGCGACGCACCGCTGGTGCAGACGCCTGGCGCCTCAGGATCAAACAAGTATCAAACGTGTATTGAACAGTTATGGAATGACTGCAGAACAAAAGTCCTTCTTTCCTAGTTTGACTCATTGAACATTTTTTTAAAAATTGAAAACATTAATGTGAAAGAAGATAACATTCACCAAAAGATGTGCACAAAATAATAAAATCGCTAAAAATAATTGCTAAGTTTTAGATTTATTCTCAGTAAAACCCATTTCTAGCTCTAAGCTACTTGAATTCCTGTTATAGATTTTTTTTCTGCAAATTGGTTTTTGGTTAATATTTTTTGCATGAGTAGGCTTACTTTTTTATTGTTATCACTGGGGTGCAATACGCCGCTTTTAATCATCCAATGCGCCACTTTTGGCGCATGCACCATGGGTTGGCCACCCCTGCCACAAAGCATGTCACTTAGAGTTTGATGTGGTTTTCAAGGAGAGATACACAATCTATGTATCACCTTGCACCATCCTCCAGCTTTAAAGCTTCTGGGTTACAGTATCAATTGCTAGAACATTTGTTTCTGAGGTAGGTGACTGAGAATTCAAGTCTAGGTCTTAAGGGTAATGTTTCGGTACAGGAATGTCAGAATTGCTGCCTTTCAGATGTGAGATTACACAAGGTTGCATCTGATGTTTTAGGTGGATGTAAAACACCCTGTAGCACTAACAGATTATCTGGCGTCTAGTATTGATTATGTAGCAGTTTCTATTGTGCTGGTTGACTGCTGCAGACGTTACATTAGTGACTTCAATAATAAAGTACTTCACTGACTGGAAAGCACTTCTGAACGTCGTAAGAATGTGAATGATAATGCAAACCTGTCTTCTCCTTACAACATTACCCATGCATGATATTTCAATGTTAACATTTCAGGTCTTGTGAATCTGAGAGGAAAACAATTAAATCTAACCCACATTTTTAAAATTTAAAGTTCACTCTGTGTTGGAGCTAGTTATTAAGTAGGTAAAGACATCTATTTCTATCTTGGATTGAAATTCATTGAGTTCAACATGCATTTCTTTTTTCTGTATTATATACCAGAGGCTCTGTGATACACACATGAAACAGTACAGAGCAAAAACAGACCCTTTGGCCCACAATGATCTGTTTCAGCTCTTCCCCCACTTCACTTGCAAATCTTTCATCTATCTGTACTGAAAGTCACTTCTGTTGAATAGTTTTCCTGCAATTTTAAAGTTCAGGACCTCTTCAGTCTTTTATTAAGAAAATGATTAATGATTAAGGGAACAACAAAAAATCGTTACAGTTATACATACCAAACACACAATCTGTATTTTATGAGGGAAGAACTGAAGGCAATTGTTCTAACTATGAGATAGTGATGAAAATAACTGACAAATCCTCTGCTCAAGACAGATTCTTTCGCATTTAGGTTTTTAATTTAATAGATTAACCAGTAAATTTAAGGTATTCCTCAAATCTTGATCTGAAAATAGATTAAGTACAGTCGTTATTCCCAATTGTTGCTGCTAACCACAAGCTTACCTTTCCTTTCCCAATGTAAGATGTGTTAGCAAGTATGGTTTGCCAGTGCCGCCAACCCCACGTTCGGACTCGGGAGTGTTGTAACGGGGGAAGGAAACATCTGATTCAAGTCTCTGCTTGGGTATTAGCTTGGTTGTACCTTTTTCTACTCATTGCTGTCTGTTTATTGTCAGATACTGCATTGGCACTGGCATGCTGCTTCTGTGTCTGTGCAGTATGAAGTTGGCAGCTTTGTGTTGACATTTCCCTGTAACAATTTCACAACACAGTATTTGTTTAAGTATGATCCTTTCCTTCCTGTAGGATCTGCAGTGCTTCTGGCCAAGTCTGGTTTACTCTTGTCTAACTTCAAAACACACACACACACGTTTTTGTCATTGCTCTTTAGACTATAGAAACACTTACTGCCAGTACAGATGTTGCCCTTTCTAATTTGAAGTGAGTATTCTGATGTGTACAAGTACTGAGAGTGCTGGGGACAAATTGTTATGGCAAATTAAGTAAAGCACATAAAGTGCTATCAATAAAGTCTTGTACTTAGACTGTAATTTTTTATTTTCATATGTTATGATGCTTCTGTTGGGTGTATACTTGGTGATTAAAATTCTGATCAATTGGGAAGGTTTCACTTAGATCCAAAGTTTAAAATGGTAGAAATGTCGCAGAATGAGTTAAACGTTGACTTTAAAGTTCAAGTAAATTTGTTATCAAAGTACATATATGTCACCATATACTAACCTGAGGTGTATTTCCTTGCAGGCATTCACAGTAAATACAAAAAGACACAGTAGAATCAATGAAAATTTGCACACAAATAAGAATGAACAAACAACCAATGTGCAAAATCCTTTTAATATCCAACATTGTTTTTAATTTCTTAATCTTCTGTTAAGAAATGGTTGTCTATGCATGGTTTCTGCTAGTAGTGTTATTGCCTTAACTTAGAAGGATTGTACTCAGAAGAATAAGCAAAAGGTGATCTTTTGTGAACATGAGCTTTGAAAAGAAGTAAAGATTCATGATTGTTTATTCGTATTCTTCAGCGTACGAGTGTAAAGCAGAATGAAATGATTGTAACTTCAGATCAAATGCAGCATAAAAAAATCGTAGGACATAGAAGCAGAATTAGGCCATCTGGCCCATCGAGTCTGCTCTGTCATTTCATCATGGCTGATCCATTTCACTCTCAGCCCCAATCTCCTGACTTCTCCCTATATTCCTTCAGGCCCTGACTAATCAGTAATCTATCAACCTCTGGCGTAAACATACCCAATGACTTGGCCTCCACAGCTGACTGTGGCAATGAATTCCACAGATTCACCACTCTTTGGCTAAAGAGGTTCCTTCTCATCAATTCTGAGGCTGTGTCCCCTAGTCCCTCATCATAGAAAGCCTCCTCCGCATCCACTCTATAACCATATAACAATTACAACACGGAAACAGGCCATCTCGGCCCTTCTAGTCCGTGCCGAACTCTTACTCTCACCTAGTCCCACCGACCTGCACTCAGCCGATAACCCTCCATTCCTTTCCTGTCCATATATCTATCCAATTTAACTTTAAACGACAACATCGAACCTGCCTCAACCACTTCTGCTGGAAGCTCGTTCCACACAGCTACCACTCTCTGAGTAAAGAAGTTCCCCCTCATGTTACCCCTAGACTTTTGCCCTTTAACTCTCAACTCATGTCCTCTTGTTTGAATTTCCCCCTCTCTCAATGGAAAAAGCCTATCCATGTCAACTCTATCTACCCCCCTCATAATTTTAAATACCTCTATCAAGTCCCCCCTCAACCTTCTACGCTCCAAAGAATAAAGACCCAACTTGTTCAACCTCTATCCAGGCCTTTCAACATTTGATAGGTTTCAATGAGATTCCTCCCCCCCCCCATTCTTCTGAATTCCAGCGAGTAGAGGCCCAGAGCCATCAACTACTCTTCATATGATAAGCCTTTCAGTCTTAGAATCATTTTCCTGAACCTCTTTTGAACTCTCTCTAATGTCAGTATATCTTTTCTTAAAAAGCACAATAAGCATAAGCATAAAGAACACAATAAAAAATATATAAATATAAAATCATTCCTATAAGACACAATTGTACAAGTAATGGTTGTATACATAGACTGATTGACTGTACATAAAGTCTTGCTTCATAAGGTACATAAATAGGAATAGTCTTGATTTATGTTTGTATTCAAAGCTGGTACATGAGGATATCAATGGGAACAGGACTCACATATTCCAATCGGTTAATGAGGAACACAGAAGAATGTAGCACTCCTCTCTGTTAAAGTTATTGTCCTAGTTGATAAGCAGAACTCTGGGACCTGCCCGCAGTCGGCATTTTGCCCAGCAATATCAAGAGCTGGATCATGGGTTGCGATATAGAAAACCTCATTGTAAAATGGCAGGAAAAAGAGAAATTTTGAAAGAGTGCTGGCCCTTTTGTCTGCCTGTTTAATTCTCCATCACACTCCCACTCTAGCCTATCTTATCTGTAGCCTCCTGTACTGATACAAAGCAAATACACGATTAGCTTTTATATAGGTACACAAATCCAATACTTAGCTTTCTGAACACAGTATTGAATTCTGCTGTGGGCAGCAAACCTTCTGTCTATCAGAGCCGATCAGTCTATCTGTGATATCTGTGGCACAGTCTTAGAATAGTACAAAGATGATCTTTTAGAGCAGAGATGAGGAGGAATTTCTTTAGCCATAGGATGGTGAATCTGCAGAATTCATTGCCATAGACGGTTTTGGAGGTCAAGCATTGGGTATATTTGAGGCGGAGGTTAATAGGTTTTTGATGAGTGTGTCAGAGGTTGCCGGGGAGTAGTCAGGAGAATGGTGTTGAGAGGGATAATAAATGGCAGACAGATTTGATGGGCTGTGTGGCCCAATTCTGTTCCAATGTTTTATAGCCTTATATTGTTTCAATGTACAACCTCATCTGCCAGGCATGTCCGACGGCTCTCCATTGAGCACCCTTTATGTTTCTTTGGCATTCCCACTCTAACATGCCTGAATTGAGTTGTGTTCTCCCACCGACATCAAGTCCCCTGCCCTTTGACAGGAATATTTGTGAAGTACTCAAAATGTATGGCGAAGGAGACGGATCACTGGTAAGCTTTACAAGTAACCTCTTAGCCTATACATGAAAATAAAAAGCAAGGGTTGCTTAAAAGCAAAGCTCTAATTCATTTCAAAAGTGTTTTTATCAACAAATATCCACAAAATTTATCCTGTATGCCAGTTTTTTCCTATTGTGAAAAAACTCTGATAATTTTATGAAACTTTTTTTTTTGTTTAAGGTATCATATGTCATTCGAGATGAAGTAGAGAAATATAATCGTAATGGAGTTAATGCGCTTCAGCTAGATCCCACGTTAAATCGACTGTTTACAGCCGGCCGCGATTCTATTATTAGGATATGGAGTGTCAATCAACACAAGGTGAGAAACTTGTTCACTGTCACTTCTGTCTGTTATAATTTGCAGCCTTTATACTTATTTCAGAATCTGCACTGGGAAGATAGTAGAAATCATTTGGAGATGCATAATGCAAAATGTTCACTTAAACTTTGTCAGGGGTTCCCAACCTGGGGTCCACAGAGCCCTCAGTTAATGGTAGAGGTCCATGGCATAAAAGAGGTTAGGAGTCCCTGCTTTGTATAGAGGTTACTGACTGGAATGTGCTTTGTGAACCATATAGTAGTATAGTCATACTCATACTTTATTGATCCCGGAGGAAATTGGTTTTCGTTACAGTTGCACCATAAATAATAAATAGTAATAGAACCATAAATAGTTAAATAGTAACATGTAAATTATGCCAGTAAATTATGAAGTAAGTCCAGGACCAGCCTATTGGCTCAGGGTGTCTGACCCTCCAAGGGAGGAGTTGTAAAGTTTGATGGCCACAGGCAGGAATGACTTCCTATGACGCTCTGTGTTGCATCTCAGTGGAATGAGTCTCTGGCTGAATGTACTCCTGTGCCCAACCAGTACATTATGTAGTGGATGGGAGACATTGACCAAGATGGCATACAACTTAGACAGCATCCTGTTTTTAGACACCAGCAACTTAGACAGCATCCTCTTTTCAGACACTAAGCAACTTAGACAGCATCCTCTTTTCAGACACCGTATGGGGAGGACATTAGACTTCCTGATTACATCACTGGCTGCATCAACGTCTGTCTGGGCACTGTAGTACCATCAAGGACTGTTCGCTGCTTCTCTAACAACAAACCATGGGTCACCAATGATCTGAAGACACTTCTCAACCACAAAGAGAGCCTTTATATCAGGAGACAGGGAGGAATTGAAACGTGTGCAGAGGGAGCTAAAAGCAAAGATCAGGGTGGCTAAAGAGGAATACAGGAGGGAGCTGGAGAACAAGCTTGGGTTAGAGTAGCACACAGGAGGTATGGAGAGGCACGAAGAACATCACTGGCTTCAATCAACAAAGCTGTAGAGCCTCAGAGTGCAGCCGTGAATGGGCTAATGAGTTAAACCAATTCTTCAGTGGGTTTGACAATTGCCCTCCTGTTCACACCCCCCTCAGCACACCAGTCCAGATGCCGAGGTACCTGGTGCTCCCTCAGCACCAATGCCTCCTCCCCCCACCACCCCCCCAGTTCAACACGTGGATGAACAACATAGGCTACCACTGTCTACGTCCCCTCCTTCCCCTGCACCTGCCACCTACACCTCCACATGCCAACCGCTATCGTCCCGCTCTTCACCTGCCCCGTCCCCACCTTCCGCCAGCTCTCCAGTCATCATGGATTCACTGTCACTACTGAGCTGGTGAGAAGGGCTCTGGGAAAACTCAGACACAGCAAAGCCTTGGGACCGGGTGGTGTGAACCTCAAGGTTCTGAAGGAGTGTGCTGAGTAGATTTGTGGAGTTCTTCAGTGTATTTTCAACCTGAGTCTCAGCCTGGAAAGGATCCCAACTGTGTGGAAAACATCGTGTGTGGTCCCAGTACCCAAGAAGGGCTGACCGAAAGTCAGTGGCCCTGACCTCACACATCATGAAGCCCCAAGAAAGGCTGGTCCTGGCTCACCTCGGATCCCTGGTCTGATCAGCCCTCGACCCCCCTGCAGTTTGCCTGCTGGCAGCATGTTGGAGTCAATGATGCTGTCATCTACTTGCTGAACAAACAGAGCCTACTCCTATTTGGATAAGCAGAGCAGCACTGTGAGGATCATGGCTCTCTTGATTTCTGAAGTACCTCACTGCTGGGGGGGAAGCTCAATTCAATGCAGTTTGGCACGTCCATTCTATTCCGGATAACGGACTACCCGACTGGCAGGTCGCGGTTTGTGCAGCTTCAGTCTGTGTGTCAGACATGGCTATAAGCAACACTGGGACCCCACAAGGGATGTATTGGCTCCCTTCCTGTTTATGCTGTATACCTCGGACTTTAGATACAACACTGAGTCATGTCAAGTCATGAAATTTTCTGATGGCTCCACAGTAGGGTACTACCCACTACCCTGGACGCCCATCAATTTGCCTATCGCACCAACAGGTCAACAGAGGACACCATCTCCACGGCACTTCACTCTGCCCTGACCCACCTGGACAGCCCCAACTCTTACGTCAGAATGCTGTTCATTGACTTTAGTTCGGCATTCAATACTGTGATCCCCTCCAAGCTGATCGCCAAACTTCGCCAGCTTGGTATCAGCTCATCCCTCTGCAATTGGACCTTGGACTTTCTGACTAACAGACCCCAATCAGTTAAGTTAGACAACCTCTCCTCCTCCACTCTCACCCTGAACACCGGCGTGCCTCAAGGCTGTGTGCTGAGCCCTCTTCTGTACTCCCTTTTCACCTATGACTGCGTTTCTGTACATGGTTCTAACTGCATAATCAAGTTCGCAGACGACACCATGGTGGTTGGCTTGATCAGAGGGGATGACAAGACGGCCTTACAGGGATGAGGTCCAGCACCTGGCCGCGTGGTGTGCCGACAACAACCTGGCCCTTAACACCCAGAAGACCAAGGAGATCATTGTAGACTTCAGGCATGCTAGGAGCCACGCTCACATCCCCATCTACATCAACGGAGCTATAGTGGAGCGTGTATCAAGCTTCAAATTCCTTGGTGTCCACATTTCTGCCTGGTCCCTGAACTCCTCCATCCTGATCAAAAAGGCGCAACAGCGCCTTTATTTCCTGCGGAGCATCAAGAAAACTCACCTCTGTCCCAGGATACTGACGGACTTTTACCGCTGTACCATTGAGAGCATACTCACCAACTGCATCTCAGTGTGGTATGGCAATTGTCCCGTATCGGACCACAAAGCACTGCAGCATGTGGTGGAAACTGCCCAGCGGATTATCAGCACCCAGTTGCCCACCATTGAGAACATCTACCATAAACACTGCCTGGGCAGGGGGAAAAACATTATCAGGGATGCATCTTACCCAAACCACACACATCAAAGTTGCTGGTGAACGCAGCAGGCCAGGCAGAATCTCTGGGAAGAGGTACAGTTGACATTTTGGGCCGAGACCCTTCGTCAGGACTAACTGAAGGAAGAACTAGTAAGAGATTTGAGAAGGGGAGGGGGAGGTCCAAAATGATAGGAGAAGACAGGAGGGGGAGGGATGGAGCCAAGAGCTAGATAGGTGATTGGCAAAAGGGATATGAGAGGATCATGGGACAGGAGGCCCAGGGAGAAGGAAAAGGGGGAGGGGAAAAAAAAGAACAAACAAACCCAGAGGATAGGCAAGGGGTATAGTCAGAGGGACAGAGGGGGAAAAAGGAGAGAGAGAGAAAGAATGTGTGTATATAAATAAACAACAGATGGGGTACGAGCGGGAGGTGGGGCATTAGCGGAAGTTAGAGAAGTCAGTGTTCATGCCATCAGGTTGGAGGCTACCCAGACAGAATATAAGGTGTTGTTCCTCCAACCTGAGTGTGGCTTCATCTTTACTGTAGAGGAGGCCGTGGATAGACATGTCAGAATGGGAATGGAATGTGGGATTAAAATATGTGGCCACTGGGAGATCCTGCTTTCTCTGGCGGACAGAGCGTAGGTGTTCAACAAAATGATCTCCCAGTCTGCGTCGGGTCTGGCCAATAGATAGAAGGCCACATCAGGTGCACCGGATGCAGTATATCACCCCAGCCGACTCAGAGGTGAAGTGTTGCCTCACCTGGAAGGACTGTCTGGGGCCCTGAATGGTGGTAAGGGAGGAAGTGTAAGGGCATGTGTAGCTCTTGTTCGGCTTACAAGGATAAGTGCCAGGAGGGAGATCAGTGGGGAGGGATGGGGGGGACGAATGGACAAGGGAGTTGCGTAGGGAGCGATCCCTGCGGAAAGCAGAGAGATGGGGGGAGGGAAAGGTGTGCTTAGTGGTGGGATCCCGTTGGAGGTGGCAGAAGTTACGGAGAATAATATGTTGTTCTCCTGGTTCCCCTCGTCCTCACCTACCACTCCACCAGCCTCCAAGTCCAACATGTTATGCTGGGGGTGCACCTGGATGACAGACTCGAGTGGAGCACGAACACAGAGGCTGTGTACAAGAAGGGCCAGTGTCGCCCATACTTCCTGAGGAGACTGAGGTCCTTTGGAGAATGCAGACCTCTCCCTCACATATTCTACTCGTCTGTTGTTGCCAGTACAGTCTTCTATGTGGTGTTGTGCTGGGGCAATGGCATCGACACGGGTGATGCCAACAGGCTCAATAAACTAATTAGAAAGGCTGGCTCTGTTAAACTGGACACACTGGTAGAACAAAAGACCCAATGGAAAATCCTGGAAGTTCTGGACCAGGTTTCCCACCCTCTGCATACCACCTTGGCTGAAACAGAAGAGCACTTTCAGTAATAGACCAAGACAACTGCACTGCTCCAAAGAGCACTATATGAAGTCATTCTTATCCTTGGCCATTAGATTCTATGAGTCAACCTACAGCCGGGAAAGTGATGATCCCCTCCTGTTAGACTGTTCAAGGTAATTTAGTTTTTATTTTTTCTTCTTACTTCTCTTCTAATATTGTATATCTGTGAAATTGTAATGCTACTATTACATTGTAATTTCCTTTGGGATCTATAAAGTATGTATCTATCTATCCAGAATGCACAGCTCCTAATGTTATTTCCATGAATCAACTTGAAATAGTAAGTTTTAAGTCGTTTGGAATTTATATTCATTTGATCCATGTCCTCAAATGTTTGTGTTCAAAAACTACCATATATGTACAAAATCACTAAATAACTTCTGATTACTGAAAGCTTATAAAAATCCTAGTCATTTTAAGATTTTAATTATAGATGCAGAACTGCAAACGTTATTGTCCTGGTTAAACAACCCGTAAATTAAGTTTCTTATTGAAAACAAATTAATCAAATGTAGACATTTGTGGGCTAAAGTCAATTGACCATAAAGCTGCAATATTTGTTTTAAAAATATGACTTATTAACTGTTTCTGAGGTTTTGTTTTGCCAAAGCCATCCAGTGATTTTATTCCTCCCTTTCCACCTCCACCTCCCTCTCCACCTCCCTCTCCCCTTCCACCTCCCCCTCCGCCTTCCCTTCCACCTCCGCCTTCCCTTCCACCTCCGCCTTCCCTTCCACCTCCGCCTCCCCCTCCCCCTCCACCTCCCCTTCCACCTCCCCTTCCCCTTCTGCCTCCGCCTCCCCATCCACCTCCCCTACCACCCCCACCTCCCTTTCCCCTTCCACCTGCACCTCCCCTTCTACCTCCACCCCCACCTCCCTCTCCCCTCCCACCTCCCCCTCTCCTTCCACCCCCACCTCCCCTTCCCCTTCCCCCTCCACCTCCCCAACCCCTCCACTCCTCTCCCCCAACCCCCTCCACCCCTCTCCCCCTACACCCCCCCGTCCCCCTCACCCTTCCCCAACAACTTGGGTATCCTATGACAGAAGACTTTTCACCCTTCACCAGCCACTGCAGAGGACAAGCCTGTCACTTTTGCCTTCAGAGATGTTGCTTACAACATGCTAGAAGGTGCTCAACATTGAATATTGTTGGAAATTTAGGACCAGAGGGCACAGCCTCAGAATAGAAGGATGTCCATTTAGAACAGAGATGAGGAGGAATTTCTTTAGCCAGAGTGTGGTGAATCTGTGAAATTCATTGCCACAGACAGCTGTGGAGCCCAAGTCATTGGGTATATTTAAAGCGGAGGTTGATAGGTTCTTCATTTGTAAGGGTGTCAAAGGTTAAGGGGAGAAGGCAGAAGAATAGGGTTGCGAGGAAAAATAAATCAGCCATGATGGAATGGTGAAGAAGACTTCGATGAGCTAAGTGGCCTAATTCTGCGCCTATATCTTATGGTCTTATTGTCTTATGCTATTTGTGTGATTTTGGTGTGTTTTTTGTAAGAAGTGTGACAAGAATCTAATTTGCTTTGCTTCCAGGTTGATCATGTCTGTGCAATAGAAGCAAATTTTAAGGAATTTTTACCCGTTGGCCATCTCACCAGATTTTGCATTAAAATATAAAAATGCAAAGAGTAGGTTCAGTGAAATACTGAAGTGTCTGCACTAGCACTGTCCATAA
Source organism: Mobula hypostoma (assembly GCF_963921235.1). NCBI lineage: Eukaryota > Metazoa > Chordata > Chondrichthyes > Myliobatiformes > Myliobatidae > Mobula > Mobula hypostoma. The sequence continues at coordinate 217,451,638 of NC_086099.1, forward strand.
ATACTGACTCATAGACAGGAAGTTTGCTTAGAAATGATTCTCCCAAGCATATCAAAACCTCTCCTTTAAGAAAATGTTTGGTACCTAGTTAGCTGTCTCAAAGTAAACAGTGATGGGGATCTTTGTGTGTGGGAGATTTAAAGTGAAAGCATTGTGTATGTTAAGTCGATGATTTTGCACAGAATGGGTCGTGTCTATACCCTGCATTGCCCTCCATTATTCTGTCTTTCAACCTCATGTTCCTCTTTATTTTCCACAACAAAATCTTACAGTAGCAAATTCCACATCCTAAAAGCTTAGGCAATGATGTTTCTTTTGAATCCTCTTTTATATTTATTAACAGCCCTATAGTTACCTCCCCTGGTCTGGTTTTCTCCACAAGTAAAATAATCTTCTCTTCATCAATATCAAATGCCTCTATAATTTTAATGTTTATTTCTTTTTAAGAGGACAATAGCACAGCCTATTCAATCTTTCATGATCTCTCAGCTCCTGGTATTTTATTGAACCATTTCTTTCCTTTTTGTCATGCCAATATCTCTTTTGTAATACGAAGACTAGAGCTAGGCCTGTACTGTGCTGTCCTATTCTATGTTCTATTGTATTCCATGTGCCACCTATTTATGATGTAAGAACATAAGGACAGGAGTTCACCTTTGAGCCCTCTATGCCAGCTCTGCCATTCAATAAGATCATGGTTGATCCAGTCTTGACCTTAGTACCACGTTCCTGTGCTGACTCTGTCCCTGCAGTTCAATACCTATCAATCCTTGTTGTGTTTGTATATTTAACAAACACTCTTCCACAGGGTAGAGAATGCCAAAGAGTAATGGCCCTTTGAGAGGAATTCCTCTTTGTGCACAATTTAAGTGGCCTACCAATAACTGGTCTTGATCACCGTTTCTGATTTGTTTTATTTTCTAACCCTACAGTTTTGAATTATGCAGTTAAGGACTGTTGGATTCTTAGCACCAGGAGGACTTTGCATTTATTCTATTGTCTAAACTCAGAAGTTCTATAATATTATTTCAAGTGATCCAGCTGAACATAGAACTCTAGCAGTCCAGATTCAGCTGTTGCTGTGTAGGTGGAGTTTGTGACCATCCGATTTCCTGTTTGTGCCCTGGTTTCTTCCCATATCTCAACATATAGTTTAAAGATTAATGATTAGCTTTATTTGTCACAAGTACATTGAAACATACGGATAAGTGCTTCGTTTGCATCAAGTCAAATCAATTCAGCAAGGGTTGTGCTGGGCAGCCTGCAAATGTCACCACATTTCCGGCACTAACGTAGCGTGCCCATGACACACTAACCCTAACCATACATCTTTGGGATGTGGCAGGAAACTGGAGCACCCGAAGGAAACCCCGGGGTCATAGGGAGAATTTATAGACAATGGCAGGACCTGAACCCGATTTTACAACTGGGACTGTAAAACATTGTGCTAACCACGGTACTACTGTGCTACTTTATAAATATTGATTCCTGCAATTGTAACAAACTACTGTGTGATTCTATTAATATTCATTTTTCTCTTTCAGCAAGATCCTTATATTGCCTCTATGGAGCACCACACTGACTGGGTAAATGATGTTGTATTATGCTGCAATGGAAAGACATGTGAGTAGTTCAGCTTTACTACTTTGAATCAGTTTCCTAACATATTAAATACTTAACAGAAAACATCTTGCTCATTCTGGGTTCTGTTGCACCATTCGTCTTTGAGCTGGATAGTGTCATTTTAATAGTGCTATTAAAATGTTGAGTGTTCTGTGTGGTATCTATCAGGGTCATCCAAATTTTTATCATTGAGGGAATTGTCAACACTGGTTTAAACAGCATAGAAACATAGAAAATAGGTGCAGGAGTAGGCCATTCGGCCCTTTGAGTCTGCACCGCCATTCAGTACGATCATGGCTGATCATCCAACTCAGAACCCTGTACCTGCCTTCTCTCCATACCCCCGATCCCTTTAGCCCAAAGGGCCATATCTAACTCCCTCTTAAGTATAGCCAATGAACTGGCCTCAACTGTTTCCTGTGGCAGAGAATTCCACAGATTCACCACTCTCTGTGTAAAGAAGTGTTTCCTCACCTCGGTCCTAAAAGGCTTCCTCTTTATTCTCAAACTGTGACCCCTCGTTCTGGACTTCCCCAACATCGGGAACAATCTTCCTGCATCTAGCCTGCCCAATCCTTTTAGAATTTTATACGTTTCAATCAGATCCCCCCTCAATCTTCTCAATTCCAGAGAGTATAAGCCTAGTCGATCCAGTCTTTCATCATATGAAAGTCCTGCCATCCCAGGAATCAATCTGGTGAACCTTCTTTGTACTCCCTCTATGGCAAGGATGTCTTTCCTCTGATTAAGGGACCAAAACTGCACACAATACTCCAGGTGTGGTCTCACCAAGGCCTTGTACAACTGCAGTAGAACCTCCCTGCTCCTGTACTCGAATCCTCTTGCTACGAATGCCAGCATACCATTCGCCTTTTTCACCACCTGCTGTACCTGCATGCCCACTTTCAATGACTGGTGTACAATGACACCCAGGTCTCGTTGCACCTCCCCTCTTTCTAATCGGCCACCATTCAGATAATAATCTGTTTTCCTGTTTTTGCCACCAAAGTGGATAACCTCACATTTATCCACATTAAATTGCATCTGCCATGAATTTGCCCACTCACCTAACCTATCCAAGTCACTCTGCATCCTCCTCACAGCTAACACTGCCGCCCAGCTTCGTGTCATCCGCAAACTTGGAGATGCTGCATTTAATTCCCTCGTCTTAGTCATTAATATATATGGTAAACAACTGGGGTCCCAGCAGTGAGCCTTGCGGTACCCCACTAGTCACTGCCTGCCATTCTGAAAAGGTCCCGTTTATTCCCACTCTTTGCTTCCTGTCTGCCAACCAATTCTCTATCCACATCAATACCATACCCCTAATACCGTGTGCTTTAAGTTTGCACACTAATCTCCTGTGTGGGACCTTGTCAAAAGCCTTTTGAAAATCCAAATATACCACATCCACTGGTTCTCCCCTATCCACTCTACTACTTACATCCTCAAAAAATTTTATGAGATTCGTCAGACATGATTTTCCTTTCACAAATCCATGCTGACTTTCTCTGATGATTTCACCGCTTTCCAAATGTGCTGTTATCACATCTTTGATAACTGACTCTAGCATTTTCCCCACCACCGATGTCAGGCTTACCGGTCTATAATTCCCTGGTTTCTCTCTCCCTCCTTTTTTAAAAAGGGAGGTTACATTAACCACCCTCCAATCCTCAGGAACTAATCCAGAATCTAAAGAGTTTTGAAAAATTATCACTAATGCATCCACTATTTCTTGGGCTACTTCCTTAAGCACTCTGGGATGCAGACCATCTGGCCCTGGGGATTTATCTGCCTTTAATCCCTTCAATTTACCTAACACCGCTTCCCTACTAACATGTATTTCCCTCAGTTCCTCCATCTCTCTAGACCCTCGGTCCCTAACTATTTCCGGAAGATTATTTATGTCCTCCTTAGTGAAGACAGAACCAAAGTAGTTATTCGATTGGTCTGCCATGTCCTTGTTCCCCATGATCAATTCACCTGTTTCTGACTGAAAGGGACCTACATTTGTCTTAACCAATCTTTTTCTTTTCACATATCTATAAAAGCTTTTACAGTCAGTTTTGTTCTCTGCCAACTTTCTCTCATAATCTTTTTTCCCTTTCCTAATTAAGCCCTTTGTCCTCCTCTGCTGGACTCTGAATTTATCCCAGTTCTCAGGTGTGCCGCTTTTTCTGGCTAATTTGTATGCTTCTTCTTTGGAATTGATACTATCCCTAATTTCCCTTGTTAGCCACGGGTGCACTACCTTCCCTGGTTTATTCTTTTGCCAAACTGGGATGAACAATTGTTGTAGTTCATCCATGCGATCTTTAAATGCTTGCCATTGCATATCCACCGTCAACCCTTTAGGTATTATTTGCCAGTCTATCTTAGCTAATTCACGTCTCATACTTTCAAAGTTACCCTTCTTTAAGTTCAGAACCTTTGTTACTGAATTAACTATATCACTCTCCATCTTAATGAAGAATTCCACCATATTATGGTCACTCTTACCGAAGGGGCCTCGCACGACAAGATTGCTAACAAACCCTTCCTCATTGCTCAATATCCAGTCTAGAATGGCCTGCTCTCTAGTTGGTTCCTCGACATGTTGGTTCAAAAAACTATCCCGCATACATTCCAAGAAATCCTCTTCCTCAGCACCCTTACCAATTTGGTTCACCCAATCTATATGTAGATTGAAGGCACCCATTATAATTGCTGTTCCTTTATTGCACGCATTTCTAATTTCCTGTTTAATGCCATCCCCAACCTCACTACTACTGTTAGGTGGCCTGTACACAACTCCCACCAGTGTTTTCTGCCCCTTAGTGTTATGCAGTTCTACCCATATCGATTCCACATCCTCCCGGCTAATGTCCTTCCTTTCTATTGCGTTAATCTCCTCTCTAACCAGCAATGCCACCCCACCTCCTTTTCTTTCATGTCTATCCCTCCTGAATATTGAATATCCCTGAATGTTGGGCTCCCATCCTTGGTCACCCTGGAGCCATGTCTCTGTGATCCCAACTATATCATATTGATTAATAACTATCTGCACATTCAATTCATCCACCTTGTTATGAATGCTCCTTGCATTGACACACAAAGCCTTCAGGCTTGCTTTTTTCAACACTCTTAGCCCTCATACAATTATGTTGAAAAGTGGCCCTTTATGATTTTTGCCCTGGATTTGCCAGCCGGCCACTTTTACTTTTCACCTTACTACTTTTTGCTTCTACCCTCATTTTACACCCCTCTGTCTCTCTGCACTTGTTCCCATCCCCCTGCCACATTAGTTTAAATCCTCCTGAACAACAATAGCAAATGCTCCCCCTGGGACATTGGTTCAAGTCCAGCCCAGGTGCAGATCGTCCTGTTTGTACCAGTTCCACCTCCTCCAGCACTGTTTCCAATGCCCCAGGAATTTGAATCCCTCCCCCTTGTACCATTTTTCAAGCCACATATTCATCTGAAGTATCCTCCTATTTCTACCCTGACCAGCACGTGGCACTGGTAGTAATCCAGAGATTATTATCTTTGTGGTCCTACTTTTTAGTTTATCTCCTAACTCCCTAAATTCACCTTGTAGGACTTCATCCCGTTTTTTACCTATATCGTTGGTACCTATGTGCACCACAACCACTGGCTGTTCACCCTCCCACTCCAGAATGTCCTGGAGCCGCTCAGAGACATCCTTGACCCTTATACCAGGGAGGCAACATACTGTTTTGGAGTCTCATTTGCGGCCACAGAAACGCCTATTCCCCTTACAATCGACTCCCCTATCACTATAGCTCTCCCACTCCTTTTCCTTCCCTCCTGTGCCACAGAGCCACCCATGGTGCCATGAACTCGGCTGCTGCTGCCTTCCCCTGATGAGACATCTCCCCCAGCAGTATCCAAGACAGTATATCTGTTTAGGAGGGAGATGACCTCGGGGACTCCTGTACTACCTGCCTACTGTAACGCTGTCTAGTGGCCACCCATTCCCTTTCTGCCTGTGTAGCCTTTACCTGCGGTGTGGCCAACTCACTGAACGTGCTATTCACGACTTTCTCAGCATCGCGGATGCTCCAGTATGAATCCAGTCGCAGCTCCAGCTGCTCAATGCGGTCTGCCAGAAGCTGCAGCTGGACACACTTCCTGCACACATAGTCGTCAGGGACACTGGAAGTATCCCTGATTTTCCACATGCTGCAGGAGGAACAAACCATGGGCCAATCTCAGCTGTCATGAACTACCCAATACGTTACAGACTCGCCACCTTCCTTGCTTCAAATAAAATATTGCTGCAGACCGTTCTCCTTTTAAAGGAACTTACCCGGCCTTACCTCACTTGGAGCGAAGCTCGTCCTCAGCCTCTGCTCGCTGAAGCCTCTCAAGACAAAGCCTTCCTACTCTGTCTCCCACTACAATGTCGCCTGCTCCGTCAAACTGCTCTCTTTTAAATACTCCCGCTGCCTCATGGACCGACTTAAACGCGCTTGTGCAGTCCTGTCCCGATCAACCACCGAGAAAAATGGCCGGCTTCCACAAACTGCTCTCTTTTAAATACTCCCGCTGCCTCACAGACTGACTTACACGCACTTGCGCAGTCCTGTCCCGATCAACTGCCGAGAAAAAAGTCATGTGGCCACAATTACTCTTTATGTACACTACTGTGCAAAAGTTTTAGGCACTTGTAAAACAAAATCTGAAAAGCAAAGATGCTTTCAAAATAATGAAATGAAAAGTTTCCAAATATCAAAACATTTTCTATAAAGAGCAGAAAACAGTGGAAAAACTAATCAAATCAATATTGGGAGTGACTACTCTTTGCCTTCAAAACTGCGTCCATTCTCTTATGTACAATGTTGTACAGTTTAATAAGAACAGTGGCTGGTAGGTTGTTGCTTACAACTTGGAGAACTTGCCACAGTTCTGCTGCAGACATTGGCTGTCTCACTTGCTTCTGTCTCTCCAGGTAATCCCAGACAGTCTCTATTCTGTTGAGATCATGGCTGTGTGGAGGCCATCTGTTGTAGAACTTGCTCTTCTCGCTGAAGGTAGTCTTTTGTGACTTTGAACATGTTTGGGATCATTGTCCTGCTGCGGAATGAAGTTGGGACAGACCAGATGCCTCCCTGATGGTATTGCATGATGGATGAGAATCTGCTTGTACTCAGCATTGAGGATTCTGTTAATTCTGACCAGATAGATCACCAATTCCATTTGCAGAAATGTAGCCCCAAACCTGCAGGGAACCTCCGCCATGTCTTACTGTTGGCTGCAGTCATCCATGGAGTACGTCCTGCTCTTCCATGGACAAGCTGCCTCCTGATTGAGCCAAAAATGTAAAATTTTGACTTGTCAGTTCAGAGCAGGGGTCGGCAACCTTTTTGGGCCAGATCGTGTATTAATGAGCGGACGGTGGGCCAGATAAATACCATAAAAAAACTTGAAATATGGAAATTATCCATTTAAATACATCTAGTTATGTTTTGCCTCAAATTAATGAATAACACATGCTAGAAAATTATTTGTGCTTAACCAAGGATGCCAATTAGTAATCAAAGAACTCAGTTTAGTTTTTCTGTCCCACCATTGCTGGTGCCCCATCAGTTGTGATGCCAAAAAGTTGAGGTCAGTCCTCGCACAAACACTGCAAGTTAAGCAGCGTCTCTCAAGTCTGTATTCTCATCAAGCACAATTGAAAAAAAAATGCATTTCGTTGCAGGCAACCCTTAAACAACTTTTAACATCTGCTGACATTTCTTCAACTCGCCGTGTGATCGTTCTTGCTGACAGCCTGATAGATGCAAATAAAGATTTCTTTTCAGGACAAACAATATCCACCACTGCCAGTAAACATTCTTTGACAAACTCTCCATTTGTAAAAGGCTTCATCTTTTCTGCAATACATTTTGAGACTTCGTAGCTGGCACTGTTATTTCCTTCATTTTCACTGCTTTTTCAGCACGCAGCGTCTACCTTCCTGCGTTGTGCATTCATTGCCATTGGAATTTTTTTCTTTGATTTTATTTCGAAATGCCAGTTAATCAACAAGTATCGTAGCACATGTAAATATCTGGATATTTAGCATGGATTTCTTGTTAAATCACAGTGACACTGTTTCTGTTTACAAATTTGAACGATCCCATCTGAAAACCTGCGCATGCACTGAGAGTATCTAATACATATTAATAGGGTAGTCTGCCTTCCCGTCATTCGTATATACCAGTGTTTGGTTTGGAACAAAATGGAACCTGGGGCCAGTGTAACAAGACGCCATGCATACAGTGTGGTTGCGTGAAACACTCAGAATAAGGAAAAACCGCTGGCGGGCCAGATAAACATAGTATCTTAATACCTGCTCGCAGGCCAGTCAAAATACCTTCGCGGGCCGTAGGCTGCCTACCCCTGGTCCAGAGCCATTGCTCAGCACCCCAGTCCTTGAGTTTCTGTGTACAGACGGCCCTCCGTATCTGCGGGTTCCGCATCCGCAGATTCAACCAACCCGCGGATTGAAAATATTCAAGAAAAAAAAATTCCAGCAAGTTCCAAAAAGCAAAACAAGTCCTCTATGGCGTATAATTTTTTGGAAAATGACTGTTTGGAAATCTAAAATTTGTTCTTTTCTACTGATACTAATGCAGAAGACAAAAAATAAGCATCTGAAACAAAACTTGTATAAAAAATCTAGGGTACCTAAGACTTTTGCACAGGGTGGTTGATGGCCCTTGCGTGGCATTCATTTTGCATTACTGTTTTCCAGTCTGTTGAATACTGGCATGGAATTCTATGGCTAATTGTAATTTTTTGATGCCCTAATCTGAGGATGTTTCTTGTTTCTGATTAGACTTTGAGAGTTTTGTGTACTCTCTCATAGAATGTATCTATATAGTCCGGTACTATTGCCAGATTAGACTTCAGAATTATTTGTTACCTGTACAGTGCATCAAAACACACAGTGAAATATGTTAACAACCAATACAATCTAAACACACGTTCGGGGAAGCTTGCAAGTGTCAAGTTGCACATTCTAGTGGCAACGTAACATGTCCACTGTGTTTGGCAGAACAACCACAGGTAACAACAGTAATAACAACACCAGCAAAAAAGCCACTTTGCCACCCTCCTACACACCCACCTACTCACCCACTCAACATACACAGATGGGACTCCAGGATAAGTCGCCTCTGGGCCTCCAACCTCCAGTTCCTGGCCCAGACTCTCAAACACCGGGCATTTGACCTCCAGCCAAGATAAGCCAGGGGCTTTGGCTTCAACATTTAGGTCTCTGACCTCCAGACTTCACCGAAATCTCCTATTAGTCAACTGGCTGATTCTAATTCATTTAATAGATTGGCATGGCATGTGAGATCCTTTTAATAGTGATGATTCTAAAGCTGGCTGCAAACCTCTGTAGTGTTTAAAATTACCCTTTTCTTTTTATATTTTTGTAGTAATATCAGCTTCATCTGATACTACAGTGAAAGTGTGGAATGCTCATAAAGGATTTTGTATGTCTACGTTACGAACTCACAAGGTAAGTTTTTCCATTCAGGGAAATTACAAGTTGCTGTAAAGAAAAATATTATTTATTTTAAATGGGTTTTCTTGGTGCCAACAATAATACTTTCCTATGCATGTTATGTAAAATTTCTTCAACGTCAAAAACAATTTTTAATTGGCTTTGAAATGATCCATTGGTTAATGCAATTATTGTATATCTCTTTCTTGTGTTCCATATTGTACATATGCTCTGGTATTTACAGTTGCAGAAAAATGTTTGTGAACCCTTTGCAATTACCTGGTTTTCTGCATCAATTACTCATAAAATGTGGTCTGATCTTCATCCAAGTCACAGTAATAGACAAACACAATTGCTTAAACTAATAACACACAAACAATTGTACTTTCCATGTCTTTATTAAGCACATTGTTTAATCATTCACAGTCCAGGCTAGAAAAAGCATGTGAACCCTTGTATTTAACAACTGGTGGAACCTCCTTTAGCAGCAATAACCTCCACCAAACGTTTCCTGTAGCTGCTGATCAGACATGCAGAATGGAGAGGAGGAAGTTTAGACCATTCCTCCATACAAAACTGTTTCAGTTTGTCAATGTTTCTGGGATACCTTATATGAACAGCCCTCTTCAGGTTATGCCCCAGCATCTCAATTGTGTTAAGGTCTGGACTCTGACTTGGCCATTCCAAAACACAAATTTTCTTCTTTTTAACCATTCTGTTGATGATTTAGTCTTGTGTTTCAGATCATTGTCTTGTTGCATCATCTAACGTCTATTAAGCTTCAGATGATGGATCACTACCCTGACATTCTCCTGTAAAATATATTGATACTATTTTGCAAGCTGCCCAGTCTCTGAGACAGCAAAGCAGCCACAAACCATAAGGCTCTTTCCACCATGCTTCACAGTTGGGATGAGGTTTTGGTGTTGGTATGCAGTGCCCTTTTTTCCTCCAAACATAGCAATGTGCATTTCTGCCAAAATGTTCAACTTCTGTCTCATCTGTCTCTGGAACATTGTCCCAGAAGTGTTGTGGAACATCCAGGTGGTCTTTTGCAAACTCGAGGTGTGCAGCAATGTTTTTTTTTGGAGAGCAGTGGTTTCCTTCATGGTGTCCTTCCATGAACACCATTCTAGTTCAGTGCTTTTCTTATAGTGGACACATGAACAGAGACTTCAGCAAGTTCCACATATAGGTTTTTGCTGTAACCCTTGGGTTATTTTTCACCTCTTTCAGCATTCATTGATTGGAACCCCTGACTCTAAATAGCTTTTGTAGAAGGCATTACCCCAGAGGTCCACATACTCTTTTGAACCTAGACTATGATTGTTTAAATGGTGTACTCAGTATTGATGAGAAAAAGCACAATTATTTGTGTGATATTAGTTTAGGGTGGGCACGTGGCCAAGTGGTTAAGGCATTGGATTAGCTACCAGAAGGTCGTGAGTTCGAGCCCCAGCCAAGGGAACGTGTTGTGTCCTTGAGCAAGGCATTTAATCACACATTGCTCTGCGACGACACTGGTGCCAAGCTGTATGGGTCCTAATGCCCTTCCCTTGGACAACATTGCTGTCGTGGAGAGGAGAGACTTGCAGCATGGGCAACTGCTGGTCTTCCATACAACTTTGCCCAGGCCTGTGCCCTGGAGAGTGAAGACTTTCCAAGTGCAGATCCATGGTCTCACAAGACTAACAGATGCCTTTATTATTAGTTTAGGCAAATTGTGTTTGTCTATTATTGTGACTTAGATGAAGATCAGGCCACATTTTATGAGTAATTAATGCAGAAAACCTGGTAATTGCAAAGGGTTACACACTTTTTCTTGCAACTATATGTTACATCTTTAATGTTTAATAAATTTCTAAAAATGTCAAAAAAAATTAACTAACTATTTATAGCTAAAATTAATTTGCATCCTGTCAACTTGCAAGTCGGGAATTTGAATCCCTTGCCTTTTGTTAAATTGAGTTTAATTCTCTATAATAAAAAAATTGCAAATTTGGTTAAACTAGTGGGTGATTCATAGGAAATGCAATTTGAATTAATTCTCTCTAAACATGTCAGCTTGCCTCAGTGAACAACAGTTCTGTCAGGCTTGTGGGGTCAAACAGCAATACCGGATATGAGTACATTATCCAGAACTGATGTGGTGAAGCACAAAAAAAGTGGTGCTTTGTGGTGAATGCTTTCTAAAAGATTTTAAAACCCAGTGCCCACTCTGAATGCAGTACAGATAAAACATTAATGACATCCTTTCAAGGAATGTTCCCAACATTAGAACCAGTATTCTGCCTTCATTTACTCAAGAGATTCTGCAGATTATTGAAATCCAGAATAATGCACACAAAATCCTGGAGGAACTCAGCAGGTGAGGCAGCACCAATGGAAAGAAATAAACTGTCGACATTTCAGGCTGAGAACCTTCATCAGGCCTGAAATGGCAACTGCTTATTCATTTCCATAGTTGCTGCCTGAGCTGCCGAGCTCCTCTGGTATGTTGTGTGTGTTACTCTGCATCATTAGCTATCATTGCTTCAGCCATGATGGAATGGCAGAGCAGACTGCAAGGGCTGAGTGGCCTAATTCTGCGCCTATCTTTTCTGATCTAGTGGTACCTTTCCGTATGTGGATCTGTTGCTCTAATTGCAACTGTTAAAGTAATGTTGAGTGTCAGAATAAACTAATGAATATGAAAACATGATAGCCCCAGTTTTTCACGTTGCCTCTGATTTTTACTGGTATTCACAAGCAACTTGCATTTATTGGAAATTTGAACATTATAAAAAAAATTGCCAGTTTTTTATGGAGTATTATGAAACAGTATTTAACTTGAGTCACATCAAGGTAGTTTACCAAAACCTTGGGTCATAGATATAGGCCTGAAGGAGGTTACAGGGCACTGAGCTATGTATAACAGAGAAGATTAAGGCAATCTGCCCATTTCCTCCCAACCCCCCAACCCATGGATGCCTGGTAACCACTTTGAGAAAGTTGTCATGTGGATATTTAAAGACATTGCCCCATTCACTTGTGATAGTGGATGCTCACTGTCTGGTCTCAGATGGGAAATTGGAGTGATAGTACAAAGTAAGTGCCTGGTTTAATAGTGGAAGGAGGAAAACTGGGTACAAACTTAAAAAAATTGACTTTTTTCATGTAGGATTATGTGAAGGCATTGGCGTATGCGAAAGATAAAGAGCTGGTGGCTTCAGCAGGTTTGGACAGGCAGATATTTCTCTGGGATGTAAATACTCTTACAGCATTGACTGCCTCAAACAACACAGTCACAAGTAAGTCCTCATTGTAAACAGAGTAACGGTAAAGTACATTTGGACCGTGAAACGGCCCATCTAGTTTGTGCTGAAATATTATTTTGCATATTCACATTGACTTGCACCTGGCCGATAGCCCTCCATACCCCTTCTATCCCTGTAGTTATCCAAACTTCTCACAAATATTGTAATCAGCCCTACACCCACCACTTCTGTAGAGGCTCGGTCAACATTCTCACCACCCTCTGAGTGCAGAAGATCCCTCTCATGTCCCCCTTAAACATTTCACCTTTCACCCTTAACCCATGACCTTTGGTTCTAGTCTTACCCGACCTCAGTGGAAAAAGCCTACTTGCATTTACCCTGTCTAAACCTCTCATAATTTTGTATACCTCTCAAATCTCCCCTCATTCTCCTACACATCAATGAATAAAGTCCTTACCTATTCAACCTTTCCCTATAATTCAGGTCCTCAAGTCTCGGCATAAATTTTCTCTGTGCTGTTTCAATCATCTTGATGTCATTTCTGTAGGTAGGTGACCAGAACTGCACACAATACTCCAAATTAGGCTTATTGTTGTTATTAGACATTATAGGTTATTTATATCTAGTGAATCTTTCATCTCTCTGTAAGGCATACTGCAAACTATCTAGGAGCTCAAATCTTGATGAAATTCAGTAGGAAAGAAAGCTTTTTCATCTTTTCACATTGGTAGGTTTAAATCGGGTTCACCAATAACTTTGAAATGAGTAACTTTGGTATGACCAACCAGTTTATTTAAAATTAAACACAATGATAAAGACCAACTAGTTTGTACTCCTCCTCCTCCTCCTCCTCCTCCTCACCCACCGCCTTTCTCTGGCTCCTTCCTCTGTTCTTTCCAGTCCTAATGAAGGGTCTCAGCCCAAAACGTTGACTGTTTATTCCCCTCCGTAGATGCTGCTTGACCTACTGAGTTCCTCCAGCATTTTGTGTGTGCTGCTCGAGATTAAAACATAGAAACATAGTAAACCTACAGCACAATACAGCCCCTTTGACCTACAAAGCTGTGCCGAACAAAATTACCGAGGGTTACCCATAGCCCTCTGTTTTTTCAGAGCTCCATGTACCTGTCCAGGAGTCTCTTAAAAGACCCTATCGTATCCACCTCCACCACCGTCACCGGCAGCCCGTTCCACGCACTCACCACTTTCTGCGTAAAAAAAAAAGCTTACCCCTGACATCTCCTCTGTACCTACTTCTAAGCACCTTAAAACTGTTCCCTCTCGTGTCAGCCATTTCAGCCCTGGGGGAAAAAACCTCTGACTATCCACACAATGAAAAATAAATTTCCCATTGCCACACTCTCATACACTGTAGTTTCTAAAACCAAATATTGTCCAAGCTTATCAATCAACTAATGAAAATATTGCAGAGATAAATGGAGTAATGTTCTTTTCTGTAACAGCATCATCGCTGAGTGGGAACAAAGACTCCATTTATAGTCTTGCAATGAATCAGATGGGAACAGTAATCGTTTCTGGATCAACTGAAAAGGTACGTTCTAAAGCCAGATTGCTTTGGTAATTGAGAAGGTCACCTTTTGATATTTTGGTGACGTATTTACTATCAGATGCTTTTGATTTTAACATCATGAACTATCTGGTTTTTCCTGGGCTTAGTAAATTGTGGGTTATAGCTAGATGTGGTATTTTATGACTTTTTCATATATTTGAGTAAGAAAACGTAATTTGTGTACTAAATTTCAAGTACTAATGCAATATTTAAATTTCAGCTGACAGTGTTATAGTCTGTAGTTGAATTGCTAGAGAGAGAAGACAGAAATGTACAACCATCAACAGGAGGGTACGAGCTATAGGGAGAAGCTGAACAAACTTGGGTTGTTTTCTCTAGAATGTTAGAGTCCAAGAGGAGATCTGATAGAAATTTATAAAATCATAGGAGGCATAAATAGTTTAGAGAGCCAAAATCTTTTCCCCAGGGTGGAAATACCAAATACTAGTGGGCATCGCTTTAATATGAGAGGGAGAAAGCTTAAAGCTTAAGGCCAGTCTTTTTGGTAGATACCTATAATGCTGGCAGGGATGGTACTGGAAGCAGATACAATAGACTTTTAGATAGGTATATGAATATGCAAGAAATGGAGTTAAATGGATCATGTGTGGAAAGAAGGGATTGATTTCAATTTGACATCGTGCTCCAATGAACCTATGCAGTACTGTTCTATGTTTGATGAGTTTCTTCAGTTTTATTTAACCTACAATTTTATTTCTGAGCAAATTTTTTATTTCCCAACAAACTTCTAATTTGTTTTAATTGATTGACTGAATTTATGACATTGAACAAGAATTATTTTAGAAAGAGGGTCATAATTATTTAAGTATAGGTGCTTTTAGTCCTAAAATACCTGAGGTGCGTTTGAAGTGTTAGTTTCTGATGCCATTAACAGGTTCTGAGAGTTTGGGACCCCAGGACATGTGCAAAGCTGATGAAACTTAAAGGCCACACAGATAATGTGAAAGCTTTACTATTGAACAGAGACGGCACACAGGTAGGTACCACTTTTTGAAGCATTGATAGTTTAGTTTTTGTTTTAATTCATTAAGTCCTGCTTCAAAACGTTTAGCACGGTGATAGAGGCTGAGGCCACAAAAATACAAATTCTGCCTGTTGTTTTGTTTTTTTAATCTCTTGTTTTCCTCTCATTCACTCCTATTTCTCAGTTGTTCTGTTTCACTTTTTTCTTTCCAATTTGTCCTCTTGCTAAGAGATTTTCCCCTCCAACTTGCTGACTTTTGTTTCCCTCCCTGCTATTTTATAATATTGTCCTCTAAGTTACAATGGATTTCCTCAGTTGTTGAATCTCAATTATGTAATACAAAATGGCTACACAAACTGTCGGAACTTCAGAGATATTGTATTTCTCTTTAATGACTGATGTCAACAATAGGCCGAATGTTTCAATATTTTTGAAGTTAAGTGATGGCATTGCAAAATCCTTATTAGCTACCATTCTGAGGAAAATGTCTTAGCAATGAAGAAAATGCAGCATAGTAACACCAGAATGATACAGACTCCAGAGGTTAAATGACACGGGGGGGGGTGGATTTAACATTGGGCAGCACAGTAGCATAGTGATTAGCACATCGCTTTACAGTACAGTCGACCCAGGTTCAACTCCCCCTGCTGCCTGTAAGGAGTCTGTACGCTCTCCCTGTGACGACTGGGGTCTCCTCCGGGTGCTCAGGTTTCCTCCTCCAGTCCAAAGTAGGTTAATTGGTCATTGTAAATTATTCCATGAGTAGGTTAGGGTTTAATCAATTGCTGGGTGGTGCCGCTCGAGGGGCCAGAGGACCTGTTCCATGCTGTATGTCAATGAATAAATAAACGTAGACTAAGTTTTTATTCCATTGAATTTGGATGAAAATGTGATCATTTTCTAAGATGTTAAAGGGAATTTGCAGTGCTGTTTGGAGAGAAGTTGTTTAAGGAGGCATTGTTAAAATCTGAGCCAGGCTTTGAGCATGAAATCAAGGACCACGTCTACAGACAGACAGGTAGAAATTTTGAACTCTCTTCAGCTGATGACAATTAATGTGAGGTCACTTTTAAGCATAAAATTAATAGCCTTTTACCATCTCCAAGGCAGAAGTACGGAGCATGTCTGAATGAATACAACTCCAGCAACTCTCATTTAACTTGATAGCATCCAGGATAAAACAGTCTGCTTGATTGATAACCTAGGTAGCACTGAACATTCAATATCTCCACTGTCCGTGTGGTGTTTGCACTGTGAACTAACTACAAATTGCACGGCATTTAGTTACCTAGACAGTTCTGACAGTATCTCTCAAGTACGTAACCTCTGCAACCAGGAAAGATAACATGGCAATAGGCGCATGGGAGCATCACCTGCATGTTCACCTTTCAGTTGTACGCACTGATGACTTGGAAATATATCACTGTTCCTTAATCAACATTGGGTGTACATCCTGCAGGAACACCTTTACAAAACAACTATAGTGGTCCAAGAAGGTAGCTCACCACCAACTTGTAAAGGACTGTGAGAGACGGGCAGTAATTACTGTTCTTGTCAGCAATGTTCAGATATCAAAAGTAGCTTTCTCTACCAATGGTGTTTAGGTCACAGATCAGCAGTGATCTCATTGAACAGAGGAAAAGGTTCAGGGGGTTAATTAGATAATACCCATTCCCCTGTCAAAAGCTGGGATCCTGGAAAACCACTAGCAAAATTACCTTTATGAACTTCTTAAAAAGACAACATTTTAATAGAAATTATTTTTATGAGGTCCATACGTTGACACTTGGCTGCATTTTCTTGGATGAAACTGTATATGTTCATTTTCACACATAATTGTTAAGTCATAACTTCTGTGATTCAAACCACAACAAATGCAATATTTGTATCCTAAAGGTGTTCGTGATTAAGAGGGCTTTCATTGTTAGGGTTGCCACAGTTAACATTTTCTTCTCTTTCATTTTCACTAGTGTTTGTCTGGTAGTTCTGATGGAACTATCCGCCTGTGGTCTTTGGGACAACAGAGATGTATTGCAACGTATCGGGTTCACGACGAAGGAGTTTGGGCATTGCAGGTCAACGAGGCCTTTACACATGTCTACTCTGGAGGACGAGACAGAAAAATCTATTGCACAGATCTCCGGAATCCAGATATTAGAGTTCTGATTTGTGAGGAAAAAGCACCAGTTCTGAAGGTACTAACGTACGAATGTGCTCAAATTATTCAGTGCTGTACATTAAGGAACAGCAGCAAAAATAGCAATCTGGCAACTGATGGTGGAGGAGGAGGGGTGAAAACAGGGAACAGCAGCAGAAGCTACTTCTGAATTAATGCAATGTAGATCAGATTAACTTGTTTAAAGTAGTTCTTAATCTATTTGAACACAAAATGGTGGAGGAACTCAGCAGGTCAGGTGCATCTATAGAGAGGAATAAAGAGTCAACATTTCAGGCTGAGACCCTTCATGAGGCTTGAAACGTTGACTCCTTATTCCTCTCCTTAGAAACTGCCTGACCTGAGTTCCTCCAGTATTTCTGCAGATGCTGGAAATCCAGTTACTCTGCAGAATCTCTCATGTTTGTCTTTAATTATTTCTTCAGTATCCTATTGTATGTAGCATTTGATGTAAACATCTATATAACATATTTGGGGAATGTTTGATCTCTTTAAAGATGCCATTTTCTTGTCCACCAGCCATATGACATAGCAAGGGTTACTTAAATTCAGGTACAAATCAGTTTAAAATTTCTAAATATCTATATTTTCAATGTGAATGCCTAATATATAGACTTTTCATTATTTTTTGATTTATTGCTCTGTTAGTCCAGCTGTTGTTTGTAAAGAGTTTATGCATTCTCCCACGTGGGTTTCCTCTGGGTGCTCTCTTTCCTCTCACAGTCCGAAGGTGTACTGTTTGGTAGGTTAATTGATTATTGTAAGTTGTCCTATGATTAGGCTGGGTTTAAATCGGGGTATTGTTGGTGGTGCATCTCGATGCTGGAAGGGCCTGTTCCATGCTGTATCTCTGAATAAATAAATAAACAAAAAGTATTAAGTAAACATGCCTCATTTTAATTTCTGTGTTTTATAATTGGCAGATGGAGCTAGACAGATCAGCTGACCCTGCCCCGGCTATATGGGTATCCACCACAAAATCATCTGTGAATAAATGGGTAAATATGTCTTGGTGTTCATGCTAGTTGCTGTGTACCTGATGTTGGTGCCCAGTCTATTTGTAAATCGGTCACATTATGAAGATTGCTATTTTAGTGCCCACAAAGTCTGCCCTATGAACAAGTGCCCTTTGTTTTTTCTGACTTCGCTTCTCTTTGGTCTTGAATCTGAAGGATTTATTTGAGGTACAGCGTTGAACAAACATCATAGCCTGTGGAAGGGGATTGTCTCAGGTCAAATTATTTGCTTTGGGAGATGAAAACAAGCTTACTTTTGATTGCAGTATTACATCCAGTCATGTACCTTCATTATCTAATAGTCCCTTAATTCAAATTGTGAACCAATTGATTAACAGATGGTTTCATCTATTTTTCATTTGAATTTTAAAACTATTTTGTTAAAGAGGATTAACCTACTCAAGTCCTTTTCCTATATTTTTGTACCTCAAGAACAATCAAATGAGTTGCAGGGAAAGGAGATACCACTATAGAGAAAAATTTGGTCAAAATCAGCTTTCTCTTTCTGCACAATTTGGGATTTTATTATTACTGCAACCATCTCATCTGGCAGTTCTGAAATAGAGGAAGGGTAAAATACCTTAAGAAATGTGCCCTTGCCCTAATATTAGCAAATTTATGTGTGTGTATAGATTATAGATTTTTTAAATTCCAACTGTAACCTCTTGGTCTGAAGAAAAGTGTGACAACTTGAAAAATAACCGTCCAGATTCAACAGGAGATTGCAAAGGGTGGGCTGCAAAATAATATTTATTAAAGACATGACCACATTTATGATCTTTTCAGAATCATTGGAAGTTGGACCATTTGATCAATTGTGTCTGTCCTGACTCTTTGGAAAAGCAGCCATTCTCTCCCCTCCTACATTTGTTCAATATCCTGTAAATTCCTCGTCCATTATTCACATAAATTATTTATGGGATCAGCTGTTGAAGTAGAGTGTTCCGGACATGGCAACTGAGTGAAACAATTTCTCTCTCACTCCACTCAGAATATTTTACCAATAATTTAAATATTTTGGGTGCCAGAAGTTAACAGGTTTTCCGTGTTTGCCTTGTTCAAACCCTTATAATGCCTCTGGCCTTATTAATTCCAGCAACAATGCTAACTGTTTCAGCTTCTCCTTGAAAGCTCTTCATCCTTAACCTTTTTTTCAGTCTTCTCATCACCATTACTGGAATATGATGCCTCACATCTTTCAGGATGCACATAACACATATAACACTTACAACATTTTTTTTTGCTTCTATTCAAAAACCTTATGCCTTTTTAATTGTTTCATTGGTTTTCTGCAGTAGAACTAGAGGTCATAGGTGAAAGAAGAAATACTTAAGGAGAACCTGAGGGGGAACTAATTCATTGGATGGTATAAGTGTGGAATGAGTTGCTGACAGTAACTTGGATAGGTAAATAAATGAGAGAGCTATGGAATAACACACACAAAAAGCTGGAGGAACTCAGCAGGCCAGGCAGCAACTATGGAAAAGAGTACAGTCAATGTTTTGGGCCAAGTCCTGATGAAGGGTCTCCTCCAGCATCTTGTGTGCGTTGCTTTGGATTTCCAACAAGATAAACATTTTGTAATTAATTTTCTTAGAGCCTGACAGGTCTAGAGATTCTCTTCTTTCTCCTTCAAACCTTTTAAAACCCCCTTCTGGCCTTACTAATTGCAACTAATTGACTAAATTAACAGGTTAGTGGCTGGATTTTCTTCACTGTGCTAAGGCTAATTGAAGGCAGTTGTTTTCTCACCCCATTTACTAAGTCTATAATAACTTCTATCTCAAAGTTTTGTCAAGAGCTTTTGAAATTTCATACTATCCCAAGTCAAAGTAAATTCATATCAAAGTACGTACAGTGCTGGTTCATGGTTGTAAGGTAATAACAGTTCCTGAACCTGGTGGTATGGGATGTAAGGCTCCCGTACCTCCTGCCTGAGGGAGTAGCGAGAAGAGAGCATGGCCTGGATGGTGAGGATCCTTGATGAGGGATGCTGCTTTCTTGTGGCATCATTTCTTGAAAATGTGGAATGGTGGGGAGGTCTTTTTATAGTCATAATAGTCATACTTTATTGATCCTGGGGGAAATTGGTTTTCGTTACAGTTGCACCATAAATAATTAAATAGTAATAAAACCATAAATTGTTGAATAGTATTATGTAAATTATGCCAGGAGATAAGTCCAGGACCAGCCTATTGGCTCAGGGTGTCTGACCCTCCAAGGGAGGAGTTGTAAAGTTTGATGGCCACAGGCCGGAATGACTTCCTATGACACTCTGTGCTGCATCTCGGTGGAATGAGTCTCTGGCTGAATGTACTCCTGTGCCCAATCAGTACATTATGTAGTGGATGGGAGACATTGACCAAGATGGCATGCAACTTGGACAGCATCCTCTTTTCAGACACCACCGTCAGAGAGTCCAGTTCCATCCCCACAACATCACTGGCCTGACGAGTGAGTTTGTTGATTCTGTTGGTGTCTGCTACCCTCAGCCTGCTGCCCCAGCACACAACAGCAAACATGATAGCACTGGCCACCACAGACTCATAGAACATCCTCAGCATCGTCCGGCAGATGTTAAAGGACCTCAGTCTCCTCAGGAAATAGAGACGGCTCTGACCCTTGTTGTAGACAGCCTCAGTGTTCTTTGACCTGTCCAGTTTATTGTCAATTCGTATCCCCAGGTATTTGTAATCCTCCACCATGTCCACACTGACCCCCTGGATGGAAACGGGTCACCGGTACCTTAGCTCTCCTCAGGTCTACCGCCAGCTCCTTAGTCTTTTTCACATTAAGCTGCAGATAATTCTGCTCACACCATGTGACAAAGTTTCCTACCGTAGCCCTGTACTCAACCTCATCTCCCTTGGTGATGCATCCAACTATGGCAGAGTCATCCGAAAACTTCTGAAGATGACAAGACTCTTTGCAGTAGTTGAAGTCCGAGCTGTAAATGGTGAAGAGAAAGGGTGACAAGACAGTCCCCTGTGGAGCCCCAGTGCTGCTGATCACTCTGTCGGACACGCAGTGTTGCAAGCACATGTACTGTGGTCTGCCAGTCAGGTAATCAAGAATCCATGACACCAGGAAAGCATCCACCTGCATCGCTGTCAGCTTCTCCCCCAGCAGAGCAGGGCATATGGTGTTGAATGCACTGGAGAAGTCAAAAAACATGACCCTCACAGTGCTCGCTGGCTTGTCCAGGTGGGCGTAGACACGGTTCAGCAGGTAGACGATGGCATCCTCAACTCCTAGTCGGGGCTGGTAGGCGAACTGGAGGGGATCTAAGTGTGGCCTGACCATAGGCCAGAGCAGCTCCAGAACAAGTCTCTCCAGGGTCTTCATGATGTGGGAGGTCAATGCCACCGGTCTGTAGTCATTGAGGCTGCTGGGGCGTGGCGTCTTCGGCACAGGGACGAGGCAGGACGTCTTCCACAGCACAGGAACCCTCCGGAGCCTCAGGCTCAGGTTGAAGACATGGCGAAGTACTCCACATTGCTGAGGGGCACAGGCTTTGAGCACCCCGGTACTGACACCATCCGGTCCTGCAGCCTTGCTTGGGTTGAAACGTTTCAGCTGTCTTCTCACCTGTTCAGCTGTGAAGCCCACCATGGTGGTTTTGTGTGGGGAAGGAGTATAGTCATGAGAGCAGGGTGATGTACTGGAGAAGACAGTATCCACCACTTTCTGTAGAACTTTTCTTTCCTGGGGATTGGTGTTTCCATGCCAGGTAGCTTTATTATTACATTTTGGGATTTGATGGGTTCTTGTAAATGTGCTCTTGTCAAGAGCAATATTGAAAGGCGTAGGAAGGTTGAGGGGCCAGGTGATGGAGCTGTAAACATTTATACAGACTTCATTTCTTGGAATCCTAGACTGAACCAATACAAGAGAAGGCTGTTTGGATGTTGTACCTGTCATACTGATTGTGGAAGAGCTATCCAATTAGTTTCACTCATACCCATGCACAAATTGGGAGTGAGAGCACACCAATCAGTCCTTTGAGCCAGCTCCACCACTTAAACTAATCTGAGAGCGAGACCCTCTGCAATTGGATCCTCAACTTCCGAGCCAGAAGACCACAATCTGTGCGGATTGGTGATAACATATCCGCCTCACTGACGATCAACACTGGCGCATCCCAGGGGTGTGTGCTTAGCCCACTGCTCTACTCTCTGTATACACATGACTGTGTGGCTAAGCATAGCTGAAACGCCATCTATAGATTTGCTGACGATACAACCATTGTTGGTAGAATCTCAGGTGGTGATGAGAGGAGTGAGTTATGCCAACTAGTGGAGTGGTGCCACAGTAACAACCTGGCACTCAACGTCAGTAAGACAAAGGAGCTGATTGTGGACTTCAGGGAGGGTAAGACGAAGGAACACATACCAATCCTCATAGAGGGATCAGAAGTGGAGAGAGTAAGCAGTTTCAAGTTCGTGGGTGTCAAGATCTCTGAGGATCTAACCTGGTTCCAACATATTGATGTAATTATAAAGAAGGCAAGACGGCGGCTATACTTCATTAACAGTTTGAAGAGATTTGGCATGTAGAAATATAAAATCATAGAAAACCTACAGCACAATACAGGCCCTTCAGCCCACAAAGCTGTGCTGAACATGTCCTTATCTTAGAACTACCTAGGCTTACCTGTAGCCCTCTATTTTTCTAAGCTCTTAAAACAGGGGCCCCCAACCTTTTTTGCACTGCGGACCGGTTTAATATTGACAATATTCTTGCGGACCGGGGTGGGGGGCGGTGGTGTTCAAGTAGGGTTAAGCTCACCTCAACATGTTTTTTACAGTTAGGGTTGCCAACTTTCTCACTCCCAAATAAGGGACAAAAGTAGCAGTCAAATCCCGGGCCACTTTACCCCAGGAAAGACCACCATAACCATGAAGCCTTGTGTGGGCACCTGTGTGCACATGCACATATGTGCTGATTTTTTCCCCCACAGATCGGTTTTGCCTTCATCTTCCTGACTATACTGTACATACGTTATTTCTACTTTATATAGGCTGTGTATTTATCGTATCATTCCTGCTTTTACTATATGTTAGTGTTATTTATTTTCGGTTTTATGTGTTATTTGGTATGATTTGTTAGGTTATTTTTTGAGTCTGGAAACGCTCAAAAATTTTTTCCATATAAATTAATGGTAATTGCTTCTTCACTTTACGCCATTTTGCCACGAAAGGTTTTGTAGGAACGTTGTACCTTAGCGGGGGAAATACGGGACAAGGGCGGTCCCATATGGGAGAAACCAATTTAGCCCAATATACGGGATGTCCCGGCAAATACAGGACAGTTGGCAACCTTATGTTCAGGTTCAACAGTGCGTGACAGGGAATGAGGAAAGGTGCAGCTGACTTGTATCATTTCCTCGTGGCCTGGTAGCACATGCTTTGCAGCCCGGTGGTTGGGGACCACTGTCTTAAAAGACCCTATCATTTCCGCCTCCACCACCACCGCCGGCAGCCCATTCCACGTACTCACCACTCTCTGCGTAAAAAAAACTTACCCCTGACATCTCCTCTGTACCTGCTTCCAAGCATCTTAACAAATATTGAGTGAAAATAAATACACTCAAAAACTTCTGTAGATGTACCGCAGAGAGCATTCTGACAGGCTGCATCACTGTCTGGTATGGGGGGGCTACTGCACAGGACCAAAAGAAGCTACAGAGGGTTGTAAATCTAGTCAGCTCCGTCTTGGGTACTAGTCTACAAAGTACCCAGAACATCTTCACGGAGCGGTGTCTCAGAAAGGCAGCGTCCATTATTAAGGACCTCCAGCACCCAGGGCATGTCCTTTTCTCAGTGTTACCATCAGGTAGGAGATACAGAAGCCTGAAGGCACACACTCAGCGATTCAGGAACAGCTTCTTCCCCTCTGCCATCAGATTCCTAAATGGACATTGAACCCTTGAACACTACCTCACTTTTTTAAATATACACTATTGCTGTTTTTGCTCAATTTTTAATCTATTCAATATACGTATACTGTATACTTGATTCTGTTTTTGCACGATTTTTAATCTATTCAATATACGTATGCTGTATACTTGTTTCAGAGTAAGAAGGCTGTGAGAGGGACACCTGAGGATTTCCGGAGCTGAGGCATTTTAATACTCGGGGTAAAAGAAAGGCAAGACTGCGCAGGCACATGATGTCAGCCAGTAGAGCGGGAAAAGTTTAAAAAGAAGACTGCCATATCCAGCGGGCAGCAGAGTGAGAGGTAGCAGAGTGATAGGGCTTTGGCTCAACGGGCTTAGGTGGTAACGGGACGAGGTGAGGTAGGTTTAACTGTGTTAATTGCAGAAAGGAAGTAGTATGTGTGTGAGGCTGGTTTTCTGCACTCGGTGTCAGATGTGAGAGGTCCTGGAGTCTCCCAGCCTCCCAGATGGCCATATCTGCACCCGGTGTGTCGAGCTGCATCTTCTAAGGGACCGCGTTAGGGAACTGGAGTTGCAGCTCGCTGACCTTCGTCTGGTCAGGGAGAGCGAGGAGGTGATAGCAAGGAGTTATAGACAGGTGGTCACACCGGGGCCGCAGGAGACAGACAAGTGGGTAACAGTCAGGAGAGGGAAGGGGAAGAGTCAAGTACTAGAGAGTACACCTATGGCTGTACCCCTTGACAATAAGTACTCCTGTTTGAGTACTGTTGTGGGGACAGCTGACCTGGGGGAAGCAACAGTGGCCGTGCTTCTGGCACAGAGTCCGGCCCTGTGGCTCAGAAGGGTAGGGAAAGGAAGAGGATGGCAGTAGTGATAGGGGACTCTATAGTTAGGGGGTCAGACAGGTGATTCTGTGGATGCAGGAAAGAAACTTGGATGGTAGTTTGCCTCCCAGGTGCCAGGGTCCGGGATGTTTCAGATCGCGTCCACGATATCCTGCAGTGGGAGGGAGAACAGCCAGAGGTCGTGGTACATATTGGTACCAATGACATAGGTCGGAAAAGGGAAGAGGTCCTGAAAAAAGACTACAGGGAGTTAGGAAGGAAGTTGAGAAGCAGGACCGCGAAGGTAATAATCTCGGGATTACTACCTGTGCCACGTGACAGTGAGTATAAGAATAGAATGAGGTGGAGGATAAATGCGTAGCTGAGGGATTGGAGCGGGGGCAGGGATTCAGATTACTGGATCATTGGGACCTCTTTTGGGGCAGGTGTGACCTGTACAAAAGGGGCAGCTTGCACTTGAATCCCAGGGAGACCAATATCCTGGCGGGGAGGTTTGCTAAGGCTATTGGGGAGAGTCTAAACTAGAACTGTTGGGGGGTGGGAACTGAACTGAAGAGACTGGGGAAGAGGTGGTTGGCTCACAAACAGAGAAAGCTTGGAGACAGTGCGTGAGGGAGGATAGGAAGGTGATAGAGAAGGGACGCGCTCAGACCGACGGTTTGAGATGTATATATTTTAACGCAAGGAGTATTGTGAACAAAGCGGAAGAGCTTGGAGCGTGAATCAGTACTTGGAGCCATGATATGGTGGCCATTACAGAGGCTTGGATGGCTCAGGGACAGGAATAGTTACTTCAAGTGCTGGGTTTTAGATGTTTCAGAAAGGACAGGGAGGGAGGCAAAAGAGGTGGGGGCGTGGCACTGTTGATCAGAGATAGTGTCACGGCTGCAGAAAAGGTGGACGTCATGGAGGGATTGTCGACGGAGTCTCTGTGGGTGGAGGTTAGGAACAGGAAGGGGTCAATAACTTTACTGGGTGTTTTTTATAGGCCGCCCAATAGTAACAGGGATGTAGAGGAGCAGATAGGGAAACAGGTCCTGGAAAGGTGTAATAATAACAGAGTTGTCGTGATGGGAGATTTTAATTTTCCAAATATCGATTGGCATCTCCCTGGAGCAAGGGGCTTAGGTGGGGTGGAGTTTGTTAGGTGTGTTCAGGAAGGTTTCTTGACACAATATGTAGATAATCCTACAAGAGGAGAGACTATACTTGATTTCGTATTGGGAAATGAACCTGGTTAGGTGTCAGATCTTTCAGTGGGAGAGCATTTTGGAGATAGTGATCATAATTCTATCTCCTTTACCATTGGAGAGAGATAGGAACAGACAAGTTAGAAAAGCGTTTAATTGGAGTAAGGGGTATTATGAGGCAGGAAATTGGACGCTTAAATTGGGAACAGATGTTCTCAGGGAAAAGTACGGAAGAAATGTGGCAAATGTTCAGGGGATATTTGTGTGGAGTTCTGCATAGGTACGTTCCAATGAGATAGGGAAGTTATGGTAGGGTACAGGAACCGTGGTGTACAAAGGCTGTAATAAATCTAGTCAAGGAAAAAAAGAAAAGCTTACAAAAGGTTCAGAGAGCTAGGTAATGTTTGAGATGTAGAAGATTATAAGGCTTACAGGAAGGATCTTAAAAAGGAAACTAGAAGAGCCAGAAGGGTCTGTGAGAAGGCCTTGGCGAGCAGGATGAAGGAAAACCCCAAACCATTTTACAAGTATGTGAAGAGCAGGAGGATAAGACGTGAAAGAATAGGACACTATCAAGTGTGACGGTGGGAATGTGTGTATGGAACCGGAGGAAATAGCAGGAGTACTTAATGAATACTTCAGTATTCACTGTGGAAAAGGATCTTGGTGATTGTAGTGCTGACTTGTAGCAGACTGAAAAGCTTGAGCATGTAGATATTAAGAAAGAGGATGTGATGGAGCTTTTGGAAAGCATCAAGTTGGATAAGTCGCCGGGACCGGATGAGATGTACCCCGGCCACTGTTGGAGGCGAGGGTGGAGATTGCTGAGCCTCTGGCGATGATCTTTGAATCATCAATGGGGATGGGAGAGGCTTCGGAGGATTGGAGGGTTGCGGATGTTGTTCCTTTATTCAAGAAAGGGAGTAGAGATAGCCAGGAAATTATATACCAGTGAATCTTACTTTAGTGGTTGGTAAGTTGTTGGAGAAGATCCTGAGAGGCAGGATTTATGAACATTTGGAGAGATATAATATGATTAGGAATAGTCAGCATGACTTTGTCAAGGGCAGGTCGTGCCTTAGAAGCCTGATTGAATTTTTTGAGGATGTGACTAAACAAATTGATGATGGAAGAGCAGTAGATGCAGTGTATATGTATTTCAACAAGGCATTTGATAAGGCATCGAATGCTTATTGAGAAAGTAAGGGAGCATGGGATCCAAGGGGACATTGCTTTGTGGATCCAGAACTGGCTTGGCGACAGAAGGCAAAGAGCAATTGTAGACAGGTCATATTCTGCATGGAAGTAGGTGACCAGTGGTGTGCGTCAAGGATCTGTTCTGGGACCCTTACTCTTCATAATTTTTATAAATGACCTGGATGAGGAAATGGGGGGGGGGGTTAGTAAGTTTGCTGATGACACAAAGGTTAGAGGTGTTGTGGATAGTGTGGAGGGCTGTCAGAGGTTACAGCAGGACATTGATAGGATGCAAAACTGGACTGAGAAATGGCAGATAGAGTTCAACCCAGATAAGTGTGAAGTGGTTCATTTTGGTAGGTCGCATATGATAGCAGAATATAGTATTAATGGTAAGATTCTTGGCAGTGTGGAGGATCAGAGGGATCTTGGGGTCCAAGTCCATAGGACACTCAAAGCTGCTATGCAGGTTGACTCTGTGGTTAAGATGGCATACGGTGCATTGACCTTCATCAATCGTGGGATTGAGTTTAGGAGCCAAGAGGTAATGTTGCAGCTATATAGGACCCTGGTCAGACCCCACTTGGAGTACTGTGCTCAGTTCTGGTCGCCTCACTACAGGAAGGTGTGGAAGCCATAGAAAGGGTGCAGAGGAGATTTTCAAGGATATTGCCTGGATTGGGGAGCATGCCTTATGAAAAGAGGTTGAGTGAACTCAGCCTTTTCTCCTTGGAGCGATGGAGGATGAGAGGTGACCTGATAGAGGTGTATAAGGCGATGAGAGGTATTGATAGTGTGGATAGTCAGAGGCTTTTTCCCCAGAGCTGAAATGGTTGCCACAAGAGGACACAGATTTGAGGTGCTGGGGAGTAGGTACAGAGGAGACGTCATGGGTAAGTTTTTTACGCAGAGTGTGGTGTGTGCGTGGAATGGGCTGCCGGCAATGGTGGTGGAGGCAGATACGATAGGGTCTTTTAAGAAACTTTTGGATAGGTACATGGAGCTTAGAAAAATAGAGGGCTATGGGCAAGCCTAGTAATTTCTAAGGTAGGGACATGTTCGGCACAACTTTGTGGGCCGAAGGGCCTGTACTGTGCTGTAGGTTTTCTATGTTTCTATGCAATTGATTTACTTAGTTATTATTATTATTCTTATTTTATTTTATTTATCTTTTTCTCTTCTGTAACATGTATTGCATTGAACTGCTGCTGCCAACTTAACAAATTTTACGTCACATCCCATTGATAATAAACCTGATTCTGATCTCAGCATTCCTGCTCTCTCCATTGTAACTTTTCACCACCAGTTGGCAGTTGGTATCATTGTGAAACCATGAAGACATCAAAACACGGAAAACTACATGAAAACTTCTAGATTCTTTTGACAGGATTCTTGATTCTTTTGGTAGTCAAGTTTTTTTTAAATGAATGTGAGCTAACAAAAGTTTTCATAATTTGTTTTGCAGTCCATGAAGGGTATTCACAATTTCAGGGCCTCTGGAGATTATGACAATGACTGCAGTGCCCCCTTAATTCCACTCTGCACACAGCCAGAACAAGTAATCAAAGGTATGTGCCGTTAATCCAGTCATGAATTTCTCTGAAGAGCTGGAATACATGTGGTGTGGGGCTGTTTGCTGATTTTTATTAGTCCAGTATCTTACAGTAAAGCTCAGCTGTTCATGCCAAACTGGTACTTTCAGTTAACAACCACAGTCTGGAAGGGTGAAGCCTGTGGCCCTTTCTTCAGTGACAACCAACTGTATTTTAATCTAGGTATCCAAATGTTACCAAGATTGTCTCCCAACTCCTTGTGCGTTTGCTATCAGAGGGTTTAATATAGAGAGAAACTATTAGCATTAGCCGAGAGAGGTCAAGTACCAAATGGTGTAGTTTTAGAATGATTGGCATTAAATCCAGAGGTGAAGTGAGAAATTTGGTTTTTAATGATTGAGTGACTATAATTTAGAGTATATTGCCTGAATATTATGATGGTCGCATATTCAATTTTGAATTTCAAGACAATTGAATATATATTTAATGGAGGGGAGGGATATTGTAGGATGACAGAAAGAGAATGAAGGAATGGAACTGATTAGACTTGTCCACAGAGTTAGGAAACGTCTGCTGAACTGAATGCACTCCCTTTTTTTGCTGTAAGCTGAATGGTATCGGGCCAAATATTTATCTTTTCCTTATAGGTGTTGCCTGAACTGCCAGGTTTTTTCCAAATTTCCTTGTTACAGTTTTCGGGGTTCTTTGTTTCTTTATTAACTGTGCTGTATCAGATAACATGAGCCCTTGGTGAAGAGTAGATTTAGAGAATAGTAATTTTCCCAGTTATTATGAACGTCTTTAATTGAAAGTAAATGTTAATGGAATTAGATAGGCCAATTCTAAGCTAGTCGATTTATAATTATAGTGTCATTTATGTGCAGCATCTGTTATATTTAATATAAAAATGATCATATGTGTTATGTGCAATACAAATTAAGTTGTGGTTTGAGAGCTGCAAAATCCCTCAATTAATTTGAATGGGAATAAAACATTTTGGAATTGATGTAACCAATATTTGTTTTGATTCCTTGAAAGGGAAGTTATAATAGAGGAATTAATTAGTGGCCCAAAAAGTTAAATTGTGTTGCTGTCATGTGGTATGTGACTTGGGCAATGTATGATCTAGGAACTTGTTTCAGATGTACTTAGATGTATAAAGATAGCACTTGGGCACCACAGTGAAGCAGTTAGTACGAGGGTATGACAGCACAGGACTTTCTGGAGCTCGAAGTTCAGTTGTGGTGCTGTTCTGTAAGGAGTCTCTGTACATCATTCCCGTGGAATGCATGGATTTCCCCCGGGTGCTCCGGTTTCCTCCCACAGTCCAAAGACACATTGATTAGGCCAGTGGTCATTGCAATGTCCCATGATTAGGTTCGGGTTAATCAGGTCGGGGGTTGTGAGGGGATGGGGTTTCGAAGGGCTGGGTGGGCCTACTCCGCACTGTATCGCTCAGTAAAAATAAAAAATGTTTCTGGGAATTCTAATGACAAGCTGCCGCACCGTCGGTTGTTGTCTATGTTGCGATTCAGTTTGTCTCATTATTTTTGCATGCTTTTATGTTACGTGGCCAAGCGACAATGATGTGCACATTGAAATGAAAAAGAAAATGTGCACGTTAAATATCAATTAACAGCACAATAACTTCGATTCCTTTCATTAGCTTCTTGCCATGTGGCAATTATACGTGACATCCACAAGTGGAAATCTGTCACTCTACCGCGCTGTAATAAAAGAATTGTCAAGGGTGACAGTTGATGGGAGGATGTTAGTTGAGGTGGCCCTTGGCGCGCACAGCCTCACTATCCCTCATACATGGCCCATTTGCCTTTAGAAGATAACAGTTAGCATGACTCTTGGTGCTGAGTTTTATCTGACATTTTGGCACTGTGGATATAGGTCAACCTTGTTCACATCCTTAGTCAGTGCTCATGCATATGTACACTTGGCCTGAAGTTTCCTACTTAATAATCATACATACATTGTCCACCTTACCTCCTGTACCTAATAAAGTAGCTACTGAGTGTATGTTTGTGGTCTTCTGCTGCTGTAGCCCATCCCTTCAGGGTTGTGGCATTCAGAGATGCTCTTTTGCACACCACTGTTATAATGCGTGGATATTTGAGTTACTGCTGCCTTCCTGTCAGCTTGAACCAGTCTGGCCGTTCTCTGATGTCTCTCATTAACAAGGCATTTCTGTTTGCGCAACTACGTAGCCATTAGACCACAAGACACAGTTGCAGAATTAGGCCATTCAGCCCATCGAGTCTGCTCCACCTGATCCTGGATCCACTCAACCCCACACACCTGCCTTCTCGTCATATCCTTTGGTGCCCTGACTGATCAGGAAGCTATCAACTTATGCCTTAAATATACCCACAGATTTAGCCTCCACCACGTTTTGTGGCAGAGCATTCCACAGATTCACTACTCTCTTGCTAAAAAAATTCCTCCTTACCTCTGTTCTAAAAGGGTTGCCCCTCAATTTTAAGGCTGTGCCCTCTAGTTCTAGTTCTGGATACCCCACCACAGGAAACATCTTCTCCACATTCCTCCACATCTTCCTTATCTAGTCCTTTCAACATTTGATAGGTTTCAGTGAGGTCCCCTCGCATTCTTCTAAGTTCCAGAGAGTACAGGCCCAAAGCTGACAAACGCTCCTCACTACCCACTGGATTTTTCCCTCACACCATTCTCTGTAAACTCAAGAGACTGTTATGCGTAAAAATCCCATGAGATGAGCAATTTCTAAGATACTCAAACACCTCCCCCCCAGCACCAGCAATCATTACACAGTCAAAGTCACTTGGATCATATTTCTTCCCCATTCTGATGTTTCGTCTGAACAACAACTGAACCTCTTGACCATGTCTGCATGCTTTAATGCGTTCAGTTGCTGCCACATGATTGGCTGATTAGATAATTGCATTAACGAGCAGGTGCACCTAATAAAGTGACCACTGAGTGTGAGTCAAAAATGTCAGCTTAGATTTTAACATTGCCCTCTGACTCAGTATAACCCATGATTCCTGGTTAATTTGGGAGTTTAGCTGCCTCATTTGAAATCAGCAATTGCAAAACAGGATGGTGAACAAACCCAGAGACACTTGGTTCTCCACAGCCAGGTTATTCAGAGGACAGGACCATAAAGTGGATGAGCTTAGAGTGTGGATCAGTACTTGGAACTATGATGTTGTGGCCATTACAGAGACTTGGATGGCTCCGTGGCAGGAATGATTACTTCGAGTGCCGGGTTTTAGATGTTTAGAAAGAACAGGTAGGGAGGCAAAAGAGGTGGAGGCTTGGCACTGTTGATCAGAGATAGTGTCACGGCTGCAGAAAAGGAGGAAGACATGGAGGGATTGTCTGCGGCAGGGGTTCCCAACTTTTTTTGCACCGCGGACTGGTCTAATATTGACAATATTCTTGCGGACTGGCCGACTGGAGGGGGGGATTCATCACGACTGGAATATAGGTGGTAAGTCACTTATAAGTGGCTAATACACTCAATTTCATTTCTAAAGGGGATTAACTAACGAATTTAATATTAAACACATAATGCATATTTTCCTCACATGAATATAGTGATAAGTCAATTATAACAGTGGTCTCAAACCTCCGGGCCGCGGGCCGATACATTACCGCGAAGAATGCAGTGGTGGCCGGAATGCACGCAGCACACCTTTAAGAAAAAAGCCGAAATAAAAAAGCTATTTGATTAGGTGCTGCCCGGTACGTAAATGTCGGCCCAGCTCAGAGGTGATGCAATTGGCAATCGCCTCTGATCTGGGCCAACATTTACATGCCAGGCAGCACCTAATTAATTAGCTTGTTTATTTTGGCTTTTTTCTTAAAGATGTGCTGGGTGCATTCCAGCCACTGCCGTACCACTGCATTCTTTGCGGCCCGGAGGTTGGGGACCACTGAATTATAAGTCACTTATAAGTCAATAGCATCATAACATTTCAAGTAACATTTGGATATTAAACACACAGCGCATATTTTCCCCGTATGAACATATAAAATCATTGCAACACACCAATATCGCTGAATCAGTGGGAGCCCTGGGCTTGTTTTCCTGCAACAAGACGGTCCCATCAAGGGGCGATGGGAGACAGCGATACTGGAAGGAGGTTCCTTATGTCCAGTCTATTCCGCAGTTTAGTTTTCATCGCAGAAAACTCCACTTCGCAGCGATATGATGTTGGAAATGGAAGCAACGTTTTCAGTGCTTTCGTGGCGATCTCAGGATATTCAGCCTTGACTTTGATCCAGAATGCCGACAGAGATGTTATGTCAAACATACTTTTCAGCCCGCCGTCATTTGCAAGCTCAAGGAGTCGATCTTTTTCCCGCACTGACATGGAAGAATCACTGGAAACATTCACAAATTGGTCATGGACCCATTCCTTTGCATGTCTTGGGTCACTGATGACCTCGCTTGTGTTAAAGTTCAACAGTGCGTGACAAGGAATGAGGAAAGGTGCAGCTGACTCATATCGTTTCATATCGCGAAACCATATCATTTCCTCGCAGCCTGGTAGCACATGCTTTGAGGCCTGGTGGTTGGGGACCACTGGTCTACGGAGTCTCTGTGGGTGGAAGTTAGGAACAGGAAGGGGTCAGTAACTGTACTGGGTGTTTTTTATAGACCACCCAATAGTAACAGGGACATGAAGGAGCAGGTAGGGAGACAGATTCTGGAAAGGTATAATAATAACAGGATTGTCGTGATGGGAGATTTTAATCTCCCAAATATCGATTGACATGTCCCTAGAGCGAGGGGTTCAGATGGGGTGGAGTTTGTTAGGTGTGTTCAGAAAGGTTTCTTGACACAATATGTAGATAAGCCTACAAGAGGACAGGCTGTACTTGATCTGGTATTGGGAAATGAACCTGGTCAGGTGTCAGATCTCTCAGTGGGAGAGCATTTTGGAGTAAGTGATCACAATTCTATCTCCTTTACTATAGCATTGGAGAGAGATAGGAACAAACAAGTGAGGAAAGCGTTTAATTGGAGTAAGGGGAAATAAGAGGCTAACGGGCAGGAACTTGGAAGCATAAATTGGAAACAGATGTTCTCAGGGAAATGTACGGAAGAAATGTGACAAATGTTCAGGGGATATTTCCATAGAGTTCTGCATAGGTATGTTCCAATGAGACAGGGAAAGGATGGTAGGGTACAGGAACAGTGGTGTACAAAGGCTGTTGTAAATCTAGTCAAGAAGAAAAGAAGAGCTTACAAAGGGTTCAAAAAGCAAGGTAATGATAGAGAGCTAGAAGATTATAAGGCTAGCAGGAAGGAGCTCAAGAAAGAAATTAGGAGAGTCAGAAGGGGCCATGAGAAGGCCTTGGCGGGCAGGATTAAAGAAAGCCCCAAGGCATTCTACAAGTATGTTAAGAATAAGAGGATAAAATGTGAGAGAATAGGACCAATCAAGTGTGACAGTGGAAATGTGTGTATGGAACCGGAGGAAATAGCAGAGATACTTAATGAGTACTTTGCTTCAGAATTCACTATGGAAAAGGATCTTGGCAATTGTAGGGATGACTCATAGCGGACTGAAAACTTTGAGAAAGAGGATGTGCAGGAGCTTTTGGAAAGCATCAAGTTGAATAAGTCACCGGGACTGGACGAGATGTACCCCAGGCTACTATGAGAGACAAGGGAGGAGACTGCGGAGCCTCTGGTGATGATCTTTGCATCATTAATGGGGACAGGAGAGGTTCCGGAGGATTGGAGGGTTGCGGATGTTGTTCCTTTATTTAAGAAAGGGAGTAGAGATAGCCCAGGAAATTATAGACCAGTGAGTCTTAACTTCAGCGGTTGGTAAGTTGATGGAGAAGATCCTGAAGCGCAGGATTTATGAACATTTGGAGAGGCATAATATGATTAGGAATAGTCAGCATGGCCTTGTCAAAGGCAGGTTGTGCCTTACGAGCCTGATTGAATTTTTTGAGGATGTGACTAAACACATTGATGAAGGTAGAGCCGTAGATGTAGTGTATATGGATTTCAGCAAGGCATTTAACAAGGTACCTCATGCAAGGCTTATTGAGAAAGTAAGGAAGCGTGGGATCCACGGGGACTTTGCTTTGTGGATCTAGAACTGGCTTGCCCACAGAAGGCAAAGAGTGGTTGTAGACGGGTCATGTTCTGCATGGAGGTCGGTCACCAGTGGTGTGCCTCAGTACCGACTTTATCCGCTCAGGGATCTCCCGTCCACTGCTACCAACCTTATAGTTCCCACATCCCGCACTTCCCGTTTCTACCTCCTACCCAAGATCCACAAACCTGCCTGTCCTGGCCGACCTATTGTCTCAGCTTGCTCCTGCCCCACCGAACTCATTTCTGCATACCTCAACACTGTTTTATCACCCCTTGTTCAATCCCTTCCGACCTATGTTCGTGACACTTCTCACGCTCTTAAACTTTTCGATGATTTTAAGTTCCCTGGCCCCCACCACTTTATTTTCACCATGCATGTCCAGTCCTTATATACTTCCATCCCCCATCAGGAAGGTCTCAAAGCTCTACGCTTCTTTTTGGATTCCAGACCTAATCAGTTCCCCTCTACCACCACTCTGCTCCGTCTAGCGGAATTAGTCCTTACTCTTAATAATTTCTCCTTTGGCTCCTCCCACTTCCTCCAAACTAAAGGTGTAGCTATGGGCACCGGTATGGGTCCTAGCTATGCCTGCCTTTTTGTTGGGTTTGTGGAACAATCTATGTTCCGTGCCTATTGTGGTATCTGTCCCCCACTTTTCCTTCGCTACATCGACGACTGCATTGGCGCTGCTTCCTGCACGCATGCAGAACTCGTTGACTTTATTAACTTTGCCTCCAACTTTCACCCTGCCCTCAAGTTTACCTGGTCCATTTCCGACACCTCCCTCCCCTTTCTAGATCTTTCTGTCTCTGTCTCTGGAGACAGCTTATCCACTGATGTCTACTATAAGCCTACTGACTCTCACAGCTATCTGGACTATTCCTCTTCTCACCCTGTCTCTTGCAAAAACGCCATCCCCTTCTCGCAATTCCTCCGTCTCCGCCGCATCTGCTCTCAGGATGAGGCTTTTCATTCTAGGATGAGGGAGATGTCTTCCTTTTTTAAAGAAAGGGGCTTCCCTTCCTCCACTATCAACTCTGCTCTTAAACGCATCTCCCCCATTTCACGTACATCTGCTCTCACTCCATCCTCCCGCCACCCCACTAGGAATAGGGTTCCCCTGATCCTCACCTACCACCCCACCAGCCTCCGGGTCCAACATATTATTCTCCGTAACTTCCGCCACCTCCAATGGGATCCCACCACTAAGCACATCTTTCCCTCCCCCCCTCTCTCTGCATTCCTCAGGGATCGCTCCCTACACAACTCCCTTGTCCATTCGTCCCCCTCATCCCTCCCCACTGATCTCCCTCCTGGCACTTATCCATGTAAGTGGAACAAGTGCTACACATGCCCTTACACTTCCTCCCTTACCACCATTCGGGGCCCCAAACAGTCCTTCCAGGTGAGGCAACACTTCACCTGTGAGTCGACTGGGGTGATATACTGCGTCCGGTGCTCCCGATGTGGCCTTTTATATATTGGCGAGACCCGACGCAGACTGGGAGACCGCTTTGCTGAACATCTACGCTCTGTCCGCCAGAGAAAGCAGGATCTCCCAGTGGCCACACATTTTAATTCCACATCCCATTCCCATTCTGACATGTCTATCCACGGCCTCCTCTACTGTAAAGATGAAGCCACACTCAGGTTGGAGGAACAGCACCTTATATTCCGTCTGGGTAGCCTCCAACCTGATGGCATGAACATCGACTTCTCTAACTTCCGCTAAGGCCCCACCTCCCCCTCGTACCCCATCTGTTACTTATTTTTATGCACACATTCTTTCTCTCACTCTCCTTTTTCTCCCTCTGTCCCTCTGAATATGCCCATCCTCTGGGTCCCCCCCCCTTGTCTTTCCTCCCGGACCTCCTGTCCCATGATCCTCTCATATCCCCTTTTGCCTATCACCTGTCCAGCTCTTGGCTCCATCCCTCCCCCTCCTGTCTTCTCCTATCATTTTGGATCTCCCCCTCCCCCTCCAACTTTCAAATCCCTTACTCACTCTTCCTTCAGTTAGTCCTGACGAAGGGTCTCGGCCTGAAACGTCGACTGCACCTCTTCCTATAGATGCTGCTTGGCCTGCTGCGTTCACCAGCAACTTTGATGTGTGTTGCTTGAATTTCCAGCATCTGCAGAATTCCTGTTGTTTGCCTCAGGGATTTGTTCTGGGACCCCTACTTTTCGTGATTTTTATAAATGACGTGGTTGAAGAAGTGGAGGGATGGATTAGTAAATTTGCTGATGACACAGAGGTTGGAGGTGTTGTGGATAGTGTGGAGGGCTGTCAGAGGTTACAGTGGGACATTGATAGGATGCAAAACTGGGCTGAGAAGTGGCAGATGGAGTTCAACCCAGATAAGTGTGAGGTGGTTCATTTTGGTAGGTGAAATATGATGGCAGAATATAGTATTAATGGTAAGACTCTTGGCAGTGTGGAGGATCAGAGGGATCTTAGGGTCCAAGTCCATAGGACACTTAAGGCTGCTGCACAGGTTGACTCTGTGGTTAAGGAGCATATGGTGCATTGGCCTTCATCCGAGAGGTAATGTTGCAGCTATATAGGACCCTGGTCAGACGCCACTTGGAGTACTGTACTCTATTCTGGTCACCTCACTACAGGAAGGATGTGGAAACCATAGAAAGGGTGCAGAGGAGATTTACAAGGATGTTGCCTGGATTGGGGATCATGCTTTATGAGAATAGATTGAGTGAACTGGGCCTTCTTTCCTTGGAGTGGCAGAGGATGAGAGGTGACCTGATAGAAGTGTATAAGATGATGAGAGGCATTGATCGTGTGGATAGTCAGAAGCTTTTTCCCAGGGCTGAAATGACTAGCACGAGAGGGCACAGTTTTAAGGTGCTTGGAAGTAGGTACAGAGGAGATGTCAGGGGTAAGTTTTTTGCACAGAGAGTGGTGAGTGAGTGGAATGGGCTGCCGGCGATGGTGATGGAGGCGGATACGATAGGGTCTTTTAAGAGACTCCTGGACAGGTACATGGAACTCAGAAAAATAGAGGGCTATGTGTAACCCTAGGTAATTTCTCAGGTAAGTACATGTTTGGCACAGCTTTGTGGGCCGAAGGACCTGTACTGTGTTGTAGCTTTTCTATGATTCTAAAGTCCAATCAGGATTGCTGTCAACACCTAATAAACTGAACGGTTTAACAGTGTTATGAAATAGCTTGAAATAATTTACCACGAGCAGTCAAATAAACAATAGCTTGTTTGAATGCTGCATGGACACTGGTGTATAATGTTTTCACAGTGCTTGAACTCAGATGAAGCATAGTTCAGTCTCTTGTTCTCCTTTTTATAAATAGAAGCAGTAAAACAAGAGCAGAACCAGGCCATCCGTCTCTTCATGTCAACTCCACAATTCCATATGGTCCTGGCTGATCATTAACATTCATTACCCTATTCCAGCCGCTTCCTTGTAATCTGATTTCTTTGTCCTTTAGAAAATAAACAACACCTTGAATATATTTAATTACTTGGCATCAATTTCTTTCTGGAATACAATCTGTTTACCACTCTGGAAGAAATTTCTCCTTGTCCCATTCTTAAATAGCTTGCCCCTTATTCCTGGTCTTAGGCTCCCTAGTTATTAGGGCATCCCTCTGAATCCTGTCTGTTTAGGCCCATTTGAATTTTATAGGTTTGTATGAGGGATGGTACGGTAGCAAACACGAGGAAATCTG
Source organism: Mobula hypostoma (assembly GCF_963921235.1). NCBI lineage: Eukaryota > Metazoa > Chordata > Chondrichthyes > Myliobatiformes > Myliobatidae > Mobula > Mobula hypostoma. The sequence continues at coordinate 217,490,264 of NC_086099.1, forward strand.
CAGATGCTGGAATTTCAAGCAACACACATAAAAGTTGCTGGTGAATGCAGCAGGCCAGGCAGCATCTCTAGGAAGAGGTACAGTGGGCATTTCGGGCTGAGACCCTTCGTCAGGACTAACTGAAGGAAGAGATTTGAAAGTGGGAGGGGGAGGGGGAGATCCAAAATGATAGGAGAAGACAGGAGGGGGAGGGATGGAGCCAAAAGTTGGAATGTTGATTGGCAAAAGGAATATGAGAGGATCATGGGACAGGAGGCCTAGGGAGAAAGAAAGGTGGGGGGGGGACCCAGAGGATGGGCAAGGGTATAGTGAGGGGGACAGAGGGAGAAAAAGGAGAGAGAGAAAAAGAATGTGGGCATATAAATAAATAACGGATGGGGTACGAGGGGGAGGTACACTTCACCTGTGAGTCGGCTGGGGTAATATACTGCGTCTAGTGCTCGCGATGTGGCCTTCTATATATTGGCGAGACCCGACACAGACTGGGAGATCGTTTCACTGAACACCTACGCTCTGTCTGCCAGAAAAAGCAGGATCTCCCGGTGGCCACACATTTTAATTCCATGTCCCATTCCCATTCTGATATGTCTATCCACGGCCTCCTCTACTGTAAAGATGAAGCCACACTCAGGTTGGAGGAACAACACCTTATATTCCGTCTGGGTAGCCTCCAACCTGATGGCATGATCATTGACTTCTCAAACTTCCACTAATGCCCCAGCTCCCCCTCGTACCCCATCCGTTATTTATTTATATACACACATTCTTTTTCTCTCTCTCTCTCTCTCCTTTTTCTCCCTCTGTCCCCTCACTATACCCCTTGCCCATCCTCTGGTTTTCTCCTCCCTCCCTCTTTTCTTTCTCCCTGGGCCTCCTGTCCCATGATCCTCTCATATCCCTTTTGCCAATCACCTGTCCAGCTCTTGGCTCCATCCCACCCCCTCCTGTCTTCTCCTATCATTTCGGATCTCCCCCTCCCCCTCCCACTTCTAAATCTCTTACTAGCTCTCCTTTCAGTTAGTCTTGATGAAGGGTCCCGGCCTGAAATGTCGACTGTACCTCTTCCTGAAGATGCTGCCTGGCCTGCTGCGTTCACCAGCAACTTTTATGTGTGTTGCTTGGTACAGTAGCATGGTGGTTAATGCAATGCCTCATCATGCCAGTGATCCCAGCCACTGTCTGGAAGGAGTTTCCTCATCCAAATACGTAATATCCACTAATTCTTCCTAATCTATTCAAAGAAAGTTTGTTATTGAAGTAGGTACAGTATATTGCACCATTGAGATTCATTGCAGGCATTCACAGTAGAACAGAGAAATTTAATAGAATCAATGCAGAACTACACACAAACAAAAACTGACAACTGATGTGCAAAAAAAAAGACAAACTGCAAATTCTAAAAAATATTAATACCAAGAACATGAGTTGTAGAGTCATTGAAGGTGAGTCCATAGGTACATAATTCAGAGTTGAGGTGAGTGAGGTGAGTGAGGCTGCTTCAGGAGCCTGATGATTATAGGGTAATAACTGGTGTTGTGGGATCTAAGTCTCCTGTACCACCTTCCTGATGGCAACAGCAAAAAGAGAGCATGGCCCCGATGGTGCGGATCCTTGACGATGGATGCTGCCAATTAAGCCATGTCAGCACGGGGGAAAAGATCAACTCCTCGAGCTTGCAAATGACGGTGGGCTGAAAAGTATGTTTGACATAACATCTCTGCCGGCATTCTGGATCAAAGTCAAGGCTGAATATCCTGAGATCGCCACGAAAGCACTGAAAACGTTGCTTCCATTTCCAACATCATATTGCTGCGAAGCGGAGTTTTCTGCGATGAAAACTAAATTGCAGAATAGACTGGACATAAGGAACCCCCCTCGAGTATTGCTGTCTCCCATCACCCCTCGATGGGACTGTCTTGTTGCAGGAAAACAAGCCCAGGGCTCCCACTGATTCAGCGATATTGGTGTGTTGTAATGATTTTATATGTTCATACGGGGAAAATATGCGCAGTGTGTTTAATATCCAAACATTACTTGAAATGTTATGATGCTATTGATTTATAAGTGACTTATAATTCAGTGGTCCCCAACCTCCAGGCTGTGAAGAATGCAGCGGTACAGCGGTGGCCGGAACGCACCCAGCACATCTTTAAGAAAAAAGCCATGTTTGACACATCTCATGGCTGTGCATCATGGATTTTACAGATAGTCAATGGTAAGCAAAGAAATAAAAGGCAATTTCATTGGCCAAGATACTAGTTTTTCTTTCAGCTGGTTGGGCAAAATACATTATTATCTTGTCTTGCAGTATCTGCTTCTGTGTTACATCAAGCCAGCACATAAATCTAAGTCTTCATGCTTCCTCAGCAAAAAATAGTGGACACACAAGTTCCAGAGCCAAGTACTGAACACCCTCTGGTCTGAACACCATGAGGATGAATAGTCTGGTTTATAAGACTATTTGTGTGTGTGAAGGCTGACTCTGCAGCAAGGAAGCAAAAATAATTTGAAAGAAAGCCTGCATTTTCAAGAACTTCCCTTACTGAGAACAATGAATTTAACTATCAAAATATCCACCCTAAGAATAGAAGCTGGGGAAAGTTGGAAAAGGGTGGTAGAGGCAAGAGGTAAATGGTGTGAGTTTTAACTCAAAAAGCAATAATGAGTTGAGGTCACCCTGTATTGTATGGTGCTCAAACTGCTGCAGAGCCTTGGGCCCAAAAGCAGACAGCTCAAGGGCTCACTGGCCAAACTGGTCCTCAGCTTGCTTTGGACAATTGCTGAAAGCCAGCAATTCACAAACTGCAGCCAGCATTTGGGGGTGGCCCAAGGCTCGCCAGGATACATTTCAAGCCAGTAGTTTTGCTAATATCCAACATAGAGAACCTCAGACTCCTGGAATGCAAGGAGTCCTTATGGTTCCTTATTGATCAGAAATGTGACAGTGGTGCAAGTATCCTCAGGCTGCCCGCTCTAGTTTAAAAGCTCTGCCTGATGGCCAGATTGGTTATTTTTCAAAGCTCCCTAAACAAAAGACTCAGAGTCTAACTAAACACATCTTTGTAGGTTCTAATTAACAACAGAAATGTTTTTTTTCATTGATCTGGAGCACAAGGCAACATTTATTTTTTTTAATCAAATATCCATCCTGCCTAACCTAATAATTTGAATTAAAGTTAAACTCTTAATGACAACATTTCTATTGTCACCAATATTGTGCAATACTTAACATTGATCAAACAATTGTTTTAGAGAAGTTTTATTAGAAGCATTATATATTATACGAGGTATGTAGTTTAGCATAATGTTAGCAGAGGAGAAAGTGCGAGAGTCCATCATAAAAAATAAATCAGTAGAACATTTGGAGAAGAGTGACAAGATTAGACCATATCAACATGGACTCATGAAAGGGAAATCATAAATGACATGGACCCATTCCTTTGCACGTCTTGGGTCATTTGCGTCTTGGGTCACTGATGACCTCACGTGCATTAAAGTTCAACAGTGCATGACAAGGAATGAGGAAGGGTGCAGCTGACTCATATCGCCAAATCATATCGTTTTCTCGCGGCCCCGTAGCTCATGCTTTGCGACCCGGTGGTTGGGGACCACTGCCCTTACTAATCAAGAACCTATCAACCTCTGCTTTTAAATATGCCCATTGAAGACCATCACATCCATCTGTGGCAATGAGTACCACAGATTAAGCACCCTCGTGCTGAATACATTTCTCCTCCCCTCTGTTCTAAAGGGACATCCTTTTATTTTGAGGCTGGACTGTCTGGTCTTAGACACACTCACTACTGGAAACATCATTCCCACATCCACACTATCCAGGCCTTTCAATATTCTGTAGGTTTCAATGAGCTGTCCCTCATCCTTGTATGTGTTGATGCTGGAAGTATGGCGACATTTGTGGGCTTCCCCAGCACATCCTCGGATTGTGTTGATCATTGACACCATGTTTTGATAGACGTGATAAAGCAAATCTTGAATCTTTAGACCTCTTAACCTTCTAAATTCCAGTGAATAGAAACCAGTTCACTCAATCTCCCTTCACACGTCAGTCCTGCTAGGTCAGGAGTCTAGTGCACCTTTGAACATAGAACATAGAAATCTACAGCACATTACAGGCCCTTCAGCCCACAATGTTGTACCGATCATGCAACCTACTCTAGAAACTGACTAGAATTTCCCTAGCGCATAGCCCTCTCTCTTTCTAAGCTCCATGTACCTTTGCTTCATTTTATTTAGAGATACTGCACAGTAAAAGGCCCTCCCTGCACAATAAGCCCAATTTCTCCCTTGTTTCCAATTAACCTATTGACCCATACATCTTTGGAATGTGGAAGAAAAACCTACACGGCCACTGGGAGAACATACAAACTCTTTATAGACAGCAGCGGTATTTGAACCAGGATCACTGGTGCTGTAATAGCATTATGGTAACTCTACACTACTTTGCGGGCCCTTTGCTGAACTTTACTCTGAGAAGGAAACTAATTGCATCCAGTACGCAAATCTGGTTTCAGCAAGGTCCTGTATAATTGCAGCATGATCTCCCTATTCCTATACTCAAAGCCCTTTGCTGTGAAAACCAGCATATCATTTGTTGCCTTAATTCTCTGCTGCATCTGCACTCAATTTTCCGTGACTGGTGTACAGGAACATCCGAGTCTTGAGTTACCTCCCTATTTTGCTATCTATCACTACTCGGGTAATTATCTGCCTTCCTGTTATTACCATTAAAGTGCACAGTCTCATATTTATCTTCATCGTACTGTTTTTGCCATGTATCTACCCACTCCTTCATCTGTTCAAATCAGCTTCGAGCTTCTATGCATCCTCCTCAAACCTCTCCCTCCTGCCCAGCTGTGTCATCAGCAAAACAGGCAGTATTATATAAATTCCCCTATCTTGAGTAGTTGGCATCCCAAGACTGATCCCTATGGTAGGACTTTCATCAGTGCCTGTCAGTAAGTGGGCCCATTTACTCCTGTTAGCCAACCAGTTGTCTACCCTTGTCAGCCCATTTCCCTCCAATTCCCTGTTCTTCAATGTTGCCTGGTAATATCTTACCAAAAACCTGACCAGAAGTCTTCAGAAATGTTCAAATACATAATAGCGATTAGTTCTTCCTAATCTATTTAAAAAAAGTTTGTTATTGAAGTAGGTGCAGTATATGGCACCATTGAGATTCATTGCAGGCATTCACAGTAGAACAGAGAAATTTAATAGAATCAATGCAGAACTACACACAAACAAAAACTGACAACCAATGTGCAAAAAAAAGATAAACTGCAAATTTTAAAAAATATTAATACCGAGAACATGAGTTGTAGAGTCATTGAAGGTGAGTCCATAGGTACATAATTCAGAGTTGAGGTGAGTGAGGTGAGTGAGGCTGCTTCAGGAGCCTGATGATAATAGGGTAATAACTGGGGTTGTGGGATCTAAGTCTCCTGTACCACCTTCCTGATGGCAACAGCAAAAAGAGAGCATGGCCCCAATGGTGCGGGTCCTTGACAACGGATGCTGCCAATTAAGCCCTTAAAATTCTAGTATATTTGTCATTTATGATTTCCCTTTCATGAGTCCATGTTGATATGGTCTAATCTTGTCATTCTTCTCCAAATGTTTTACTGATTTATTTTTTATAATGGACTCTTGCGCTTTCTCCTCCACTAACATTATGCTAAACTACATACCTTGTATAATATGTAATGCTTCCAATGAAACTTCTCTAAAACAATTGTTTGATCAATGTTAAGTATTGCACAATATTGGTGACAATAGAAATGTTGTCATTAAGAGTTTAACTTTAATTCAAATTATTAGGTTAGGCAGGATGGATATTTGATTAAAAAAAATAAATGTTGCCTCGTGCTCCAGATCAATGAAAAAAAACATTTCTGTTGTTAATTAGAACCTACAAAGATGTGTTTAGTTAGACTCTGTGCCTTTTGTTTAGGGAGCTTTGAAAAAAAACCAATCTGGCCATCAGGCAGAGCTTTTAAACTAGAGCGGGCAGCCTGAGGATACTTGCACCACTGTCACATTTCTGATCAATAAGGAACCATAAGGACTCCTTGCATTCCAGGAGTCTGAGGTTCTCTATGTTGGATATTAGCAAAACTACTGGCTTGAAATGTATCCTGGCGAGCCTTGGGCCACCCCCAAATGCTGGCTGCAGTTTGTGAATTGCTGGCTTTCAGCAATTGTCCAAAGCAAGCTGAGGACCAGTTTGGCCGGTGAGCCCTTGAGCTGTCTGCTTCTGGGCCCAAGGCTCTGCAGCAGTTTGAGCACCATACAATACAGGGTGACCTCAACTCATTATTGCTTTTTGAGTTAAAACTCACACCATTTACCTCTTGCCTCTACCACCCTTTTCCAACTTTCCCCAGCTTCTATTCTTAGGGTGGATATTTTGATAGTTAAATTCATTGTTCTCAGTAAGGGAAGTTCTTGAAAATGCAGGCTTTCTTTCAAATTATTTTTGCTTCCTTGCTGCAGAGGCAGCCTACACACACACAATTAGTCTTATAAACCAGAGCATTCACCCTCATGGTGTTCAGACCAGAGGGTGTTCAGTACTTGGCTCTGGAACTTGTGTGTCCACTATTTTTTGCCAAGGAAGCAAGAAGACTTAGATTTATGTGCTGGCTTGATGTAACACAGAAGCAGATACTGCAAGACAAGATATTAATGTATTTTGCCCACCCAGCTGAGAGAGGACGAGTATCTTGGCCAATGAAATTGCCTTTTATTTCTTTGCTCACCTTTGACTATCTGTAAAATCTATGATGCACAGCCATGAGATGTGTCAAACATGACTGAAGCCTTGACCACTTGAATAATGCCCTGACTGCAGTTCCCTAACGTAATGCCCTTTACTAGTCAAAACCGGCAGAATACCGCACCACTGGCCATTCTCTCTGAAACTGAAGCTGCAGGAGCCCATTTGACCACTTGCTTGCTTCTTTGCCATTCAGAAAGATTGGTTGAGCTTTTACCTCTGTCTCTGATTCATCCACCAACTCTCTGTAGAGTGTCTGTAAAAAGTATTCACCCCCCCCCCACCAGGAAGTTTTCATGTTGTTTTACAACATTGAATCACAGTGGATTTAATTTTAACTTTTGATCAGCAGAGAAGGCTCTTTTGTGTGAAAGTGAAAACAAATTGGTCTAAATTTATTACAATTATTAAACACAAAATAATTGATTGGCTAATTACTCACCCCCTTCAAGTCAGTATTTAGTAGATGCACCTTTGGCAGCAATTACAGCCTTGAGTCTGTGTGAATAGGTCTCTATTAGCTTTGCACATCTGGACATTGCAATTTTTCCCCATTCTTCTTTGCAAAACTGCTCAAGCTCTGTTAGATTGCACAGGGATTGTGAGTGAACAGCCCTTTTCAAGTCCAGCCACAAATTCTCGATTGGATTGGTATCTGGACTCTGACTTGGCTACTCAAGGACATTAACTTCCGCTTACACCAAGTATAGTGTTTAGTCTGAAAAACCTCAATTTTGGTTTCATCGGACCATAGAACCTCCTCCTAGGTGACTTCAGTCTCCCACATGCTTTCTGGCAAACTCCAGCCGAGATTTCATGCGAGTTTTTTTCAACAGTGGCTTTCTTTTTGCCACTCTTCCATAAAGCTGTGACTGGTGAAGCACCCAGGCAACAGTTGTTGTATACAGTCTCTTCCCATCTCACTGAAGCTCGTAACTCCTCTAGCATTGTCATAGGTCTCTTGGTGGCTTCCCTCATTAGTCCCCTTCTTGTATGGTTGGAACTCAGTTTTTGAGGACAGCTTGCTCTAGACGGATTTACAGCTGTGCAACTTTTGATGATTGACTTAACTATATCAATTATTAAACACAATATATCTTTTCTTGATGATTGACTTAACTATACTCCAAGGGGTATTCAGCAACTTGGAAATTTTCAGGTAGCCTTCTCCTGACTTGTGCTTTTTGCCAGGATACTGTCTCACCAGCAGTTGGACCTTCCGGGTACAGGTGTATTTCTACTGCAGTCAATTTAAACACCTGGACTACACACAATCTCCAAAAATAGATCCCCATTTAACTGATTATGTGTCTTGTAAAACCAATTGGCGGTACCAGTGATGATTTGGTGTGTCATATTAAAGGGGAGGCAGAGATAAATACTTATGCAATCAATTATTTTGTCTTTTATATTTGTAATTAATTTATATCACTTTGTAGAGATCTGTTCACTTTTGACACGGAAGAGTCCTTTTTTTCTGTTGATTAGAGTTTAAAAAAATTAAATCCACTGTGATTCAATGTTGTAAAACAATAAAACATGAAAACTTCCAAGGGGGTGAATACTTCTTATAGGTACAGTATCTTGCATCTTTAATATCTAAATAGCCAGTGATCTCTGTTTTGATGTATTTGGTAACTGAACTTCCACATCTTTAATCAAAAATGTTTCCAAAGATTTTCTAGGTGAGACTAATTAATTTTGCAGTTAAAATTATTATTTGAAACTGAGCTGATTCTAGACTTAGCAATCAAGGAAAACATCATCTCTGCATTTACCAAGTACCCCAAGAACTTTGAATGTTTCAGCAAAATTGCACTTTCTTCTTAACTTTGGAAAATGTAGGTAGAATTTGTTTGATAACTCCTCGTATAACAAGCTCCCCTTCCCTCTTTAGCACTTGTATCCATCCTTGGGTAGGGAGGCCAGATGTATGAGGTATCCCAAAACGGGTCTCAGTGACACCCTCCTCCCTCACAATCAACATTGGCGCACTGCAGGTGTGTGTGCTTAGCCCAGTACTCTACTCCCTCTATACCCATGACCGTGTAGCTAGGTATAGCTCAAATACCATCTATAAATTTGTTCATGATACAACTATTGTCAGTAGAATCTCAGATGGAGATGAGAGGGTATAGAGGAACGAGATATACCAGCTAGTTGAGTGGTGTCACAGCAACAGCCTTGCACACAACATCAGTAAGACGAAAGAGCTGATTGTGGACTTCAGGAGGAGTAAGACGAGAGAACACATTAGAGGGATCAGAAGTGGGGAGACTGAGCAATTTCAAGTTCCTGGGTGTCAATGTCCCTGGTCCCAACATATAAAGAAGGCAAAACGGTGGCTATGTTTCATTAGGCATTTGAAGAGATTTGGTTTGTCATCTAAAACACTCGAAAAACTCTATGGATGTACCATGGAGAGCATTCTGACAGGCTGCATCACTGTCTGGTATGGGGGTGGGGAGGTGTGTGACTGGACCAAAAGAAGCTACTAAAAGTTGTAAGATTAGGCAGCTCCATCTTGGGTAAGTCTCTGTAGTATTCAAGATATCTTCAAGGAGCGGTGCCTTATGAAGGACATGCCCTCTAATTGTTACCGTCAGGAAGGAGGTACAGACGCCTGAAAGCACACACTCAACGATACAGGAACAGCTTCTTCCTCTCTGCCATCTGATTCCAAAATGGACATTGAACCAATGAACATTACCACACTTTTTATAAAATATATATATTACTTATGTTTTTGCATTATTTTTAATCGATTTAATATACGCTAGAAAGTTTATGAACCCTGTAAAATTTTCTCTATTTCTGCATAAACATGACATAAAATGTGATCAGATTTTCACATAAGTCCTAAAATAGAGAGCCCAAATAAATAAATAACACAAAACATTATACTTATTCATTTATTTATTGAAAAAAATGATCCAGTATTTCATATATTTTTGGAAAAAGTGTGTGAACCTTGCCCTCAGTAACTGTTGTGACCCCTTGTACAGCAATAACTTCAACCAAACATTTCCGGTAACTGTTGGTCAGTCCTGCACATCGGCTTGGAGGAATTTTAGGCCATTTCTCCTCACAAACCTGCTTCAACTCTGGGATGTTGGTGGGCCCCCTTGCATGAACTGCTTGCTTCAGGTCCTTCCACAACATTTCTATAGGATTAAGGTCAGGACTTTAACTCAGCCATTCCAAAACTCAATTTTCTTCTTTTTAAACAATTCTGTTGTTGATTTACTCTTGTGTTTCAGATCATTGTCTTGTTGCATTATCCAACTTCTATTAAGCTTCAGGTGACGGACTGCTACCCTGACATTCTCCTGTAAAATGTCTTGATACAATTTGAATTCAATGTTCCCTCAATGAAAGCAGCCCCAAACTATGATGCTCCTTCCACCATGCTTCACAGTTGGGATGAGCAACACACACAAAATGCCGGAGGAACTCAGCAGGCCAGCCAGCATCTCGGAAAAGACTACAGTCGACGTTTTGAGCTGAAACCCTTCGGCAGGACTGGATTTCCAGCATCTACAGATTTTTTCTTGTTTGTGATTGGTTTGCAGTTGGGATGAGGTTTTGGTGTTGGTGTGTAGAAGTGCTTATTTTCCTCCAAACGTAGAATGTGCATTTCTGCCAAAAAGTTTGACTTTTGTCTCATATGTCCACGGAACATTGTCCCAGAAGCATTGTAGAACATCCAGGTGGTCTTTTGCAAACTTGAGGCATGCAGCAATGTTTCTTTTTTGGAGAGCAGTGATGTCCTCCATGGTGTCCTTTCATGAACACCATTTTTTTTTCAATGTTTTGTTATATTGGACACGTCAACAGAAACTCTAGCAAGTTCTCAAGCTTTCTGCGGGTCTTTTGCTGTAACCCTTGGGTTCGTTTTCACCTCCTTCAGCATTGCATGTTGTGCTCTGGGTGTAATCTTGTGCAAGATGCCCACTCTAAGGGAGAGTAGCAACAGTACTGAATTTCCTCCATTTGTAGACAGTTTCTCTTACTGTGGACTGATGAACATTCAGATCTTTAGAAGTGCATTTGTAACCTTTCTCAGCTTCATGCATCTCTACAATTCTTCTTCTAAGGTCCTGAAAGTTATTTTGATCAAGGCACGGTGCACATAAAGAGATCTTTCCTGAGAAGTGCAGGGTCTGTCAGTAACCTGTCTTTGTGTGTCTTTTTATCGAGCTGGGCACCTCAACAACCCACAGCTCCAATCTCATCTCATTGATTGGAACACCTGATTTTGTAGAAGGCATTACCCCAGAGGTTCACATACTTTTTCCAACAAATAATTTTTCTCAATAAATGAATGAACAAGTGTAATATTTTTATGTTATTTATTTAATTGGTCCTCTTTATCTAGTTTTAGGACTTGCGTGAAGATCTGATAACATTTTAGGTCATATTACGTAGAAATAGAGAAAATTCTACAGGATTCGCAAACTTTCTAGCACCAGTGTATACTTAGTGTAATTGATTTGCTTATTTATTTGTTTGTTCTTTCCATATTATAATGTTGGCATGTGGCCAAGTGGTTAAGGCATCGGTCTAGTGATCTGAAGGTCACTAGTTCAAGCCTCAGCTGAGGCAGCGTGTTGAGTCCCTGAGCAAGACACTTAACCACACATTGTTCTGCGATGACACTGGTGCCAAGCTGTATGGGTCCTAATGCCCTTCCCTTGGACAACATCGGTGGCGTGGAGAGGGGAGACTTGCAGCATGGGCAACTGCTGGTCTTCCATACAACCTTGCCCAGGCCTGCGCCCTGGAAACCTTCCAAGGCGCAGATCCGTGGTCTCACGAGACTAACAGATGCCTATAATTATAATGTATTGCATTGTACTGCCGCTGCTAAGTTAACACATTTCATGACATATGCCAGTGATAATAAACCTGATTCTGATTGAATCAAAACATCTCTCCTCCTTGTGTACTTAAATGTAGACCATTGTATGACTTTATGGTTAACATGCCGCCCTATAGAAGGAGACAGAAACTATCCCTACATTTAACTCTAGGTCTGCACTCACTGGAATTCAGAAGGATGAGGGGAGATCTCATTGAAACTTTTCGAATGTTGAAAGGCCTAGACAGAGTAGATGCGGAAAGGATGTTTCCCATGGTGGGGGAGTCTAGGACAAGAGGGCACAGCCTCAGGATAGAGGGGCATCCATTTAAAACAGAGATGCGGAGAAATATCTTCAGCCAGAGGATGGTGAATTTGTAGAATTTGTTACCACAGGCAACTGTGGAGGCCAGGTCATTGGGTGTATTTCAGGCAGAGCTTGATTGGTTCTTGATTGGACACAGCATCAAGGATTAGAGGGAGAAGGCTGGGGAGTGAGAGGAGAGGAAAAAGGATCAACCATGATTGAATGGTGGAGCAGACTCGATGGGCCAAATGGCCTAATTCTGCTCCTTTGTCTTATGGTTTCATGGTCTTAACTGGACCTGATAGACATTTGAACAGCCTTGTCCTATGGGTTATGGACTGAGAGCTGGGGAGTGGGAATAACCCTTGAAAATAGTTCAGGAAACAGTCAGTAGGTCAAACAACATTTATAGAAAGAGAAAAACGTAGTTAGTGTTTTTGGCACTTCAACAGGGTGCCGGTTCTGGTCACCTACCTGCAGAAAAAATATCATTAAGATTAAAAGAGTGCAGAAAAAGTTTACCAGGATGTCGCTGGGACTTGAGCCGAGTTACAGGGAAAGGTTGAATAGGTTAGGACTTTACCCCCTGTAGTGCAGGAGAATTAGTGCAGATCTCATAGAGGTGTACAATATCATGAGGAATATAGATAGCATGAATGCATGCAGACTTTTACCTCTCAAATTAGGTGAGATGAAAAGATTAACTTTATTTGTCACATGTATATCGAAACATACAGTGAAATGTATTGTTTGTGACAATGACTGACACAATTCAAGGATATGTTGGAGCAGCCCACCAGTGTTGACATGCTTCCAGCACGATGTCGCATGTCCACAACTTAGTAACTTTACTAACCTATATGTCTTCGGAATGTGGGAGGAAACTACACGTGAGAATTGAACTGTAAGTGTTGCACTAGCTGCAACTAGAGGTCATAAGTTCAGGGTGAAAGGTGAAATATTTAAGAGGAATCTGAGGGGAAACTTCTTCACTCAGAGGGTGGTATGAGTATGAAATGAGCTGCCAGCGTGGTGGCAGCGAAGTGGTAGATACAGGTTCAGTTGTAACATTTAAGAGGTTTGGATTAGTACGTGCATAGATTGGAGGATATAGTTGGGAAGTGAGTGGATTGGACCAGGCGGAAAATCAGATCAGCACAGACTAGATGGGCTGAAGGGCCTGCTTCTGTGTGGTGGTAGTCTATACTCTATGACTATAAATTTTTTTATAGTGAAGGGCAACAATCCACATGCCTTTTCTAATTGTTTGCTCTGTGTGCATATTAAATTTGTACGAAGGGATATCCAAGTCCTAAATATCAGTCTCTCATCCTTTCAAACAAAAGTTTCTATTTTTTTTGGAGAAAAAATTGCTGGAAAAATCTGCCACATCCTCAGCTATGCTGCTAATTTGCTAATAACTCCTTGAAGGCTCTCTTCATCCTCACCGGCCACAGTACCGAACAGCTTAATTTTCTCAATGAACTAGGATGCATTACAATTAATTTAATCATCCATATTATTGATCTAAATAGTGAACAGCTGGTGCCCCTCTGGTCACATCCTCCGAACTTAGATATGATGTTATATTGTTCTTCTTTTTAACCAATATATAATCCGTGCTTTAAATAATTATTACATGCTTTAGATAAATCTTTGTTTAATAATTTCCTAGTGGCATCTTAGTCTTTCTGAAACACCCCATATCAACTGACTTACTCTTATCTATTCTAAAATTAAATTTTTAGCACCATAACTAGCATAACTCTCCTTGTTGCCTGCAGTCTGTGCTGTTACACCATGTACCACTTCAAAAAGTAAGCCATTTTCCTGAAAGGGAAGTTAATGGGGTACTATTGGTACTATTTTCTACAGTATGTACAATTTTTAGTTAACTCTTTGTAGACGAGATTTCTAGTTCAGTGCCTGTTCAACGTTTGCTGGATGTGGATGCACTCTAAGCACTGTTCCTGATAAATATCCACATTATGTAAATCAGTTTTCCCAGAGTCTGTCTTTGCAAGGAGAAAATGGAGTTTGGTTACCAGCATGGGAGATACATAGCAGCTATGTGGTCAGGTTCATTGAAAGTCAACTGAATCGTGCGTATGGGTGGGTCTGGCAAGGAGCAGATGGATCCAGGAGGAGGAGAGGTTAGGGATTTGGGAGACGATGGCCCCCGTGAGTGATTGGTTGAGATGGGAAAGGAGAGAGGAAAATAAGGACGGATGGAGCCAGGTGGTGGAGGTATAGACCGAGGCTGGAAGGCGATGAAATCAGATAAGGATGATGGGAAGTTAGAAATCATTTTGGGGAGGTGACTGGAACTGCAGGGGTGGGGTATGCTGCTTTCTGCCAGCTGTGTCCTCTCTGCACTCTGACGGTCATGATGCAGCATCTCACACCCTGAAATCTCAGCCATCCCTCTGCCCCCACAGATGCTGCTTGGCCTCATGCCCTTTTCACTTTCCTACCATCAGGGAGGAGGTACAGGTGCCCAAAGACACGCTCAGTATTTTAGGAACAGTTTCTTCCCCTCTGCCGTCGGATATCTGAACAGACAACGAATCAACCCACTATTTTGCTCCCTTTTTGCACTTCTTTTTAAATTTAAAATGTTATATGTATATTTCTTATTGTAATTTATAGCTTTGTTATATGTATTTGCTGCTGCAACCACCAAATTTAATAACTTATATCAATGATATTAAACCTAATTCTGATTCAGAGTGTGTTTGTTAATTCAGAGTATAGCATCTGCAATCTCTTTTGTCTCATAAGTTTAGAAAGGTCAGTGCATCTGCTCACTAATGCTCTTACAAGTAAATGACCGATGATGGGCTTGATTGTGAGTGTGCAGGTGAGGTTCACCTGGATATTGCTGGTGCAGAGGACTTATAGTTAGGAGACTAGATAGGACTGGGTTTGTTCTCCCTGGCGTGAAGGAGGCTGAGGAGGAATCTATGTAAGATTATGAGAGGCGTAGATAAGATCAATAGTCAGGAACATTTTCCCATTGCACTGTCCTCCAAAACAAGGGCGCAGATGAGAAGGAATTTAAAAGGTGATCTGAGGGGGTGTTTTATACAGAGAGTGTTTGATATCTGGAATTTGCAGCCAGAGGAGATAGCGGAGTCAGATACAATTAAAGGGAATTGGATAGACAAGGTGTAGAAGTCCTAATTGTGGGCATATGGAATTCGAGTGGATGAACAAAAAGATCGGCATGGATATGGTGAGCCAAAAGGCCTTTACAACTCTATGAGCTGCTCTTTTAAAAACTTTAGCCTTTGTGAGGGTACTCATAGAAGAATTCTCTTGTCATGTGAATACCAGTGTGAGCCAGTTGGCCTATTTCTGAATCAGGGCTATCATTGAATACTCAGAGGTCTCTTCCTCCCTTCTACCTCCTATATTTGGAAGTGGGATTTTATTCACAGTAATTTTCTCTCTGTCCCCTAGGGGGTGCTAGTATCATCCAGTGCCATATACTGAATGATAAGAGACACATTGTCACCAAAGATACCAACAACACTGTGGCATTCTGGGATGTGCTGAAGGTAAGTACACATTTGCGTCCCCTGCTTGAAACTATTATCCTAACTGCAGGAAATGATTACCAACAAATCTTCGCTTCTGCCTCTTACTACCAAATCCTTCTGAAAACAACTTAAAACACTTGCACTTGGCAGTGGGCTTTAAGGTTGGGCATTACAAATTGTTTCTTGCTCTATCATGCATTTGTCTCTGATAGTGTCTTTTTTTTTGCACAAGGTCTTGTTTATGCACAATCATTTTTTTCTCTTTCTCCTTTCATTGTCTTGTGTAAGTTATATTCTGTGTGTTGATGATATCTATATGTATGTGATGTTGATGTAAGCAGGTTTTTCATTGTACCTGTACCTCTCAGTACTTGTACACATGACAATAAACTTGAATTTAACTTGGATAACATTGTAGTGACTGTCTGCTAGAGGGTTTGCAGAGAACTGCTGGCTAACATAAGAGTCCATGGTAGCATGGACCTCTGCACACTCCAGTATAGGGGTTCATGCACCTGACCTCTGACCCTCCCTCTGAGGTCCCCATCAAATCCAGTAAGACACTGAGCCAAGGAGAAAAATAAATCTATTCAAAGATCAAATTAAATTTATTATGAAAGTACATAGAGTATATGTCATCATATACCTCAAGATTCATTTTCCTGCAGGCATTTACAGGAGATTACAGATATACAATAACATTTATGAAAAACTATACATAACAAAGATGGACAAGTCATGCAAATAATAAATTTAAAAAGTAAATAAAAGTACAAAGAAATCACTAAGTGTATTATCAAAGTACATGTATGTCACCTGAGATTCATTTTCTTGCTCAATAAATCCATAATAGGATCAGTGAAAGACCACACCAACATGGGGGTTCAACCAGTCTGCAAAAGACAAGAAATGGTGCAAACACAAAAATAAAGAAATAAGTAAGTAATAAATATCAAGATGAAGAGTCCTTGAAAGTGAGTCCGTAGGTTGTGGGAACAATTCATTAATAGGGTGAATGAAGTTATCCCCTCTGGTTCAAGAGCCTGATGGTTGAGGGGAAATAACTGTTTCTGAACCTGGTGGTGTGGGTCCTGAGACTCCTGGACCTTCCTGATGGCAGCAGCGAGAAGAGAGCCTCCCTGACAATGGATGCTGCTTGCCTGTGGCAACACTATACAATAGAATCAATGAAAACTACTCACAAACAATCAATGTGCAAAAGTGGAAAGACTGTGCAAATACAAAAATAGTGATAATAATGCTGAACTCCTGCCTCAGCAAGGCCCTGGATCCATTGCAATTTGCCTGTCGCCACATAGGTCAATGGCAGATGCAATCTCAGTGGCTCTGCACACGGCCTTACACCACCTGGACAACAGAAGCACCTATGTCAGGATGCTGTTCATCGACTATAGCTCAGCATTTAACACTATCGTTCCCACAATCCTGATTGAGAAGTTACAGAACCTGGGCCTCTGTACCTCCCTCTGCAGTTGGATCCTCGACTTCCTAGCTGGAAGATGACAATCTGTGTGGATTGGTGATAACATCTCCTCCTCACTGATGATCAGCACTGGTGTACCTCAGGGATGTGTGCTTAGCCCACTGCTCTACTCTCTATATACACATGACTGTGTGGCTAGGCATAGGTCAAATACCTTCTATAAATTTGCAGATGATAGAACCATTGTTGGTAGAATCTCAGATGGTGACGAGAGGGGTGAGATATGCCAACTAGTGGAGCGGTGCCGCAGCAACAACCTGGCACTCAACATCGGTAAGACGAAAGAGCTGATTGTGAACTTCAGGAAGGGTAAGACAATCCTCATACAGGGATCAGAGGTGGAGAGAGTAAGCAGTTTCAAGTTCACGGGTGTCAGGATCTCTGAGGATCTAACCTGGCCCCAACATATCGATGTAGTTATAAAAAAAAGGCAAGACAGCGACTATACTTCAGTAGGAGTCTGAAGAGATTTGGTATGTCAATAAATATACTGAAAAATTTCTATAGATGTACCACAAAGAGTATTCTGACAGGCTGCATCACTGTCTGGTATGGGGGTGCTACTGCACAGGACTGAAAGAACCTGTAGGGGGTTGTAAATTTAGTTGGCTCTATCTTGGGTACTCGCCTACAAAGTACCCAGGATATCTTCAAGGAGTGGTGTCTCAGAAAGACAGTGTCCATTATTAAGGACCTTCAGCACCCAGGGCATGTCCTTTTCTCACTGTTACCATCAGGTAGGAGGTACAGAAGCCTGAAGGCACACACTGAGCGATTCAGGGACAGCTTCTTCCCCTCTGCCATCCGATTCCTAAATGGACATTGAACCCATGAACACTACCTCAGTTTTTTAATATATGTATTATTTCTGTTTTTTGCACTATTTTTAATCTCTTCAATATATGTATACTGTAATTGCTTTACTTATTTTTTTTCTTCTTCTATGTTATGTATTGCATTGATTTGCTACTGCTAAGTTAACAAATTTCATGACGCATGCCGGTGATAATAAACCCAATTGTAATTCTGATATAGTTAATAAATAATACTGAGAACATGAGTTGAAGAGTGCTTGAAAGTGAGTATAGGTTGTGAAATCAGTTCAGCATTGTGATGAGTTAAGTTATCAGGGCAATAACTGTTTTTGAACCTGGTGGTGTGGAACCTAAGGCACCTGTACCTCCTTCTTGATGGTAGTAGCGAGAAGAGAGCATGGCCTTGATGATGGAGATCCTGATGGATGCTGTAGTCCTGTGGCAATGTTCCTTGTGCTCAGTGATGGGAGGGCTTTGCCAGTGATGGACTGGACTACACCACTTTTTCGGGCATTGGTATTTCCATATGCTGCAACCAAATAAGGGGAAAGATGCTACTGTTTTTTCCCTCGTTTTTGCACACACCAAGGGCAGCCCCATTCATTTCACTTGAGCTATCGACCTTCATTTAAAAGTTAATGCTTTTCTGCAATTTTCATGTTATCTTTTTAATTAATTGCTCTTTCAAAATGATAAATTTAAAACTATGAAATTTTACTTTTGTTTCAAGTATCGCAGTTTGAAAGAATGAAAAAGCTTGATGGCTGCATGAGCAGGAGACCAAAGTGGTCCAAATGTAATACAACTTCTTTGTGATTTAACTTTACTTCTAGGGAAAACTTTTGCAGTCCAATTTCACTGAGCTGCTTGAAATCGAGTGGTGAGACTGCTTTTGCAAATTGTATTCAAGTACTTGGATCTCAAGAAGACAAGTTCATGCATTGTTCAGTGGTAAACAATCTGCTTGGTGAACTCAGTGGGTTGAACAGAGTCTGTGGGATTAAAGGAGTTGTCATGATCTCAGGTTGAAATCCTGCATCAAGATTGTAGTCTCTTGTGTCTCCAGCTTAACTGACTGAGTTCCTCCTGCAGATTGTTCATTATTCCAGATTCCAACATCTATAGTCTCATGTATATCTAACCCAAATTGATGAGAGCAGGGTGGTGGACATAGTCTACGTGGACTTTAGCAAGGTCTTTCACAAGTTCCTGCATGTTTATCTGGTCCAGAAGGTTGGAATGTTGGATCCAGAATGAATTAGCCAATTGAATATAAAATTGGATAGGTGATGGGAAGTAGTAGAGGGTTTCTTTGCAGGCTGGAGGTCTGTGACCAGGACTTCTTTCTGTGCTACATGTATGAATCAATACTGCAAGCTTTAATGGTTCATGCATTCCCTGACAGGCTTGCAAAGTGGAAGACCTTGGGAAAGTAGAATTTGAAGAAGAAATCAAGAAAAGGTTTAAAATGGTTTATGTGCCAAACTGGTTTTCAGTGGACTTAAAAACAGGGGTAAGTTCTGATTTTTTTTTTTTTGGTAGCTGTGACTAAATCCCACTATTTTCTTTGCATAGAACATAGAATAGTACAGCACAGTACAGGCCCTTCAGCCCACAATGTTGTGCCGACCCTCAAACCCTGCCTCCCATATAAGCCCCCACCTTAGATTCCTCCATATACCTGTCTAGTAGTCTCTTAAACTTCACTAGTGTATCTGCCTCCACCACTGACTCAGGCAGTGCATTCCACGCACCAACCACTCTGAGTAAAAAACCTTCCTCTAATATCCCCCTTGAACTTCCCACCCTTTACCTTAAAGCCATGTCCTCTTGTATTGAGCAGTGGTGCCCTGGGGAAGAGGCGCTGGCTATCCACTCTATCTATTCCTCTTATTATCTTGTACACCTCTATCATGTCTCCTCTCATCCTCCTTCTCTCCAAAGAGTAAAGCCCTAGCTCCCTTAATCTCTGATCATAATGCATACTTTCTAAACCAGGCAGCATCCTGGTAAGTCTCCCCTGTACCCTTTCCAATGCTTCCACATCCTTCCTATAGTGAGGTGACCAGAACTGGACACAGTACTCCAAGTGTGGCCTAACCAGAGTTTTATAGAGTTGCATCATTGCCTCGCGACTCTTAGACTCTATCCCTCGACTTATGAAAGCTAACACCTCATAAGCTTTCTTAACTACCCTATGCACCTGTGAGGCAACTTTCAGGGATCTGTGGACATGTACCCCGAGATCCCTCTGCTCCTCCACACTACCAAGTATCCTGCCATTTACTTTGTACTCTGCCATGGAGTTTGTCCTTCCAAAGTGTACCACCTCACACTTCTCCGGGTTGAACTCCATCTGCCACTTCTCAGCCCACTTCTGCATCCTATCAATGTCTCTCTGCAATCTTTGACAATCCTCTACACTATCTACAGCACCACCAACCTTTGTGTCGTCTGCAAACTTGCCAACCCACCCTTCTACCCCCACATCCAGGTCGTTAATAAAAATCACGAAAAGTAGAGGTCCCAGAACAGATCCTTGTGGGACACCACTAGTCACAATCCTCCAATCTGAAAGTACTCCCTCCACCACCACCCTTTGCCTTCTGCAGGCAAGCCAATTCTGAATCCACCTGGCCAAACTTCCCTGGATCCCATACCTTCTAACTTTCTGAATAAGCCTACCGTGTGGAACCTTGTCAAATGCATGGTGATGTGTTCCCAGCAAGGTCACACAAGTTGCCCCTGTAAAACAGATAGGCCTTCCCACTGGGTGCTGCAACCATGCAATGTTGGGAAAGATGCCCTGGTTTCTGACCTAGTGGTTGTGAAGGAATGAATGAGTTCAAGGTATCCTGATGAAGGGTCTCGGCTGGAAATGTCAATTGTTTATTCTTTTCTATTGATGCTGCCTGACCTGCTGAGTTCCTCCAGCATTTTGTGTGTTGCTCAGGGTAACATTGAATAATGTTGAAGAGAACTTTGGAGAGGAAATACAGATCAAACTTTTTATTTGAATTGTAAGCTATGAAATAATTTGGAAATGATTTTGGGAAATAAGTCAGTCAAATAAATATTAATTTACTGCTGTCAAAATTAACATTAAGAAGAATGATGGTGCATTTCTCTCAGTAGAGTTGTTTGATGGTCTACGTTATCCTTAACACTGAGGTATTCTGTCACAGTTAGGATACCTAAATGCATAGCGGTTGGCATAATACAATGGTTAGCGTTATGCTATTTACAGCACCAGTTGTAAGATTGTGGTTTAATTCCCACCGCTGTCTTTAAGGAGCTTGTGCATTCTCCCGTAGGTGGTTTCCTCCGGGTGTTCTCGTTTCCTTCCACATTCCAAAGACCCACAAGTTAAGAGGTTCAAAGGTCCACTTTATTGTCAAAGTATGCATGCGTAATACAGCTCTGATATTTGTCCACTCTAGGTAGACAGACAGACCATGGGTGTGGATGAAAGAAAATACATAAACTCCCCTCCCCAAGTGGCACAAAAAAAGAAAAGAAACAGAACTCACAGACCCCGTTCACCCACAGCGAAAAGCAGCCATAGTAACAATCAACACAAAACAAAACAATCCCAGACCCTCCCACTCGCAGAAAAGAACAGCGACGGTAGCACCAAACCCCCAACCCCCCCGACACAAAAAATTAAGAGATCACCCACCCATCAATTGTCCACAAGAAAGAAAACACCAAAAAACTGAAGGAAATAATTAATCACATAAATCTCAGAGTTAATGGCGACACTTGCAGTCAGACCAGCACAATCCTGGCTGATTTGATTGACACAAAATGACGCATTTCATTCTGTTTCAATGTACGTGTATCAAATGAATGTCATCTTTATTCTTCACCATCAAGCATTCTGCAAGTAGTTGCTCCCACTCTGCTTTTGCTGAGTCTTAGCTAACAGTCACGGTCACTCTCTCCGAAGTGCTCTCCCGATGACCACTTCTCCAGCTGCATTTCATAAAATTAACTTCAATCCAGCCTATAACAATTCTCTATTTGGAATATCTACATATTGGTTGTAAAAGCTTCTATCCCCTCTGAGTCTTTCACACTAAAATGCACCTAGTTAATATTTCTATTAATAATAGCGCTGATAGGGTTAGGGACATTTAACAGACCCTTGACTGTGCACATAGATGATGGAAGAGTGAAAGGATATGTAGGAGGGAAGAGTTAGATTGATCTTAGACTAGATTAAAAGGTCAGAACAACATCGTGGGCCAAAGGGCCTGAACTGTGCTGTAATGTTCTATGTTCTGATATTAGGTAATTAAAACCCCCTAGTAGAATTAATTCTGCTGCTTTTTATCTCTCTGAGATTTGTGTGCATATCTGCTCTACTGTTTTCATACTGACTGTTAGAGGGCTCATGGTACACCCTAAGAAAAGTGATCGCCCCCGGTTTGTTCCACTCATATTCTCCCTTGTCCCCAGTAATAGACTCCCAAATCAATGTTGTAATGCCTCCTCCTCTTTTACATCCCCTCTCTCCCTGTCACAGCTGAAGGTTCTGTACTCTTGAATACTCTGGTACAATGTTTCTGATAGTGGCTGGGTCTGCTCCCCGCATTTTTCATGGAATTGTTGTACTTGGAAGTGTTGGACTTATTGTACACTCTGCCTCTGGATGAACTGAATCCACACAGTGGGTTGAGGACTCTGGCCATTGGGTGTAGGCAGTTGAGGAGGTAATGGCCTCCCTGCAGAGACAGCAGGGAAATGCTACTGCACAACTTCCATAGCTACTACAGTCAGTCTCATCTCCTGTCTTGAAGATGGCCTCCCGGAATATCCTTCTCTTCCCAAAGTTTTGGTGAGACTATAGCTTTGTGAGTGATGATGGTCACTGTTGAATTTTTGGATTTACTTGGGGATACCATCTGCTCCTTGGACATGCTATTTCTGAAATGATTTTCTTGTTTTTGTGTGCTACCCTGCTTTCTGACATCTAAGACCAACTCTTGTTGACTTTGGGGGAAAGGTTGTTGTCACCATGTCACCAAGCTCTATCCATCCTATACTCCAACTTGTCGTTATTTCAGATGCAGACCAATTTTTGGCATTGAATTTTCGGATTTACTTGAGAATACCATCTGCTGCTCAGGTCACGTTATTTATACATTTTTCTTAGAGAGTGTGGAACAGGACCTTCTGACCCAGTGGCCCGCACCACTCAGCAACCCGCCTATTCAACACTAGCCCAATCACAAACACTTTATAATGACCAGTTAACCTACTTTTAAAAGGTGAATTGGGATATGGCTTCCTTGTTGATCAGAAAACAGAAGGCCTGTGTAAGCAAGTAAGGGAGCTAAACTCTCAATTTAACCATGTCAGTCACCACCTGCCCCATATGTGGAAGAGTTTACAGTTCTCAGATCAGTACCATTAGCCATCTCCGAATCTGCTAAACCAAAATGACTCATATATGATCCCAAATATCTGCCCAAGTTGCTTCTAATGTACCTATATCCTATGTCAATTAGCTGATTGCCTCCACTATATCCTTACACATTAAAAAATATACCAGGTGTCAAAATTGTTTTATCTTCTCTCAATGTGATCTTAATGGTGGAATATGCTGTCGACTTGGAAACAAGTTCATTAATTTGCCCCTTGTTGAGTTGCAGAGAGATGGGTAAATTATGTGCATTAAACACTCGGTGGCCTTTTTACAACTGTACACTTGCTTGTTAACACATATCTAATCAGCCAATCATGTGGCAGCAACTCAGTGCATAAAAGCTTGCAGACAGGGTCAAGAGATTCAGTTGTTGTTCAGATCAAACATCAGAATGGGAAAAAAATGTGACTTTGACTGTGGAATGATTGTTGGTTCCAGACATTCGTTTCAGTATCTTAGAAACTACTGATCTCCTGTAATTTTTCACACACAGCAGTTTCTAGAGTTTACAGGTGTGAGAAACAAAAAGAGAATTCTGTGAGTGACAATTCTGTAGGAAAAAATGCCTAATTAATGAGAGAGGTCAGAGGGATTAGCCAGACTGGTTCAAGCCAGTAACTCAAATAACTCAAATAAACACACATTGAGACAGTGATGTGCAGAAGAGCATCTCTGAACATGCAACACAATAAACCTTGAAGTGGACGGGCTACAGCAGCAGAAGACCAGAATGGGTTCCACTCCTAATCCTAATTATTGGCCACTGAGTGCATTTCTGCCTCGGACCATTCTTCTGTCTTCTCAGTCAGCTCCAGAGTGGCACTGCAGATCTGCTGTGAAGATCTCTGCAGGTGGGGTGGAGGGGGCTATACTAAAGAAGGTGGAACATAATATTAGTTTCAGTGCTCCATCGTAAAGGATATTTTTCCTTTAAAGGTCCTTGACTTGAGGAACCAAATAACTGTAAAACTGAAATGTCTTTAACTGATGTCGTCTAGTGTTCCTGTCGATCGTAATTTTATCCCTCAAGCTGTTCAAATTAAGGTAAATCCTGTAGGTGTTTTATTTTAAAGAAAGGAAGCAAGTACATAGACTTTTAAGTTTGTCTGCTTGAAAAGGCCAGCAGTGGCAGCTCATTTAGTTTGTAACTGAAACCAAGAGCATTTCTCATTGCATTCACTTTGGCAGAATATTGGCTTTATTTTCTTTTGCCAGAGCTTTTCCTGCCTGTCCCTTTGTGCCCCTTATGAGGTTCATAATTCTGATAAACCTCTTACTAATCCTCAATTTAATCTTCTGTCACTTTTTATCACCTTTTATGTTTTTTTGATTGTATTTTCTACTTTTCCAGAACAGCTTATCGGTTTTACACGATTACTCTTGCAAGCTTTTTCTATACAATTGTATTGAATGAAAGGACTTTTAAGTATGTCTGAAGCCCTGTCTTCTAAAATGTGATATTCTTCTAAAAAGATCTGTCCTGTTAGCAGCCTGCACATTCCTGGATTGTAGTGGTCCAAGAACTCTAAGTAAGCTTGTAGATAACTGATTTCCCTGGTGGCTAATCGTTCGCCGTAGACTCAGCTATGCATTTTACTTCAGTGAATTTAGTAGCAGTGACGTTGTAGGGCAAATATTTGATTAGAAAATCTAAGGAACTATTGGCTCAGAAACAATTATACAATTAACCCTATCTACTTCATTATAGAGCATGAAAATGTGGGGCGAAAAGCATAACTGAAACAGGTTCAGATTTGCAATTTTTCATGCGAGTGTTATTTATAGCTTCATTAAATGTCTTTTACAAAGTTATCTTTCTCAGTGATTCCTTTCATGTCTTTATTTTGGTCTTTTCTACGGAGGCCCTGTGTCCTTCCAATTTCCTGGCATTGATTTTTAACCTCTTGGTAATATCTTGTCACTGGTGTCAAAATCCTCTGGCATTTCTGTCATTCAAATGCTTGATACTATTATTTAGTTGAGGTCATGATCTAACGAATGGTGGAGCTGGATGATGATGGATTATCAAATTGTGACGGCGAGGGAAGGCTGCAGCATGAAGGGTCCTCAATCATCTTGCACTGTATGCTACTGGAGTCTGGTCCTGATCTGTCAAGGATCGCCTGTGCATCAGCCTCCCCACACTAAACAAAGTCATGCACAGGAGGTCTCCATTCAGGGAATAACCCCTAAGTAGAACATCACACTCAACTCGAGTGATCGCACTACTATTATTTAGTTGTTTCTGTAAGAATTGGAGAACTTTATACAGATTCTGTGATAAACATATGTCCTTAGCTCTTTTAGCAATCCCTTAGTCAGATGCTGATTAGAAACCGTACCTAAAAAGAAGAATCACAATCACATTGGACCCCAACTCACGTCCAACCCAACCATAGATCAGCCTTCAACTACAATTTAATTATTTGTGGGATCAGGTGATCACCGGCATTTGTTGCCTGTGCTAACCCTGAACTGAGGAGGCATTTAAAGGTCAGCCTTAGAGTTAGGCATAGCTGGCATATCGCACGCAGTCTGACGTCAAGTTCAGAGAAAATTGACGCTGTGCTTTTTATTGCAAAGAGCCAACTACTTAGAATATCTGCCATGTTCTAATCCGTGAGTCACTCCTTCGAAAGAGCAAATCACAACATGTTCCCAGTAACTCGATGATAAATTAGTTTTAAATTTGTATGGGAATTGCAATTGCTTACTTTTGCCAGTGTTTCTGTCAGGGTTGTGTTCCGTGTGCATGTTGTTATCCGGCATTTTCCAGTCCTTGGGTGGGCGATAAAGTTTGCACTACAAGATTATCATGGCGTCATTGCTTTTAAGTTTATTGAGAAGAAGGGTGCAATGGATTACTGAGAAATTCTATAAGCAGAGAACATTATTAAGAAAAATGCCTAGACAAGAGATAATGAGCTAGATTGAAGTTTTGCTATCAGTGCTGTCGTGATAAGCTGCAAAGCTGTAGATTTTTCCATCTGCCTAATTAGCAGTGTCTAAATTTGTGTTTGTGTTCTGTTTCTTTCTGGTAGATGTTGACAATTACTTTAGACGAGAGTGACTGTTTTGCTGCCTGGGTGTCAGCAAAGGATGCTGGATTTAGCAGTCCAGATGGATCCGACCCAAAGCGTAAGTAGTTAATGGCTAGGTTGAACTTGGGGATATTCTACGGTGACACTTTATCTACAGTCTTTGACAGAAAGGATAAGTGTTGGCTCTGGGTTATTTGGAGTCGTAAGCCAATCTGTAGCGTGATACGAGAATGCAAGTGTAACTTTAGTATTGTGGTATTCATCCCAACAGTGCTGCTTTGTGCAAAGTGGAAGATGTTCCTTTGATTCATAATTCTTTAAATAAAAGACTATTTGGTCTAAACAACTCATGTCATTAGTCCTGAATATTGATTCTGCCCAGTTGCTGATTAGTTACTGATTAGATTCAGTATCCTTATGTGAACTATCTTCTTATTATGACATGAGCTTTGTTTTATTACCAAAATCCCAAAATACATGCTAGGTGGTAACAGGGAGAAAGTCAGCAAATGTGAGGTACGGACGTGAGATCGGAAAATACACCATATAACTTAGGAACAGAATTAGGCCATTTGGCCCATTGAGTCTGCTCCACCGTTCCATTATTGCCGATTCCTCTCAATCCCATTCTCCTGCCTTCTCCCTGTGACCCTTGACATCAGAATCAGGTTTATTATCACCGGCATGTGACGTGAAATTTGTTACATTAGCAGCAGCAGTTCAATGCAATACATAATCTAACAGAGAGAAAAAAAATAAATAAACAAGTAAATCAATTACGTATATTAAACAAATTTTTTTAAAAACATGTAAACAGAAATACTGTGTGTTTTTTTAAAAAGTGAGGTAGTGTCCAAAGATTCAATGTCCATTTAGGAATCGGATAGCAGAGGGGAAGAAGCTGTTCCTGAATCGCTGAATGTGTGCCTTCAGGCTGTTGTACCTCCTACCTGATGGTAACAGTGAGAAAAGTGCATTCCTTGGGTGTTGAGGTCCTTAATAATGGATGCTGCCCTTCTGAGACACCGCTCCCTGAAGATGTCCTAGGTACTTTGTAAGATAGTACCCAAGATGGAGAAAGCTAGATTCACAACCTTCTGCAGCTTAGTTCAGTCCTGTGCTGTAGCCTCTCCATACCAGACAACCTGTCAAAATGCTCTCCACGGTACAGCTATAGAAGTTTTTGAGTGTATTTGTTGACATGCCAAATTGCTTCAAACTCCTAATAGAGTATAGCCACTATCTTGCCTTCTTTATAACTACATCGATATGTTGGGACCAGGTTAGATCCTCAGAGATCTTGACACCCAGGAACTTGGAACTGCTTGCTGTCTCCACTTCTGATCCCTCTGTGAGGATTGGTATGTGCTCCTTTGCCTTACCCTTCCTGAAATCCACAATCAGCTCTTACTGACGTTGAGTGCCAGGTCGTTGCTGCGTCACTCTACTAGTTGGCATATCTCACTCCTGTATGCCCTCTCATCACCACCTGAGATTCTACCAACAATGGTTGTATCGTCAGCAGATTTATAGATGGTATTTGAGCTATGCCTAGCCTCACGTCCTTTCTATTCAAGAATCTACCAACCTCCACTTTAAATGCACCCAATCACTTGGCCTCCACAGCCGACTGTGGGAATGAATTCCACAGATTCACTACCCTCTAATTAAAGAAATTCCTCCTCATCTCTGTTCTGAAGGGACATCCCTCTAATATGAGGCTGTGCCCTCTGGTCCTAGACCTCCCCCCCACTATAGGAAACATGCTGTCCACATATAGGCCTTTCAATATTCAATAAGTTTCAATGAGATTCCACCATAGTTTTCTAAACTCTAGCGAGTACAGGTCAAGAGCCATCAAACACTCCTCATATGTTAACGCTTCATCTCGTGAACTTCATCTAGACCCTCTCCAATGCCAGCACATCTTTTCTAAGATAAGGGGAATCCTACAAAAAGTAGTGGATACGGCCCAGTCTGTCACGGGTAAAGCCCTCCCCGCCATTGAGCACATCTATACGAAGCATTGTTACAGGAAAACAGCATCCATCATCAGGGACTCCTCCCGCCATGCTCTCTTCTAGCTGCTATCAGGAAGAAGGTGCAGGAGCCTTGTGATTCACATCACCAGGTTCAGGAACAGTTATTATCCCTCAACCATCAGGCTCTTGAACCAGTGGGGATAACTTAACTTCACTTGCCTCATCATTGCAATGTTCCCACAACCAATGGACTTGCTTTCAAGGACTCTTCATTTCATGTTCTTGATATTTATTGCTTAATTATTTGTTACTATTATTTCTTTCTTTTTTGTATTTGTGCAGTTTGTTACCTTTTGCAGACTGGTTGAACACCCAAGTTGGTGCAGTCTTTCATTGATTCTATTATGGTTATTATTCTATTATGAATTTATTGAGTATGCCTACAAGAAAATGAATCTCAGGATTGTGTATATTGATATATATGTACTTTGATAATACATTTACTTTGAACAAAACCGCACACATTATTCCACGAGCGGTCTGACCAATGCCTTATAAAGCCTTGGCATTACATCTTTGCTTTTATATTTTAGTCTTCTGAACTGGCACTTGCACTTCTTCTCATCATTTAGTTTAATGGTAATACATTACACATTGGCCTCGCTTTTAACAGTATATCATTGTCCATCACGAGCTGTCCTTGTGAAGGTCAGAATCAACTTTCTTGTCACTGACATATGTCATGGAATTTTTGTTTTTGTAGCAGCAGTACAGTGCAAGGCATTAAAAAAAAATTGCTTCAAGTTACAATAAAAAATAAAATGAGTGGTGAGGTCAGGTTCATGGACCGTTCAGAAATCTGATGGTGGGGGAGGGAGAAGCTGTTCCTAAAACGTCAAGTGTGGGTCTTCAGGCTCCTTAGCACCTCCCTGAAGGTAGTAATAAGAAGAGGGCATGTCCCGGCGGTGAGGGTGCTTAATGATGGATGGCGCCTTCTTGAAGCATCCTGTTTTGAAGATGTGCTGTGTGTGTGTGTGGTGCGGGGGGGGGGGTTGGGAAGCGTGTGCCCGTGATGGAGCTAGCTAAGTCTACAACCCCCTACAGTCTCTTACGATCCTGTGCATTGGAGCCTCTAGACCAGATGGTGATGCAACCAGTCAGAATGCTCTCCGCAATGTATCTGTAGAAATTTACTTTTGACTCGTAGCACCACAGAAGAAATATCTAGGTTTTCACCTGAAACTTCTCTCCCTCCTGTCACTGCCCAATTGTCAATTTGTAATCTAGCCAAATTGTTCTGAAGGCACGTTTACAGCCAGAGGAGGGGTGGTCCGAAAATGAAAAGTGTCCCACATGGTGAGAGGAATTTTGTTCAGAGTGGACTTGAAGGGTGTCTACAGCAATCAGTGGAGAACAAAGTAAAGAACTTCAGTATTCTCAAGTTGCTGATACTTCCTTCTGCTTAATTTAGTGTTGTTACTGAAATGAAACGTTGACAACAGAAATCTCAGAAGAATTACCTTAGATGTTTTGTAGATGTTGCCATATGTCAGCAGTTGACCTCTGGTAACATGTCTGTGCTAAACACGTTCAAAGACGGGATTTATTTGTTTTAAAACATTTCCAAATAAATTAAAGAACTCTCACCGCAACATTTCATCCAACCTTTCCTAATAGTTTTTTTCCACGAGAGATTTTTTTATATGAAAGCATATGCTGAAATCTATGTATCAACCTTTACAGAGAGTAAAATAATTACAAAATGCCTAGAGTTAACGTGCAAAATATGCTGAAGAAAAGAAACTGATTTCACTGCTGTGACAGTGCTTTCATTAGGCCATTTCAAAGGGAGAATATTTCTTTTATGTAGAAAAGAAATTTAAATGTCATTGCACTGAAGAAAAGCGTCAAAGGCAGTCTGAAATATCATATTTATCTTCCTTGTAAAGTGTATAATTGTAATGTTCAAAAGATGTTTTGGCGATTTCCTTTTACGTGTAAGTAGTTCTTTATGACCCGTTCAGCAGCTTACTTCAAGTCTGGAATTCTGCCAGTTTCCTGCTTAATGTGAACTCTATATTTCTGTAGTGCCAGTTGCTTCATTTGCTTCTGGTTATGAAATGATAACTGCATCATTCCTACACAATTATCTAGACAGCAGTCTGTTCATCTTTATCTTTCATTTGCAAAATTATTGACATGTCATTCTTGGCCCTTGGGTTTAAAAAAGAATGCGCTAATAATGAGAGAAGGGACAAATTTATTACTAGTTATTACTGATAACAAAAGATATGATGGCAGTAGAGAGGATGTTGGCTTAGGGGAAAATCAAGGTGTTGTTAATTTCGGTTGGTAAACAGCTGAAGGTATGGTGGAAGCAGTCTATCAGCTTTCAAGTAGAGATAGTAGTGTACAAAGATCAAAGTAAATATTATCAAAGTACATATATGTCACTATTTACAACCCTGAGATTCATTTTCCTGCAGGTATACTCAATAAATCCATAATAGAATAATAACCATAATAGAATCAATGAAAGACTACACAAACTTGGGCATTCAACTCGTGTGCAAAAGATAATAATAATAATAATAATAAATAAATAAGCAATAAATATTGAGAACATGAGATGAGAAATCTTGAAAGTGAGTCCATGGGTTGTGGGAACATTTCAATAATGGGACAAGTGAAGTTGAATATAGTTATCCCCTTTAGTTCAAGAGCTTGATGGTTGAGAGGAAATAACTGTTCCTGAACATGGTGGTGTGAGCCCTGAGGCTCCTGTTCCTTCCTAATGGCAACAGCAAGAAGAAAGCATGACCGAGGTAGTGGGAGTCCCTGATGATGAATGCTGCTTTCCTGCGATATGTTCATTGGTGGGAAGGGCTTTACCCATGATGGTCTGGGCCACATCCACTGTTTTTTTGTAGAATTTTCCATTCAAGGCCTTGTTGCTTCCATACCAGCCAGTCAATACACTCTCCACTACACATCTTTAGAAGTTTGCCAAAGTTTAAATGACATGCCGAATCTTCACAAACTCTTAATGAAGTAAAGGCCTAACCATGCTTCCTTCATAATGGCACTTACATGCTGGGCCCAGGACAGGTCCTCCAAAATGATACCACCGAGGAGTTTAAAGTTGTTGCCGGAATTATATAAATTAGGGCTGTATGTGAAAGAGTATTTCAATAATTAGTCGACATAGACCTGGTAACCCAAATAATTACTGTAGAGAATAAATTTGAGAGCATGCACAAGATCAATTCTTGGTTCTGTATATTGAGAAGTCAGTGATGACACAGGCTGTATTAGATCTTGTAATAAGTTTTTAAAAACCTAATTGATCTGGTAGTTATAAAGCCTTTATGGGACATCATACGAGACCTCGGTTGAAGACTAAAAGTTCAACATAAAACCAGAGAGTTAAATTTCAGTTCAACTACCTATGAGGCGTGAGGTACGAATTCACTGTGATAGATGTGGGAAATATACTGCAGCTCTATAGGGCCCATGTAAGATCACACCTGTAATATACACTAAGTATTTTTCACAAAGTAATTAACATCCACTGGGAATGCCACAACGTTACACTGGGTTGATTTCTGGAAAGTGGGATTTACTGTATGAACAGAGGATTAGATTAAGCTGACTGGTCCGGTATTTGCTTGAGTTTACAAGAGTGGGATGTGTTCTCGTAAAGAACTTTTTTGAGGCTTGACGATGATGTCTTCCCTAGTTGGGACATTGAGAACTAACATCACGCACTCAGTGGCTCTGCCATTGAACTGGACTATCTTCACCAAGAAGGCCAAGACTTTTTGTAATTCTCATAGAAACAGAAAACCTACAGCACAATACAGGCCCTTTGGCCCACAAAGTTGTGCCGAACATATCCCTACCTTAGAAATTACTAGGTTTCCCTATAGCCCTCTATTTTTCTAAGCTCCATGTACCTATCCAAAAATCTCTTAAAAGACCCTATTGTATCCACCTCCACCACCGTTGCCGGCAGCCCATTCCATGCACTCACCACTCTCTGAGTAAAAAAACTTACCCCTGACATCTCCTCTGTACTTACTTCCCAGCACTTTAAACCTGTGCCCTCTCCTGCTAGCCATTTCAGCCCTAGGAAAAAGCCTCTGACTATCCACACGATCAGTGCCTCTCATCATCTAATACACCTCCATCAGGTCACCGCTCATCCTCCGTCACTCCAAGGAAAAAAGGCCGAGTTCACTCAACCTATTCTCATAAGGCATGCTCCCCAATCCAGGCAACATCCTTGTAAATCTCCTCTGCACCCTTTCAATGGCTTCCACATTCTCCTCTCAGGAGACTTGGTGCTAGGTATACTTAAGATGGTGATCAATAGATTCATGAATATTGAGATATTCAGGGTGTGTGTTAATACAGGAAAATAATTAAAAGATCAGCTGTGATTGTGCTATGGGAGAGCAGGCACCAAGGACTGATTGGCCTGCTTAACTTCTCAGGTGTCTGGTTATGTATATCACAAAAAAACTAACGCACAGAACAATATGTGATGGTGGTTAAAAAGTCAGTTAAAGATGGTACAATGAGATGTTGCCTCTTGTGACAGAATTCAAGGCATGACTGGATGCAGCATTAAAATTAGATCTATTCAAGTGTGAAATCAGCATTCTTCCTTTAAGTATTGAGATGTTTTTTATCTTCCCAAAAAGACTTTTGCTGCTGGTTCATTTAAAAAATTTCAAGTTTGAGGTTAATGTTTGCAGGTAAATCTCTCTTGGTAAATCTCTCTTCTGGGCAGTGTCTTTATAAGACGGGTGACCCCAGCCATTATCAATACTCAGTGATTGCATCACCAGGACTTGAGATACGCAGCAGCTACTCATCCACCGCCTGCTCTCATGGCTTCACATGACCCTGGTTGTGGGGCTAAGCAGGTGCTACACCTTGCCCAGTGGTGATCTGCAGGCTAGCAAAGGGAAGGAGCACCTTACAGCTCCTTCCGTAGAGAGGCATCTCCATCCTGCCACCCGGTAAGTATATAAACTAAAAGGACCAAAGGCAGCTATATGAAATTGATTGCTGAACACCTGTTTTTTAATTAATTAGTTACAATGTGTTCAGGGAGCTCCAATTTCTGCATCTCATCTCCTCAGTTCTGATAGCAGGGTGTTGGCCTGAAACACATTTTTCTTCATAGATGGTTCCCGACTTTAAGCGCTGTGCAGAATTTTCCACTTTTATTTCACATTTCCAGTACTTATTGTTCTATATGTTCTTGATTCCACCTCCCATGTAACTGGGGACCCAGTTCAACCACGTGCTTACCTTGTTGGCTTCAAGCAAAATTTATCTGGACGAAGACTAGATTTAGGTTAAAGGCTCTCCATCAGACTGAACTGTATATTCTCCATCTCCCTCAGCCTTTTGATTTGCTGCAGCAGTTCTCTTATATAGGAGGGAGTTGTAAGACTTTATTCTGAAATTGAAATGAACTCCCTTGAAGTAACCTCCAGAAAAGAAACTAAAGCAAAATGCAATTAGTTTTTTGTTGGCAGCAGGTATACCTGTGATGTTCTGCATAGGAAGACAAAAAGTTGCTACAGAATAATTTTTAAACATGCTTTACATGATATTGTGCAAGTGAAGAAATATTAATGCAGATATAGCCATAAAGTCACAGAAACAGGCCCTTCAGCCCATCTAGTCTGTGCTGAATCATTTGAACTGCCTGGTTCCATCAACCTGCACAGGGACTATAGCCCTCCACGTCCAGGGAAACATTTCATTCTTCTTGTTTGCTTCAGTGAAGTTTTATTTTGCAGTCATTTATTCTTCACCTGTGGGGATAGTTGACTTTTTGGACTAAGTTGTTATTGCTATTGGTTTATTATTATCACATGAACCAAGGTACAGTGAAAAGCTTGTCTTGGTGTTCATGCAGATCAATTCATTGCACGGTGCATTGAGGAAAGTGTAACGCAGGTAAGCAAAGTACAAGATCATAATGAGGTAAATTGTCAGCTCAAGAGGCCAGCTATTTGCGCAAGAGATCATTCAGTAATCTCATTACAGTGGGGTAGAAGCTGTCCTGGAGCCTGGTGGTACGTGCTTTCAGACTACTGTATTGCTGGGACATGGTACCATGTTATTTATTGTACATTTGATTCTAGCTTATTTAATGAATACTGTGATATTTTAAATTGAGCAGCTGCTAGGCAGCATGGTGCAAACGCTTACACTCTCCAATCAGAATCAGGTTAAATATCACTGGTATATGTCGTGAAATGCAGAATTAGGCAATTCGGCCCTTCAAGTCCATATCACATAGGAGTGCAATTGAGCCATTTTGCCCATTGAGTCTACTCTGCCATTCCATCATAGCTAACTTATTATCCCTCTCAACCCCATTCTTCTGTCTTCTCCCGGTAACCTTTGATGCCCGTACTAACGAACAACCTATCAACCTCCACTGTAAACATACCCAATGACTTGCCCTCCAAAGCTGTCTATTGGCAATGAATTTCACAGATTCATCGCTCTCTGGCTAAAGGAATTTCTCCTTGTTTCTGTTCTAAATGGACGTCCCTCTATTCTGAGGCTGTGCCTTCTAGTCCTAGATTCCCTCATTATAGGAAACCTCCTCTTCACATCTACTCTATTGAAGCCTTTCAATATTCAATAGGTTTGAATGAGAACCCGTAAGAACATAAGAAATAGGAGCAGGAGTCGGCCATCTGGCCCATCGAGCCTGCTTCGCCATTCAATAAGATTATGGCTGATCTGGCCATGGATTCATCTCCACCTACCTGCCCTTTCCCCATAACCCTTAATTCCACTACTAGGCAAAAATCTATCCAACCTTGTCTTAAATATATCTACTGAAGTAGCCTCCACTCCTTCATTGGGCAGAGAATTCCACAGATTCACTACTCTCTGGGAAAAGCAGTTCCTCCTCATCTCCATCCCAAATCTACTCCCCCGAATCTTGAGGCTATGTCCCCTAGTTCTAGTCTCACCTACCAGTGGAAACAACTTTCCTGCTTCAATCTTATCTATCCTTTTCATAATTTTATATGTTTCTGTAAGATCTCCTCTCATCTCCCCTCCATTCTTCTAAACTCCAGCAAGTACAGGCGCAGAGCCATCAATCACTCGTCACACGTTAACCTTTCATTCCCAGAATCATTCTCATGAACCTCCTCTGGACCCTTACCTTTTAAGGAAAGATGCATTATAGGTTTAAAACACTAACAAGGTTGATGGTCTGTCATTTCAGCCTGAGCTATAGTTTGACTACATCCTGTATCCATATACCTGCCAGAAGCTGCCAAGCGAACTTCTAACTTCATTATTTTCAAACAAAAGATCGATTCATTGTGTAGATTTCCATCAATGCCATCTGAAGCCATTTCTGATTAACTGACACTTAATTCTAAATGGCCTATTGCTGAGATGCACTGAAACAAATCAGACTGTTGAGTTTGAATTCAGTTCATTGACAATACCAGTCTGTTAGAAAAAGGAATTGATGCTTCTAGGAGAATGGGAGGGGAGGCTACCCCCCCTCCCCCTAGGAGAATGCAAGAATTACATGTTATGACCTAGAAGTTAGTTATTAAGTATACTCTTCTTCTCCCCCACCCCACCATGCTGTTTCTCCAGATAGGTTTCCACTTATTTACCTACCTACATATCTATCTATCTGTCGATACAGTGCTGAGCAGGCTCTTCTGGCCCTTTGAGCCCCACCACCCAGCGACCCACCTGTTTTAACCCTAGCCTAATCACAGGACAATTTACAATGACCACTAACTGGTACGTCTTTAGAATGTGGGAGGAACCCAGAGCACCTGGAGGGAACTCGTATGTTCACAGGGAGGGACGTAGAAACTCGTGTGTTCACAGGGAGGGACGTAGAAACTCGTGTGTTCACAGGGAGGGACGTAGAAACTCGTGTGTTCATAGGGAGGGACGTAGGAACTCGTGTGTTCACAGGGAGGGACGTAGAAACTCGTGTGTTCACAGGGAGGGACGTAGGAACTCGTGTGTTCATAGGGAGGGACGTAGAAACTCGTGTGTTCACAGGGAGGGACACAGAAACTCCCTTCAGACGATGTTGGGATTGTACTCTGTACTCCAACGCCCTGAGCTGTAATAGCATCACGCCAACTGCAGTGCTACCATGTCACGCAGAAAAGTTTTCAGTGTTGCTTTCATGTGCTTGCAATGTCCTGCAGAGAACTAATGAACTAGTGAAGGCAGGGTTTGTAAACCTGCCAGACATACAACTGACCCCAGCGGAGTTCTCCTATTGTTCCTTCTTGGAATAAAAGCTTTGCAGACAATTATTGTCCACTTCCAGTTGTCCTGAGGAGGTGGTGATGGGCTGGCTTCTTAAACTGCTTTCAAAGAAATTTGCCACAACTAGGAATAGGTATAATGCAGCTGTTGGATCTCGTGATAAGAGGTAGCCTATGAAATAGGTTCAAATGGCGTGACACCTGCTGCAGGAAAACTAAGAAAAATTCAGATTCAGCTATACTACAATTACTGAAAAGTCACTGAATAGTCACACACATGTAGGTAGTTAAATAAACATACAAGCAAGCATAGGAAAAGTTAAACTAAAAGAAAAATAACAATTTCACACTCAAGTCCAACACAACTAATGATAATGAATGTCTGATATGGGCCAGAGTTAATAATTGCTGCTTGACCCCTTGGCTTCAAGAGCAATTTTTTTTGCGTGGTAATTGGACAGAGTCATGGTCACCTAGTTACCGATTTTTAAGTTGCTTTTAAACATAATTCAAATTCTGTACATACACAACATACTGGAGGAATTCAGCTGGTCAGGCAACATCTATGGAAAGGAATAAACAGTCAGTGTTACGAGCTGTGACCCTTCATCTGTACTCTCAGCCTGAAACATCGACTACTTATTTTTCTCCCTAGGTGCTACATGACCTGCTGAGTTCCTTCAGAATTTTGTATGTTTGCTCTGGATTTCCAGCTTCTGCAGGATTACTTCTGTCAGACAACCGATGCGGAAGGAATAATAATCAATGTGCCCGATCGATACCATTTCATGCGAACTGTGGCACCAAGTCGGTTTCTCTCTCTCTAGATGGTTCCTGGCCTATTACAGCATTTTCTGATTATATTTCAGATTTGCAGTGTTAACAATGTTCTGCTTTTGTGCCATGATCACACTTCAGTCCACAGCTCACTTTGTCTCCAGTGTTGGGGCAGACAACTGAAGTTGTTTTTCTTTGAAATGTTCCAACAAAAGCTTAGACTTACTGTAAGCTGGGAAATTTTAAAGATTCTGTTTTCTTAAATCAAATTTCAATGCACTACACATCAGACACAAAGCTGGGAGAATTTTTCATACAATGAGTTTGCAAATCTTATCGTATTACTCTTAAGTAGTCAAATTATTAGCAAGGGAATTATAGCATATTGAAATATATGGGAAGATTATGGACATGGAATTAAGGTAACTCCTATCTGGAAAGGGGCCAAATAAGGTGCTTAAACATTAAAACTGAGTAATTCAGTGCCAATTGCATTGAAACATGTCTCTTCGTTTTTATCCTGTGTGGCTGAAGATAATGT
This sequence comes from Mobula hypostoma, assembly GCF_963921235.1. Classification (NCBI taxonomy): domain Eukaryota; kingdom Metazoa; phylum Chordata; class Chondrichthyes; order Myliobatiformes; family Myliobatidae; genus Mobula; species Mobula hypostoma. The sequence continues at coordinate 217,528,158 of NC_086099.1, forward strand.
AGGGGTCTACTGATAACTTATCTCACAAGTGAAGACAATTATGAAGTGTTGAATAGGCCACATCTGGAGCATGGAGTTCAGTTAAGGAAGGGCATGGAGGTCTTAGAGAGTGTAGACTGGTTCCTGGGAATGTAACTGTAACAGTCGGAGGCCTGTTATCTGTGAGTCCACTGGAGACTGGAAGCCCATCCTGGGATTGGAGGACCGGTTTTGTGTGTGTGTGGGTGGGAGGGTGGAAAATGGCTCATTTTGCTGTTGTCGATTAGTCATTTGTTGTGTTCTGTGCTGTTCTGCCAAGCATTGTGTGCATGCCATGTTAGCACTAATGAGAGGCAACACTTCCAGGCTGCCCCCAGCACACCCTTCGGTTACCTTGGTTGTTAAGGCAAACAGTGCATTTCACTGTATTCACCATGTTTCAGTACATGTGTGATAATAAAATGAACTTGAAAAGTTTTATTCTTCTTGGAGTACAATTACAATGGCTTTAAAGGAGGTGTGAGAGAACAAAGTCATGGTGGGTTTGGGTAGGATAAGATAAAGTTATTTCTTTACTCGGTACTAAGACGCTGGGGCACAGTTGCAAAGCAAAGACACAGTGGGTCAGCTTTTTTTAAAATACAGTAAGTGGTTAGGATCTGCAGTCTTTTCTGGAAGCAAAAGTGATTTGGGCTTTCATAATGAAATTTGATACCACAAGGGAAAAATAATTTGCCAGACTATGAAGAAAGATGAAGGGAATGGGACTGAATGAGATTACTTCATACGGAACTGGAATGGAGTAGATAGGCTGAATGACCTGCTGAACTTGGATCAGTTTTAATCTTCATTCATCAAAAACTTCCTTACGAATGCAGGCACAGTCTGGCCAAGCTGAAACGCCAGTTTCTCTATTTTAAATTCAATGTGCTGTGGCACCACTGGATGTCCGGAGTTTGTTTTCAATGTATTGGCTTTTCAAGAGCTGAACAGTGTATTTTCATTTTCACTTCCTTGCAAATTACTTAAAAAATTCCAAGAGAAAAAGTAACTTGAATGAGCAGACATGTTGTCTCTTGTTAAGGTATGAAGATCAGCTTCTTATTGTTAAATGTTAGTAAATACAAAATAATCATGTGCAGATTGTGTGTGACATCTGGGACATGAAACATTGGATGCATTTGATATCCATTGAATTCCGGCTCTGGGAATTAATTGGGAAGGAGGAATATCTACTTTGTACTCTTTCAGTGGTGGGGTGGAGGTACATCTCTACCAAAAGAGTTATAAGCCGCTCCTTCTCTCTGCTAGCCTGCAGGACACCCTTGGACAAGGTGTAGCACCTGCTTAATGACCACCCCGTCCACGCCCCTCCCACCCCTGCTCATGGTCACTTGAAGCCATGGGAGCAGGTGGTGGATGGTTGTAAGAGTGTTGATAATGGCTGAGGTCACCTATCTTGTAAAGACGCTGCCCAGAAGAAAGCAATGGCAAGCCACTTCTGTAGAAAATTGGCCAAGAACATTCATGGTTATCCATGATTGCCTCCATCAGACGGCATGGCACATATTAATTAATCTTGGATAAATGAAAAATAGTATATATCTATGTTTGCAGATGTCATTGGTTTATTTTAAAAAAGGGATGTCACAGCTAGTGGAACGCCTCTCGTTTCAATTCTATTCTGTGATGCTGGTGGTATGGAGTTTACCCATTCTGTCTGTGAAACATGCATTTCCTCCAGGAGCTCATGCAGGTTTCCTCCTGCACCCCAAGCTCATACAGGCTTAGGTTAGTTGCCCCAGTGTCTGGGCCATGGAGTCATAGGTACAGCATGGAAACAGAACAGGTCCTTCGACCCACCTTGTCCATTCTGACCACCAACTGCCCCATTTACACTAACCTTGCATTAATTCCATTTTTCCATCCTCCCCTCATTCTCATCAACTGCTCCCGGATTCTACCGCTCACTTGCACACCTGAGGCAAGTTACAGTGTCCAATTAACCTACCACCGCAAGGAAGGAGGACAGAGCACACAGGGAGAATGTGCAAACTCTACATGATCGGCACCCCGGGTTAGGATTGAGCCTGGGTCACTGTTAGTTGTACCACATCAGAATGTGGAGAGAATTAATTAGTTGGGTATTTTCATTTTGATTTCAGTGAACCTTGGAGGACTGTTGCTTCAGGCTTTGTTGGAGTATTGGCCAAGAACACACATTATTCCTATGGATGAAGAGGAAAATGAAATGAATATAGGTCAGTATTTCGTGTCAAAATTGGGTACAAATTATTAAAATGTAATCAGATAGTGTTATGATGACATGAAGGCTTTTAAGATTTATTTTGTTAACTTCTTTCAAGAGTCTCTAAACCAGGGGTTCCCTACCTTGCTTAATGGTATTTGTCCATGTCATAAAAAAGATTGGGAACACCTAAAGTAACAGGATGTGAGCACCCATTACCTGACTCCTTATTGATGACATGGACGAAGTATTGGGTGCTAATCTCTTCCAGCATGTGGAAATAAATACTTGCACAGCTACATTGGCAGCTCTGAATACTAGGCAGACTTGAGCTCTGCCCTGTTTGCTCCAGTGGTACGTTCTTTGTTCCACAAGCCAATCTATTGCCATTTTGTTCAAAGTATATCCAGACTGATTTTGGAAAACGTTGTGGTGTGCTGTCAAATAAAAATGCACAAGGGAAGTGTTGTGCCAGGATGATCTTAGAGAGAGCCACACGCAAAAAATGCAGGAGCAAGCCAGGCAGCATCTGTGCAAAGGAATAAACAATCAACATTTCAGGTTGAGACTCTTCACCAGGACGCGAAGCTGCCTGACCTGCTGAGTGTAGTAGTCTGGATTGCCAGCATCTTCAGAATCTCCTGTGTTTATCATCTTAGAGAGACCTTGGTCAAACTTTTGACTGGTTGATTCAAAAGTTGAAAACTTGAAGTTAAAAGAGAACATAGCAATCAACACTCAAAAGAAAGATGTCTTATTAATTATTTAGTTAAAGAGATGATAAGCCTATTCACTAGTATTGAGCATGTGGTTTTGTGTCATTTGATGGTAAAATGCATTTTATATCAGAAAGAGGTTGAGAATGGAAGTGAAGTGAGGCTTGGTTAAATGATTTGTGAAAGACTGAAAACAAGTTTTAAGATCTAAACTTGCAGAGTGAGGTACTTTCATGATGCATCCTTCAAGCATGGGAATGGGAACAAAGCAACTGGAAGAAGGAAACATGCGTTCATATTTACTTATCACATGTACATCAGTGTAATGTATCAACAATGTTGCGTTAACAAGGCTGTGCTGGGGTCACCACACAGTCCGGCACTAACGTAGTCTGCCCCATCATATTCGGCAGAACCACATAAGCAACAACAGCGAAACAAGCCCCTTTCATCCCTTCCACACACACCCACCACTTCTTGCTCTCACTGTCACACATGCTCTCTCTCGCACGCTCTCTCTGTCTCTCTCTCTCTCATTCTCTCACTCTGTCTCACACACTCTCACTCACTCTGTCTCTCACTCTCTCTCTCTCACTCACTCACATTCTCTCTCTCTCTCCCTCTCTCTCTTTCTCTCTTGTCAAAGGTTTACACATGTGAGTTTTTATTTCCTTCATCATTGATGGATTTGTCTTAAAATTCTGCATTTCTAGCTGATTACAATAAATTATTTTCTTTCTTGGGTTGCTCATATAGTTTTCAGCAGCTGTCTTGCATGAGTTTGGTGAAGGAACAAAACCATTAATCGTGTTTAATCTTTTTCTTGTCCTTTTACGTTTTCTGGTTTGCAATGTTACCTGAGCAGAATGTTTGCCTGAGTTCAGTTAGTTCAGTCTCCTGAATGCTATATGTGCAGACCTGATTGCTAGCATAAGTTACTACCAGCACCTGATGTCAGTGACATTAATGAATCTTGCCATTACTTTTCCAAAGAAGTATGGCCCCTAAATGGGCTTCTGTGTGGGTGTTAAATACAACACCTAATTTCAGACAGTATCAAGGAGTTAAAAAAGTAATTGGCAAAATTCTGCTGTCAGTCACATCGTTGCAGTTCCCCTCCAAAAATTATAAAAGCTTTTAAATATGGAAAAGTTCAAAAGTTTTCACAAAAAAAGCTGTGGCTATCAGCTCAGTTTTAAAGCTGGTGTTTTATAGAGTCAAACAGTATGGAATCAGCTCCTTTGCCCTAACTCATCTGTGTTGATCATAATGCCTCCTATCTAGTCCCATTTGCATGAATGTTTGGGCCATATCCCTCTCTAGAGTTTCCCAGCCTGGGGTCTTTGGACCCTTCAGTTAATGGTAAGGCTTCATGACATTAAAAAAAGTTGGAAACCCCTGCTCCAGATCTTTCCTATCCCCATAACTGTCCAAATGTCTTTTAAATGTTAGTGATTTTCCACACCTCTACCACTTCCTCTAGCAGCTCGTTTTATATTCCCAACAGCCTCAGTTCAAAAATAAATTTGCCCCACAGGACCCTATAAATCTTTCCCCCTCACCTAAAACCTATACCGTCTAGTTGTAGACTCCACTGTCCTGTGAAAAAGACTGCAATCCACTTTTTCTATTCCCCTCATGATCTAATAAGCTTCTATATAGTCACCACTCAGCCTTCTTCATTGTCCTATTTTACCCAGTCTCTCATTGCTCAGGCCCTCCAGAAACAGCTCTCTCCTCCATTTAAAACACGTGCAAAGGGATTTCTTCTGAGAGTTGTAAATCTTTGTGCTTCTTCTCTGCACCCTCTCTAGATTAATCGTATGGTTCCTACAGTTTGCTGACCAGAAACGCATGTAATATTCCAGGTGCAATCTCAGCAACTTCCTATGCAGCTGTAATATTTAAAATAATTACCAAAAATGGGAAATGTTCTAGTTGAAACATACAAGTTCAGAAGGGGGCCTAACAGGTTAGATAATGTGAGGCCCTTTTCCTCTTGTGGAGGCATACAGCAGTAGCAGGTATATGTGGTCCTCCGTTTAAAATACACGCAAAGGTATTTCTTCTGATGGTTGTAAATCTTTGGAACTTTCTGCTCTAGAACGCTGTAAATGTTGAATAATTTCATATACTCTAGTTTAAGATGTCCAAAGATCCACCATACAGGGAAGGCAATGGGAATGAGGCAAAAATTACTTATTGAAGGCTCCAGCACTCTCAAGGGTGAGATGATCTGTCTTTATCCTTATAAGTAATGTTCTCATAATCTTTCAGTCCCTGGAGTTGATCCCTCCATTCACTGAGATTTTTGTTAATGGTTTCATTCTAATAGTCTTGGTCCAACATCCCTACAATAAAGCTATCAAACACAGGATTTAAAATTAATTGAGTTTCTGTCCATTGTTTCTGTGGCTCAGATTTAGATAGCTCTCCTTTGCTTTCAAAGCTTTAAGATCTTTATAGGGTTGTAATAATGGAAATGATAACAGAATTTGCCTATTTGTCTGCCTGCATTAGGATTCTAATAGACCATGGCTTCCAAACCTGGGGTCCACGAACCCCTTGTTTAATGGTATTGGTCCATGGCATAAAAAAGGTTGGGAACCCCTGTGAGAGATCATCTCATTTTTGAAGCAGTCACAGAACTCATTCAAGCTGTGAAATAATCCGTCGATGAGCATAATTTTGTTATATTCAGGTAGTGTTCAAATTTTGTAAAACAAATAACTTTTAAGACTGAATTTTGGGGAAAGTTAAAAATTTTTTTTTTCCTTTATAGTTAATGGTGAGCAGGAGAACAGAATTCAGAAAGGCAATGGATATTTTCAAGTGCCGCCACACACTCCAGTCATATTTGGTGAAGCAGGAGGTCGCACACTCTTCAGGTGTTGTATAATACCCCTGTATTCTGGTCCTTCTGGCCAAAAGTGAGCTCAACTCAGGGATTCTCATCTGCATTTTTCAATTAACTAGGTCGCCTTACTATCTACAAAATGCAAATTGTGTATGATTGAATATACATCAACTCACCGCATCTGGAATTTACTCTTTTATTGTCTGTTTTTGCACTATGGCTTTAAGAACTGAGTGGCACTGGCAGAACCCAAATTAAACATCAAGAGGGTGAAGAAATGTCACATGGTGGCACCATAGATGATAGTTTCCGTCACGTTAGCGTAACCTAGTGGGCAGTAATTGGATGTCTTCCTTCTTCCCTAACACGTCTGTCCACCATAATGGACAGAGCTCTTAACCGCATATCATCTATTTCCCACACTTCTGCTCTCACTCCCTCGACAGGGCAAAATGAAAGTCTGGTGTGGGTTTCCAGCATCTGCAGAATACCTCTTCGACAGAGCTCTCCTTCCTCCCACCAGCTTTGTATTCTGTAGATAATTCTTTGCTCTTTCTGCCAGCTGCAGCAAGATCCCACCACCAGATGCACATTCCCCTCCCCCTTTAGCTTTCTGAAGGCATCACACCCTTCACGACTCCTAATCTTCTCTTCCACACCTTCCTACCATTGTACTTTCTCATGCAACTCAAGAGATGAAACACCAGACACATAGCATCTCTTCCCACCAACCAGGGACTTAAAGAGCTTTTCCGGGTAAAAGAGCAAATCACTTGTACTTCTTCCAGTCTAATTCACTACATTAGTTGTTCACAGTGTGGCCTCTACACTGAAGAAACCAAACACAGACTCGGTGTCCTCTTGGTACACCTACACTGTCTGCAGGAGGAATCTGGACCTTTAGTTACAGTCAGTTCATGCCACCATCCCATTGTCTCTCTGTTCTCTCAGTCTGTGACTTCTTGCTCTATTATAAAGCCCAATGTAGACTCAGGGAACGACATCCTGTCTTCTGCCTCGGCACGTTGCAATTCGCAAGACTCAATATATGGAATTCTCCATCAGCAGTTACTGAACATGTTCCAACCACTTTACCTGTCCACTATTCACTATTCTTTTATCAGCCGGAAAAGACGATGACATTTTACAAAGTTATTCTTTGCAGGCTTTTGTGCCGAGATGCAGGAGGTGAAACGGAATCCATGCTCCTGAATGAAACCGTGCCTCAGTGGGTTATCGACATCACCGTGGACGTAAGTGATTCATCTGATTCCACTCAGAAATGTTCATGGTGCCTTTGAACGGTGGTTTTATTTTCAGGACTCTTTCACTGTAGTACTTACTCTGTTTAGTTATACCTTATTAATCTCACCTTGAGCAGAACCTGATTTTTATTCTGAATTCATGAGTTCAGCAGCAGTACCACACATGATCAGAAACTGGAATATGACTTCAGACTTTTGTTTTAAACCTTCCTTTTGAGTGCAAGGTCTTTTAAGTCAAGAACAAAACAATAATCACTCAGTAGGCATAAGTGCCTTGGTAAATCACACACATTTCTACGATCATGAAAAAATATTAGCATTTGTACTTTTTGTGAAATATCTGGTTCCACAGAGACCTCACTCCTCGATGCCTCCATTGACCTTATAGTCTAGGCCGGGATTCCCAACCCTTTTTTGTGCCATGGGCGCCTACCAGTAACTGAGGGGTCTGTGGACCCCTGGTCTAAGGCTGTTGACTGTGAAGAGCATCATATCCTGCCCTTGCCTGAAGTTCACCAGATAAGAACTAACTTGGGCTTCCTTTAGTCAAGGTTGGAGTTGTACAGCACTGAAGGTGGCTCTTTGACCAGCCTTGGAGTGTGGGGTGGCACGGTAGCATAGCAATTAGCACTTCACTTCACAGTGCCAGCAATCACTGACTGGGGCTGAATTTCCGTTCGTGATCCCCATGACCGCGTGGGTTTCCTCCAGGTACCCACATTCCAAAGGTTTGCGGTTGGTGAGTTGACGCTGGAAGCGTAGCGACACTTGCAGGCTGCCCAGCACAACCCTCATTGATTTGATTTGATGCTAAACAACAGATTTCACTGTATGGTTCAATGTATATGTGACAAATAAAGCTAATCTTTCTTGCCCATCTATACTACGTTAGAACTGTGTCCATAATGCCTTGCCTATTGAAGTGTCTGTCCAAATACCTCCTAAATAGAGTAATTGGATCTGATTGCACTAACACCTTACGTAGTGTGTTCCAGACCTTAGACAGTCTGTGTGTTTGTCTGTGTCCTCAGATCCCCTTTAAAAATTCTTCCCTCTCACTTTAACATATGGCACCTTGTTTTTGATATTCCCTCACAGGGTAAAGATTTTGACTACACATTCCCCCCCCCCCCACTCTCTCCATAATAAAGAACCTAATCCAAGTAACATCCTGGTGCATCTCCTTTGCTCTCACTCCAGGCTGGATGACCATGGGTTTCTCTCCCAAGTGCACCAATGTGGAGAGAGACCCAATAAGAGGTTTTAAAATTATGAAAGGCAGAGATAAGACCATAATATGTAGGAGCAGAATTAGTCCATTTGGCCCATCGAGTCTGCTCCGCCATGTAATTATGGCTGATCCTTTTTTTCTCCTCCTCAACCCCATTTCCCAGCCTTCTCCCTGTAACCTTTGATGCCATGTCCAGTCAAGAACCTAGCAATCTCTGTCTTAAATACACCTAACGGCCTGACCTCCACAGTTGCACGTGGCAACAGATTCCACAAATCTGGCTAAAGAAATTTCTCCGCATCTCTGTTTTGAATAAACGCCCCTCTATCCTGAAGCTGTGCCCTCTTGGCCTGGACTCTCCCACCATGTGAAGCATCCTTTCCAGATCTACTCTGTCTAATCCTTTCAACTTTTGAAACGTTTCAATGAGATCCCCCCTCATCCTTCTAAATTCCAGCAAGTACAGGTCAAAAGCCATCAAACGTTCCTTGTATGATAACCCTTTCATTCCTGGAATCATCCTTGTGAATCTCCTCTGACCCTCTCCAATGCCAGCATATCTTTCCTAAGATGAGGGGCCCAAAACTGTTCACAGTACTCAAGGTGAAGCCTCACCAGTGCCTTATAAAAGCCTCAACATCACATCCCTGCTCTTGAATTCAAGACCTTTTGAAATGAATGCTAACATTGCATTTGTCTTCCTCACCACCTTCAGGGTGTTCTGCACAAGAACTCCCAAGTCCCTTTGCATCTCAGATCTTTAGATTTTGTCCCTATTTAGAAAATAGTCTGTACATTTATTTCTTCTACCAAACTGGCAGCATTATAGTTCATTTGGCACTTTCTTGCCCATTCTCCAAATCTTTCTAAGTCCTTCTGCAGCCTACCTGTTTCCTCCATGCTACCTGCCCCTCCACCAATCTTTGTTTCATCTGCAAACTTGGCAAAAAGACGGGGAGGGAGGCAAAAGAGGTGGGGACGTGGCACTGCTGATCAGAGATAGTGTCACAGCTGCAGAAAAGGAGGAAGTCATGGAAGGATTGTCTGCCGAGTCTCAAACACAAAATAATCAGCAGATGCTGGGGTCAAAGCAACACTCACAACACGCTGGAGGAACTCAGCAGGTCAGGCAGCATCAGTGGAAAAGATCGGTCGGCGTTTCGGGCCGGAACCCTTCGTCAGGACTTACAAAGGGGTTCCGGCCCGAAACGTCGACCGATCTTTTCCACTGATGCTGCCCGACCTGCTGAGTTCCTCCAGCGTGTTGTCTGCTGAGTCTCTGTGGGTGTTAGGAACAGGAAGGGGTCAATAACTCAATTGGGTGATTTTTATAGACCACCCAATAGTAACAGGGACATCGAGGAGCAGATAGGGAGACAGATTCTGGAGAGGTGTAATAATAACAGGGTTGTCGTAGTGGGAGATTTTAATTCCCCCAATATTGATTGGCATCTCCTTACAGCAAGGCGTTTAGATAGGGTGGAGTTTGTTAGGTGTGTTTCAGGTAGGTTTCCTGACACAATATATAGTTAAGCCTACAAGAGGAGAGGCTGTAGGAATACTATTTTCCTGCTCTAATAAATTATATTAGATAGTAAATAGTATTGGTTACTATTTCCTTTAAACCATCAGGCTACTGATCTGGAGTAGATAACTTCACTTACCCCAACACTGAACTGATTCCACACCCTATGGACTCGCTTTCAAGGACTCTACAACTTGCGTTCTCATTATTATTCATTACTTATCTATTATTTTTCTTTTGATTTTCTTTCTGCTTTTGCACAGTGTTTTCTTCGGCACATTGGTTGTTTGTCAGTCTTTGTATGTAGTTTTTCATTGATTCTGCTGTTTCTTTGTATTTACTGTGAATCCCCACAAGAAAATATGTACTTTGATAGTAAATTTACTTTGGATATTGGTTACTGGCACCAAGTTCTTTATTAATGCAGTGGCTGTAGGCAATTTGCACCTTACTATTTTTGACTCTCCTTTTTCAGAAGAACATGCCGAAATTCAATAAAATCCCCTTCTACCTCCAGCCTCATTCTTCTTCAGGAGCAAAAACACTTAAGAAGTAAGTAGATTGAAATGAAAGAGATCTGAATGACAATTATTTCCTTGCAGCAGCTAATCTGACCCTGTGTTGGTGTTGAGAGCAACTCCCTCTTTAGTCCTTTTGTTCTTTGGACCACGTATACATGAGAGGTATTCAGCATAAGGGAGTCTTGGACTGTTGGGTTCTTGCAGCAAGCGTTGTGTTTAAGATATCAAAGAGATGTGATTTGTAATGTAATATAGTACCAATTGGAAAAGTAGTGTTGTATAAAAACCTACTGAACTTGATCCTATGTTGTTCCTACAATGTTTAATGTGACTATTATAGCTTGATTAGAAATATATAATAAGGCTTTACTTACAGCTAGTCTTGGAGATGTGAACATCACAGTCAAAACCACATTTATTGGCCAAACATTAGTTGCCTTGATAAGGTAGTTAAGCTTTCTCTTTGAAGTACTGACTTTTTAAACTACAAGTATCTTTCTAAAACATTTCTGAGGGGATTAGTAGTCCATTTTATACAGTGAAATCCAAGTAAAGTTCACATAGCAGAATATTTTAGCTCCTGATTATTTCTCTGCATCTGTACTGAGCTGCTAATTCTGATTTCAGTGATCCTCAGCAGCTCCCTTGAACACCTTCACTATAATAGTTCTTGTGTGAATTGAATACTGGTCCTAAGAACAAAATCGTCTTAGTATCTGGGTTCATTGTGCTGAGCTTATACTGTATGTCAGGGATATGCCCTGCCAAGTTCCACCCAGAAAGACCAGCAGCAGTTTAGAAATACTATCACACTTGTGTCTTTACATGTGAATTTATAAAACAGTGGTGCACTTTGAGATTTAAAAATTGATCAGATCAGGATTATTAGAAGCTTCAAGATTGAATTGAAGTGGAGATAAATCTCTACCAAAGGAGGCATAAGGTGTTCTTTCCCCTCACTAGCCTGCAGGTCACCATTGGGCAAGGTGTAGCACCTGCTTAGCCCCCCCCCCCCACCCTCACCCCCCACACACTGATCAGGGTCACATGAAGCCACGGGAGCAGGTAGTGGATGGTCGTATGAACTGCTGGTGCAGATCACAAGTCCTGGTTATGTGACCACTGACGCCAGGCAGACAATCTCAGAAGAGTATTGGTAATGGCTCCTCAGATAAAGGCAATGGCAAACCACTTCTGTAGAAAAATTTGCCAAGAACAGTCATGGTCATGGATAGACCATGATCGCCCACGTCACACGACATGGCACTGAAGATGATGATTATATTTCTGATCAGCAGCGGGAATTGAACCCTAATCGCTAGCGCAGTAAAGTGTAACACTGACCACTATGAGACTGTGTCAAGCTGACTGTGGTCAACTTAAGTCTGTATTGTTAGCTCAAGGTGCAAGTAACATTAAGGGCAGCTTTGTTTATTGCCCATTTATATTTGCCCCAAATCTGTTTGCGTTGCCACCGTTGTAATTGGCAAACAAGAGCAAAGAAGAAGATTGAATTCGCCCTCTCTTGATTCACGTCTTGATGCAAAAACTTTTGCAATTCTGTTCTATTAGAGTTAAAAGTAAACCAGAGTTCGGGGAGGAAACCCACGTGGTCATGGGGAGAAAATACTAACTCCTTGCAGACAGCAGTGGGAATTGAACCCTAATCGCTAGCATGGGAAAGCGATACACTGACCACTATGAGACTGTGCTGCCCGTGAAGGTGCAATTAGTTATTTACCGTGGTATCCTTGCTTAAAAGCAAGGAATTCAGTAACAGGAACACTAAAGGGTCTGAGGCTCCACTGAATCCCTTCCTTTTAATTCTAACAGTGCACAGGTTGAGATTGTTATACATGTGTATAAAATTTTAAAGTTCAGAACCTTCTACGCGGGGAAGCAACACTCCTGGTGGCAGTAGGTGACTGGGGGCAGCTAGGCACATTTCAGGCCGTTGTTGTTGATCTCTTTCAGTATTTAAAAAAAGCAGCAGTTAAGTACATTAGGAGCTTTTAACATGAGTGTGATTGTTTAAGGAATAAAAATAAAACAACAGCAGTGGGTGCAGTGACATCTAAAACTAAAAATGCCTGAGTAGTTTCAAATTATTTATTTATTTAGAGAACCCCGCATGGAACAGGCCAACAATATGTGCCAGCCAACAACCCACCTATTTAACCCTAACCCATCACAGGACAATTTACAATGACCAATTAACTTACTAACCATATGTCTTTGGACTGTGGGAGGAAACTGGAGTACTTGGAGAAACCCACATGGTTTATGAGGAGAATGTACAAATTCCTTACAGACAGTGCTGGAATTCTCCAGAATGTCCCAAGTTAGAACCTAGAATCTAGAAATCTATAGCATATTACAGGCCCTTCAGCCCACAATGTTGTGCCGACCATGTAACCTACTCTAGAACCTGCCTAGAATTTCCCTATTGCATAGCCATCTATTTTTCTAAGCTCCATCTACCTATCTAAGAGGCGCTTAAAAGACCCCATTGTATCTGCTTCCACCACCACCACTGACAGTGCATTTTGCTGAGACATCTGCTGCCAATTTATGTTCCTAAGTTCCTGCCTCTGATAGCATTTGCCCCCTACCCCAATTAAAGGTTTTCCCAAATTGTCTGTTTCTCTCCCTCTCCAGCACTGTGGTAAAGGAGACAGGGTTGTGATCATTACCACTGAGAGATCTGACACCTGACCAGGTATCTCGCAGCTGCACCTCCCACCCAATACCAGGTACAATTCCCAATACAGCCTCTCCTCCAGTTGGCTTATCTACATATTGCATCAGGAAATCTTCCTGAACACACCTAACAAACTCCACCCTTGCTCTAAAGAGATGCCAGTCAATATTAGGAAAGTTTAAAATCTCCCACCATTACAACCCTATTATTATTGCCCCATTCCAGAATCTGCCTCCCTGTCTGCTCCTTGTAATAGTATCGCACTAACCAATATGCTACCTTGGTACTGTCATCATGAGGTGATCTACTGGTGATTCTAGGACCCAAGTTGTTAAATATAGGGGTGCCTATATAAATTTAGCCTTGCTTTTATTTTAGATTTTATTTCCTTTTGTAACATCTCTTGATTCATTATCCTAATGTGCCCTGCCTACTAACAGCATTGAGAGCAACTCGCGAAAGTGACACTTTTAATCATGTTTTTAGGGACCGTTTATCGGCCAGTGATATGCTACAGGTTCGAAAAGTGATGGAGCATGTTTATGAGAAGATCATCAACCTGGATAACGAGTCACAAACCACAAGCTCCTCAAACAATGAGAAACCCGGAGAACAGGACAAGGAAGAAGATATTGCCGTGCTAGCCGAGGAGAAGATTGAACTTCTCTGTCAAGATCAGGTTAGTTTGCCTAGTCTCAGCTGTTGAGCATGGTTCATTGCATCTTGAGTTCACGGGTTCCCCCAGATCATTGGTGAAAGATGTGTTGCAGATATTTATAATATAGAACCTAGAACGTTACAGCATAGTACAGGCCCTTTGGCGCACGATGTTGTGCCTATCCTTTAACAGGTTCAAGTTTAATTTAACCACACACATGAATACGGCCAAACTAAAGTGTTCCTCTGGGGACGGGTGAAAACACAGGACCAACAACACATACAGCACAAAGCACATGTAGCACATATGATTATGATAGCAGAAAAGCATACAGTTACAAAAAATGATATTAAAAATATAATAAAATAGCCCTGAGTGTCATGGCCTGTTGATTAATGGTGCATAGATGTTGTCCTAGAGCCAAGTTTCTGCAAGAACAGCCCACAGCAGTTCCTCATATTGTGCAGTGCAGCTGCAGATGAACCCAATCCAGTTTTTCTTTCACTGTGCAAACACTGGAGGGCAGCACTGGCAGGAGGATTCAGCCCCCAACCCAGACTGAACTGAGCAGCGCACAGCATCTCCCTTCCTCGGTGGCTGCAACAGGTGGTCCTGAGGCCTGAATGAGGGCCTGGTCTGCGCCATAACCGAGGCCACACAGCTCCCCTGCCGTTCGTCTCGCCAGTGAACCAGTGAAGCAGACTCACAGTATTGTACATTACCAGTGTCCAACAAGGTCTGGCAATCCCAACAAAACGTCCGAGACAATCACCCGCACCATCTGTTGGATCACGCATCAAGTTCCTGGCTGAAGCAGACTGCAACACGGTGCGCACTGCTATCCTGCAACTTGCTGGTGAGGTAGATCTGCATGCAGTACTTGATGTTCTTGGTAACCAGCAGTGTCTTGCGATCCTGAAAGCGACGTAAAGGATGAACAATTACACCCTTGAGTGGACCCAGAGATGCCACTGTTTCCAGGAGTGTCTTCCATCTTACCAGAAGAACCTATTCTAAGGTCAATCTAATCCTTCCTTCCCACATAGCCCTCTGATTTTCTTTCATCCATATGCCCATCTAAGAGTCTCTTAAATGTCCCTACGGTATCTTCTCTACAACCACCGCTGTCATGTACCTACCACAGTCAGTGTATAAAAAAAGCCTCCTTTGATATCCCTCTATACTTTCCTCTCAATATCTTAAAGTTCTGCCCCATTGTATCAGCTATTTCTGACCTGGAAAAACACTTTGTGCTGCCACTTTACCTGTGCCTTTATCCTATACACCTCTATTAAGTCACTCCTCCTCCTCCTCAATGAGAAAAGCCCTAACTCATTCAACCTATTCCAGTAAATCTCCTCTGCACACTCTCTAAAGCTTCCACATCTTCCGATAATGAGGCGATCAGAATTGTCTAACCAGAGTTTTATAGAGCTACAACGTTACCTCATGTCTGTGTTATTTTTATTTCCTTTATTTTATTTAGAGATACAGCACACCCAAATGAGCCCGCACCACCCAGTGACTTACTAACCCATAGGTTTTTGGAATTGGGAGTAAACTGGATCACCTGAAAGAAATCCACGCGGTCACAGGGAGCATCTACAAACTCCTTATAGGCGGCGGTGGGAATTGAACTGAGGTCACTAGCGTGGTAAAGCTTTTCGCTAACCCGTACACTACCGTGCCACACGTTAGAATGCTCTCCACTGTACATCTGAAGAATGACGTGACTGTACATGTGCATAATCCAGCTCTCTTCAGCATTTTCAGAAAGTAGAGGTGTTGGTAAGCTTTCCTGATAGTGTAGAATGTGTTCTGGGACCTTGAAATATGCACTCCCAGGAGTTTAAAACTGTTTGCAGTTTCCACTGCTGTGCCGCCAATGTATAAAAGGGGTGTTAGTGATGCGAATTCTCCTGAAGTTAATAACCATCTCCTTTGTCTTGTTGATTTGAGGAGGAGGTTATTTGCCTGGCATCAGGCCTTGAGCAACACCAATACCAGAAGTCCATCTGCACACTTCTGTGAATCAGATGTAGTTTAAAAATTTCAAAGGTGATTGAGGTTTGCTTGCCCTCTTTTGTCACCTAAAATTACAAAATAGTTTCATTTGATCATTGTTGACACAAGATGGTCGTAATTTTTGCCTGGATAAAGGAATTCATTGTGTGAACAGCTTTGAAACAGTTGCTTTTTCAAGTTGCTCCATAGAAACGTAGTTGCTGTTTCTCAATGAGAAGTTGGGAGTTCACCCATCACACCTTCTTTGGTGTTTGTGGTTTAACTGGTGATTTTCCATAGGTCCTTATGACATTATCATTTAGCCTGCCAAATATATGCTGGTTCACAAAACATTTCTCCTTCCACACCCTCTAGTCAGAATCAGAATCAGGTTTTATTATCACCGGCATGTGACGTGGATTCCCTATAAACTGTTCTCCCCACATTCCCATCACAAATTCTACCACTTAACTACATTAGGGCTAATTTTGCATTGGCCAATTTAACCTACCAGTCTCCAAATCATGGCATGTGGGTGGAAGCTGGAGCACTGTGGTTGGCCTGATCAGAGGGGATCACGAGACGGCCTACAGGGAGGAGGTCCAGCACTTGGCTGTGTGGTGTGGCGACAGCAACCTGGCCCTTAACACCCAGAAGACCAAGGAGATCATTGTGGACTTCAGGCATGCTAGGAGCCACACTCACACCCCCATCTACATCAACGGAGCTGTAGTGGAGCGTGTATCAAGCTTCAAATTCCTTGGTGTCCACATTTCCAAGGATCTCACCTGGTCCCTGAACTTCTCCATTCTGATCAAAATGGTGCAACAGCACCTTTATTTCCTGCGGAGCATCAAGAAAGCTCACCTTTGTCCCAGGATACTGACGGACTTTTACCGCTGTACCGTTGAGAGCATACTCACCAACTGCATCTCAGTGTGGTATGGCAATTGTCCAGTATCGGACCACAAAGCACTCCATCGTGTGGTGAAAACTGCCCAGTGTATTATCAGCACCCAATTGCCCACCATTGAGAACATCTACCATAAATGCTGCCTGAGCAGGGCGAAAAGCATTATCAGGGATGCATCTCACCCTAACCATGGACTTTTTTACTCTCCTCCCATCCGGTAGGCACTACAGGAGCCTCTGCTCCCACACCAGCAGTCACAGGAAGAGCTCCTTCCCTGAGGCTGTGACCCTGCTGAACCTCACATCACAGCACTAAGCAGTATTGCAACCATATTGTACTGTCTCAGTACTTTTATATTTGTGTGCTGTAGCACTTACTTTTTATTCACAGTTATTTTGTAAATAATACTATTCTTTACATTTCTGGTCAGATGCTAACTGCATTTCATTGGCTTTGTATCTGTACTTGGCACAATGACAATAAAGTTTAATCTAAGCTAATCTAATCTAATCACGTGGAGGAAGCCCACGGTCACAGGGAGAATGTGAAAACTCCACAAAAGACAGCACTGGCGATTAGAATTGGACCAGATTTATGATTTGTCAGTAGGTAGCTCTTCTAACTAAATTGGTAAATTGACTTATTATTGTCGCAATGAAAGGTATAATGGGAAACTTTGTTTTGTATGGTAGCCAAACAGATCAGTTCATTACAACAGTGCATTGAGGTAGTACAAGAAAAAAAAGTGACAGAATGGAGAATGAAGTGCTACAGCTACAGTGGAAGTGCAGTGCAGGCAGACAATAAGGTGCATGGCCATAGTGAGGTAGATAGAGAGTTCAAGAGTCCCTCATACTGGGTGCTGTTCAATGAACCGGGCAACCATTTAATAGTCTTATAACAGCGGGATAGAAGCTGCCCTTGGGCCTGGTGGTACGTGCTTTCAGACTTTAGTATCGCTGGGACTTGGTACCATATTATTTATCATCTATTTGATTCTAGCTTATTTAATGAATACTGTGAAGAGAGAATGCTTGGGTTGGGTGGGTCTTTGATTATGCTGGCTGCCTTACCGAGTCAGCGAGAAATACAGTCGGAGTCCATGGAGGGACGACTGGTTTTCCGTGTCAGGCTGAGTGGGATGTGTCCACAATTCTCTGCAGTTCCCTTGGTCACGGGCAGAGCAGTTGCCATATCACGCCATGATGCATCTGGATAGGCCGCGCCATCTCAATTGTTACTGCGACGAACCATTATCAAATGTTTTTAATTGACGACACCACCTTCTCTAAACTTTGTTGCAGGTGCTTGATCCAAACATGGATCTGCGGACCGTGAAGCATTTCATCTGGAAAAGTGGAGGGGACCTGACGCTTCACTATCGGCAGAAGTCAACGTGATGTCCTCTCGAGGAAGGAAAAGGGCTTGACTCGTAGAAGCCAATAATTTCATTCTGAACTTTCCCTCTGCGCCTAATTTCCTTTCCTGTACTGGGTGAAAAGAGTAGTATCAGTGCTCCTTGCACCGCTCGTTGAATTATCCTGTCTGGGGAAAAGGCGCCAAGTTATTTGTCCGTTTCCAATGTTATATAATTTAGAAAGGATGCAGAATGTAAATTAAAGCAACTCCTAGTGCACTGTCTTAATGAGCAGGCCAGAGATTTCTGATAGATTTATAGTGTGGTGGTTAATACACTGTACAGGGTAAAATGCATAGATAAACGCTCCAGATAATGGACATAACCACCTCATCCAGTAGGTGTCCTTTTATTTGTTCCTAACACATTGTTGCCCTCTCAGATATGTCTGCCTTGGCATCACACACTAGTCACCTTTCTACATCTGATGTTATTTGTCACTGTAAATAGTATTTCCATACATTCCAGGCATTTTTTTTCAATGGCATCCAAGTGTCAACCGTTCTGATGGCTCCTTTATGAGGTACGGTGGCTGAATGAGATCAAAAGGGAACGTGCAAAGAGCAGATTCATTGCTTGTGTTGGAACCAAGCTGTAAGCTCAACGTAAATTCTCCCCCAAGATTGACTGTTCTCAATATTTATTCGGTTTATTTAGCGGTGCTACACTATTAGAGCTAATCCAGCAGAGATGAGATCTTGTAGAGACACTTTATCCAGAAAGAGAACAAAGTACCAGGTAGCAGGGCTAGTAGGGACAATTTTGAGGTTGCGAGGTCAAGTTCCTTGTTAGAACTATCAGCGGTGGGTGTGGATTACTGGAAAGGTTCTGAGTCTAGGCTAACCAAGTGGAATACAATAACCAAGTGATTTGTTTTCCTTTAGAAAGAAATCCAGTAGTCTGAAGGACCACCGATATCCAGATCCTACCTTGGGAGGAGTTTGATGTAAATACTGTACTTTTTTATTCAGCTAAATGACAACTTTTTAAAACTTTTTTTTTAAAAAAAGGAAAGCTTTTGAGACTTTGTAGCTGATTGCAATTTTTTTTTGGATACTAGAAATCCAGAGTTGAAACGTAAAGGCGTAAATAAAGTAATATTTAAACCAATGTAGTGCTTTCAATCTCATAATACTGTAGATACACAAAACAGACAGGACACCCTTGAATGCAAACTCCAGTTCATATTTCCAGTTGTAAACGTCAGCTATTGGGTGCAACTAATAAATCTAAATAATGTAAAAGCAGAGAACATTTAAGTTCATCATGCCAAGGCAAGTTATTGCCTTTTTTTTAAAGCATTGATCCATTTTGTGTTCATTGGATTTTGCTGTTGTCTCCCTCTTCGAATTGATCTGTGTACACCAGCTCATTTCTGTATTGACATTAAAAGTTTTATGTACTTGTAGAAGAGGCAAAACAAGACTGTTAATGTTTCTTGTACTAGAGTGCCTGAAGAGAATTCAGCTTTGAATTTAAAGGAAGCAAAGCCATTGTGCAAAGACCACTGAAGGATAGATTCAGCTTTCATTCCCTCGACTGTTTTCTTTCTCCCATGATTATATGTGGAGAAAAGAACAACCTTCAGATTAGGTTGAATGCTTTCACTTTTAAATATTGATTGGTTCAACTTGTATTTCTAGCAGAAACACTTAGATAGACAACAGACCCAGAGTGGTTGGCTAGTGGGAATAATCCATCCTGAGTTGCTTCTGATTTACAAAAGCAGCTGGACAGCACTCCCAATTCTGCTTTTTCAGAGCTGTTGTGAAATAGTTTAAGGCCTCTGAACAAGCCTTCTTTTGTAAAGACATGTTTACCGTTATGTGCAGCTGTATCTGTCAGAATCAGGTATATGTTGTGAGATTTGTTGTTTTGCGGCAGCAGTACAGTGCAATTAGTGCAAAAAGAGACCAAAAATAGTGAGCTGGTTCAATGTCTGTTCAGAAATCTGATGGTGGGGGGGCGGGGAGGAGGAAGCTGTTCCTAAAATGTTTGAGAGTGTGTCTTCAGGCTCTTGTACCTCCTCAGTGATGGTAGTAATAAGAGGACAGCAGTCTTGGGTGATGCGGGTCCATAATGAAGGATGCCTGTCTTTTTGAGGCATTGCCTGATGAAGACGTCATTGATGCTGGGGAGGCTGCTACCCGTGATGGAGTTGGCTGAGTTTTCATCCCTCTGCCGCTCCTCCGTGCCAGACAGTGAAGCATGCTGTCCTCCCTGGGACACTGCAATGCTCTCTTCAAAGTCGGAAAGATGTCTCTTGTCCCACTTTAGGGTTAAGCGTATGCTGATACTCCCGTGCAGGACCAGGGGTCTGCTGTCCTGTCAGAGATGCTGGATGTCAGATAAGAAGTTAAACTGATGTCCCTTCTACCTTCTCAGGTGAGTGATTTTGATCTCATGGTGTTATTTTGAACTTTGAACTTGGCTTGAATATTTATTTCTTCAAGACCTTCCATAAGATGATGAGACATGGAAGCAGAATTAGGCTATTTAGCCCATTGAGTCTGCTTCGCCATTCCATCATGGCTGATTTATTATCACAGCCCAATTCTCCTGCCTTCTGTTTGTAACCTGTATCCTTGTGAATCAAGAACCTACCAACCACTGCTCTAAGTACACCTAGTGACTTGGCCTCCAGCCGTGTGTGGCAATGGATTCCACAGATTCACCACCCTCTGGCTAAAGACTACATTTGAATATGTATTCATAATTGTTGGGGTCATAATTTGTAAAAAAAAATAATGGTGGTATTGTACTCTGCATTTTAACAGAGACAATACTTCACAAATTAATTATTGGCTATAGGTTTTCGTATATCTTGTAAATAGTAGAATAGAAAATGGGACTTGTTCTTCACAATCTGTTTTCAGAACTCCAAGCATTTAGGATTTCTGCTTCATCGTTAACTATATTGTTATTGGACGGTGCACTGCAACAGACTTCTGCTCTCAGCAAGCCAATCGTGACACAACTCAATGCATAAAAACTTGCAGACATAGTCAAGGTGTTCGGTTATTGTTTAGACCAAACATTAGAATAGAGAATACATGTTGGCTAGGTGACTTTGGCTGTGGAATGATTGTTGGTCCCAGATGGTGTGCACAGAAACTGTTGATCGCCTGGGATTTTCACACACGGCAGTCTCTAGATTTTACAGAGAATGGTGTGATAAACAAAAAGAAATCCAGTGGGTGGCAGTTCTGTGGGCAGAAATGCCTTGCTGATAAGAGAGGTCAGAGGGGAATGAGCAGAGTGTTTCAAGCTGAGAGGAAGGTGACAGTAACTCAAATAACCACACATTACAACAGTGGTGCACAGAAGTGCCCCTCTGGAATGCACAATATATCGAAACTTGAAGCAGGTGAGGTACAGCAGCAAAACAGCACACTAGGTTCCACTCCTGTACCTAATGAATTGGGCACTGAGTGAATTTCCATCAGCAAAATAGGTATAAGTGAGTCTTTTCTTTTTATGTTATATCCTGCCTGGTGTGTCAATATTAAACAAGCCATTTGTCTGTTTACCTACCACAGTCCTTTTCAATTTTTTTTATTCTTGTGTATAGCTAGAGCAACCAACCAAAGAAAATGTCCAGGTTAATTAATTTGTTTAACTTTGATAGTTGATAACAGCATAGGTGACGAAGCAGATTTTTTTTTTACTCCCTCCATGACAGGCAGGTTCAGGGCAGAGGTATGCACGGCATCACACTGCATGCACACATCAATGTGTCCCTGGTGCCCCTTTTATGTTTAATAAATAGGGGCACCTTCTACATCTGATTGTCAAATTGTTCTAAATATTGATCACCCATATTTCCCCTTACTCCAATTAAACATTTCCCTAACTTGTCTGCTCCTATCCCTCTCCAGTGCTATGGTGAAGGAGATAGAATTGTGATCACTATCTCTAAAATGTTCTTCCACTGAGAGACCTGACACCTGACCAGGTTCATTTCCCAATACCAGATCGAGTTCAGCTTCCTCTTGTAGGCTTATCTACATATTGTGTCAGGAAAGCTTCCTGAACACACCAAACAAACTCCACCCCATCTAAACCCTTTGCTCTAGGGAACTGTATATCTAAAAAAAAGTGAGGCAGTGTCCAAAGATTCAACGTCCATCCTTGTTACTAACTAAACACTTGTTCTAGAGCTTCAGTTCACGGATAGACACCCTGACATTTTCCTGTAGAATTTGCTGATACAATTCAGAATTCATATTTCCATCGATGATTGGCAAGACATCCTGGTCCCGAGGCAACATAGCAGGATCAAACCATGATACTGTCGCCACCATGTTTCACAGATAGATGAGATTCTTGTGCTGGAATGCAGTGTTTTTTTTCCGCCAAACATAACACTTCTTATTTAAGCCAAAAAATTCTATCTTAGACTCATCCGTACACAGAACATTCTTCCAATAGCCTCAGGCTTATCCAAGTGGTCTTTAGCAAACTTTAGATGGGCAGCAATGTTCTTGCACAGTACACACGCCACGCACACCATTGTTGTCCAGTGTTTGCCTGATGGTAAATTTATGAACACTGACATTAGCCAATGCAAGAGAGGCCTGTAGCTCATTAGATGTTACCCTGGGGTTCTTTATGACCTCCTGGAATATTACATGCCTTGCTCTTGGAGTGATTTTTGTTGGTCGACCTGTCCTGGAGAGAGTAACAAGGGTGTTGAATTTCCTCCATTTGGACACCATCTGCCTGACTGGATTGGTGGAGCCCAAACTCTTTAGAAATGGTTTTGTATCCTTTTCCAGCCTGGTGAGCATTATTTTTTCTGAGATCCTCAGAAATCTCCTGTGGTCGCAGCATGGCACATTTGCAATACCTGTGTGGTGAAGATTAGACTTTGATGGTGAAGACCCAGGTTTATGTTCTTTAAGTAGAGCAGAGCCTCCCATACTCACACCTGAATGTTATCCCATCAATTGAAGCACCTGACTCTAATTTCCCCTTTGAATGAACTGATAATGCTAGAGGTTCACAGTTTTTCCATGATCATTTTTCTCAATAAATAAATGAAAAAGTATAATGCTTTGTGTTATTTATTTAATTGGGTTTTCTTTATCTAGCTTTAGGAAAATCTGATCACTTTTTAGGTCATAATTATGTCTGTCTGGTTCTTCCCACTCCCTCCCGTCTCCCTTCCCCTTTTCCCAGCCATGATTCCCCTCTCCCTGCCCCCTTCCCACTCTCAGTCCACAATAGAAACCCATATCAGAATCAGGTTTATCATCACTCACATATGTCATGAAATTTGTATTTTTTTGTTGCAGCAGTACTATGCAAAAATATATATACTCAAGACTTTTGCATAGTACTGTAAAACAGAACAGTACAATCTGCTCACAATGTGCTAAACCAATTTAAATTAGTAATCAAGTAGCTAACTAATCTATTCTGCCTTCGCCTTCAATTTTTCCTCACACTCATGTACCTACCTAAATGTCTCTTAAACGTTAAGGGTCTTGATGTTAACAGTATACTATCTCTTTACATTTGACCTGCCAAGGTGCCACATTTCTCATTTGGCTGGGTCATTTCTGCTACCTCCCTACCCGTATCTGCAACTGACCTATATCTCCTTGTATTTTTTTGCCGGTCTTCAATTTCCCTTTCCCCATCACTCTTATTCCCCACCCAGGCTTCTTACCTCTTCTCACTTGCCGATCACCTCCCCCTGGTGCCCCTCTTCCTTCCCTTTCTCCAATGGTCCACTCTTCTCTCGTATCAGATTCCCTCTCCAGCCCTTTATCTCTCCTACTCATCTGGCTTTATCTATCACCTTCTAACTATCCTTCCCCTCCCCCCCCCACAGCCTTTTTATTCTGGTAACTTCCCCCTCCTTCCCAGTCCTGAAGAAAATTCTCGGGCCAAAATATCAACTGTTTGTTTATTTCCATGGATGCTGCCTGAGTTCCTGGAGCATTTTGTTTTTGTTGCTTTGGATTTCCAGTATTTGCAGGATTTCTTAGAAACGTAGAAAACCTGCAGCACAATACAGGCCCTTCGGCCCACAATGCTGTGCCGAACGTGTAATGATTGTGTTTATGATTTACCACCAATCTTCGTACAATCTGCAAACTTACTAGCTCACTCGCCTATGTTCTCATCCAGGTCATTTACATACATCACAGACAGCAGAGGCCCCAGCATAAATCCCTTTAAGATAGACCTCCGGCTTGAATAAGTCCCTTTGACCACTTCTCTCTGTCTTCTATGGGCAAGTAGGTCTGAATGCTAATAGCCAATTCACCATGGATCCCCATTTCTCTTAACGTTATGGAAGGACCTTGTCAAACAACATTCACAGCTCTACCTTCATCCATCACCCACGTCACCTCGTGAAAAAACTCAAGTCAAGTTAGACATTACTTGAGGCTCACCTGTCTGTAGTTTCTAGGATTATCACCTTTGCCCTTCTTGAATAATGGAACATGAGCTATTTGTCAGTCTGCCGGACCCTTGCCTGTGGCCAGAGAGGACACAAAGAATATGGTCTAATATCCCAGCAATCTCTTCTCTAGCCTCTCTGAATCCCATCAGGTCCTGGGGACTCTTCCACCTTAATGTTCTTTAAGAGATCCAACACTACTTCCTCCTTTACCTTAAAATGCTTTAGCACATCAATAAGTTCAGCACTGATCTCTTTATCCTCCACGTCCTTTGCTGATGTAAAGTGCTCATTAAGGACCTCACTCACATCCAAACAAATGTTCCCCCCTTTATCCTTGAGTGGTCCCACCCTCTCCCTAGTTGTCCTCTTGCTGTCGATGTATGCATAGAATGCCTTTAATCTTTAATCCTTAATCCTACTTGCCAAGGACCTTTCATGGCCTTCTTGAACTTTGTTCTAGCTTCTAAGCTTTACCTACCTTTCTTTTATTGTGACTAAATTCATCACCTCTCTTGCCATCCAAGTTTATTTTACCTTGCCATCCTTGTCCTTCCTTCTAACTGAAGTATACACTACCTGTCCTGTACTCTACGCAGTTGGCTTTTAAACACTGGCTACATGTCAGACGTGGATTTGCCCAAAAACAGCTATTCCCAATTAAATCTCCCTTGTCCCTTCCTTATGCTGTCATAATTTCCCCTGTTCTCCCTCGATACCACAAGACCTAGGAGAAAAATTAGGCTGCTAGGCCTTTCCAGTCTGCTCCACCATTTTATCCCAAGACCATTAAGATATAGGAACAGAATTAGGCCATATGGTCTATTTCATCTGGATGATCCAATTATCCTTTCAGCCCCAATCTCCTGCCTTCTGCCTGTATCCTTTCATGCTCTGACCAAACTAGAATCTTTCAACCTCTGCTTTAAATATACATAAAGACTTGGCCTCCACAGCTGTCTGTGGCAAAGAATTCCACAGGTTCACCACTCTGGCTAAAGAAATTCTTCCTCCTCTCTGTTCTAGAAGGACATCTCCCTATTCTGAGGCTGTGACCTCTGGTCTTGAGACTCTTCCCACCATAGGAAACATCCTCTCCACATCACCTCAATCAAGGCCTTTAATAGGTCACTCCTTATTTTTCAGAACTCCCATGAGTACAGGCCCAGAGCCATCAAACTCTTCATATGACAAGCCATTCAATCCTGGAATTATTTTCGTTACCTCCTTTGAACCCTCTCCAGCTTCAGTGCATCCTTTTATAAGATAATGGGCCCTAAACTGCTCACAATACTCTCAAATAAGACCTCACCAGGGCTTTATAAGATCCTAACATTACAGAAGATCATTAGGGAGCAGAATTAGGCATTCGGCTCATTGAGTCTGCTCCACTATTCAATCATGGCTAATCCTTTCCCCTCCTCAGCTCCATTCCCCACTAAGACCTATCAATCCTTCCTTTTATATTCTAGTCCTCTTGAAATTAATGCTAACATTGCATTTGCATTCCTCACCACAGACTCAACCTGCAAATTAACCTTTAGGGAAGATTTTTGTATTTTCTTCCCATTTAGAAAATAGTCAACCTTTTCATTTCTTCTACCGAAGTACATGACCATACACTTTCTGACGCTGTATTCCATCTGCCACTTCTTTGCCCATTCTCCTAATATGTCTGTCTTTCTGTAGCCTCTTTGCTTCCTCAAAACTACCTGCCCCACCACCTATCTTCATATCATCTGCAAACTTTGCAACAAAGCCATCAATTCCATCATCCTAATCATTGACATAAAATGTAAAAAGAATTGCTTGCAACACAGACCCCTGTGGAACATCACTAGTCACTGGCAGCCAACCAGAAAAGGCTCCCTTTATTCCCACTTTGCTTCCTGCCAATCAGCCACTGCTATATCGATGCTAGAATCTTTCCTGTAATACCATGGGCTCATAGCTTGTTAAGCAGCCTCATGTTCGGCATCTTGTCAAAGGTCTTCTGAAAATCCAAATACACATCATCAACAGATTCTCCGTTGTTTATCCTGCTTG
The DNA here is from genome assembly GCF_963921235.1 of Mobula hypostoma. Lineage (NCBI taxonomy): Eukaryota > Metazoa > Chordata > Chondrichthyes > Myliobatiformes > Myliobatidae > Mobula > Mobula hypostoma. The sequence continues at coordinate 217,554,654 of NC_086099.1, forward strand.
TTACTTCAAAGAATTCCTGTAGATTTGTTGGGCAAGATTTTCTCTTTAGGAAACCATGTTGACTCTGGCCTGTTTTATCATGTGCCTCCAAGTACCCTGAGACCTCATCCTTAATAATCAACATTTTCCCAACCACTGAGGTCAGACTAACTGGCCTATAGTCTCCTTTCTTCTGCCTCTCTTCTTTCTTGAAGAGTGGAGTGATAATTGCAATTTTCCAGTCTTCTAAAACCATTCCAGAATCTAATGATTCTTGAAAGATCATTAATGTCTATGATCTCTTCAGCCACGGCTTTCAGAATACTTGGGTGTACACCATATTGTCCAAGTGACTATTCTCACTTCAGAGCTTTCAATTTCCCAAGAACCTTCTCTCTTGTAATGGTAACTTCACATACTTCATTAGCCCTAACACCTGGAACTTCCACCATACTGCTAGTATCTTCTACAGTGAAGACTGATGCAAAATACTTATTCAGTTTGTCTGCCATTTCCTTGTTCTTCATCACAACCTCACCAGCATCATTTTCCAGCAGTCTATTATCCACTCTCGCCTCTCTTTTACAATTTATGTATCTGAAGAAACTTTTGGTATCCTCTTAATATTATTGGCTAGCTTACTTTCGTATTCCATCTTTACCTTCTTAATGACTTTTTTTAGTTGCCTTCTGGTGGTTTTTAAAAGCTTCCCAAGCCTCTAACTACCCACTAATTTTTGCTCCATTGTATGCCTTCTCTTTGGCTTTTTTGTTGACTTCGGCTTACCTTGTTAGCCATGGTTGCGTCACCTTTCCTTTGGAATACTTCTTCCCCTTAAGGATGTGCCTTCAGAAATTCCAGCCATTGCTGCTCTACTGTCATCCCTGTCAGTGTTCTTTTCCAATCAATTCTGGCCAGCTCCTCTCTCATGCCTTTGTAATTCCCTTTACTTCACCTTATGGGTGGGTATGGCCGCAAGGCAGTGGAGGTTTAAAATCAGAGTTTTCCTTCTCCTAGGTGGGCTGTTGTCCAAGGCCGACGAGCCCCACCTGCCCGAAGCAACCGGTCTTGAGGTACCAGTGGTCTGCCTTTGCTCCTTTTCTTGTCAGTAGAAATAGTTCCACCAGGCCTAGTAGCTAAGCAGCATGTGAAGACCAAGATTTGGACTTGGTTGTCAGAGGCTGTTAGAGATGCACACCATTTGGAGCACTTTATAGGTAGTGGGATAGGAGTGACTGTAACAGCTATCGCAGCATCTCTCTTCTCAGTGTTGTAGGGAAATTTTTAGCTGAGTCACCCTGAAGGGGCTCCAGCTGCTCGCAGGAAGGGTCTATCCGGAGTCTCAGTATAGGTTCAGAGCTGAGAGGTCATCTTCTCCCTCAGGCAACTGCAAGAAAAGTGCAGAGAACAGCAGAAACCACTCTACATCGCCTTCATCGACCTTACCAAGGCGTTCAACCTTGTGAGCAGAAAGGGCTTCTCTGAGATCCTTGCCAAGATTGGCTGCCCCCCCAGTCCTACTCAGGTTGTTTCACGATGACATGGAGGGGACCGTAGTGTTCAACGGCTCCACATCAGAGTCCTTTAACATCCTCAGTGGGGTAAAACAGGGGTGTGTCCTCGCTCTGAGGTTGTTTGGCACCTTCTTTGCAGTCCTGCTCAAGTCCACCTTTGAGGAGGCCACTGAGGGCATTTATCTCCGTTCAAGATCAGACAGAAACCTCTTCAAATTGTCAAGACTCAGAGTGAGTAGATAAGGCTCCTCAGAAACTTCCAATTTGCGGACAACACCGCTGTCACAACTCGCTCACAGCAGGAGCTACAAGATCTCATGACCCGCTTTGCAGAAGCCTGTAGAGTTCGGCCTGACTATCAGCTTGAAGAAGACACAGGTGATGGGGCAAGATGTTGACGACAAGCCATCCATTAACACTGTTGACTAAAAGCTGGAAGCCATCCATGAATTCACATACCTGGACTCCACAATCTCGGATAACCAGTCAATCGAAAGCGAGATCAACAAGCGCATCGGAAAAGCAGCCACAACCCTCTCAAGGTTGACCGAGAGAGTCTGGGCCAACACCAGACTCACCATGAACACCAGAGTCCAGGTGTACACAGCCTGTGTGCTAAGCACTTTGCTCTATGCCAGCGAAACTTGGACCCTGCGCACAGAACAAGAGCAGCGACTCAATGCTTTCCGTATGCGCTGCCTCAGACACATACTTGGTATCACCTGGGAAGACAAGATTACCAACAACACAGTGCTCGAAAGAGCAGGCACCACCTCCATGTTCACCTTCCTCAAACAGGAACAGCGCTGGCCAGGCCTCGTCTTGCACATGGCAGATGGGTGCGTTCTGAAGGACCTTCTCTTTGAAAAAGGGTCTCTTGAGGTACGAGACCACTCTGATGCAGCAAGCAGAGGAAAAGAGAGCCCGCTGGAAGCTGCCCAATACGGCAGAGCTGCCTCAGCATTCTGCCGTACACAGTGGGGCAAGGACTGTTACTCCCACACTGGACTCCACAATCACAGCAGACGCTGCTTAAACCAGTCCACCAGAGGCGCAAACCCATGATCTCCTGGGATCGACGGCTACCTATTCTATTCTATTACTCCACCTTAATACTGATACATGTGACTTCAGCTTCTTCTCAAGTTTCAGGGTGAATTTGATCATATGATGATTTCCCCCCAAGGTTTATTTTTCCTTAAGTTCTCTAATCCATTCCGGTTCATCGCACAACATTCAATCCAGAATAGCTGATCCTCTCGTGGGCTCAACCAAGAGCTGCTCTAAAAAGCCATCTCACAGGTATTCTAGAAATTCCCCGTCTTGGAATCCAGCACCAACCTGATTTTCCCAATCTACCTGCATATTGAAAACCCCCATGACTATTTTAACATTGCCCTTTTGGCATGCATTTTCCACTTCCTGTTGGAATTTGTAGGCACCATCCTTATTACTGTTTGCAGGTCTGTATTCAACTCCCATCAGGGTCTTTTTACTCTTGCAGTCCCTTAGCCCTATCCACAATAATTCAACACCTTCCAACCCTCTTTGATTTGATTTAATTTTTTACCAACAGACTGGCACCACCCCCTCTGTCCTTTCGATAGTGTGTAACCTCGGACATTAAGCTCCCAGCTATAAACTTACTTTGGCCATGATTCAGTGATGCCTACATCATACCTGCCAATTTGCAACTGTGCTACAAGTTCATCTGCCTTATTCAGTATACTGCGCACATGCAAATATAACACCTTCAGTCCCGTATTCAGCCTTTGATTTTGTCCATCTTTTATGTTGCAACTCATCCCGTTGACTGCAATTTTGCCCTATCAACAGCCTCTCCTCACTACACATTGCCTTTGTTTGTAAACCAGCTACCTCATCTTCAGCACCATTATCCGCCTTTCCTACGATACTTCTTGCACTGAAGTATACGCAGCTCAGGACACTAGTCACACCATGCTCAACCTTTCGATCCCTAACTTTGTACAAGGTCTTACCAGCATCTGCCTCCACAACCTCCCCACTAACTGTTCCGGCATTCTGGTTTCCCATCCCCCTGTAACCCTAGTTTCAACCCCACCGTGCAGCATTAACAAACCTTCCTGTTAGGATATTAGTCCCCCTCGAGTTCAGGTGCAAACCGTACCTTCTGTGCAGGTCCCACCTTCCCTGGAAGAGATCCCAATGATCCAAAAGTCTTCTGCCCTCCCTCCTACACCAACTCCTTAGCCACATATTAAACTGTATAATCTTCCTCGTTCTGGCCTCACTGGCACATGGCACAGGTAGCAATCCTGAGATCACAACCCTGGAGGTTCTGCCCTTTAACTTAGCACCTAACTCCCTGAACTGCCTATGCAGAACCTCATCACTCATCCTACCCATGTCATTGGTACCTACATGGACCATGACTTCTGACTGTTCAACCTGCCACTTAAGAATGCTGAGGACTCGATCCGAGATATCCCAGACCCTGGCACCCATGAGGCAGCATACCATCCGGGAATCTCATTCTCGCCCAGAGAACCACCTGTCTGTTCCCCTAACTAACAAATCATCTGTCACCACAGTGTGCCTCTTCTCCCCTATTCTCTTCTGAATCACAGAGGCAGACTCAGTGTCAGAGACCCGACACTGTGACTTTCCTCTGTTAGGTCATCCCCAACAATGGTATCCAAAGTGATGTATACCTGTTATTGAGGGGGATGGCCACAGGGGTATTCTGCACTGACTCCTTAACCCCTTTCCACTTCCTAACTGGCACTCGTTTCCTGTGTCCTGCACTTTGGGTGTAACTACCTCTCTACATGTCCTATCTATCACCCCGTCAGTCTCCTGAATAATCTGGAGTTCATCCAGTTCCAGATCCAACGCGGATTGTTAGAAGCTGCAGCTGGATGCATTTCTTACAGTTGTTGTGGTCGGAGACCCTGGGGGTCTCCCTGCCTTCCCACATCCTGTAAGAGAAGCATTCAACTATCCTGCCTGGCACCTCTATGGTCCTAACTGAGCAGAGGTAAAGAAGGGAAGGAAAAGAAAGGTAACCTTGAGCTTTTCTTTCCTTTGCTTTCTCTGACTAAAGCCCCTCTTTACTGATGCCTCTGATGACGACTCTGACTCTGTCCACTTGAAGTACGTGTACTGTCCAGAACCTTGAGATCGCCTCCTTACAGACAGCCACAAAATAAAGAACCCCAATAAAAGCAATCAAGCCCACTCCAAGTTTGTTTGCAATGGCCAACCATGGGCTCTTTCCTGCTCTCAACCCTGAGCCCTGCAGCCTTGATTCGGCCTGTACACGCCTCAACGCAACTGTCTGCACCTTCAAGACTCAAATTCCCACCACAAAAATGCCAGCTCGTCCAGGTGGTTCAGAAGCTCAACTCTGAAAGGAAGTTACAGGCTATTAATTGTAGTAATCGTTTACCAGAAAAAGAAGTGTGATCAATAAACTGGTTAGAAGTTTTGTTTGGCAAGCGGACGCTGTGCTTCACCAACACCATCTTAAACCAAAAATAATGAGAAGCTTCTAAATATCAAAAAAAAATACTATAAAGAGCAGTAAACAGTAAAAAAAAACTATATCAAATCAATATTTGGTATGACCACCCTTTGCCTTTAAAACGGCATCATTTCGCTTAGGTACACTGTCATGCAGTTTTATAAGAAAATTGGCTGATAGGCTGTGAAAGCACATACCACCTACCAAATGTCGCTCAAAATCCACCCAGAACAAGCGGGCTCTCCCACGGGAGTATTGGTCCTTCCTCCTTGAAGCCATTCATCTGCACAAAGCACCTGGTGTAACAGGGACAACATCCTCAGCCACCTTCTCTCCTGTCTTCTCCCAGCTCCCACCAAAAAAAACTCAACCCAGCGTTCTCCAGAACCTTCTTCCAATTCCACCATCCTGACTGGCTGACAGCACATTCCTAAGTTGGACAACAAAGCCTCTTATCTCAGCTCAAACCCAAACAGGCTGAAAGCAGAACAGACTGCTAAAATGAAATACCTACAGCATAGCAGTAAAAATCTTAACCAGGTCATTACATCTGTAAACACAAGACTGTTGCGCACGAAAATCCCAGGAGCTCAGCAGTTTTTGAGATACTCAAATCACCCCGTCTGGCACCAATAATCATTCCACGGTCAAAGTCATTTAGATCATATTTCCTCCCACTCTGATGTTTGGTTTGAACAACTGAACCTCTTGACCATGTCTGCATGCTTTAATGTATTGTGTTGCTGCCATATGATTGGCTGATGTGAGATTTGCATCAAGGAGCAGGTATATCTGATAGGGCACCTAGTGTAATACCATTGTTATACCATCAGTGACCACTGAGTACATCTGCAACTTTTTGGCTCCCTTTTTGCACTAGTAATTTTATTTATAATTCTTATTGAAATTAATAATTTTTGTGTATTGTACTGTGCTACTGCCACAAAACAACAAATTTCCTGACATTTGCCAGTGATATTAAAGCTGACTCTGATTCTGTCACTCTGTTTTCTCCCATTAAGTCAATTCTGAATCCAGTTTACTACTTCAGCCTGCATGCCAAGTGACTTAACCTTCTGCACCAGCCTCCCTTGTCAAAGGGCTTGCTAAAGTCCATGTAGACAACCTCCACCACTTTTCCTTCATTAACACTTCTCATAGCCTCAAACTTCTGTAACAGGTCTTCCCAAGCTGGGGTCCATAAGATATTCAGCCCATTGAATTTCTTCTGCCATTCCATCATGGCTGATCCTGGAACCCACTCAACCCCACACACCTGCCCTCTTGCCATATCTTTTGAATACCTGACTGATAGGAAAACTATCAACTTCCACCTTAAATATACCCACGGTCTTGACCTCCACCGCAGTCTGTGGCAGAGCATTCCACAGATTTACTATTCTCTGGCTTAAAAACAAAATTCCTCCTTACCTCTGTTCTAAAAAGTTGCCCCTCAATTCTGAAGCTGTGCCCTCTAGTTTCCCACTCCTTTATTCCCACCCACTGCCTCCTGCCTGTCAGCCATTCCTTTATCCATGCCAGCATCTTTCCTGTAACTCCATAGGATTTTATCTTGTTAAGTAGCCTCATGTGTGGCACCTTATCAAATGCCTTCTGAAAATCCAAGTAAATGACGTCCAGTGCCTCTCCTTTGTCCACCCTGCTTGTTACTTCCATGAAGAACTCTAACAGATTTGTCAGGCAAGATTTCCCTTTACAAAAACCATGTTGACTTTGACTTATTAGTCTCCAAGTACCCCAAAACCTGGTCCTTAATAATAGACTCCAACACTCTCCCAACCACTGAGATTAGGCTATCTGCCCTATCATTTCCTTTCTTTTGCCTTCCTCCCTTCTAAAAGAGTGGAGTGACATTTGCAATCTTCCAGTCCTCCAGGACCATGCCAGAATCAAGTGATTCTTGAAGGATCACAACCAATGAATCTGCTATCTCTTCAGTAACCTCTCTCTCAGGGCTCTGGGATGTCGTCCATCTGACTTGCCTTTGAGTTTGCCTAGTATTTTTCCCTTATGGTCCATGAACCTCCTTCTTAATAGTATTGGTCCATAATGTAAAAAGGTTGGGAATCCATGCTCTATAAGTTTCGCTGGACTTGGCCTAAAACACACCAAGTCTTGTTGATGATCCCTGATCAAGTTCTGTGTATCCATATACTTGTACATCCTGTCCTTTCGTAATTTGCTCACGAATGACATCAGGCTCACCAGCTCACAATTCCCCGGCTTATTATTGCAACATTTCTTGAACAACACTATCTATCCTCCTGCCCTCTGGCACATCACGGTGGCTAAAGAAGTTTAGAATATCTCTCCCAGGGCCCCTGCAATTTCTTGACTCGGCTCCCACAAGATCTGAGGGGTCAGGCTCTGGGCACTTCGCCACCCTAATTGGCTTCAAGACATCAAGCACCCCTATTCTGTAATCATTATATAGTCCATGGCCTCACTACACCTTTGCCTTAGTTCTATTGCCCCTGTGCCCATTGTCTGAGTAAATACAGATGCAGAAGATCTGCCCCATCTTTTTTGGCTCCATGCACAGAAGACCACACCGATCTTCATGTGAAACAATGTTGTCCCTTGCTATCCTTTTGCACTTCACATATCTACAGGTGCCCTTGGGTTTCTCGTTCACCTTGCCTGCCAGAGCAAACTCACGTCCTCTTTTACCCCTCCTGCTTCCTGTGTTCTCTTGCATTTCTTATACTCACTAAGTGCTGATTTGATCCTAATTGCCTTGACCTCTTTTTTAACCAGAGCCCCAGTATCCTTCAGAAACCAAGGTTCCCTAAGCCTGTTAGCCTTGCCTTCTATTCTAAAAGAACATGCAGGTGTATATATTTAAACATGTAGCAGGTAGCAGGCCCTTCCCCCAATGATCCTACACCGCCCAATTAACCCACGTGACCAATTAACCTACTAACCCATTCATCTTTGGAATGTGGGAGGAAACCCGAGCACCCGGAGGAAACCCACGCGGTCACAGGGAGAACGTGCAAATTCCTTACAGACAGCGGCAGGAATCGAACCTGGGTTGCTGGCGTTGTTTGTTCTCCCAACATTTCCATCCAGAGATTTCAACTCACCCGCATTAGGGACCGTTTACAGCGAACCATTCCGCAGGTCCGAAACCGGAGCACCCGGGGGATCTCACACGGTCACAAGCAGAACGTGAAAACTCCAGACAGCATAGGAGATAGGAGCAGAATTAGGCCATTCGGCCCGTCGTGTCTGCTCTGCCATTCCATCGTGGCTGATTTATGATCCCTCTCAACCCCATTCTGCTGCCTTCTCCCTGTAGTGATGGGCAGGATTGAACCTGAGTCTCTGGACCTAGCAGGCAGCAGTAATACCCACTGTATCACACAATGATGATCCGTAATCAGTAAAACTCTTGTCTGATCTGTTTTTTGCACATCCATTCTGGCATAGATGGGTTCAGGCAAAATCTACACCATTTTTTACTGCCGCTTTATTTAATCTGTACGGCAGAGTTATATTGTGTGCGATGTGCACTGTTCAGCTTGCTACTGTGCTCTACATGAGGCAGTCTCACCTTCCTGGCAGCCTTGCACTGTATTACTGCCAAGTAACTGCCCTTGTCAAAGCAAACTGATACAAAGCACGTTTAATTGAAAATTTGGGAAAATGAGACATCACCAAAGGAGAGGTAGATGTAAAAACAATATATATGTTAATGTCTTAGCCTCAGCAGTACAAGAAATATACGATCCTTTGATGATTCACTTTTTTTTTGGGAAGTCGCACAGAAAGTAAGGTGTAATTGAAAGATGCTCTCTTTGCAAATAATATAAATTTGCAAAGGAAATTATTAGATTACAGGAAGAAAAGCAATAAAAATCAAGGATCTAGTTTCCTTTAGGTGTGGCGAGATAGGTTCACAAGAGCAGCCTGACCTGTCTAGCTACATTTTTGGATTATTTAAAGAACCAGAACCACTTCAAGGGAGTTGTATACTTTCAAATTGCCTAATTCGTCACTTTGTATATTAGTAGGGTGACTTACACAGTTCAAAACCCGCACCAAATACGGTTACAGAAATAAAAGTCGATTTGTCTTTGCCCAAATCCAGACATACACACAGTCATTGAGTAGCAGATTGAGAAAATAGTCAGAGATCCTCTCAAGATAAGCCTAAGCTTTGTTTTTCTCTGTTTCAAAGTTCAAAGTACATTTTACTATCAAAGTATGTAGTAATTATACAACATAGAATCATCTGCTTATAGACAGCCTCAAGAAAACTAAAATAACCCCAGTTAAATAAAAGACCAACGCCCAATGTGCAGAGAGGAAAATCAAATCAAATCTTGCAAACAATAAAGCAAGCATCAGCACTCAGAGTGCAATTGAGTCCATGAACCCGAGTCGGGAGCAGCCGGAGTGGGTCCATAGTCTCAGTCTGAGTCCATCACACAGAGGCACATTGCTGCGAAGCACGCAGACGCTACGCCCGGAGCAGCGAGAGCATGGCACAGCGCTGAGGAGAGCGGAGTGAAACATCACTGAGCAGAACCGGCTCGACCCTGACACCCTGCCTTTCTAGTCCCTCTGGCCTGGTGTTTAAACTGTCCGAGCACCGGGCTGCCCCCTGAACTCTGACCCGGGCTCTTAAAGGATAACAAAGTCCTCTTAGCCTGTCACTCTCACACACCCCGAGAGAGACCCACACTTGCTAATTCATTATGGATGGGGTAAAGAGTCTAAATGCGAACCTTAGAAATTGGGAACTTCCTTCAAGCTCCAGGTGATGTTGTTTACCATCTATTGCAGGATGCAAATAATCTATTTCCATTGACAGAGACTTGTACAGCTGATGTGTTACTTACTACCAATATCAATTAATGCAACTTGTCACGGAATCACTGAGAGACAGAGGACAGAAACGAATCCTTCAGCACAAGTCAAAGTCCATTAACATCTTACCTTCCAGGGAATGTGATAAAACATGTCAAGAGACAAAAGAAAACACTAATTCAGTCTAAACCAGGGGTTCCCAACCTTTTTTATGCCATGGACTAATACCATTAAGCAAGGTGACCACGGACCCCAGGTTGGGAACCTCTGGTCTAAACAATGGTTATGCTAAACTACCTTCACTTTAAGCCCAATATAATTCTGAAAATGGATATTTCTTAACATTTTCATCTATGGTGTGAATACAAAACCCTTTTGAAGTGAAATCTAAAGAGATTGGGTCAAGTTGTAACACACTACAGATACAGCCAATGTATCTCTCACATAGAATGCTACAGCACTGAAACAGGTCCTTCAGCCCATCTAGTCTGTACCAAACTTATTCTGCCTAGTTCCATCAACCTGCACCTGAAGAATCTTCCTCCATAATCCTCCCATCTATATACAGTCGGTCCTCCTTATCAGCGAGTTCCACATGCGCAAATTCAACCAACCGCAAATCGGGAAAACCCGGAAGTTCTCTCTCCAGCACTCGATGTTCGAGCATTGTTTGCCTCGCGTCTCGTTCGTTTGTTACTTTGTTTCTGTGAGAAAATGGCTCCTAAAAAACAATTACGTGGTCAAAGCAATTCCTCAAAGGCTAAGAGGGAGCATAAAGTGCTATCTCTCGCCGAGAAATTAGAAATATTAGATCTTTTGAAATGTGGCATGTCGCATTCCGAAGTGGGCCGTAAGGTCGGTCAGAACGAATCGAGCATTCGTACAATAAAGCAGAAAGAAGCTGAAATTCGTGGAAGTGTCAGTGCCAGGGATGGCTGGCTGGCTAAGTAAAGTGCTACAGCCTCAAGAACTTAAAGATCATGGGAGAATCAGCCAAGGCAGCATCAGCGTTCCCAGAAGAGCTACGATGGTTGTGTCTGTACTGAACATTTAGACTTTTTTCTTGTTGTTATTCCTTAAACAATACAGTATAACAACTATTTACATAGCATTTACATTGTATTAGGTATTATAAGTCAATGGAACAGAAACACTGCGGGCGGCGGGTCCTGTGCTGCCCTGGGTCCTAAAGTCCACCTGCACTGAGACAGGTGAAATGAGGGACTTGAGCATCCGCGTTTTTTGGTATCCGGTGGGGTGGGGGGGGTCTCGGAACCAATCCCTCGCGGATAAGGAGGGTCGACTGTACTCACCCAAAGCTCTCTTAAATGTTGCAATCAAACCCGCTGGCAGCGCGTTCCGCACTCACACCACCCTCTGGGTGGAGATGATCCCCTCAGGTTCCCCTTAAACATTTCATCTTCCAGCAAAAGATGCAGCAAAACTATGGACAGCTACAGTTTCAAACACACCTCCTTGGGACATAGCCTTCCTGGACAGTGGGTGGTGAGAGCTGAGAAAAAGTGCTGGACTTGCCTATAAGACGCAGTAACTGTAAAGTAACAGTTAAGTAATGAGAATCTATGCCTGTTCTGGTCAAGAATGTGTGTTCTGGGGGCCCTCCACCCAAGCTGCATTATCAAGGATTTTTAAAGAGATGTTTGGCTAGGTTGTCATTATTTCTGTGACCATTAAAACAAGGATTTGTCTCAGTCTCCTGGCACGGTTGGCTGATGATCCATACCTAACCGTCCCTGAAGTTCAAGGGAAATATCTCAGAAGCATAGTGGACAGCATGTCAGGCTGTGACCACTGAAGTAGGTTTAAAAATATATCCTTGCATGCTTATTATTGGCAGCAGATGATAGGTAGACAGAAAGGATGGGCAGATTCAAACAAAGTAGGGTTTTAAAAAAGCCATTTAATCAAAGCTGCCTCACGGAGCACAGAATTACTAATTTTTCACCAGCAGACACTCACCTTAAGGGCAAGTCACATAATCTCCTGGGCGAGGCACAGAAATATAAAAGCCAATAGGGGAGAAATAACTGCTTTATGACTACAATAGCTCCAGAGCTTTCCCACCTGACTCTCATTTCAGACATCCCACCCTGAAAAAACTCATTTCAGGGAGGTAGCACCATCAATTTGCGGGAGACTCCCGGAACTTCCCGGAGAGGTGGGATGTCCGTCATTTGCTTGTGGGCAGATGATCACCTCTGGCCCTTGTTAAGAACATTGGTAAGGTCTGAATTCTGATTTGTCTTCATGCCAGCATGTTTGGACTTGCGATGTGCCTGGTTTAATCAGCCACTGCAGTATAGAGATTGGTTCAAAAATGAAAAACTCTGCCTGTTTAATGATTGAACAGTAATTGGTGAATTAGATGCTACGTAGGTTGTAAGAAAAGCAAACACGAGATTCTGCAGATGCTGGAAATTGAGAGTAATATACACAAAATGCTGGAAGAACTCAGTAGGTCAGGCAGCATCTATGCAGAGGAATAGAATCAATGTTTCAAGCAGAGGAGGGTTTTGGCCCATAACATTGACTGTTTCACACACCAAATGCAGGAGGAACTCAGCAGGCCGGGCAGCATCAATGGAAAAGAGTAAACACTCGACGTTTTGAGCTGAGATCCTTCATCAGGTCTCAGTCTGAAAGGTTGACTGCCTGGCCTGCTGAGTTCCTCCAGCACTTGGTGTGTGTTGCTTGGATTTCCAGCATCTACAGATTTTCTCATCTCACGTTAACTGTTTATTAACTCCATAGATGCTGCCTGACCTGCTGAGTCCCTCCAACATTTTGTGCGTGTGATACTCTGTGAGAAAAACTTTTTAAGATGTGTACAAGATGGTTGTGTCAGTTAGATTCATCTGTAACTCACCATCCAGTGGTTTGCCAAGGAGGATTATTCTTAGAAGTGAAACCCAATTACAGAGATCTACTCATCCTGAAAAGCAGTGAAGAAGCTTGTTTTCCTCTGGTCTCCATCCAATAAGACTAACCATCTACATTTGCATCGGCAAGCATACTAAACTCAAGCCCATAAGACAGCGGTCCCCAACCACCAGGTCATGGACCGGTACCGGGCCGCAAAGCATGTGCTACCGGGCTGTGAGGAAACGATATGAGTCAGCTGCACCTTTCCTCATTCCCTGTCACGCACTGTTGAACTTGAACATAGGGTTGCCAACTGTCCCGTATTTGCCGGGACATCCCGTATATTAGGCTAAATTGGTTTTTCCCGTATTTCCCCTGCTAAGGTAGAGCGTTACTATGAAACCTTTCGTGCCGAATTGGCGTGAAGCGAAGAAGCAATTACCATTAATTTATATGGGAAAAATTTCTGAGCGTTCCCAGACCCAAAAAATAACCTAACAAATCATACCAAATAACACATAAAACCGAAAATAACACTAACATATAGTAAAAGCAGGAATGATATGATAAATACACAGCCTATATAAAGTAGAAATAATGTATCTACAGTATAGTCGGGAAGAAGGCAAAACCGATTTGTGGAAAAAATCGGCGCGTACGCACATGCGCACACAGGTGCCTGCGCAAGGCTTCATGGTCATGGTAGTCTTTCTCAGGGTAAACACTGTCCCGGGATTTGACAGCTACTTTTGTCCCTTATTTGGAAGTGAGAAAGTTGGCAACCCTAACTGTAAAAGACATGTTGAGGTGAGTTTAACCCTACTTGAACACCCCCATCCCCTGGTTGGCCAGTCCGCAAGAATATTGTCAATATTAAACCAGTCCGTGGTGCAAAAAAGGTTGGGGACCCCTGCCATAAGACATAGGAGCAGAATTTGGCTTTTCAGCATATCGAGTCTGGTTCCCCATTCCATCATGGCTGATTTATCTTCCCTCTCAATCCCATTCTCCTGCCTTCTTCCCATAACCTTTGACACCCTTAACACCCAATGACCTGGCATCCACAGCCATCTATGGCAACGAACTCCACAGAATCACCACCCCCAGATAAAGAAATTCCTCCTCATCTCTATTGTGGACTGAGAGTGGGAAGGGGGCAGGGAGAGGGGAATCATGATTGGGAAAAGGGGAAGGGAGAGGGCAGGGAGCAGGAAACACCACAGGAACATTCTGTAATGATCAATAAATCCATGCCACCACCACCCCCCCCCGCCCCACCCACGGCACTCCTTCTCTGCCTCCCCCAACATCCTTTACTCCCACTAGATTTACAAACTCTCTCCACTCCACATTGACGAATGCAGTACTGTGCAAAACTCTTAGGCACCCTAGCTACATACAGTATATGTGCCTTGGACATCTTGCATAGCACTGGGACATTTACACAGACCTCGAGGTTAAATTCAAGCTTCACACCACTAAGTGAAGCCTCTCTTCCATCTCAGCACTCAGTTCTCAACCAGAACGAAAGGAAGAAGTTACTGTGGAAGAAATGAGAGATCAGCTTGGGGGAGGCATGGCAGCACACAGCAGTTAACGTAACACTATCGGAGCGCCAGCAAGCAGCGCTCAATTCCACCGCACTCTGCAAGAAGATTCCCCCATACGACCAGGTGGGTTTCCTCTGGGTGCTCCGGTTTCCCTCCATGTTCCAAAAGACGCACGGGTTAGTACGATTACTGGTCCTATGGGTAGCATAGGCCCGTTGGGATGGTTTCGTACTGTAACTCTAACTGTCCTCACTTGGCAACATTTAGATGTCCAACCACTGGCTCAAAAACTAGAGACTATAGATAAGGCATCCGTTAGTCTTCACTCTCCAGGGCGCAGGCCTGGGCAAGGTTGTATGGAAGACCAGCAGTTGCCCATGCTGCAAGTCTCCCCTCTCCACAACACCGATGTTGTCCAAGGGAAGGGCATTAGGACCCATACAGCTTGGCACCAGTGTCGTCACAGAGCAATGTGTGATTAAGTGCCTTGCTCAAGGACACAACACGTTGCCTCGGCTGGGGCTCGAACTCACAACCTTCAGGTAGCTAATCCAATGCCTTAACCACTTGGCCACATGCCTACACAGACTGTAACATCACTGACATAGTTTCACTGTAAACCGACAGGCCCGGTGGCTTCACTCAACCAACAGCGACTGGCAGCAGTGAGGCACCACTTTCTACCCGATGAGAGAGGTCAGTGCATCACCAATATCAAGTGCACAGCAGCTGAGTGCGATTTCAGTGCAGGTTTTATTCGATACAGTTGTGTACCAGCAGTATTAAACACTACAGTAAACAGTGACAGTGTGGCTCTCAGTGCTACCCAGTTCTGGATTCAGTCAGTCTTGGTATTGTCAGTGTGGGTTCACTAATGCTACTTGCCGGGCCCCAGTCGCAAGCCCAAGGTCTACGTGATACAAGTCTGTTTCAGTGTTGCTCACAAAACAAGTCGATCGGTACGCCATCAGGATTCGTCTTTTCGATGGAAGGCTTCCCCTCAGTCTCTGACCACTCTCCTCCAGTGTGGCTTCTCCATCACTATCGCCTGTAGGAAGAACATAACGAACGCTAAATCCAGCAGTCTTTACAGTACCCCCGCTAAACCTTGAGAGTCATAAGGTCCTACAGAACAGAAAATATTATTCAGCCCATCGAGTTCGTGCCAAACTGTTATTCCGCCTTGTCCCTTTGACCCGCACCGGGACCAGAGTCCTCCGTAACCCTTCCATCCATGTACTTATCCAAACGTCTCTTAAATGTTGAAATCAAACTCGAATCCACCACTTCCACACTCTCACCACCCTCTGAGTGAAGCCCCCCCCCCCCATGCTCCCCTTAAAGATTTTACCTTTCATCCTTAAGCCACGACCTCTGGCTCTAGTCTCACCCAACCTCTGTTTACAGTTACCCTATCTATACCCCTCACTTCTGTATACCTCTGCCAAATCTCCACTCACCCCCTGACTTTCCAGAGAATAAAGTCTCTACCAAAGGAGGTGTAAGGTGCTCCTTCCCTCCGCTAGCCTGCAGGTCACCCTTGGGCAAGGTGTGGCACCTGCTTAGCCCCTCCCACCCGATCGGGATCATGTGAAGCCATGGGGGCAGGTGGTGGGTGGTCGTATGAGCAGCCGGTGCAGATCACAAGTCCTGGTTACGTGACCACTGACACCAGGCAGACAATCTCTGCAAGAGTATTGATAATGGCTGGGGTCACCCGTCTTGTAAAGATACTGCCCAGAAGAAGGCAATGGCAAACCACTTCTGCAGGAAAATTTGCCAAGAACAATCATGGTCACGGATAGACCATGATCACCCATGTCATACAACAGGGCACATAATGAACTAACGATTATTAAGGTAACATATACATACTTGATAATAAATTTACTTTGGCTCTGCCATGAGGTGAATTTCTTTCCATATCAAGAGTAGAAAGGAAGTCCTCAGGGTTCTTGCAGGCATTCCTGGTTGCCTACTAACTGGCCACTTCAAGTGGGTGGCAGAGCCACCACATTTCCTCAAGGAGGTTCAGAAGATCCTCACTGGACTCACCTGACAACCTTCCTGGGGCTGGTCCTGTTTGGCGCGTAGACTGGTCTGTAGTGACTGAAGTCGGGAGGTAGACTTGCGGTGATGGTGAGACCCCGGCTGTTGGTTTTGGGCTGCGAGGGCGAGACCGGTGCCTTCTCCGTCCTCTCATTACCATTGTTCCACTCTTCCTGAGAGGGGCTTGTGGCTGCGTCCGGTGCCCCGGAGGGGGCCGAGGCAGCAGGTCTCCTCAGCGTTCTCCTGGTTGGGTTAAGGTCCTTGGGTGAGGGCTGCTTCTTCCTGGCTGGGTGGCTGTGCTCGGCGTGACCCCCAGCGTCGTTGGTCAGAGAGGTAAGGGAGCCCAGGGAACACCGATGTTGAACTGACCTCGGGGCTGGAGGGGAAATGGATTTCTTTGGCTGCAGGAGAGTTTGAATAGCCTTCATTACTTGTCAGTCTAGCCAAGCACACTAAGCAATTGTATTGTGATAACAGAAACACAAGAGATTCTGCAAATTCACAATTGCATGCAGAGACGGCATAATCTTAAGGTTATCGGAGGAAAGTATAGGAGAATGTCAGAGATGAGTTCTTTACAAAGAGAATGGTGAGTGCATGAAATGTCCTGCCAGGGGAGGTGGTAGAGGCAGATACATTCAGGACATTTAAGAAACTCTTAGAGAGGCACATGGATGATAGAAAAGTAGAGGGCTATTAGGGAGGAAGGGTTAAATTGATCTTAGAGTAGGTTAAAAGGTCGGCACAACATTGTGGGCCGAAGGGCCTGTACTGTGCTGTCATGGTCTATGCTCTATGATGGAAATCTAGAGCAACACACACAAAATGCTGTCCTGATGAAGGGTCTCGGCCCAAATGTCGGCTGTTTCCTCCCCTCTATGGATGCTGCTTGACTGGCTGAGTTCCTCCAGCATTTTGTGTTAGCTGTTCTATTGTGAGCTGTACTGAATCTACTTTTCAACTCTGGGCAACAGTACAAGCCGTACCAAGGCCACTGGTACTTCTGGTCTGGAGCGAGGGAAAATGAGTTGGGTGATTTCCTTGCATTTTGCTACTGGAAGTTTAAACAGGCAAATAATTTCCCTTCTATCATTGTCCAGTTCCTAAAAGGAAGAGTGTTCCCAAAGGACAAGTCTTCAACATCAAAGTTCCTTCTGCCCTCTCAATATTTAGCCCTTCAACCAAGCTCATTTACAACAGATCATCTGTTTGCTGGTGTTCACATTGGATATCTGCCAAGTTTTCTATAATGATAACTGAGTTGGATGATCAGCCATGATCATACTGAATGGCGGTGCAGGTTCGAAGGGCCGAATGGCCTACTCCTGCACCTATTTTCTATGTTTTCTATGTATCACCAAGTCCGGGACAAAGTTCTTGGAATATCTTGAATTGAATTGAACTGACTTTATTTCTTATATCCTTCGCATACATGAGGAGTAAAAATCTTTATGTTACGTCTCCATCTAAACGTGCCCTTGTGCAATCATAGTAATTTATAATAAATAGAACAGTCAATGTAATATAGAGTACACTCAAATCAGCGTGAGTTCATCAGTCTGATGTCCTGGTGGAAGAAGCCGTCCCGGAGCCTGTTGTCCTGGCTTTTATGCTGCGGTAGCAGCTGGAATAGATTGTGGTTGGGATGACTTGGGTCCCCAGTGATCCTACGGGCCCTTTTTACACACCTGTCCTTGTAAATGTCCTGAATCATGGGAAGTTCACAACTACAGATGCGCTGGGCTGTCCGCACCACTCTCTGCAGAGTCCTGCGATTGAGGGAAGTACAGTTCCCATACCCGGCAGTGATGCAACCAGTCAGGATGCTCTCAACTGTGCCCCTGTAGATAGGTCTTAGGATTTGGGGGTCCATACCAAATTTTCTCAACCGTCTGAGGTGAAAGAGGCGCTGTTGTGCCTTTTTCACCACACAGCTGGTGGTTGTGATTCTACAAGTGAGGGACCTGTGACCTTTGAGCTCTTCGAAGCTGCCTTACCCACAACCTGCCTTCTCCCAAATCCAGTATCACAGAGCATGGCTTTGGAGATCCTTTTTACATCTTTCATTTATAAAAGGTCTCCATTTCTGTCAAGAGCTTGTATGATACTAAAAGTTCTGTATATGTGTGAGCACCGAGTCACAATTTCAACCTGGATTGTTTCCCATCGTACCTTTCTATTTATAACGTAAAATATCTCATGCACGGGGACAAATATGGCAAAGTTCTCGTAACACTGAAAGTATCTCTTTCCTTCAAATACGCCGTCGTGTTTCCCACCTGAAATCCAAGCAGATAATTGAGAACCTTTAGTTCGGACGATGTAAAGAAGCATTCTGCGCACACTTCTTGTTAAGACCATAAAACACAGGGGCAGAATTAGGCTATTCGGCCCATCAAGCCTGCTCCACCATTCCATCATGGCTGATCTATTATCCCTCTCAATCCCATTCTCTTGTCTTCCCCCGCCCCCCCATCACCTTTGATGCCCTGACTAATCGGGAACCCATCAACCTCTGCCTTAAACTATACCCAATGACTTGGCCTCCACAACCACCTGTGGCAATGAATTCCACACATTCACCACCTCACTGGTGAAAGAAATTCCTCATCTCTGTTCTAAAGGGATGTCCCTCTATTCAGTCCATCAAGTCTGTGATAGCTCTTTGATAACTCACTCGCCAGCACTTTCTCTCCTGCTCTAAGAATGATTCCCCTTGAAGTGTTTGTCTTGTTCCTTGGCAAAGTCACTCCAGAGACTACCTGATCCAGTGGCACCTGTATCAATATTTTAATCCAAAAAAAAACAGGCATTCCCAAACCTTCTATCAGTTCTTTTGCAAATTATCCTAATTCCAATATACCTATGACCCTGCTGCCAGGAGAAATGGATTTTTATTAGATGTACTGTCCCATAACCTGCACAGAACACCATAAAAAGCAAAGGCCAAGTTGACAACTGGAGTCCTACAGCACAGAAACAGGCCCTTCAGCCCATCTGGTTGGTGCCAACCAAGTTTCTCATCCAAGCTCGTCCCATCTGCCAGTGTTTGAACTATAACCTTCTAAACATTTCCTATTCATTACCTGTGTCTTCTAAAAGGTGTTATTGTCCAACAGTATTGTTATCTATTTCTTATTGTTAACTACGTGCCAAGTAATGTCCCCTCTGATCTCCATCTGCATTCTGTGACTCACAGAATCGTGGTGCCAATGAATGCTAAGGTAAGATCACAGGGCTGTTTGGAAGTAAAGTGAAGACACTTCCCTTCTTCTTATGGCTGCCACAAAGAGTACACTTTCAGGCTTGGACCTGCTTCCCATGATCCTTGGTGGCAACGACATAACAGCTATGTTACTGCTACTAAGGATCATAGGAAACAGGTTAAGGCATCATGTCCAAACAGCTCTTGTTAAAAATGTTCATCGTTTAGAACATTTAAAAGGCCTGGGGAAAACACACTTGCAATTATTTTTATCTTACTGATTTTATTGAAAGCTGCTGTATACTGAATGGGTGTCAGTGAGTGTAAAGATATGTCTCTACCAAAGGAGGTGTGAGGTGCTCCTTCCCTCTGCTAGCCTGCAGGTCACCCTCGGGCGAGGTGAACGACGTGTTTACCCACACTTCCCCCCCCACCCCCGGATCAGGGTCACGTGAAGCCACGGGAGTAGGTGGTGGATGGTCATATGAGCAGCCGGTGCAGATCACAAGTCCTGGTTATGCGACCACTGACGCCAGGCAGACAATCTCTGAAGAGTATTGATAATGGCTGGAGTCACCCGTCTTGTAAAGGCTCTGCCCAGAAGAAGGCAGTGGCAAACCTCATCCGTAGAAAAATTTGCCAAGAACAATCATGGTCGTGGAAAGACCATGAACGCCTACCTCATAGGACACAGCACATAGCAAACGAACTGGATATCAAAAGGTCGTTTCCATTAGTAGGAGAGTGTAGGATCCAAGGGCACAGCCTCAGAACAAAGGGACCTCTCTATAAAACTGAGATGAGGAGGAATTTCTTCAACAGAGCATGGTGAATCTGTGACATTCACTGCCACATTGGGCTGTGGAAGCCAAGTCATTGGATTTGCTTAAGGCAGGGATTGATAGGTTGTGGATTGGTAAAGGGTTAAGGGTTACAAGTGGGGTTGAAAAATTCAGCCATGATTGAATGGTAGAGCAGACTCAATGGGCCGAATGCCCTAATTCTGCTCCTGTATCTTGCAGACTTTAAAATAAAGATAAACTCTGCCAATTTAGCATATTTTTCTGTGTGGGTCACCCAATTCAGCATTAGTGCTAAATACAGCATCCATTTAGTGCACCTAGACAGGGTGAATTTGAGGCAACGATACTTACTAGGTTCATCCAGCTCAACACCAACAAAGACCGCATTAGCCATTCCCGAGCTGTCTAAATGGCCAACGTAGCGAGCTGTGCCTGACTTGTTACCGTTTACAATGACGTAATCGTTCACGTTGATAGGAAGTTTCTGTCTGTGGGAGGACCAGGGGGAAAAGTTAAACCATTCAATACAACTTCTTGTTTTAAATATTAAACTTGCCCCAGTATGAGAAGACTGGTGGGGTGGAATATGTTAAGATTTCTTTAATTCCTCACCTCAAACTTAGTTAAATTTGGGGAATTTTTAATAGAGTTATAGAGCACTGAATCAGGCCCTTCAGCCCACCTAGTCCACACCAAACTGTTATTCCCATCAATCCGGACCAGAACCAAACCACCCCACCTCCATCTAAATACTTATCCAAAGTTTGCTTAACTTTTTCAATTGAACCCACATCCGTCACTTCCACAGGCAGCTCATTCCACACTCTCACCACCCTTTGAGTGAAGAACTTCCCTTCAGGGGTGGGTGGGGGTCAATACCGAAGTTCAGAGCCCAAACGTCAATCGAAAGTTCAGAAGTCAGATGCTGAAGACTGGATTTGGAGGACTCTCTGTGTGTTTGGGTGGGAGGAAGGAAAGGGGCTTATTTTGCTCTTGTTGTGTGCTGTGGTGTTCTGCCGAGCATTGTGGGTACGCTGTGTTGGTACTGGACTGTGTGGTGACACTCGTCGGCTGCCCCTGGCACATCCTTTGGGTTGTGTTGGTTAATAACACAAAGGACACATTTCACAGCACGTTTCGATGTACATGTGATAAATCTGAACCTGAAATCTGTGTTTCAGATTGATATTTATTTTATCACATGTACATCAGTGAAGAGTCTCATTTGCATTAACGACCAACCTGAAGATGTGCTGGGGGCAGCCCACAAGTGCCAATACAGCATACCCAGAATGCTCGGCAGAACAACAACAACAAAATAAGACAACAGAGAAACAAGCCCACCCCCTCACACACAGACAGGCCGCCTCCAGGCCTCCCAAAATCCCGAAAGTGGACCGAACACAGGGCTCACCTCTGGAAGTGCAGCAGTGGCTTGATCTCCTTGTCGTGGCCGTTCCGATGGGTGGTCAGCTTGTAGTTGTTGAAGAAGGAGACGCAGCTGGAGCACTGGCAGCCGACCATGGGGAAAGGGAAGACAGAGGAACTTAAAGTGGCATCGACCAGAAAATCAGGACTAAGGTAGAAGAGAAGAAAACCACACTCAGCGTCGATGAAATGAACCGGTCAGTGGTGGCGGTCCGAGCGGGAGGCGGGTACAGTGCAGGTTGCAGCAAAACACATCCAAGAATGCTCAGCAAATCTGTGGGCAGTGCTCATCAACCCCGATGCTGCCATGCTGACATCTTTACACTCACGGGTATTTTTACTTGCATTGATTCCAATACATTATCCATCTATCAATCTGGAGAGGTCCGCCAAGACGCTGCATGGATTAGGCAGCATTTGATTTATTGAGAAACAGCACTGAGTAGGCCTTTCCGGGGCGGGGGGGGGGGGTGAGTGGGTCACTGGCGTGGCTCGAAGGACCGGAAAGGCCTACTTAGTGCTGGAGGCTTGTGGAATCGAACACCTCTCCAGGGACAGGAGCACAAAAATCCAGGGGGACACTGCAGTGCCACACTGAGGGAGCTGATCTTCTTGGGATGAGTTTTTGAAACACTGCCCCATCAGTGGATGTGCAAAGTTCTACAGGATTATCCTGAGCGAGAAAAAAAATAAATAGGAACTATCCCAGGTTCCTGGTTAATATCTCTCTCTCAAACAACATTACAAATTATAACGTCAACCAGGGTCTTCATGCATAAAGATTTTTTTTTTTTTTAATTTTAACTCCAGGGAAGACTGAGTCCAATTTTTTAAATTCTGCCTCCAGCCCAGGCCTTCCCCAGCAATAGAAATCATTTTTGCTTTATCCTGTTAGCCATCAGCTTGTTGAATACTGACTAAGTTATCATGCATGTGTTCCATTTTATGTAATTTCTCCCAGCAATTACACTCCAGGAGTACAGGTATCATTCTGGACCATCTATAATGCACATTCCTCTAGGCCCTTTTTTATCCCATGGTTGGGAACCCCTGCTCTAGGGTACGGGTAGCGAAGCTTTTTGAGAGCGTGTGGCTAAATTGCCAATAGTCTTCTAAAACATTCTGTCACGTGCCTGGGTAATTTTGGAGCTAAGGCTATCATTGATTAATTAATTAGTAACAATAATTATTAATTGCTGATCAATAATATTAATTAATTAATAATTTATTATTAATGATGAGTAACAATAACTATGGATGTTTTTTTAAGGAAAAAGGATGAGTCCTATTGCTATTGCACATGTAGTCATCTTTTCACCGTTAATAAAAGTATAACAGAAATGGCCAGAAATAAGTGAAGCAATGGAAAAGAAATCGAGGGGAAGCAAAGTGTGCCACATTGCCAGCAGAATTTTTGTGTGTGCCGGAGGTTCGCCACCCCTGCTCTAGGACGTGGTGGAGAGTTAGAAACCAGAGAGAGGTTTACGGGAATGTTGGGACAATGAAATGAGTTTGCTTTGAATTACACTCAGTAGCCACTTTATTAGGTACATCTGCTATTAATGTAAATATCCAATCAGCCAATCATGTGGCAGCATCTCAATGCATAAAAGTATGCAGACATGGTCACGAGGTTCAGTTGTTGCTTAGGCCAAATATCAGAATGGGGAAGAAATTTGATTTAAGTTACCTTGAATATAGAATGATTACTGGTGCCAGATGGGGTGGTTTGTATCTCAGGAACTCTGACACACACACACAAGGTGGAGAAATGATCAGGTCAGGCAGCATCAATGGAAATAAATAAACAATCATTTTTTGGGCTGAGATTTCTTCAGGACTGGAAAGGAAGAGGGAAGTGTCCTGGGGGGAGGGAAGAGAGGACAGACTAGAAGCTGACCGGTGAGACCAGGTGAGGGGGCAAGTGCGTGGGTGGGTGGGGGGGGGGCGCGTGGCAATGAAGTAAGAAACTGGGAGGTGATAGGTGGAAAAGAAAAAGGGTTGAAAAAGAAGGAATCTGACAGGAGAGGGGAGTGAACCGTGGGAGAAAGGGAAGGAGTGACACCAGAGGGACATAATAGGGAAGTGAGGAGAAGAGACGGGGTAAGAGGGGAACCAGCGTGGGGAATGGAAAACGAGAGGAGGGAGAAATCAGGTTGGAGGCTACCCAGACAGAATATGAGGTGCTGGTCCTCCAACCTGAGAGTGGCCTCATCGCGGCAGTAGATGCCACGGACTGACTAATTTTACTTAACTGATTTAGAGCATGTAGTGGGACTTAAATACATGACGCGAGTCCTTTAACTGAACCGTTGAACCAGTAACTTCAGACTGCCTCCTCTCATGTGTGGTTCTGCCAGCTGACTTTAAGCCCTAGTTATCTGGATGTGCCGTCAGTGTCTCACAGTTGTTGAGCTCCAGTGATTAGGATCTAACACTTCAATCTGGACATGGTGATTTATTGTACCTGTTTATCTTGTGTCCCTCCTGGAGAAATCAGCAACAGCTTCAAAAAGGAATTATTTTAATTACCCCCCCATGCCCCTCCTCCTTCCCTTTCTCCCATGGTCCACTCTCCTCTCCTATCGGATTCCTTCTTCAACCCTTTACCTTTTCCACCTATCACTTCCCAGCTTCTTACTTCATCCCTCCCCCTCCCACCTGGCCTCACCTATTATCTTCTAGATCAGCGGTCCCCAACCAAAGGGCCGCAAAGCATTTGCTACCGGGCTGCGAGGAAACGACATGATTTGGCGATATGAGTCAGCTGCACCTTTTCTCATTCTCTGTCACGTGGACTGTTGAGCCTGAACGCACGCGAGGTCATTACCCGCGCGTCATCCATGTCAGCGTGGGAAGGAGATCAACTCCTCGAGCTTGCAAATGACAGCGGGCTGAAAAGTATGTTTGACATAACATCTCTGCCGGCATTCTAGATCAAAGTCAAGGCTAAATATCCTCAGATAGCCACGAAGGCACTGAAAACGTTGCTTCCATTTCCAACATTTTTCTGCAAAGTGAAGTTTTCTGCAATGAATGCAACGATAACTAAATTGCGGAATAGACTGGACATAAGGAACCCCCTTCGAGTATCACTGTCTCCCATCACCCCTCGATAGGACCGTCTTGTTGCAGGGAAACAAGCCCAGGGCTCCCACTGATTCAGCGAAATTGGTGTGTTGCAATGATTTTATAAGTTCATACGGGGAAAATATGTGCTGTGTGTTTAATATCCAAACGTTACTTAAAATGTTATGATGCTATTGACTTATAAGTGACTTATATAACCATATAACAATTACAGCATGGAAACAGGCCATCTCTGTCCTAGTCCGTGCCGAACGCTACTCTCACCTAGTCCCACCGACCTGCACTCAGCCCATAACCCTCCATTCCTTTCCTGTCCATATACCTATCCAATTTTTCTTTAAATGATAATATCGAACCTGCCTCTACCACTTCTACTGGAAGTTCGTTCAACACTTACTTCAAGCTCCCCTGTCCTCCCCTGATAATTGACTTATCACTATATTCATGCGAGGACAATATGCGCTGTGTGTTTAATATTAAATTCGTTAGATAAACCCTCTTAGAAACGAATTTGAGTGTATTAGCCACTTATCACCTATATTCCGATCGTGACTAACACCCCCCCCCCGGGCAGAATCGCCAAAAACGATTTGTAGAAAAAAATCGGCACGTACGCACATGCGCACTGGTGCCCACACAAGGCTTCATGGTCATTGTAGTCTTTCTCTGGGTAAACATGACATATTTGACTGCTACTCCTGTCCGTTGGCAACCCTACCAACCCCCCGGGTCAGCCGGTCCACAAGAATATTAAACCGGTCCGCAGTGCAAAAAAGGTTGGGGACCCCTGTTCTAGATTGTCCCCCTCCCCCACCTTCTTATTCCGGGATCTTCCGCCTTCCTTTCCAGTCCCAATGAAGGGTCCTGGCCTGTTTATCCCCATCGATGCTGCCCGACCTGCTGAGTTCCTCCAGCATTTGGTGTGCGTTGCTCTGGAGTTCCAGCATCTGCTGGAAAATCCTCTTGTGTTTATTTTTACGTCCTGGATGGTTTTCAGACAGGAGAGCGGGTGTGGTGATGTGCTAAAGCCACAGTGAGGTCATAAGATTGTCACAAGTTACAGGAAAGCCTGTTACCATCCCAGGTTTCCAAGGTACCAACGGTTTAAGCCAACCTGGCCCGCAGCCACGAGTCAGGGAGTAATGGAACCTGCCGTGACAGAGACCAACAGGGGACCCATTCTTCCTGCCTATTCACCTTGTGATCAGCTGGCACGGTAAACCTCTGACACAGTCACCCTGCCAGTACCCCATCAAGAGTGCCAGCTCTTGAAGCAGTGATATCCTTGGAACCAAATACTTTGTCACATTGACACACACCCTATTCTCAATCACCTTCACACACACACCACCCCCCCCCACTATCAATTCATCCTTACACAAACACTCACTCCCCAAAGGCTAGGTGGTTGACATTGAGCGTTGACAAGATGGTAGGCACAGCAATAGGTGGAATTTAATGTTAATAAATACAAGGCGATGAATAACAAGGGGTGCTGAATCTGTGATATTTGTTGCCACAGGCAGACCTGGATGACAAGACACTGGGTATATGCAAAGCGGTGGTTTATAGGTTCTCGATTAGTCAAGGTATCAAAGGTTACGGGGAGAAGGCAGGAGAATGGGGCTGAGAAGGATAATAAATCAGCCATGATAGAATGGCAGAGCAGACTCGATGGGCCAAATGGCCTAATTCTGCTCCAATGTCATATGATATATGGTCTTATATCACATGGTCTTGTGGGTACAACACTACTGAAGGTCAGAGGAAATGACGTACAAGCCCACACCCTCCAGAAGGTGGCAGCACTGGTGCTGAAGAAAGCACGCAGGACACTTGCCTTCATTAACTGGGCACAGAATGTGGGGGCATAGGGTTTATGGAACTTTGTAAAACACTGGTTAGACCACACTCGGAATATTGTGCGCGGTTCTGGTCGCTGCATCAGAGGAAGCATCGACTGCACCGGGTAAGATGTGGAAAAAGCCACCTGGGGTCGAGCATTTCAGTTATGAGGAGAGACTCGATAAGCTGGAATGTTTCCCTTGGAGCACAAAAAACTGGGGGGGGGGGGAGTTGCAGATAGGGTGATACAACGAGGAAAGGCACAGATAGGGGAAGTGGATAAAGGCTGATCCCTATAACAGAGGTCACAGGTAACCAACACAGAGGCCGAGGAGGGGTGGCGGGTGTCCAACATCAGAGGGTGGTGGTTTTAAACACCTAAGAGTAAAGCTCAGGTAAGAGCAAAAGACAGAAGTAGGCCATTTGGCCCATCGAGTCCACTCTGCCATTCAATCATGGCTGATCCAATTCTTCCAGTCACCCCCACTCCCCTGCCTTCTCCCCATACTCTTTGATGCCCTAGCTAATCAAGAACCTATCTATCTCTGACTTAAATACACCCAATGACTTGGCCTCCACAGCCACTCGTGGCCACAAATTCTTTTTTTAAAAATTTTTTAAGTTTTATTTTTATTGGAGGAATGACACAATACAGAATACATAATACATTTGCATTTTCCGCCATTTTGCTTTTATATCTTACCCTTAAAGAAAACTCCCCTCACCCCCCCTCCCCGAACATATCATGGCAGCTAATATATTTACAATACAACAATTCACAAATACAAGTATGGACATTTCACAGCCAGACCCTCACATTCCTACAAGACGAAGGCCCACACACATCCACAACACGTCAGACGATCCAGAATACACTCATACTACAATGCATCAACTGCCCTATGAGGTAAACCATATGCGCGTTAAAAGGGGGCAAATTCCCAAGTACAATCAAATGCCCTCAACTGGTAGGTAATTCCTTAAGACTCCCAAAATATGATAAGAAAGGTCTTCATTTCGAATAGAACTTTCACAGACCCCCTCAGAGTAAATTTAATCTTTTCTAGTTTCAGAAAAAGCATTCTGTCCTCTAACCAAGCAGCAGCAGATGGGGGAGTGGCAGATTTCCAGAGCAGCAAGATTCTCCTATGGGCCAATAGCGATGTAAATGCAATGATATCCAACGGGTTTGCATTTAAACCCGAAGCATCATCTGCCACACCAAATACAGCTATAAGCGGGCAAGGTCTCAGTGTCACCCCCAAAATCTCACTGATAATTTTAAACACCAGTGCCCAATAGCCATCAAGCCGAGGGCAAGACCAAAATGCATGTACTAAACCAGCCGGAGAGAAGGAACACCTGTCACAGCCAGCGTCTGTCCCAGGATATATGTCAGCAAGCCTGGCTTTACTTAAATGTACTCGGTGTAAAACTTTAAATTGTATGAGCCCCAGTCCAGCACATGTTGATGAGGAATGAACCCTATTCAATACTTTTGCCCAATATTCCTCAGCCAGATCCATACCAAGGTCATCCTCCCACCTACTCTTAATTTTGTTTAGATCTTGAACTCCTAAAGACATCAGCTGAGAGAATAGTACAGAGATCAGCCCTTTATTATTAAACCTGAGTGAGGTTTTTCCCACACCATAGCAGGTGTTAGATCAGGAAAAGGGAGAAGCTTTTCCCTTGACAAAGTGGCGACCCTGCAGGTATTTTAAAATATGATTATGCAGAAGACCATATTTACTGCACAGGTCATCAAAACTATCAAATATATTATCAGTGTACAAATCCTTAATGCACATAAGACTGTTCAAACCCCATTGTCTGAAAGCTGAATCGAGTGTAGAGGGGGGGAAATAGATGGTTTCTATGAATGGGACCCAAAACTGATGTGAACTTATAGTGGCAGCGAAATTGATTAAAAATTTTGAGGGTGGAGAGCATGACCGGGTTAGATGTGAATTGAGAGGATTTCAATGGTAAGGAAGAATACACCAAAGCTGGGAGAGACGAGGAGTGGCAAGACCGTGACTCAAGCAGGCACCAGATTATATATTGCCAGTGGAGCCAAAATAATACTTTTTGAATGTTCGATGCCCAGTAATAATGAATAAAGCTGGGAAGACCCATTCCACCTACGTCACGACCTCTTTGGAGAGTGTGCTTATTAACCCTTGGGACCTTATTTTCCCAAATAAAGGAGGTTATAGCTTGGTCGACTGACTTGAAAAATGAATTAGATAAGAAAACTGGCAGGCACTGGAACAAATAAAGAAATCTGGGAAGTATAGTCATTTTCACTGATTGAATTATCCCAGCTATAGTAAGAGGTAAACTGCGCCATCTCTCAAAATCAGCCTTCATTTGGCTAACCTGAGGCCTGTAGTTAGCTTCAAACAGAGATGTAAAAGAGCGAGTAACATGTATTCCTAGGTATACAAACACAAAACCATCTTGAGATAAAGGAAAAGGCAAAGATTCCTGTTGGATCTGTAGGGCCAAGTTATCAATGGGAAAGCATTTGCTTTTTTGAAGGTTCAGTTTGTAAGGGGGTTTCGACTTTTATGTTACTGCGGAGGCTAATTAAAATGGCGTCTTTGTTATGTTAATGTGGGGAATGCAGCTTTGTTGTGTTAAACGCTGAGAAAGTTTGCACTAGCAGCTTGTTTTGGTTTAGAGGGCGATAAGAGGGTGCTATTAACCAATTGGGATAGTTGTTATGGTTTTGGTGTATTTGAAGATACTGTATGCGCAGGGTTTTGGGGCAGAAGGCGAGGAGAGGAGACGGAGACGGACTCGTGTGGAGCGTCTGGTCGACCACCGTTGTTGGTCCCAGGCGGCCAGTCGAGGTGGTCCAAGGGGTCGCAGGGTGAAGAAGAAGGTCCTTGAACTCCACTCCTTGTGGACGAAGAGATTGAACTCCAGTCTTTGTGCACGAAGAGATTGAACTTCGATAAGTGTGGCGCCTTTTATTTTCCTTTTATATTTTATTCTCTCTTAATTATATAGTTCCAGTAATATCTATAAACTGTAAATCATTTAATTGCATCTGGTGTATTGTCTGTTATTTGGGCGGGGTGGGGTACATCACACAGCATCCACACAAACGAATTATCCAGTTTGGCGGGGCCGAGGCTGTTTCCCTAGACGACAGCGAGCCGAGCGACCCTGAGGGCGGCCGGGTGGGGGGGCTACAAGTTTATAGCCAGAAAAGGCTCCAAATTGACCTAATAATGACACAATAGCAGGACTGCTACTTGCAGGGTTGCTAACGTAAAGTAAGAGGTCATCAGCATATAGAGATACACGGTGTTCCATGTCCCCTCTCCTAACGCCTTGAAATAATGTAGTTGACTTAAGTGCAATAGAAAGAGGTTCAATTGCAATTGCAAAAAGAAGAGGGGACAATGGGCAACTTTGGTGAGTGCCATGTGTTAATGGGAAATAGTCAGATCGGGAATAATTCGTCTGTATGCACACTAAAGGCGAGTGATATAGTAGCTTCACCCAGGCTACAAATATTCTGCCAAATCCAAATTTCTCTAAAACACTAAACAAGTATACTCACTCCACTCTATCGAACACCTTCTCTGCGTCCAAGGAGAAAACAACCTCCGGACTCAGAGGGGCACTGGGTGAATAAACCACATCAACCAGTCAACGGATATTAAAAAAAGAATGGCAATTTTTAATAAAACCTGTTTGATCATCCACATTCAAAAGTGAGATGGAGCGATATGATCCACATTGAGTCGGGTCCTTGTCCTTTTTAAGAAGAAGTGAAATAGATGCCTGTGAAAGAGTAGGGGGTAAGGAACCGTTCTCCAAAGATTCCTGAAACACTTCTAGAAGGACCAGTATGAGCTTATCCTTAAATTTCTTATAAAATTCTAGCGGATAACCATCAGGGCCTGGGGACTTACCACTCTGCATAGCCATAATGGCATTATTAATCTCTTCCTGCCCAAGAGCCCGATCTAAATTCTCCACCTCCTCTGGTTCAAGAGTTGGTATTTCCAAATTATCTAAAAAACGTTCCATATTTGTTATATCCGAGGGAACTGAGGTATACAGAGGGAAATAAAAAGTTGCAAATATGTTATTAATCTCTTTCAGATTGCTTGTCAGGTTTTGGTGCATGTCTCTTATCTGAGGAATAAGTCGTGTTGCAGCTTGACGCTTCAACTGATGAGCCATAAGCCGGCTCGCCTTGTCACCATATTCATAACAGAGGCCAAGTCTCTTAAGAATTAATTGTTCTGATAGGTTTGTAGATAGAAGATTAAACTTCGCTTGCAAATCAGCCCGGCTTTTATATAATTCCACAGTGGGTGCCTCAGAATATTGTCTATCCAGGTCCAAAATAGATTGCGATAACACTTGCATTTCCTTCCTATGCTCTTTATTGGCATGTGAAGTATAAGATATTATTTGACCCCTCAAGTAAGCTTTTAAAGTTTCCCAAAGTAAAGAGTACGATACCGACTCAGTTTTGTTAGTCTCAAAGAATACATCAAAGTTAGCCGATATATAACTGTAAAATTTCTCATTTGAAAGCAAAGGGGGGGTTAAGTCTCCACAGAGGCTGTTCTGTAACGTTTAAAGGAAAACATAGGTCCAGTTTCACAGGTGAGTGATCAGATATAACTATAGCAGTGTACTCAATTTGTCTAATCATTGGTATCAAGGAGTTATCTATAAAGAAGTAGTCTACCCTGGAATAGGAGTGGTGAACATGAGAAAAGAAAGAGAATTGCCTAACTGATGGATTCAAAAATCTCCAAGGATCCACATAACCATTTCGTTGCATAAACATTGAGAAGGCCTTTGCCATACTAGAAGAAGTTCCCCTAGAGCTAGACCTATCAAGCAATGGGTCAATAGTACAGTTCAAATCTCCTGAAAAGACTAGCTGGTGTTTATTCAGGATAGGTATTAATGACAAAACCTTATTCGCAAAGTGGACATCGTCCCAATTAGGGGCATAAACATTTACCAAAATGACAGGTATCTGAAAAAGAGATCCAGAGCCGATAATAAAGCGACCATTAGGGTCACTGATTACATCAGATGGTGTAAACTGAATTCTTTTGGTGATTAGTATTGCCAACCCCCACCCCCCTCCGAACCTGCTGTTAAATCTGGAATAAAAAACCTGACTAATCCATGCTTTACAGAGTCTATTATGGTCTTCCACTCTTAAATGTGTCTCTTGTAGAAGTAGTATATCTGCTTTTAATTGTTTCAGATGAGAGAAAACTTTAGCCATTCAATCATGGGATGATCTAATTCTTCCAGTCATCTCCACTCCCCTGCCTTCTCCCCATACCCTTTGATGCCCTGGCTAATCACGAACCTATCTATCTCTGCCTTAAATACACCCAATGACTTGACCTCCACAGCCACACGTGGCAACAAATTCCACAGATTTACCACCCTCTGACTAAAGTAATTTCTCCACATCTCTGATAGGAGACTGCAAAAGGATCTAAGGAAGAACGTTTTTTTACCCAGACGTGGTTGGAATCTCGAACGCACTGCTTGAGTGTGGAGGCAGAAGATTTTGCAACAATTAAGAAGGAATATTCATGTGTCCATCTAAAAGCTTCTTAAGCACCACTATCATATCTGCTGTTTGAACTCAGCAAGTCAGGCAACATCTATGGAGAGGAATAAATTTCAGGCCAAGACCCTTCATCAGGACCCCGGAGCCCGGCTGTGAGAGGAGGAGGGTGGGGCCTGGGGGCTAGCAACCCCATCCATAAGAAACCAGAGCTACAGGAACACCAACAGAAGCTCCAACGCTGTCATCCCTGGGAGACGCGTGGTGAAAGTGGAAGCCACTGGGCCAATCAGTTTTAGGCCAGAACTGAGGACCCTGGCGAGCACCTGTGCCCCTGTAGGGGTGACGGGCTTAAGAAGAGGAAGAAGTTGTTATCACCTGCAGTGAGCAGCCACAAATTAATATTGAACTGTATTGAAAAGATTGGACTGAGCGGGTACTCAGTGTTTTGTTTTGTGGCATTTTTCAAGGCTCACAAATGGACCTGCTGGATATTTGTGGGGCAAACGCACACAGGCAAGGAACTAGTGGAACACAGAACAGTACAGCAGAGTGAAGGCCCTTCTGCCCACTACTTGTGCTGACCCCTCAACCTCCTCCAATCATTCTATCCTTCCCTACCATATAACCCTCCATTTTTCTGTCATCCGTGTGCCAGTCTAATAGTCTCTTAAATGTCCCTGATGTGTCTGCCTCCCTAGCAGTGCATTCCACACACCCACCACTCAACTCTGACGTCCCCCTTATACTTTCTTCCAATCATTTTTAAATTATGCCTCCTCCATATTAGCCGTTTCCGCCCTGGAAAAGCCTCTGGATGTCCACTCTATCAATGCCTCTTACCTCCTTCAAGGAACCTCTCACTCTCCTCCACTCCACAGACTTGAGTCTTAACTCATTCAAGCTTTGCTCATACGACATGCCCTCTAATCCAGTCAGCATCCTGGTAAATGTCCTCTGCACCCTCTCTAAAGCTCTCATGTCCTTCCTATGACCAGAG
This sequence comes from Mobula hypostoma, assembly GCF_963921235.1. Taxonomy (NCBI): domain Eukaryota; kingdom Metazoa; phylum Chordata; class Chondrichthyes; order Myliobatiformes; family Myliobatidae; genus Mobula; species Mobula hypostoma. The sequence continues at coordinate 217,587,913 of NC_086099.1, forward strand.
ATGAAAACAATACTCCAAGTGTGGTCTAACCAGGGTTTTATAGAGATGTAACACTACCTCGGGGCTCTTGAACTCAATGATCACCTCTCCTTGTTCTCTCTGGGATATCGTTGCAGGATGTGGATCACAGGAAGACAACAAGTCCCTGATCACAAAGACCGATAAACAGGAGCGGGAGTGGGTCAGCAAGTCGAGCCAGCCACCAGAGCTTCAGGTTGGATCTTCACCCTGGGTGCTGTCCGTGTGGAGTTTGCAGGTTCTCTCTGGGGGGAGCAGCACAGCGATGTGATGGCTTACAGCGTGAGCCTGCCCGAGAGAACAGTAGGAGCAAGGTTGCTGAGGGTACGCAAGGAGTGCCCAGAGGAACATTTGAATCAGGTTGGCATAGAGCTGGGTGTTGGGGTTAAAGCACTGGATAGCACGGAGTGACAGGTGCAGAGGGGAGACCGGACAAGAGGTGTATAAGGCTGAGAAGCATAGATTCAGAATAGTTTATTTACCACACATACAGGGAAATGCGTTAAAACCAACACAACCTAAGAATGGCAGGCCGCAGGTACCGCCACACATTCCTGCACCAACGTGCCCGCAACGTTCGGCAGAACAGCGCAAGCAGCAACAAAGCAGAACGGTAACAGCAAAACAGGCCCCTGTTTCTCCCAGCCACCCACAGGCCTCCCACCAGGCCTCCAGGCCTCCAGTCTCCAGTCCCTGGCCCTGCTACATCTGCGGCAGTGAACGTGGATCAATCATCTCCCTCAGAAGCAGGCCGTACCTGAACCCAGCGACTGCCTAAGCAGATGGAAGGAGCTAACGGCCGTTTCTCCCTTCACCCACCTCCTCGTCCTTGGTGACTCATGACGGGACCTCGGCTGTAGCCGGCTTTCAGTAGCTGGAACCGTGCAATTCATTGAGGGTTTCTTCCCCCTGCCCGGTTCTGTTTCACTCGGCTTCTGTCTGGAGCACTGGCTTTCCCTGTAACTCTCTTGGCCCGTACCCTGGCATGGGGCCTGACAGTGACAGGCAGCGGGGAATGGTTCCGTGTCACACCACATCGATTCCTGCCTCTGGACAGTGCCCCTCTCGTTGGGTGTGTGTTCCACCGACAGAATCTCCTCTGGCTGTTTCTGGAAAGTCAAAGACAGGAGCAAGTTAACACTCAGTGGCCACTTTATTAGGTACACCTGTACACCAGCTCGTTAATGCTAATGTCCAATCAGCTAATCATAAAAGCACGTAGACATGGTCAAGATGTTCCATTGTTGTTGATCAGAATGGGGAAGAAATGTGATTTAAGAGAATTTGACTGTGGAGTGGTTGTTGGTGCCAGATGGGGTGGTTTTAGTATCTCAGAAACTGCTGATCTCCTGGGATTTTCATGTACAACAGTCTCTAGAGTTTACAGAGAATGGTGCAAAAAGTGGAAAAAAAACATCCAGTGAGCAGCAGTTCTGTGGTTAAAAGCACCTTGTTAATGAG